>NC_133132.1:23545932-24158968 GCF_048418815.1 Hemitrygon akajei | reverse complement strand
TGTCAAAACTGTGCAATGAATAGCCAGCAATGACAGAATTTAAGTAGGGGTTTCTTTGAACTGGAGTGGAAGCAAGTTGTTCTTTATGCTGAGGGACTGCTTAAGAAATACTGCTATATAACGTAGCAAAATGTGCAAGCTCCATTAGGAGTGCAGTTTACAGCAGAAAGAACATTCTTTTCTTAAGTTACCAGATGAGATTATGGGCTCAAGTTAAAGTTGGGTTGACTCTGTAAACTTCTGACTCAGTTGTGACACGAACAAATTTCAACTTGTATTTCTGAGCACAGAAACCAAGACAGACATTTCCTTCCTTAGCCCAGTCTACGAAAGATAAAATAATGCACCCCTACTGATCACCAAGAAATGAAGACACTTTCAAAGAATTGTTGAGTACTTATTCAGAAAAGTCACCATACAGTAATATTTTAAAATTCTTTTTTAATATCAATATTTTAGAAATTAGCAATGATTAATCAGAAGGACATCATCCTGAGGGTTAAACAGAAAGCAATTACTTTCCTTTACTAAATATCCTTAAAGTTTCTAGTAGGAATACCTTGTGCACATACTTCTAGACTTTTGAGCTGATCCCTTCCTCCCTTTTTCCCTCACCCCTGCCCTTATACCTCTCGTCCACGTGCCTTCCTTCCATTTAGTCAGGTAACAGCACTTAGCTATTTTAAAACTGAAAATTTAAATTAAGTTTTTTGCTTTTTATGTCAAATTTGAGGAGCTGAAGACAACTACTTACAATAAATTTTCAGCAGAAAATGCATCTTGAATCTGCAAACCTCCTGGTCAGTTCCATCATTCTTTCTAAGTCTCATTGTGATTAGAATGGAAAGGAGTGAGCCAGAGTTTTCAGCCATTGCAAAGACAGAAGACACCACCAAAAATAAGAGTCAATTTTCTTGCAGAAAGCATACTCTTATAAGTACATAAGTAACAGAAATATAGTACAATTAAATATACTTCATGCAAATAAGTTTTGCCCTGATTACAGAGTACAGATAAAGGCAGTCAGAAATCACAAGCTCAGGATCAATGGGTCTGCCATTTACAGTCTGGAAACATGAGGTAAAGTCGGGACTGTTATTTGAATTTTATGATATGCCTATTGTCAACCTTTCTGTTGCCTGGAATCCACTGAAAATACCCTGGAAGCCGTTTTGTTTTTTTATCAGGTGGGGAGGGGGAGGAACAAATTGCCCAGTGCATATTAAGACACTTCATGGAGATGCGCCTTAGATTTGATTATGGAGTATATACCTAGGGCTCTGTAATGTGTAATTCAGCCTGACGAAGGGTCTCAGCCCAAAATGTCGACAGTGTTTCTCCTTATAGATGCTGCCTGGCCTGCTGTGTTCCACCAGCATTTTGTGTGTGTTGCTCTCTAATGTGTGTTTAATTGCTTTCTGTTTAACCCTCAGGATGATGTCCTTCTGATTAATCATTGCTAATTCCTAAAAGAAATATTGATATTAAAAAGAATTTTTTAAAATTACTGTATGGTGACTTTCCTGAATAAGTACTCAATGTGAGCTATTTAACAATTCTTTGAAAGTGTCTTTATTTCTTGGAGATCAGTAGCAGCGGATTATTTTAACTTTTGTAGACTGGGCTAAGGAAAGAAGTGTCTGTCTTGGTTTCTGTACTCAGAAATATAAGTTGAAATTTATTCATATTACAACTGAGACAAAAGTTTAGAGTCAACCCAACTTTAACTTGAGCTCATAATCCCATCTGATAGTTTAAGAACACTGTTAAATAGTGCTGCACTGCCAGAGGTTTGGGATCCCATTCCACTATTCAAAGAGCAGGGCAGTTCTTCTGCTGTTCCAACTAAAATTTAACCTCTGCAATATCACTGAAAGTATATTACATATGTTAGGCATAACATATTAGACATAACAGATATTACATCCTCCCTCCCCCAACCACCTACCTTCCCCCATACCTGGCTTCACCCATCACCTAGCTTCCCTTCCATGGAATGTGTGCTTTCTCTTGCTGTTTTATTTAATATACCTTCCTTACATAGAAGCAAAAAAAACCTACAGCACAATACAGGCCCTTCGGCCCACAAAATTGTGCTGAACATGTCCCTACCTTAGAAATTACTACTGTAGCCCTCCATTACTACTAAGCTCCATGTACTTATCTAAAAGCCTCTTAAAAGACCCTATCGTATCCACCTCCACCACCGTTGCCAGCAGCCCATTTCACACACTCACCACTGGCTGAATTAAAAAAAACTCACCCAATATCTTCTCTGTACCTACACCCCAGCACCTTAAACCTGTGTCCTCTTGTGGCAACCATTTCAGCCTTAGGAAAAAGCCTCTGACTATTCACACGATCAATGCCTCTCATCATCTTGTACACCTCCATCAGGTTACCTCTCATCCTCCGTCATTCCAAGGAGATAAGGCTGAGTTCACTGAACCTATTCTCATAAGGCATGCTCCCCAATCCAGGCAACATCCTTTTAAATCTCCTCTGTACCCTTTCTATGGTTTCCACATCCTTCCTGTAGTGAGGCGACTTGAACTGAGCATAGTACTCCAAGTGTGGTCTGACCAGGGTTCTATATAGCTGCAACATTACCTCTTGGCTCCTAAATTCAATTCCATGATTGATGAAGGCCAATACACCGTACATGTTCTTAACCACAGAGTCAATCTGTGCAGCTGCTTTGAGTGTCCTATGGACTCGGAGCCCAAGATCTCTGATCCTCCACACTGCCAGGAGTCTTACCATTAACAGTATATTCTGCCATCATATTTGACCTACCAAAATGAACCACTTCACACTTATCTGGGTTGAACTCTATCTGCCACTTCTCAGCCCAGGTTTGCATCCTATCAATGTCCTGCTGTAACCTCTGACAGCCCTCCACACTATCCACAACACCAATAAGCCTTGCATGTGGTACCTTATCAAATGCTTTGCTGAAATCCATATACACTACATCTACTGCTCTTCCTTCATCAATGTGTTTAGTCACATCCTCAAAAAATTCAATCAGGCTCATAAGGCACGACCTGCCCTTGACAAAGCCATGCTGACTACTCTGAATCATATTATACCTCTCCAAATGTTCATCAATCCTGTCACTCAGGATCTTCTCCATCAACTTACCAGCCACTGAGGTAAGACTCACTGGTCTATAATTTCCTGGGCTATCTCTACTCCCTTTCTTTACTTTACTTTATTGTCACCAAACAATTGATACTAAAGCGTACAATCATCACAGCAATATTTGATTCTGTGCTTCGCGCTCCCTGGAGTACAAGTCAAAGTAAATATAATAAAAATTTAAATTATAAATCATAATTAGAAAATAGAAAAGGGGAAGTAAGGTAGTGCAAGTCAGGTCCGGATATTTGGAAGGTATGGCCCAGATCCGGGTCAGGATCCGTTCAGCAGTCTTATCACAGTTGGAAAGAAGCTGTTCCTAAATCTGGCCATACGAATCTTCAAGCTCCTGAACCTTCTCCCGGAGGGAAGAGGGACAAAAAGTGTGTTGGCTGGGTGGGTCGTGTCCTTGATTATCCTGGCAGCACTGCTCCAATAGCGTGCGGTGTAAAGTGAGTCCAAGGAAAGTTTGTGTGATGTGCTGGGCTATGTTCACGATCTTCTGCAGTTTCTTCTGGTCTTGGACTGGACAACTTCCATACCAGGTTGTGATGCACCCTAGAAGAATGCTTTCTATGGTGCATCTATAAAAATTAGTGAGGGTTTTAGGGGACAGGCCAAATTTCTTCAGCTTTCTTAGGAAGTAAAGGCGCTGGTTGGCCTTCTTGGCAGTGGACTTTGCTTGGTTAGACCAAGTCAGGTCATTTGTGATATTCACCCCTGAATAAAGGAACAACATCTACAACCCTCCAATCCTCCGGAACCTCTCTTGTCCCCATTGATAATGCAAAGATCATTGCCAGAGGCTCAGCAATCTCCTCCCTCACCTCTCACGGTAGCCTGGGGTACATCTCATCTGTTCCCAGCGACTTACCCAACTTGGTGCTTTCCAAAAGCTCCAGCACATCCTCTCTCTTAATGTCCACATGCTCAAGCTTTTTAGTCTGCTGCAAGTCATCACTACAATCACTAAGATCCTTTTCCATAGTGAATACTGAAGTATTCATTAAGTACCTCTGCTACTTACCTTTACTTAAAATACTGTAATGGCCTTGCACGTTATTTTCTACCTGCACTGCAGTTTCTACCCTGTGGAATGTGTTTGGAGTGTTGTAGAACGTAGATTCGCAAGACTACAAGTACACAGTTCCCTGAAAGTGGTGATACAGGGAGACAAAATACGACATGCTCGCCTTCAATAAGATGAAGCACCAAGTACAAGGAATATGGAGGCTCAAGTCAGGAAAAAGGAGGCATACCATGCATCGACAACTGGGATTTAAAAAAATCCATAAACTTCAAGCCAAATTAAGTTCATTTCATTGCAACATGTACAAATGCAAAGAAACCCCTAATTGCGGTAGCATTTCAGCATTACAGGCATGTTGCATCAGTTACAGCAGCATTCACAAGAAGTTGCCCAAAATATTTGCAAGAAATGACATAATCAGAACACAAATAAACGAAGTCCAACTTACGGGAGGAAATCAGGAGAGAAAAAGGGCATATAATAGAATCTTCAGGGATTCTTCTTAAGTGCAAATAGGGTAATTAGGGAAAATACGGTCCCTTAAATTTGTCATCTGCTTGTATAGTGGTAAGGATTTAAGTTAAAATGTATCATCTGTATTTACCATGGAGAAGGTCATGGAAGTTGGGGAATTCAGGGAAGAGAATAATATGGGACACCAGGAGAGAAATTACTGGAGCCCTGGCAGTGAAACCTCATAAGCCATGGGTTCTGGAGGACTGGAGGGTGACTCATGTGCTTTTATTTAAGAAAGGCTATAAGGACATGCCAGGCTAGTAAGTCTAACATCAGTCGTGGGAAGGTAAAGAGTGGAAGGGATTATGAGAGAGAGGATCTATCAACATATGGTTAGCTCAGGACTGATGAGGGATTTTGTGCATAGTAAATTGTGTTGCGCAAATTTGTGTTTTCTTTTAAAGACATGACTATGAGGATTCATGCAGGCAGCATTTAAGGCAAGGTTTTTGAAAAGGTCCAGCATTTGGACTGGTCTGGAAGATGATGTCACATGGAATCCAGGGTGAGATAGCTAAATGGATATAAAATTGCCTTGCTGGAAGGAGTCAGAAGGTGGTAGTAGAGCGTTGTTTATTTTTAAGGGGCGACATAGTAGCATAGCGGTTTGCATGATGCTATTACAGTGTCAGCGATCCCAGATGAATTCCACCACTCTCTGTAAGGAGTGTGTATGTCCTCCATGTGACTGCATGGATTTCATCCCTTTGCTCTGGTTTCCTTTCACATTCCATAGAAACATAGAAAGCCTACAGCACAATACAAGCTCTTCGGCCCACAATGCTGTACCAAACATGTCCTTACTTTAGAAATGACCTAGGGTTACCCATAGCCCTCTATTTTTCTAAACTCTATGTACTTATCCAGGAGTCTCTTAAAAGACTCTATCCTATCGGCCTCCACCACCGTCGCCAGCAGCCGATTCCACGCACTCACCACGCTCAACATAAAAAAAACTTACCCCGACATCTCTTCTGTACCTACTCCCAAGCACCTTAAAACCATGCCCTCTCGTGTTAGCTATTTCATCCCTGGGAAAAAGCCTCTGACTATCCACGACGTATAGTTTAGTAGAATAATTGATCACATGGGTGTAATTGGGCTTGCTGGGACAAAAGTGCCTTTACTGTGCTATACCACTAGATAAAATAAATTGATTGTAGGCCTGTAACTAGTGATGTGCAGGGATCTGTATTGGGTGTCCTATTCTCATATTATCAGTTTGGATGAGAATGTTGGTGACGTCATCAGTAACTTTACAGCTGACACCAAAATCGGTGGTAGTGTAGAAAGTTGTCTAAGATTATAACAATATCTAGGTCAACTCAGAAAGTGAGCAATGGAATGGCAAATGGAATTTAACTTAGAAAAGTGCAAGGTCATGCGTTTTGGGAAGTTAAACTTGCACGGTAAATGAAAGGGCCCTGGGAGCTGTTGTCGAACACAGAATCACAAGAGTACAAGTGCACAGTTCCCTGAAAGTGATGACACAGGGAGATAAAACGGTGAAAAAGACATGCTTGCCTTCAGTCGGGTGAAACATCAAGTACAAGAATTGGAACATCATGTTACAGCTGTACAGGACGTTGGTGAGATTGCATCTGCAATATAATGTGTACTTCTGGTTGCCATACCGTAGGATGAATGTGATTAAGGTAGAGTAGTGGTCGCCAACCCATCGATCACGATCGACTGGTCGATCTTTGAGACTTTCACAGTAGATCCTGAAAAAAAAAGAAAAAGAAATACACAAATACTGTTGATTGTTTCCAGGTTGCGCGGTTTTAGTTCCGTTCTTTCTGCCCAGTGCGCATGCGTGTATCTCCCCCACCACACACTTGACTACACAGTGTACTTTAGTGGTCCCCAACCACCGGGCCGCGAGGAAATGATATGAGTCAGCTGCCCCTTTCCTCATTTCCTGTCACGCCCACTGCTGAACATGAACACACGCGAGGTCGTCAGTCACCTAAATGCAGTGACACCCTTGTGCGGCCGACGGAAAGTGCCATTGCTACTGGCCTGGAGCGTGGACAGATGGGCGCCGCCTCTAAACCTGCTTAGCACACCGTATGTTCGTGGGGAACCCGGTGCTAAAATATTCGCAGACGACCCAGGCTCAGGGTTTCGTAAGTAGCAGAGCAGCTACCTCACTGCGATCTACTGAAGCAAACCTTTGTCGGCCAATAGATCCTGCAAGGGAGGCAGGCCTGCTCCCTGTCGCACTCCTTGCTCACTCTCTCTGGACTGCTACCACCACGGCCCCGGCACGGGGTCCTCCGGCCCTGACCTTGTCCTCTCACCCTACCCACGACCAGCTGCACCTGGCCAAGGCGTCTGGCGGGCAGGAGTCTGGAGTTCAGGCCCGGAGGCTGTCTAATGAGGCAATGAAGCCCTCAAAACTGCTTCGGTACCTTGAGTCCAAGCACCCCGCACTTAAAGACAAACCCATTGAGTTTTTTCAGCGGAAAAAAACGTGAGCAAGCGGGACAGCAGCTGAGAGCCACAAAAACTTAATTGCGGAATAGACTGGACACAAGGAACCTGCTTCGAGTATCGCTGTATTCCCGTCGTGTTTAACACCACCCCCACCCCCACCCCCATCGGCTGGTCCGCAAGAATATTGTCAATATTAAACCGGTCTGCAGTATAAAAAAAGGGTGGGGACCCCTGGTGTTCATACATTATTTCTACTTCTGGGTTGCGGGGTTTTACTTCCGGTCTTTTCTGCTCCAGTGCACGTGCGTGTAACTAATCGATTTGGGGTCGATCTTGCCTTTCACTAAGGCCGAGATAGGGGATCTTGGGTTTAAAAAGGTTGGTGACCACTAAGGTAGAGGGTTCGGAAAAGATGCACTAGGATGTTTCTGAGACAGAAGGGCTTGAGTTGTGAGGGGAAACTGGATAGGCTTGGACTGAGAGGCATCTTTAGAAAGGTATATAAAATCATGAGTTGCATAAAAGGTGGATATTATTAGTCTTTTTTTCCAGGGTAGGGCCGTCTAAAACTAGAGGGTTTAAGGCTATACAGAAAAAGACTTAAAGGCGATCTGTGGGTCAAATTTCTCTTTCCCCTGCCCCCCCCAAACAGAAGGGGCTGGGTGTGTGGAACAAGCTGGCTGAGGAAGTGTTTGAAGGAGGTGCAAGTAGAATGGTTAAAAGACATTTGGACAGCTTCATGGATAGGAAAAGTTTAGAGGGAAATGGGCCAAATCTAGGCAAATGGGATGAGCTCATGAAAGCATCTTGGTGGGCATGGACAAAATAGGGCCAAAAGGCCATTTTGACTCTGTGATATCAGACTTAATGTCAACTTGCACATTCTCATTTTCTTAAGTAGTTTCCACATCTCTTGTACAACATTAACTCTCGCAAACATTTCATCTCTGATTTGTTGGGCTGCTCAAATGATGTACAAAATTAGTCATTTCTTCCAAGTATTAGGAGACATGTGACTTAGATTTATACACTCAGTAGCCACTTTATTAGGTACACATGTACACCCAATCATTAATGAAAATACCTAATCAGCCAATCATATGGCAGCAACTCAATGCTTAAAAACATGCAGACCTGATCAAGAGTTTCAATTGTTGTCCAAACCGAAATCATAAGAGGGGAGAAATGTGATTTAATGACTTTGACCATGGACTGATTTTGAGTACCAGACAGGGGAGTTCGAGTATCTCAGAAACTGCAGATCTCCTGGGATTTTCATGTTCAAGTCTCTCAAGCAGGAGTTCCCAACATTTTTTATGCCATAGACCCCTTCCTTTAACCAAGGTGTCTGTGGACCCCAGGTTGGAAACCTCTGGTCTAGAGTTAACAGAGAATGGTGTGAAAATCAGAAACATCCAATGAGTGGCAGTTCTAAGGGCGAAAATGCCTTGTTAATGGGAGAGGTCAAAAGAAAATGGCTAGACTGGTTCAAGCTGGCAAGAAGGCAGCAGTAACTGAAATAACCATGAGTTAGAACAGTGGTGTGCTGAAAACCATTTCTGAATCTTGTAGTGGGTGGGCTACAGCAGCAGAAGACCACACTAAATTCCACTCTTGTATCCACCTTTCACATTCCTTTCAAAACATTACAAATTCCTCACAAAATCATTGAAATACTTCAAGTTATATGTATACATTTCCACTGTCATTCTTCTCACAGACACAGCATAATCTGCTGAACATTTCTGACATTTTCTGTTTTAATTTCAAATGTGTCAGCAGTTTTCAATGGAAATTGTGATTTGATTTTCTGAGAAGTAAGAGTTTAAAATGATAACAATGATACAATGTCATCATCATCATAATGTAGGAAATAGTCATGGTTCTACAGTCAGAAACTGGCTCCTCTGCCCAACTGGTCCATGCCACAAATATGTGAAAATGTTAATTTGGACACAGCAGAATTTCAGAAGTAGCAACTTGATAATGACCAGGTAAACTGATTTAGAAATGTTGATTGATGAAAATGTGTTGGGCAAGATAATGGACAGAATATCCCTACCTTGAAAGAGTATTCAATGCTAACACCATGTCAGTCACTGTGGGGTGCAACCTATGACTTAGAGCAGAGCCAAAGTACAGCGAAGTCAAGTTAGCAATAAAATCTTTTTGAAAAGCAGGAGACACAAACTACCACAACTTTCTCAAATAAAAAGAGCAATTCCTCCTGAAAGTAAATGGAGGTTACAATTATTGATATGTTTTGTCAGAAAATCAGTTCTTTTTATTTGCAGGACCAGACTAGATTAGCAGAACTTGTCTCAGAAACTGTATTTCTACTCTGGCCAGTTAATATAGTGTCACCAAATGTAGTTTCTCAAAAGAATGCCAAGATCTTTTACATCCTGTAGCAATCGGGGACACATTCAAAATAATCTGAGCCATAAAGTGAAGAGAATAAAAAAAATGATATTTTCTGGCCTTTATCATAATGTATGTTCCCTAGCCATCAGTCCCATTGGCACCTTTATGAGACTAAACATGATATTTGCAATTTTAAGTGTCATTTTTAAACCACATACTAAGACTATTGTGTGTCAAACCACATGCCAAGACTATTGTTACAACCAAGCATAATACAATTGACTTGGCTCTGACTGCTGACAACCTTGCAGGCTTTTGCAAATAAGACTAAGTGAAGCATTTTATGTTTAATGAAACCTGTAACACATTTTTTTGAACTTCAAAACCTACACACAAAAATCACTAAAAATTGTTTGCATAATAACATCATCACATCTGACCAGCCTCTTAAAGTGAAACCCCTTCAGTGTCGGTGGTTGTGAATTATGTATGTTTCTCCCAATTACATTACCCTACATTGACTCCCCAGAATTCACTAAAATGGGCATTGTAACCTTGGATGAGCCTCCTGTGCTACATGGGTGAAACCCCTTCAGTGTCGGTGGTTGTGAATTACCCTACATTGACTCCCCAGAATTCACTAAAATGGGCATTGTAACCTTGGATGAGCCTCCTGTGCTACATGGGTGAAGGAACAGCAGGTGCTTCTGGCACGTCCTGAGATGCCTTTCCACGCTTATGGTCGTGTCGTGACACCAGATGCATGGCAGCAGAATACCCTAAATCTTGGTGGGCTGGTTTAAGGTGATCTACCAAAATACGTTCAGGTTTACCCCTCTTCTCTATTATATCCAAAACACAGAATGGTCCAAAACATGGAAAGTGAGGAGGTCTAAGAGGATGTTGGTGTACATCATGGCGGATGAAAACAAATGAGGTGAATTGAATGTAGGTCAACAAGAACCCAAGAGTCCTTTATGCCCTGATGTGAGATAGGGATGAGTGAAAAGGAATTGAATTTACTGAAGAGAGTGGACTGCTGTTGAGAGGCCAAGCAGGTAGTCGTGGCATCAGCAGTGAAATCACCTGGCACTCATAACGGCTGTTCATATATCAGCTCAGCTGTGGCTGACTGCAGGTCCTCTTTTGGGGTTGTTCTGAGCCCCAGCAGGACCCTTGGGAGATGATCAAGCCACCACTTGTCTGTCTGGGAAGCTCTCAGAGCAGCCTTTAAGGAGTGATGGAACTGCTCACATAGACCATTGGACTGGGGGTGATACAACATGGTGTGATGTAGCTTATCACCGAGGTTCTGGGTCATCGCTGCCCAGAGGTCTGATATGAATTGGGGGACACGGTCAGAGGAAATAACAGATGAGGTGCCAAAATGAGCACCCAAATGCTGATGATCGCCAAAGCCATGTCTGCGGCCATTGTTGGTGCTAGGCAGACAACCTCTGGCCAACTGGTGGTATGGTCCACCCATGGGAGGTGGGGGGAAGAGGACCAACAAGGTCCACACTGACATGGTCAAACCATCGCTCAGGGACCTCAAAAGGTGGCAGTGGCACCTGAATATGACGGTTAATTTTTGCCTGCTGGCACTCCACACAGGCTGCAGTCCAATCACACACTTCCTTTCTGAGGCCGTGCCAAACAAACTTTAGTGCAACCAGTTCCTGTGAGGCCTTTTGGCCTGGATGCAAGAGGCCATGTATGCAGTCGAAAATAGTCAACCCCTGTCAGCTTAAGTGCTCAAAGTGTGCGGAGATGAAATGCATGTTTGGATTTGGACACATTGGTGGCAAGTATATCTTCCATGTAAACAAAAAGAAAATCTAAGTCTTTTAATAGTCCATCAGCCTTTGGAAAGTCTGCTGTATTTTTCAGTTCCAACGGCATGCGCAGAAACTTGAAAAGGCCGAAAGGGGTTATCACAGCTGTTTTTGGGAATGTCCTCTGAGCCCTCAGGCACCTGATGTTAGCCCCTAACTAGATTGAATTTGGGAAAAATTAACTTTCTGGCTAAATGTGCTGAGAAGTCTTGAATGTTGAGACCAAGTTTGGCAGGGGTTGGGAATCAGAACGTGAGTGCAGAGATTAGGGTAGAAGGACAAGGGCATGATGCTATGTGTTCTGAGTTGGTGAAGAAGGACAGGCAGGGGACAAAACATAAATGTAGCCAGTTAGCGGGGTTCACATGTGTCTATTTCAATGCTAGGAGTATTAGGAATGAAGGGGATGAACTTAGAGCATGGATCAAGACGTGGAACTACGATGTTGTGGCTGTTACTGAAACTTGATTGGAGGAAGGGCAGGATTGGCTGATGCAGGTACCGGGGTTTAGGTGTTTTAAAAGGAATAGGATGGGAAGTAGGAAGGGGGGGGGGGAGTAGCATTACTGGTCAGGGATAGTATCATGGCTATAGAAAGGGAGGATGCTGCAGAGGGAGTGTCAACTGAGTTGGTGTGGGTGGAAGTCAGAAATAGGAAGGGATCAATCACTGTGCTGGGAGTAGTCTATAGGCCCCCAAATAGCCCTCGGGACACCAAGGAGCAGATAAGCAGGCAGATTTTAGAATGGTACAGGAAATGGATATAAGAAGATATATAATAGATAGATATAAGAAGCAGGAAGCAGGAGGGGCTCATGAGAAATATAGGGTAGTCAGGAAGGAGCTTAAGAAAGGACTTAGGAGAGCTCGAAGGGGGCATGAGAAGGCCTTAGCATGTAGGATTAAGGAGAACCCCAAGGCATTCTATGCGTATGTGAAGAACAGAAGGATGACAAGAATGAAGATGGGGCCACGAAAGGATAAAGAAGGCAGCATGTGCCTGGAGGCGGAGGAGGTTGTGGAGGTCCTAAATGAATACTTTGCTTCAGTATTCACAAGTGAAAAGGACCTTGATCATGGTGAGGTCGGAATAGGCCTGTGTGCTGGACAATGTGGAGATTAAGGAAGAAGAAGTGTTGGATATTCTTAAAAAGATCAAGATTGATAAGTCCCCAGGGCCGGACGTGATATACCCCAGGTTGCTGTGGGAAGTGAGAGAAGAGATCGCTGGAGCAGTAGCTATGATCTTTGAATCCTCTTTGGCTGCAGGGGAGGTGCCGGAGGACTGGAGAATGGCAAATGTAGTTCCCTTGTTTAAAAAAGGTAATAGGGAGAATCCTGGGAACTATAGACAGGTGAGTCTTACGTCGGTGGTCTGCAAACTATTGGAAAGGATTCTTAAGGATAGGATCTACGAGCATTTGTAGAAGTACAGTCAAGGATAGTCAACATGGCTTTGTGAAGGGAAGGTCGTGCCTCACAAGCCTAATTGAGTTTTTTGAAGAGGTAACAAAATAAATTGATGAGGATAGGGTGGTAGATGTGGTTTACATGGATATTAGCAAGGCATTTGACAAGGTCCCCCATGAGAGACTCATCCAGAAAGTCATGAGGCATGGGATCAGTGGAACCTTGGCTGTTTGGATAAAAAATTGGCTTACAGGAAGAAAGCAGAGGGTTGTAGTGGAAGGAAAGTATTCTGCCTGGAGGTCGGTGACTAGTGGAGTGCCACGAGGATCTGTCCTGGGACTCCTGCTATTTGTGATTTTCATCAATGACCTGGATGAAGAGGTGAAAGGATGGGTGAGTAAGTTTGCGGATGACACGAAGATTGAAGGAGTTGTGGATGGAGCTGTAGGTTATCGAAGGTTACAAGAGGACATAGACAGGATGCAGAGTTGGGCAGAAAAGTGGCAGATGGACTTCAATCCAGATAAGTGTGACGTGATGCATTTTTGAAGGACAAACCAGAAGGCCGACTACAGGGTTAATGGTCGGTTACTTAACAGCGTGGATGAACAGAGGGACCTTGGGGTTCAAATTCATACATCCCTCAAGGTCGCTGCACAGGTTGATAGGATAGTTGAGAAGGCCTGTGGGATGCTAGGCTTCATTAATAGGGGGATTGAGTTCAAGGGTAGAGAGGTCATGTCGCAACTCTACAAATCTCTGGTGAGACCGCACTTAGAGAGTATTGTGTTCAATTCTGGTCACCTCATTATGGGAAGGATGTGGAAGCTATGGGGAGGGTGCAGAGGAGATTTACCAGGATGTTGCCTGGATTGGAAAACAAGTCTTATGAGGCAAGGTTAGCAGAGCTGGGACTTTTCTCTGGAGCGTAGAAGGATGAGAGGGGACTTGATAGAGGTCTACCAGATTATGAGAGGCATAGATAGAGTGGATAGCCAGTTCCTGTTTTTTCAGGGCACGAATAGAAAACACCAGAGGGCATATGTACAAAGTTAAGGAAGGGAAATTTAGGGGAGACATCAGAAGTAAGTTTTTTTACAGAGGGTTGTGGGTGTCTGGAATGACTTGCCAGGGATGGTGGTAGAGGCTAAAACATTTGGGGTATTTAAGAGCCTCTTGGACAGGCACATGGATGAAAGAAAAATAGAGGGTTACGAGGTAGTGTGGGTTTAGTATTTTTTTAGGAATATATGGGCTGGCACAACAACGAGGGCTGAAGGGCCTGTACTGTGCTGTAGTATTCTAGTGTCTAGTAATGAACAGGAGCGGTGGCATCGGTAATCCTCATTGGTGTTCAATGCCGACTCTCTCCGTGGCAAACTCAGCCTTCATGGTTTCCAAATTTTCTGGGTCCAATGTACCTGTGTGTGCATGGACTGGCCAATTGTGGCAATGTGGTACTCAACCCTATGTTTTGTGACTGTAGTGGAGAATGTGGGCTTGGTGAGGTTTGGGAATTTGCCCAGCCATCAAGTAAACTCTCATGCAAATGGTGCATGTGTTTGATAAAGTTGTTGTGGGGAGCTTACTGGGGGAGCTGGTTAACAACCCAAAGTCCTTGACGTCAGTTCTTGAGATTGACTAACAGTCCTTAGGCACACAAGAAATCTGCACCAGAGGTCTAGCCACTTTAGCCAGGACGTGTAGCGTTACCCACTGAAGCAGAATGTCAGCCATTGTGTCCAAAAGTCTGGATTCTACTGCGGCTGCTGCCGTTGGCAGCCTCCAGTGAGGTTTCATCACTCTTTGCCGTCTCATCATAGGCAATACTGGTAGCACACTCACTTGAGCACCCGTAGCACACAAGAAACGTCCCCTGAAAGGTTGTCTGTAATGAATAGCAGACGTCCCTGGCAGCAGGAATCCATGGTGTTGACAGACTGCAAATGCCCCAGTGCACTGGTAGTGTCGAAGTTGTACAGTGTTGGCTCTTCTTAGAGTTTGTACCAAAGTGAGCATGGTAAAAGCGCAGACTCAGCGTTGTCTGTTTCACAGCTGCACGTGTCCTTATTCATTGAGGTAGAGAAAGGAGGAGGAATGATGCACTGCTGCCTAGCTGAGTAGACTATCGGCCATCTTAGCGAGCTCCCTATACAGGTATGTGTCACTTAACGTCCACGATACGTTCTGTGAAATCTAACGTCATGTGATTTGGACGTTGTGCAAACACCATATTATATACTTAGCAAACCTATATGGAGTAGCACTAAACTCAATATCGTAGTCTGGTCCTGCTTTTTCTTTAAGCATTTCGAACAAGCTCCATGCCTTAGCAGTGATTGTCAATGTGCTGAGAGGGATTCTCTTTTGTGTGGTCCTCAATCCATGTCATTAGCAATTTCTCCACATCCAATATAGGTCCCTCTCGCATTTTCAAGCAATAGCATTCACTGGCTTTCCACCTTCATATTGTTTAATAACCTTATGTTTCACTTCAAAATCAATACTTTTCCTTTGCCTCTTGCTGCTGCTATCACTAGGAGTGGTTTTGCTGCGTTTGGAAGCTATGATGCACTTTACGGTAATATTTTCAAAAGAAAATTAAACAGATAACGCTACTACACTCAAGAGATGCACGAAACATGTGATTGGTTACGTCTACTACGCCACATTCTCCGATCGGGACTACAGATGTATATGCGATCGGATGTTGTCCGAATGGACATTAAGCGGCGCATACCTGTAGTTCCTTTAAAATAAAACAAGGATGGTGATTTCACATTAGTTCTGAAGGCCGAGACGGGTAACAAGAGCAATTGTTTGGTATGTTTAGACTTCAATAGCCCAAAAGTCTGTAAAAGGTGAGTTTTTTGTGATCGGTATTTATCGTGTTCAGGTGGGTATTCAAGCAGGCTCACCACTCTCACAGCCATGGAACAGCTGAGCAGTGCTTACATTAGTAGAATTTGGTGTCATTGGTGGGGATTTCTCAAAACGTGAATTGAGTCTCTGCTTGTACGAACCAATTGATGGCATTTTGCTTCCAAATCTCTTGACAGACCAGCCTCTTAAACTGAAACCCCAACTCAATGTCGGTGGTTGTGAACTATGTACATTTCTCCCAATTACGTTACACTACAACCTCATCTCATCCAGGACTTTGCTGTCTCTGGATTTAACTATTCAATACACTGTGTTACAAAGGTGGAGCAACTCTGAGGGGCCAAAGGGTACAAAGTTGCCCCCTCCTTTTTGAGAATCGCAAGATCGCTATTATTTCGGGTCTGAGACCCAGGAAATGAGAGAGAGAGACACAGGTGGAATGTCTCCTGACATAAGCGGAACAGAACCACTGATTACTGCCATTGTCTCTTGGAGAAGGAATTGTGTATTGAGTACTGTACTATTCATTGAAACCCCTCAGGGGACAACCAGAGTGGTCTGGTTGAGGGATTGCATCATCCCAACCTGATTGACATCGGAGACCCCGTGAGTGAGGATAAAAGAGAGGTCTGGGGAACACCCCTTTAGATGCACCAGGAGAAACGCTAGAGATCCAGGGACAGCGTTTTATAGCAAAAGCCGGTGAGAGCTCATGTGCGCCCTCCCTTGCCTGGGTGGCGGGCTCATCACGGAAGAACGGTTTAGCTAAAGGAGAGGTCACACTTGAACAGCCACACCAAAGAGACACCGATGGATCGAAACCATAAAGGAAGGTTGGAAAAACCCATTCTCCTATTTCTCTCTCTCTCCAACAATTGCAGCACAGCGACACACAAACGGCGGCAGCCTGTGTGAACTGCAGCGAACTTTATATTTCCATCGGACAATTCATTATCCCCTAGACAACGGTAGAGCTTGTTTCTTATTATTATTATACCCGCACTTTTAGGTTTAATATTGACGACGTATATTATCTGTATATTTGCATTGATATTATTTTTGTGTATTCTTGCTAATAAATACTGTTAAAAATAGTATCATTAGACTTCAACGGACGTCTCTATCTTTGCTGGTAAGTGACCCAGTTACGGGGTTTTGTAACAACTGTCACAAGCGTACTATCCGTAATGAATCTGTGCTTGTAGAGTATCCAAATTGTGCGACCAATACACCAGAGCTCATTTGGCTCTTGATTAAACACATCAGTTTTAAATTTGGCATCTCTATTTCCAAATTCGTATATGAACATTTCTATTTCCTCGGACCAACAGTCTTTAGGTGTTTGGCCCTCTAAATGAGGCCTTGAGCATTCCTGATTCTTATGTGCTCCACTACTGACTCCTGTACCTTCAGCTCCCTAAAATGTTCTGGAATTTCCTTGTATACCTCCTGGTCTCTCTAATTAAACTTTTTTCTTTAAGATTCTCTTAAGATGTGCTTTTGGTCACCAGGTCTAAAAATGTTCCCATCAAGCAGTGAAATATGTTAAATGTAACATATAAAAATGAGCGGTGACTGCCGGTGCAAAGAGCATAGGCAGTGGCAATCAGTGCAGGGAGTGCCTATAAACAGGGCAGCACCAGGGGATCACGTGAGATGGATCAGAGTTGTGACTTCACTTACATGCTCCCACACATCACTGGGACTTACTTCATTTCATTGATCAACAGCAGAGCCTTAAGAAAATGACCCTAACCACTCTTGGTGAAAATAAATGAGTAATCCACACATACTATGATTAAACCTCTGTTCTATGTGTTTCGGGATTACCCTGCTCAATGTATTTACTGTTGCGACATGTTTCTACTAGATGGGAAAGGAGATGTTGACTCAATCCATTCCTGTCGTTTGAAGACACTGATAGTTGCTGGGATCCTGTCCCACAGCCGGTTGTTAATTACTGGTACAAGAGATCCTTGATAGAGAAAGTTAGCAGATAATTCTGCTATGGTCATCATAGCCCTGCACCATCCCTCAGCTGATATGGAGAGATGCAACTTATTAGAGATACAGTGCAGAACAGGCCCTTCCAGCCCACTGAGCCACATCACCCAGCAACCCTGGTCTAATTTACAATGACCAATTAACCTACTGACTGGTATGCCGTTGGACTGTGGGAGACTGCGGAGGTGCGTGCACCGCTGAGGACTCTTGACTCTGCCTTCAGAGCAGATGACAAGAGCAGCCCTAACAACAGCAAGGGCCAAACTGTCCCAGGCCATCAGAGGGGCAAAGCGTGCACACTCACAGCGAATCCACAGCCACTTCCAGGACAGCAGCGACACACGGCGCATGTTGAAGAGCATCCAGGACATCACCAATTACAGGACAACATCACCTGACTGTGTGGGTGATGCCTCCCTCCCAGATGCGCTGTTTAACTTCTACGCCCGTTTGAGGCGGAAAATGATGTGGCGGTGAGGAAGTCCACCCCTGCTACAAATGACCAGGTGCTGTCTCTCACCGTGGCCGATGTGAGGAGAACCCTGTGCAGGGTCAACCCACAGAAGGCTGCTGGACCAGTCAACATTCCTGGTAGAGTGCTCAGAGAATGTGCAGACCAGCTAGCAGATGTTCTCACTGACATCTTCAACATCTCCCTGAGCAGCGCCATCGTTCCAACGTGTTTCAAGGCCGCCACCATCATCCCCGTGCCAAAGAAGTCTTCAGTATCCTGCCTAAATGACCACCATCATCATGAAGTGTTTCGAGAGGCTCGCCGTGAGGCATATGAAGACCTTGCTGCCCCCCTCACTAGACCCCCTGCAGTTTGCATACCGTCCCAACTGCTCAAAAGATGACGCCATTGCTATCACCCTCCACCTGGCCCTAACCCACCTGGACAAAAAAGACACATACATTCAAATGCTGTTCATAGACTTCAGTTCAGCATTCAACACAATCATCCCCCAGAAACTGATTGGAAAGCTGAGCCGACTGGGCCTGAACACCTCCCTCTGCAACTGGATCCTAGACTTCCTGACTGGGAGACCTCAGTCAGTCCGGATCAGGAGCAGCATCTCCAACACCATCACATTGAGCACGAGGGCCCTCCAGGGCTGTGTTCTCAGTCCACTGCTGTTCACTCTGCTGACCCATGACTGTGCTGCAACACACAGTTCGAACCACATCATCAAGTTCGCTGATGACACAACCGTGGTGGGTCTCATCAGCAAGAACGACGAGTCAGCTTACAGAGAGGTGCAGCGGCTAACGGACTGGTGCAGAGCCAACAACCTGTCTCTTAATGTGAACAAAATAAAAGAGATGGTTGTTGACTTCAGGAGAGCACGGAGCGACCACTCCCCGCTGAACATTGATGGCTCCTCGGTAGAGATCGTTAAGAGCACCAAATTTCTCGGTGTTCACCTGGCGGAGAATCTCACCCGGTACCTTAACACCAGCTCCATAGCAAAGAAAGCCCAAAAGCGTCTCTACTTTCTGCAAAGGCTGAGGAAAGTCCATTTTCCACTGCCCATCCTCATCAAACAGGGGTTGTATTGAGACCATCCTGAGCAGCTGCATGCATCACTGCCTGGTTTGGAAATTGCACCATCTGGGATCGTAAGACCCTTCAGTGGAAAGTGAGGTCAGCTGAGAAGATCATCTCTCTTCCCGCCATTATGGACATTTATACTACACACTGCATCTGCAAAGCAAACAGCATTATGAAGGACCCCACGCACCCCTCATACAAACTCTTCTCCCTCCTGCCGTCTGGGAGAAGGCGCCGAAGCATTCGGGCTCTCATGACCAGACGTTGTAACAGTTTCTTCCCCCGAGCTATCAGACTCCTCAATACCCAGAGCCTGGACTGACACCTTTCTGCCCCATTGTCTTTTGTATTATTTATTGTAATGCCTGCACTGTTTTGTGCACTTTATGCAGTCCTGGGAGAGAAGGGGAGGAGGGGCATTAACGGAAGAGAGAAGTCAATGTTCATGCCATCAGGTTGGAGGCTACCCTCCTCCCCTTCTTACCCCATCCCTGATATATTTAGTGTTTTTCCCCCTCTTTTTTCTCTCTCTCTTTCTGCCCATCACTGCCTGTTCTCCATCTCCCTCTGGTGCTCCCCTCCCTCTTTCTTTCTCCCTAGGCCTCCCGTCCCATGATCCTTTCCCTTCTCCAGCTCTGTATCCCTTTTGCCAATCACCTTTCCAGCTCTTAGCTTCATCTCTCCCCCTCCAGCCTTCTATCATTTCACATTTTCCCTTCCCCTTCCTACTTTCAAATCTCTTACTATCGTTCCATTCAGTTAGTCCTGACGAAGGGTCCGGCCCGAAATGTCAACAGTGCTTCTCCTTACAGATGCTGCCTGGCCTGCTGTGTTCCACTAGCATTTTGTGTGTGTTGCTTGAATTTCCAGCATCTGCAGATGCCCTCGCATTTGCTTTCTTTTCTGTGTTTTTTACGTAGTTCAGTCTAGTTATTGTACCGTATCATGCAACACCATGGTCCTGAAAAACATCGTCTCATTTTTACTATGTACTGTACCAGCAGTTATGGTCGAAATGACAATAAAAAGTGACTTGACTTGAAACCCACGCAGTCACGGGAAGGACGAGCATACTTCTTACAGACAGTATTGGAATTGAATTCAGAATTCAATGATGCCCTGAGCTGTAATAGCATCGCATTAACAGCTATACTACAATGGTAAAAGATCTAAAATTAACAACATACAACTTAAAAACTCATTACGTTATTAATTACACTTGTTTGTATCTTTACATTAGTGACAACAATTCATTGACTATAAACTGCTTTGAATATTTTAGGGTTTTGTAAGTCATGTAAACTTTATGGAGCCAGGTGGCAAAGAAGTTGCAAGGTTTTTTTACAACAGTTGTACAAGGTAAAATGTTTCAGCTAATACATACAAAATGGTGGAGTTCAGTGGTCAGGCAGCATCTTTGTAATTGAATTAAACAGTCGACGTTTTGGGCCGAGACCCTTTAGGTCTGAAAAGGGGAAAGATGCCAGACGAAGGTGGGAAGGGAAGGGATGGGAAAGTCTGAGCAGCCGCGGAGTGATCAAATAGAACTGACAAATTACTTAGGGCTTGGGAGGGAAACATTTTTATCGCTGGAGAACACCATTAGGGCCATATTAGAATGAGACTCGCCAGACAGCGAAGCTGGATCGAAAGGAATTTGTTGTTAAAGCCGGCTTTGGAATTGGTCGCGAATGTGTTGTTGGACGGAGGGGCCTGTTACCAGGCCGTATCCCTAAATAAAATCGATAAATGAATTAGGGCGAAACCTCCCCGCTCAGACTTTGGGACGGGCACGCTGGCGGGTGGCGTCGTTGGGCGCTGACGTCACGGGGCGGGGCGGGACGGGACGGAGCGGATCGGACGGCCGGAGCCGGGCTCGTGAAGCCGGTCATGTGTCCACCGAGCCCGCAGCTGCAGGGGCGGCCGGCGGCGCGGAGGGGAGGAAAATGGTGAGATGCCGCAAGTGCTTGCCACACATTACCACCTGTTACAACCTGCATAAAGTTAAAGCTCGCGTTCGGAGGGCCCGCTGCATCGATGTAAGCCCAGCAGAGCAGCATCCCGCCGACGGGCCGCTGGCGTCCACTGGTGCGGGCTCTAGCAGGCAGGCACGCTTCAGGTATGGGAACTGATCCCCGCCTCGCCGCTGCAAAGGGCCGACGGGCTAAATCCGACAGCCGACCCAGTGAAAGTAACCGGCTCGGGAAGCGCTTCAGCAAAGGAATCTTAAGAGTGTAGTCGTCCGGGAGAAAGTGTTGGCGGGATGGGCAGGATCCTGCGAACAGTTTCCTTCGAGTGGAGGGGTCACCCTAGCGGGCGAGGCTGTTAATGGAATAGGGAGGAGGAGCTTCTGGTCCGAGGGTCCATCTGTGTGTGTGGGGGGGAGAGAAGGGGAAGGGTCAGAGGGTGCCGCCAGTAGATGGAGGCAGGGAGAGATCCCACTTGGCCGAAGAGGCTGACAGTACTGAGGGATAGGATGTCATTATATCATTGCTCACAGGGAGGATGGGCGAACTCCTGGGTCACCATTGGTGGGGTGTGGGGAATCTTCTAGTCAAGGGAGGTTTCTAGTAGATTAGAGCCTGTAACGGATAGATTGAAGGCTGCTGGCTGTTGTTACCCGTCTGGGAGATGCTGTCTATAGGGAACCTGGAAAGTTGTGATGGCCTGGGAGCAGAAACTGCCCGTATGCATCATCTGGTCAAGAGCATTGTGCAAACCAGCAGTTTCTGTAGTTGGGGGGAAAGTATCTTCTCCGGAGTTGTGATTTACAGTGGGAGTTTCCTGTGGAGGAGAAGATGCCAGTTTGCTGAGAAGGAAGAGGTGCAGACTGTTACTGGCAGGAGACATTTGTGAGAGAGGTGGACCACTTTGTTATGGTTGATGGGATGGGGAAAGATCCTAATGAGGTTACATATGAAAGGGCGTCAGGATACTGGCACAATGTCTGGAAGGGGGTGCGGAAGTTGTTAGGTAGAGAAAGGAGTCAGCTTGGAGACCAGAGACTGGAGATTTTTGAGATGGGATACACAAGATTTGCTTCTTTCCTACCTGGGGAGGGGGCTGAGGCAAAGAGGGAATGGTTTTGTGGGAATGGCAAGAGAGGAGGAAGAAAATGCCTGTAGGAGCTACCTAAATGAGGAGGCTTGTTGGAATGATGGAGGAGGAGGAAAATGCCATTTGATTTGATAGAGACATGTTGATGGGGGAGGGGAAATGGTGCGGGTGGGAGAGCTGTGATTCATTGCCTGTAAAGTTGCGAATTGGATCTGAGAGGATGCAGAAGAGAGTGATTGGTGTTTCTATGCAGTGATGCTGCTTGCTGATGATTGGCTGACTACTCTCTGCAGTGGAGAGGAGAGGGGGGGAGATGGTTCATGTCTGGGGAAGCACGGTGAAATCAGTATACAGCGAATGTGTAGCGTGCCAGGCAGGAAGATGGTGCGATTCTGGTGAGTGTTGGATTTCCTCTTAGCAGTTTAGGAAGGTGTCATAGGGATGGAGGCAGTAAACAGCTAAGGGAGGTTCGTTTTTGCTAGGCTTTATAAATAATTTAAAGCAATAAATGCAAATATTACTGTTAGTGATAATCAGAAGCAGTGAAAGGCAGGGAAGAGTTAATTACCAGTCCATCTGTCATGGAAATATACAGGATGTCATAAAGAAGAATGCGATTGTGTGTGTTAAATGGGGAGGACTGCATGTATTTATATTCGTTTTTGAAGATGTGGGTTCCTTCTCGTGAAAATACAGTACCCTCCTGGTCAAACTGACTCTGGAGGGAGGAGGCAGCTTTGTAACTGCCCACAGATTGTTCGGTATGAGTTTAAAATATTCAAACATCAGACTCGACATGTTTTCCTGGTGAGGTTCCTCCATAAACTTGGCCCTCAATTAAACTGTATTAATCGAAGTTCACTTTCCAAGCATTGTAATAAATAACCCCTTTAGAACCAGATGTGCACAGGGCTTCTCAGACAAAAATGTTCTGGGAATAAGTCTGAGAACTAATATGAGTTTTAATGATTTGGGTTTCCTGGATTATACAAGACCACTTTTCTTTGCAAGCTTTGAGAAATTTGACTGGATATCAGTGTGCATTAGGTGATTGTGCCTGATATGTTTGACACAATGATTTGTAATTATTGATTAATAGTGCAATGGGAGGGCCAGTTTTGTTCACAATAAGGCTTGAAATTAACACAAAATATGCCAACAATTGTTAAATTATAACATCAAAACTGAAGCACATTTGGTGAAATGAATTTCTTAAAGACTTGACCATTTAATTCTACCTTTTGCAGCATGCTTAGCTCACTCCTGTCCCATCCAGGTTCTGATTTCATGTAAAGTTTGTTCATGCATTTCCTGTTCTCCAGCCCACTGAAATGCATTAAATGGGGCAGCATTGACCAAGCCACCCTGCTCTTCCTCTGAGAATGAGCATTTTCCAGATTCCATTGTTGCAGAGTCTATAGACTCGGGCAAGTTTCCCCTTTCTACCCGATGGAGCATCTTCTGTGCTTGTCCAGTCTATCACAAGATCATTGGTGCCACATCGTGCAGTCTCTAGTTAACATGAATTTTGAATGATCCTGGATATTTTAAATACTGCCATTACCACGAGTTATATTTCATTGCCTCCCCTCTCATACAATTGGCCATACATTCCTTTGAGCTCTTACCTAAGATATGAGAACATAAGGACTAGGAGCAGGAGTCAGGCAGATGGTTCACTCTTAGGCTTGTTCAGCTGCTCACTAAGGTCATGGCTGACCTGATTTAGGGCTCATCTCCGCTTTCTGGCCTGATCCCAGTAAGCCTTGATTTTTTTTTCCAATATCTCAGACTTGGATGTACTTAATGACTTGGAATAGAGAATCCAGAGGACTCCAAAACTGGGGGAAGGTATTAATTGCTCATCTCCATCCTTTATTCTAAAACTATGGCCCCCTCATTCGAGATTTCTCCCATAGAGATCACATGATCATAGCAACAATCCTATTAAGCCCACTTAGAATCATTTGTTGCAATGAGATCATCTTTTGTCAGTACCAGCACATAAGCTGCCTGTTGTGCACTGATAAGCTAGCACAGTTAGGACATCCTGATTACTTCTGGCTCACGTACCTTGCTACAGAGGAGAGAGCGTTTCCATGATCGGGAAGAGAATTGTAGTTCCTATTCTAATCATCATGCTTTCTAGGTATCAATTTGTTCCTCCTTTTGTAAGGATTAACCAGTTGCTTCAAATTTAATTATGGGCAGAGTGTGGCATTAGAGCCTAAAGGGGTCCTATTTGAATGAATGCATTCGTTTTTATCACTGACATCAGTATGGTCTCTCTTTATCCAGAGTGCATGTAGCACAGCAAATCATGAGCTTAGCTTTGCATTCAAATTAGCTTGGGGTCAAATTCCTCATCCCTTGAGAAATGATCACATCCTTTTTGGGTAAATGTTGGATGTGTGTCGGGGTTCCCAGTCCCAAATGCTATTCAGCAGTGTTTGCTGAAATATGTAATCACGTGATGTCATCAAAGACAGACTTGTCCTGGGTCCTATCAAATACTTTTGACACACTCAAGGTTTTTGTGAAATTTAGATACATTCTTAGTCCAGCTCTGGGCAGCATCAGATGCTGGCAAATGTCCAGATCCTCCCCAGTGAAGCACTGAGCTTGTTACCCCGATCCATTCCTACATCTCCCAACACAACACTGAGCTCTTTACCCCCGATCCATTCCTACAACTCCCAACACAACACTGAGCTCTTTACCCCGATCCATTCCTACAACTCCCAACACAACACTGAGCTCTTTATCCCGATCCATTCCTACAACTCCCAACACAACACTGAGCGCTTTACCCCGATCCATTCCTACAACACCCAACACAACACTGAGCTCTTTACCCCGATCCATTCCTACAACTCCCAACACAGCACCGAGCGCTTTACCCCGATCCACTCCTACAACTCCCAACACAACACTGAGCTCTTTACCCCCGATCCATTCCTACAACTCCCAACACAACACTGAGCGCTTTACCCCGATCCATTCCTACAACTCCCAACACAACACTGAGCTCTTTACCCCCGATCCATTCCTACAACTCCCAACACAGCACTGATCTCTTTACCCCCGATCCATTCCTACAACTCCCGACACAGCACCGAGCGCTTTACCCGGATCCACTCCTACAACTCCCGACACAGCACTGAGCTCTTTACCCCGATCCATTCCTACAACTCCCAACACAACACTGAGCTCTTTACCCCGATCCATTCCTACAACTCCCAACACAACACTGAGCTCTTTACTCCGATCCATTCCTACAACTCCCAACACAACACTGAGCTCTTTACCCCGATCCATTCCTACAACTCCCAACACAACACTGAGCTCTTAACCCCGATCCATTCCTACAACTCTCAACACAACACTGAGCTCCTTACCCGGATCCATTCCTACAACTCTCAACACAACACTGAGCTCTTTACCCCGATCCATTCCTGCAACTCCCAACACAACACTGAGCTCTTTACCCCGATCCATTCCTACAACTCCCAACACAACACTGAGCTCTTTACCCCGATCCACTCCTACAACTCCCGACGCAGCACTGAGCTCTTTACCCCCGATCCATTCCTACAACTCTCAACACAACACTGAGCTCTTTACCCCGATCCATTCCTACAACTCCCAACACAATACTGAGCTCTTTACCCCGATCCACTCCTACAACTCCCAACACAACACTGAGCTCTTTACCCCGATCCATTCCTACAACTCCCAACACAACACTGAGCTCTTTACCCCGATCCATTCCTACAACTCCCAACACAATACTGAGCGCTTTACCCCGATCCACTCCTACAACTCCCGACACAGCACTGAGCTCTTTACCCCCGATCCATTCCTACAACTCTCAACACAACACTGAGCTCTTTACCCCGATCCATTCCTACAACTCCCAATACAACACTGAGCTCTTTACCCCGATCCACTCCTACAACTCCCGACACAGCACTGAGCTCTTTACCCCCGATCCATTCCTACAACTCTCAACACAACACTGAGCTCTTTACCCCGATCCATTCCTACAACTCCCAACACAATACTGAGCTCATTACCCCGATCCATTCCTACAACTCTCAACACAACACTGAGCTCTTAACCCCGATCCATTCCTACAACTCCCAACACAGCACTGAGCTCTTTACCCCCGATCCATTCCTACAACTCCCAACACAGCACTGAGCTCTTTACCCCCGATCCATTCCTACAACTCCCAACACAACACTGAGCTCTTTACCCCGATCCATTCCTACAACTCTCAGCACAACACTGAGCTCTTTACCCCGATCCATTCCTACAACTCCCAACACAACACTGAGCTCTTTACCCCGATCCATTCCTACAACTCCCAACACAACACTGAGCTCTTTACCCCGATGCATTCCTACAACTCCCAACACAACACTGAGCTCTTTACCCCGATCCATTCCTACAACTCCCGACACAGCACTGAGCGCTTTACCTCGATCCATTCCTACAACTCCCAACACAACACTGAGCTCTTTACCGCGATCCATTCCTACAACTCCTAACACAACACTGAGCTCTTTACCCCGATCCATTCCTACAACTCCCAACACAACACTGAGCTCTTTACCCCGATGCATTCCTACAACTCCCAACACAACACTGAGCTCTTTACCCCGATCCATTCCTACAACTCCCAACACAACACTGAGCTCTTTACCGCGATCCATTCCTACAACTCCCAACACAACACTGAGCTCTTTACCCCGATCCATTCCTACAACTCCTAATGTAGCACTGAGCTCATTACCCGGATCCATTCCTACAACTCCTAATGTAGCACTGAGCTCTTTACCCCGATCCATTCCTACAACTCCCAACACAACACTGAGCTCTTTACCCCGATCCATTCCTACAACTCTCAGCACAACACTGAGCTCTTTACCCCGATCCATTCCTACAACTCCCAACACAACACTGAGCTCTTTACCCCGATCCATTCCTACAACTCCCAACACAACACTGAGCTCTTTACCCCGATGCATTCCTACAACTCCCAACACAACACTGAGCTCTTTACCCCGATCCATTCCTACAACTCCCGACACAGCACTGAGCGCTTTACCTCGATCCATTCCTACAACTCCCAACACAACACTGAGCTCTTTACCGCGATCCATTCCTACAACTCCTAACACAACACTGAGCTCTTTACCCCGATCCATTCCTACAACTCCCAACACAACACTGAGCTCTTTACCCCGATGCATTCCTACAACTCCCAACACAACACTGAGCTCTTTACCCCGATCCATTCCTACAACTCCCAACACAACACTGAGCTCTTTACCGCGATCCATTCCTACAACTCCCAACACAACACTGAGCTCTTTACCCCGATCCATTCCTACAACTCCTAATGTAGCACTGAGCTCATTACCCGGATCCATTCCTACAACTCCTAATGTAGCACTGAGCTCTTTACCCCGATCCATTCCTACAACTCCCAACACAGCACTGAGCTCTTTAACCCCGATCCATTCCTACAATTCCCAACACAGCACTGAGCTCTTTACCCCCTATCCATTCCTACAACTCCCAACACAGCACTGAGCTCTTTACCCCGATCCATTCCTACAACTCCCGACACAGCACTGAGCACTATATCCCGATCCATTCCTACAACTCCCAACACAACACTGAGCTCTTTACCCCCGATCCATTCCTACAACTCCCAACACAACACTGAGCGCTTTACCCCGATCCATTCCTACAACTCCCAACACAACACTGAGCTCTTTACCCCGATCCATTCCTACAACTCCCAACACAACACTGAGCTCTTTACCCCGATCCATTCCTACAACTCCCAACACAACACTGAGCTCTTTACCCCGATCCATTCCTACAACTCTCAACACAACACTGAGCTCTTTACCCCGATCCATGCCTATAACTCCCAACACAACACTGAGCTCTTCACCCCGATCCATTCCTACAACTCCCAACACAGCACCGAGCTCTTTACCCCGATCCATTCCTACAACTCCCAACACAACACCGAGCTCCTTACCCGGATCCATTCCTACAACTCTCAACACAACACTGAGCTCTTTACCCCGATCCATTCCTGCAACTCCCAACACAACACTGAGCTCTTTACCCCGATCCATTCCTACAACTCCCAACACAACACTGAGCTCTTTACCCCGATCCATTCCTACAACTCCCAATACAACACTGAGCTCTTTACCCCGATCCACTCCTACAACTCCCGACACAGCACTGAGCTCTTTACCCCCGATCCATTCCTACAACTCTCAACACAACACTGAGCTCTTTACCCCGATCCATTCCTACAACTCCCAACACAATACTGAGCTCATTACCCCGATCCATTCCTACAACTCTCAACACAACACTGAGCTCTTAACCCCGATCCATTCCTACAACTCCCAACACAGCACTGAGCTCTTTACCCCCGATCCATTCCTACAACTCCCAACACAGCACTGAGCTCTTTACCCCCGATCCATTCCTACAACTCCCAACACAACACTGAGCTCTTTACCCCGATCCATTCCTACAACTCTCAGCACAACACTGAGCTCTTTACCCCGATCCATTCCTACAACTCCCAACACAACACTGAGCTCTTTACCCCGATCCATTCCTACAACTCCCAACACAACACTGAGCTCTTTACCCCGATGCATTCCTACAACTCCCAACACAACACTGAGCTCTTTACCCCGATCCATTCCTACAACTCCCGACACAGCACTGAGCGCTTTACCTCGATCCATTCCTACAACTCCCAACACAACACTGAGCTCTTTACCGCGATCCATTCCTACAACTCCTAACACAACACTGAGCTCTTTACCCCGATCCATTCCTACAACTCCCAACACAACACTGAGCTCTTTACCCCGATGCATTCCTACAACTCCCAACACAACACTGAGCTCTTTACCCCGATCCATTCCTACAACTCCCAACACAACACTGAGCTCTTTACCGCGATCCATTCCTACAACTCCCAACACAACACTGAGCTCTTTACCCCGATCCATTCCTACAACTCCTAATGTAGCACTGAGCTCATTACCCGGATCCATTCCTACAACTCCTAATGTAGCACTGAGCTCTTTACCCCGATCCATTCCTACAACTCCCAACACAGCACTGAGCTCTTTAACCCCGATCCATTCCTACAATTCCCAACACAGCACTGAGCTCTTTACCCCCTATCCATTCCTACAACTCCCAACACAGCACTGAGCTCTTTACCCCGATCCATTCCTACAACTCCCGACACAGCACTGAGCACTATATCCCGATCCATTCCTACAACTCCCAACACAACACTGAGCTCTTTACCCCCGATCCATTCCTACAACTCCCAACACAACACTGAGCGCTTTACCCCGATCCATTCCTACAACTCCCAACACAACACTGAGCTCTTTACCCCGATCCATTCCTACAACTCCCAACACAACACTAAGCTCTTTACCCCGATCCATTCCTACAACTCCCGACACAGCACTGAGCGCTTTACCTCGATCCATTCCTACAACTCCCAACACAACACTGAGCTCTTTACCGCGATCCATTCCTACAACTCCTAACACAACACTGAGCTCTTTACCCCGATCCATTCCTACAACTCCCAACACAACACTGAGCTCTTTACCCCGATGCATTCCTACAACTCCCAACACAACACTGAGCTCTTTACCCCGATCCATTCCTACAACTCTCAGCACAACACTGAGCTCTTTACCCCGATCCATTCCTACAACTCCCAACACAACACTGAGCTCTTTACCCCGATCCATTCCTACAACTCCCAACACAACACTGAGCTCTTTACCCCGATGCATTCCTACAACTCCCAACACAACACTGAGCTCTTTACCCCGATCCATTCCTACAACTCCCGACACAGCACTGAGCGCTTTACCTCGATCCATTCCTACAACTCCCAACACAACACTGAGCTCTTTACCGCGATCCATTCCTACAACTCCTAACACAACACTGAGCTCTTTACCCCGATCCATTCCTACAACTCCCAACACAACACTGAGCTCTTTACCCCGATGCATTCCTACAACTCCCAACACAACACTGAGCTCTTTACCCCGATCCATTCCTACAACTCCCAACACAACACTGAGCTCTTTACCGCGATCCATTCCTACAACTCCCAACACAACACTGAGCTCTTTACCCCGATCCATTCCTACAACTCCTAATGTAGCACTGAGCTCATTACCCGGATCCATTCCTACAACTCCTAATGTAGCACTGAGCTCTTTACCCCGATCCATTCCTACAACTCCCAACACAACACTGAGCTCTTTACCCCCGATCCATTCCTACAACTCCCAACACTACACTGAGCGCTTTACCCCGATCCATTCCTACAACTCCCAACACAACACTGAGCTCTTTACCCCGATCCATTCCTACAACTCCCAACACAACACTGAGCTCTTTACCCCGATCCATTCCTACAACTCTCAACACAACACTGAGCTCTTTACCCTGATCCATGCCTATAACTCCCAACACAACACTGAGCTCTTCACCCCGATCCATTCCTACAACTCCCAACACAGCACCGAGCTCTTTACCCCGATCCACTCCTACAACTCCCAACACAACACTGAGCTCATTACCCCCGATCCATTCCTACAACTCCCAACACAACACTGAGCGCTTTACCCCGATCCATTCCTACAACTCCCAACACAGCACCGAGCGCTTTACCCCGATCCACTCCTACAACTCCCAACACAACACTGAGCTCTTTACCCCCGATCCATTCCTACAACTCCCAACACAACACTGAGCGCTTTACCCCGATCCATTCCTACAACTCCCAACACAGCACCGAGCGCTTTACCCCGATACACTCCTACAACTCCCAACACAACACTGAGCTCTTTACCCCCGATCCATTCCTACAACTCCCAACAAAGCACTGAGCTCTTTACCCCCGATCCATTCCTACAACTCCCGACACAGCACAGAGCGCTTTACTCCGATCCACTCCTACAACTCCCGACACAGCACTGAGCTCTTTACCCCCGATCCATTCCTACAACTCCCGACACAGCACTGAGCTCTTTACCCTGATCCATTCCTACAACTCCCAACACAGCACTGCGCTCTTTACCCCCATCCATTCCTACAACTCCCAACACAACACTGCGCTCTTTACCCCGATCCATTACTACAACTCCCAACACAACACTGAGCTCTTTACCTCGATCCATTCCTACAACTCTCAACACAACACTGAGCTCTTTACCCCGATCCATTCCTACAACTCCCAACACAACACTGAGCTCTTTACCCCGATCCATTCCTACAACTCCTAATGTAGCACTGAGCTCATTACCCGGATCCATTCCTACAACTCCTAATGTAGCACTGAGCTCTTTACCCCCGATCCATTCCTACAATTCCCAACACAGCACTGAGCTCTTTACTCCCGATCCATTCCTACAACTCCCAACACAGCACTGAGCTCTTTACCCCGATCCATTCCTACAACTCCCGACACAGCACTGAGCACTTTATCCCGATCCATTCCTACAACTCCCAACACAACACTGAGCTCTTTACCCCGATCCATTCCGACATCTCCCAACACAACACTGAGCTCTTTACCCCGATCCATTCCTACAACTCCCAACACAACACTGAGCTCTTTACCCCGATCCATTCCTACAACTCCCAACACAACACTGAGCTCATTACCCCGATCCATTCCTACAACTCCCAACACAACACTGAGCTCTTTACCCCGATCCATTCCTACAACTCTCAACACAACACTGAGCTCATTACCTCGATCCATTCCTACAACTCCTACTGTAGCACTGAGCTCTTTACCCCTGATCCATTCCTACAACTCCTAATGTAGCACTGAGCTCTTTACCCCTATCCATTCCTACAACTCCCAACACAACACTGAGCTCTTTACTCCGATCCATTCCTACAACTCCCGACACAACACTGAGCTCTTTACCCCGATCCATTCCTACAACTCCCAACACAGCACTGAGCTCTTTACCCCGATCCATTCCTACAACTCCCTACACAGCACCGAGCTCTTTACCCCGATCCATTCCTACAACTCTCAACACAGCACTGAGCTCTTTACCCCCGATCCATTCCTACAACTCCCAACACAGCACTGAGCTCTTTACCCCGATCCATTCCTACAACTCCCGACACAACACTGAGCTCCTTACCCCGATCCATTCCTACAACTCCCAACACAACACTGAGCTCATTACCCCGATCCATTCCTACAACTCCCAACACAACACTGAGCTCCTTACCCCGATCCATTCCTACAACTCCCAACACAACACTGAGCACTTTACCCCGATCCATTCCTACAACTCCCAACACAACACTGAGCTCTTTACCCCGATCCATTCCTACAACTCCCAACACAACACTGAGCTCTTTACCCCGATGCATTCCTACAACTCCCAACACAACACTGAGCTCTTTACCCCGATCCATTCCTACAACTCCCGACACAGCACTGAGCGCTTTACCTCGATCCATTCCTACAACTCCCAACACAACACTGAGCTCTTTACCGCGATCCATTCCTACAACTCCTAACACAACACTGAGCTCTTTACCCCGATCCATTCCTACAACTCCCAACACAACACTGAGCTCTTTACCCCGATGCATTCCTACAACTCCCAACACAACACTGAGCTCTTTACCCCGATCCATTCCTACAACTCCCAACACAACACTGAGCTCTTTACCGCGATCCATTCCTACAACTCCCAACACAACACTGAGCTCTTTACCCCGATCCATTCCTACAACTCCTAATGTAGCACTGAGCTCATTACCCGGATCCATTCCTACAACTCCTAATGTAGCACTGAGCTCTTTACCCCGATCCATTCCTACAACTCCCAACACAGCACTGAGCTCTTTAACCCCGATCCATTCCTACAATTCCCAACACAGCACTGAGCTCTTTACCCCCTATCCATTCCTACAACTCCCAACACAGCACTGAGCTCTTTACCCCGATCCATTCCTACAACTCCCGACACAGCACTGAGCACTATATCCCGATCCATTCCTACAACTCCCAACACAACACTGAGCTCTTTACCCCCGATCCATTCCTACAACTCCCAACACAACACTGAGCGCTTTACCCCGATCCATTCCTACAACTCCCAACACAACACTGAGCTCTTTACCCCGATCCATTCCTACAACTCCCAACACAACACTGAGCTCTTTACCCCGATCCATTCCTACAACTCCCAACACAACACTGAGCTCTTTACCCCGATCCATTCCTACAACTCTCAACACAACACTGAGCTCTTTACCCCGATCCATGCCTATAACTCCCAACACAACACTGAGCTCTTCACCCCGATCCATTCCTACAACTCCCAACACAGCACCGAGCTCTTTACCCCGATCCATTCCTACAACTCCCAACACAACACCGAGCTCCTTACCCGGATCCATTCCTACAACTCTCAACACAACACTGAGCTCTTTACCCCGATCCATTCCTGCAACTCCCAACACAACACTGAGCTCTTTACCCCGATCCATTCCTACAACTCCCAACACAACACTGAGCTCTTTACCCCGATCCATTCCTACAACTCCCAATACAACACTGAGCTCTTTACCCCGATCCACTCCTACAACTCCCGACACAGCACTGAGCTCTTTACCCCCGATCCATTCCTACAACTCTCAACACAACACTGAGCTCTTTACCCCGATCCATTCCTACAACTCCCAACACAATACTGAGCTCATTACCCCGATCCATTCCTACAACTCTCAACACAACACTGAGCTCTTAACCCCGATCCATTCCTACAACTCCCAACACAGCACTGAGCTCTTTACCCCCGATCCATTCCTACAACTCCCAACACAGCACTGAGCTCTTTACCCCCGATCCATTCCTACAACTCCCAACACAACACTGAGCTCTTTACCCCGATCCATTCCTACAACTCTCAGCACAACACTGAGCTCTTTACCCCGATCCATTCCTACAACTCCCAACACAACACTGAGCTCTTTACCCCGATCCATTCCTACAACTCCCAACACAACACTGAGCTCTTTACCCCGATGCATTCCTACAACTCCCAACACAACACTGAGCTCTTTACCCCGATCCATTCCTACAACTCCCGACACAGCACTGAGCGCTTTACCTCGATCCATTCCTACAACTCCCAACACAACACTGAGCTCTTTACCGCGATCCATTCCTACAACTCCTAACACAACACTGAGCTCTTTACCCCGATCCATTCCTACAACTCCCAACACAACACTGAGCTCTTTACCCCGATGCATTCCTACAACTCCCAACACAACACTGAGCTCTTTACCCCGATCCATTCCTACAACTCCCAACACAACACTGAGCTCTTTACCGCGATCCATTCCTACAACTCCCAACACAACACTGAGCTCTTTACCCCGATCCATTCCTACAACTCCTAATGTAGCACTGAGCTCATTACCCGGATCCATTCCTACAACTCCTAATGTAGCACTGAGCTCTTTACCCCGATCCATTCCTACAACTCCCAACACAGCACTGAGCTCTTTAACCCCGATCCATTCCTACAATTCCCAACACAGCACTGAGCTCTTTACCCCCTATCCATTCCTACAACTCCCAACACAGCACTGAGCTCTTTACCCCGATCCATTCCTACAACTCCCGACACAGCACTGAGCACTATATCCCGATCCATTCCTACAACTCCCAACACAACACTGAGCTCTTTACCCCCGATCCATTCCTACAACTCCCAACACAACACTGAGCGCTTTACCCCGATCCATTCCTACAACTCCCAACACAACACTGAGCTCTTTACCCCGATCCATTCCTACAACTCCCAACACAACACTAAGCTCTTTACCCCGATCCATTCCTACAACTCCCGACACAGCACTGAGCGCTTTACCTCGATCCATTCCTACAACTCCCAACACAACACTGAGCTCTTTACCGCGATCCATTCCTACAACTCCTAACACAACACTGAGCTCTTTACCCCGATCCATTCCTACAACTCCCAACACAACACTGAGCTCTTTACCCCGATGCATTCCTACAACTCCCAACACAACACTGAGCTCTTTACCCCGATCCATTCCTACAACTCTCAGCACAACACTGAGCTCTTTACCCCGATCCATTCCTACAACTCCCAACACAACACTGAGCTCTTTACCCCGATCCATTCCTACAACTCCCAACACAACACTGAGCTCTTTACCCCGATGCATTCCTACAACTCCCAACACAACACTGAGCTCTTTACCCCGATCCATTCCTACAACTCCCGACACAGCACTGAGCGCTTTACCTCGATCCATTCCTACAACTCCCAACACAACACTGAGCTCTTTACCGCGATCCATTCCTACAACTCCTAACACAACACTGAGCTCTTTACCCCGATCCATTCCTACAACTCCCAACACAACACTGAGCTCTTTACCCCGATGCATTCCTACAACTCCCAACACAACACTGAGCTCTTTACCCCGATCCATTCCTACAACTCCCAACACAACACTGAGCTCTTTACCGCGATCCATTCCTACAACTCCCAACACAACACTGAGCTCTTTACCCCGATCCATTCCTACAACTCCTAATGTAGCACTGAGCTCATTACCCGGATCCATTCCTACAACTCCTAATGTAGCACTGAGCTCTTTACCCCGATCCATTCCTACAACTCCCAACACAACACTGAGCTCTTTACCCCCGATCCATTCCTACAACTCCCAACACTACACTGAGCGCTTTACCCCGATCCATTCCTACAACTCCCAACACAACACTGAGCTCTTTACCCCGATCCATTCCTACAACTCCCAACACAACACTGAGCTCTTTACCCCGATCCATTCCTACAACTCTCAACACAACACTGAGCTCTTTACCCTGATCCATGCCTATAACTCCCAACACAACACTGAGCTCTTCACCCCGATCCATTCCTACAACTCCCAACACAGCACCGAGCTCTTTACCCCGATCCACTCCTACAACTCCCAACACAACACTGAGCTCATTACCCCCGATCCATTCCTACAACTCCCAACACAACACTGAGCGCTTTACCCCGATCCATTCCTACAACTCCCAACACAGCACCGAGCGCTTTACCCCGATCCACTCCTACAACTCCCAACACAACACTGAGCTCTTTACCCCCGATCCATTCCTACAACTCCCAACACAACACTGAGCGCTTTACCCCGATCCATTCCTACAACTCCCAACACAGCACCGAGCGCTTTACCCCGATACACTCCTACAACTCCCAACACAACACTGAGCTCTTTACCCCCGATCCATTCCTACAACTCCCAACAAAGCACTGAGCTCTTTACCCCCGATCCATTCCTACAACTCCCGACACAGCACAGAGCGCTTTACTCCGATCCACTCCTACAACTCCCGACACAGCACTGAGCTCTTTACCCCCGATCCATTCCTACAACTCCCGACACAGCACTGAGCTCTTTACCCTGATCCATTCCTACAACTCCCAACACAGCACTGCGCTCTTTACCCCCATCCATTCCTACAACTCCCAACACAACACTGCGCTCTTTACCCCGATCCATTACTACAACTCCCAACACAACACTGAGCTCTTTACCTCGATCCATTCCTACAACTCTCAACACAACACTGAGCTCTTTACCCCGATCCATTCCTACAACTCCCAACACAACACTGAGCTCTTTACCCCGATCCATTCCTACAACTCCTAATGTAGCACTGAGCTCATTACCCGGATCCATTCCTACAACTCCTAATGTAGCACTGAGCTCTTTACCCCCGATCCATTCCTACAATTCCCAACACAGCACTGAGCTCTTTACTCCCGATCCATTCCTACAACTCCCAACACAGCACTGAGCTCTTTACCCCGATCCATTCCTACAACTCCCGACACAGCACTGAGCACTTTATCCCGATCCATTCCTACAACTCCCAACACAACACTGAGCTCTTTACCCCGATCCATTCCGACATCTCCCAACACAACACTGAGCTCTTTACCCCGATCCATTCCTACAACTCCCAACACAACACTGAGCTCTTTACCCCGATCCATTCCTACAACTCCCAACACAACACTGAGCTCATTACCCCGATCCATTCCTACAACTCCCAACACAACACTGAGCTCTTTACCCCGATCCATTCCTACAACTCTCAACACAACACTGAGCTCATTACCTCGATCCATTCCTACAACTCCTACTGTAGCACTGAGCTCTTTACCCCTGATCCATTCCTACAACTCCTAATGTAGCACTGAGCTCTTTACCCCTATCCATTCCTACAACTCCCAACACAACACTGAGCTCTTTACTCCGATCCATTCCTACAACTCCCGACACAACACTGAGCTCTTTACCCCGATCCATTCCTACAACTCCCAACACAGCACTGAGCTCTTTACCCCGATCCATTCCTACAACTCCCTACACAGCACCGAGCTCTTTACCCCGATCCATTCCTACAACTCTCAACACAGCACTGAGCTCTTTACCCCCGATCCATTCCTACAACTCCCAACACAGCACTGAGCTCTTTACCCCGATCCATTCCTACAACTCCCGACACAACACTGAGCTCCTTACCCCGATCCATTCCTACAACTCCCAACACAACACTGAGCTCATTACCCCGATCCATTCCTACAACTCCCAACACAACACTGAGCTCCTTACCCCGATCCATTCCTACAACTCCCAACACAACACTGAGCACTTTACCCCGATCCATTCCTACAACTCCCAACACAACACTGAGCTCTTAATCCCGATCCATTCCTACAACTCCCAACACAGCACTGAGCTCTTTAACCCCGATCCATTCCTACAACTCCCAACACAGCACTGAGCTCTTTACCCCCTATCCATTCCTACAACTCCCAAAACAGCACTGAGCTCTTTACCCCAATCCATTCCTACAACTCCCAACACAACACTGAGCTCTTAACCCCGATCCATTCCTACAACTCCCAACACAACACTGAGCTCTTTACCCCGATCCATTCCTACAACTCTCAACACAACACTGAGCTCTTTACCCCGATCCATTCCTACAACTCCCAACACAGCACTAAGCTCTTTACCTCGATCCATTCCTACAACTCTCAACACAACACTGAGCTCTTTACCCCGATCCATTCCTACAACTCTCAACACAACACTGAGCTCTTTACCCCGATCCATTTCTACAACTCCCAACACAGCACTAAGCTCTTTACCTCGATCCATTCCTACAACTCTCAACACAACACTGAGCTCTTTACCCCGATCCATTCCTACAACTCTCAACACAACACTGAGCTCTTTACCCCGATCCATTTCTACAACTCCCAACACAACACTGAGCTCTTTACCCCAATCCATTCCTACAACTCCTAATGTAGCACTGAGCTCATTACCCCGATCCATTCCTACAACTCCCAAAACAGCACTGAGCTCTTTACCCCAATCCATTCCTACAACTCCCAACACAACACTGAGCTCTTTACCCCGATCCATTTCTACAGCTCCCAACACAACACTGAGCTCATTACCCCGATCCATTCCTACAACTCCCAACACGACACTGAGCTCTTTACCTCGATCCATTCCTACAACTCCCAACACAACACTGAGCTCTTTACCTCGATCCATTCCTACAACTCCCAACACAACACTGAGCTCTTTACCCCGATCCATTCCTACAACTCCCAACACAACACTGAGCTCTTTACCCCGATGCATTCCTACAACTCCCAACACAACACTGAGCTCTTTACCCCGATCCATTCCTACAACTCCCAACACAACACTGAGCTCTTTACCCCGATCCATTCCTACATCTCCCAACACAGCACTGAGCTCTTTACCTCGATCCATTCCTACAACTCTCAACACAACACTGAGCTCTTTACCCTGATCCATTTCTACAGCTCCCAACACAACACTGAGCTCATTACCCCGATCCATTCCTACAACTCCTACTGTAGCACTGAGCTCATTACCCCTATCCATTCCTACAACTCCCAACACAACACTGAGCTCTTTACCCCCGATCCATTCCTACAACTCCCAACACAGCACTGAGCTCTTTACCTCGATCCATTCCTACAACTCTCAACACAGCACTGAGCTCTTTACCCCCGATCCATTCCTACAACTCCCAACACAACACTGAGCTCTTTACCCTTATCCATTCCTACAACTCCTAATGTAGCACTGAGCTCTTTACCCCGATCCATTCCTACAACTCCCAACACAGCACTGAGTTCTTTAACCCCGATCCATTCCTACAATTCCCAATACAACACTGAGCTCATTACCCCGATCCATTCCTACAACTCCCAACACAACACTGAGCTCTTTACCCCGATCCATTCCTACAACTCCTGACACAGCACTAAGCTCTTTACCTCGATCCATTCCTACAACTCTCAACACAACACTGAGCTCTTTACCTCGATCCATTCCTACAACTCTCAACACAACACTGAGCTCTTTACCCCGATCCATTCCTACAACTCTCAACACAACACTGAGCTCTTTACCCCGATCCATTTCTGCAACTCCCAACACAACACTGAGCTCTTTACCCCAATCCATTCCTACAACTCCTAATGTAGCACTGAGCTCTTTACCCCCGATCCATTCCTACAATTCCCAACACAGCACTGAGCTCTTTACTCCCGATCCATTCCTACAACTCCCGACACAGCACTGAGCACTTTATCCCGATCCATTCCTACAACTCCCAACACAACACTGAGCTCTTTACCCCGATCCATTCCGACATCTCCCAACACAACACTGAGCTCTTTACCCCGATCCATTCCTACAACTCCCAACACAACACTGAGCTCTTTACCCCGATCCATTCCTACAACTCCCAACACAACACTGAGCTCTTTACCCCGATCCATTCCTACAACTCTCAACACAACACTGAGCTCATTACCTCGATCCATTCCTACAACTCCTACTGTAGCACTGAGCTCTTTACCCCTGATCCATTCCTACAACTCCTAATGTAGCACTGAGCTCTTTACCCCTATCCATTCCTACAACTCCTAATGTAGCACTGAGCTCTTTAACCCCGATCCATTCCTACAATTCCCAATACAACACTGAGCTCATTACCCCGATCCATTCCTACAACTCCCAACACAACACTGAGCTCTTAACCCCGATCCATTCCTACAACTCCCGACGCAGCACTGAGCTCTTTAACCCCGATCCATTCCTACAACTCCCAACACAGCACTGAGCTCTTTACCCCCTATCCATTCCTACAACTCCCAAAACAGCACTGAGCTCTTTACCCCAATCCATTCCTACAACTCCCAACACAACACTGAGCTCTTTACCCCGATCCATTCCTACAACTCCCGACACAGCACTAAGCTCTTTACCTCGATCCATTCCTACAACTCTCAACACAACACTGAGCTCTTTACCTCGATCCATTCCTACAACTCTCAACACAACACTGAGCTCTTTACCCCGATCCATTCCTACAACTCTCAACACAACACTGAGCTCTTTACCCCGATCCATTTCTGCAACTCCCAACACAACACTGAGCTCTTTACCCCAATCCATTCCTACAACTCCTAATGTAGCACTGAGCTCATTACCCCGATCCATTCCTACAACTCCTAATGTAGCACTGAGCTCTTTACCCCGATCCATTCCTACAACTCCCAACACAGCACTGAGCTCTTTACCCCCGATCCATTCCTACAACTCCCAAAACAGCACTGAGCTCTTTACCCCAATCCATTCCTACAACTCCCAACACAACACTGAGCTCTTTACCCCGATCCATTCCTACAACTCCCAACACAGCACTGAGCACTTTACCCCGATCCATTCCTACAACTCCCAACACAGCACTGAGCTCTTTACCCCGATCCATTCCTACAACTCCCTACACAACACTGAGCACTTTACCCCGATCCATTCCTACAACTCCCAACACAACACTGAGCTCTTTACCCCCTATCCATTCCTACAACTCCCAAAACAGCACTGAGCTCTTTACCCCGATCCATTCCTACAACTCCCAAAACAGCACTGAGCTCTTTACCCCGATCCATTCCTACAACTCCTACTGTAGCACTGAGCTCATTACCCGGATCCATTCCTACAACTCCCAACACAGCACTGAGCTAATTACCCCGATCCATTCCTACAACTCCCAACACAACACTGAGCACTTTACCCCGATCCATTCCTACAACTCCCAACACAACACTGAGCACTTTACCCCGATCCATTCCTACAACTCCCAACACAACACTGAGCACTTTACCCCGATCCATTCCTACAACTCCCAACACAACACTGAGCTCTTTACCCCGATCCATTCCTACAACTCCCGACACAACACTGAGCTCTTTACCCCGATCCATTCCTACAACTCCCAGCACAGCACTGAGCTCTTTGCCCCGATCCATTCCTACAACTCCCAACCCAACACTGATCTCTTTACCCCTATCCATTCCTACAACTCCCAGCACAGCACTGAGCTCTTTGCCCCGATCCATTCCTTCAACTCCCAACACAACACTGAGCTCTTTACCCCGATCCATTCCTACAACTCCCAACGCAACACTGAGCTCTTTACCCCGATCCATTCCTACAACTCGTAACACAACACTGAGCTCTTTACCCCGATGCATTCCTACAACTCCCAACACAACACTGAGCACTTTACCCCGATCCATTCCTACAACTCCCAACACAACACTGAGCTCTTTACCCCAATCCATTCCTACAACTCTGAACACAACACTGAGCTCTTTACCCCCATCCATTCCTACAACTCACAACACAACACTGAACTCTTTACCCCGATCCATTCCTACAATTTAGGCCCCACAAAATAGGTCTAACTTTTTGGTTCTATTTTGGGCATTATGCTTGGTTTTCCCTTCCCAATTATGTGATGATCTGTTCAACCAAAGAGAAACTTAACTTTTGCCTAATTGTCCAGCTGTGCTGTTTATAGAGAATAAATGTAATATTGTGGAATGGAATGTCTACAAAATCTCTGGAATCCTGCTCTGGACTTTTTCTGATGCTATTGTTGAATAAATCCTTTTGAGATCATGATTCACAAAATTGGCATGCAGCATGGTGGGCAAGCTCATAGAGAAATACATGCAGGGAGAAGAGCTGTTCTGCAAACTCATCCTGTTTGTTCTGTAGTTTAGAAAAGATAAAGGAGGTCTCACTGACGCTAATAAAATTCTTAAAGTGCTAGGACTGGGTAGACAGTTTCAGAATGGAGGTTGATCATTTGAGATTAAGATACAGCTATGTTTTCTCACTGGGAATTTAGGGCAGATTTGTAAAAAAAAATAATGGGTTGCTCAGAATTTGGAGCTATCTCCTCAGATTAAAAGAAGCATATTTGTAGATGTGAATGGCAGATGGGTGGAATCATGGGTTGTAATGCTGGAAAATGGGAGATCAGCAAGATATTGATGAATGGTGGAGCAGGCTTGACTGATCGATCACGTGCTCCAGAAAGGTTGGACACTTTCAATGAAGTGAGTTTTAAGGCAGCAAAATTAAAACCTGTGCTTCCCCCCCCCCTCCTCCCCACCCCAATGTAAAGGCAATACTGTTGAGCACTTTTGTTTTAGCTCTGTGCTGTTGAGAGCAATGTGCATATACTCATTTGAGTTAGTACTATTTGTAAGAGCTCACTATCTGAAAGGAGGGGAGGAACTGTTGTGATTCTTCACCTTTACTTCATCAACTTAAGTGCAATGAGTTGTACATGTGATAAGTTTAGTTGAGCTAAATGGTGAGAAACTTTTAAAAGCCTAGTAGGGTGTGTCTCACCCTTCAGGCAATTGAACTTCAAACCCCGTAGCAGGGTTATTTTGTGTTTTAATCTGTCACATTATGTTTGGGATATCCCATTGCCTGATCAGCTCTGTATGTATAATTCCACAGGTTGCATTTCCCCCAGCTGGCTTTGCGACGCAGGTTAGGCCAGCTAAGCTGTATGTCCAAGCCTGCACTCAAGCTCCGTACCTGGCCTCTGTCTTTTCTCTATTTCTTCCTGCCATTTAGTGTCCTTAAGCCTCTTGCAAAAGTAGGATGGCGACCAACAAGCAGGGTAAGTGTGTGTTATTTCTAGGTTTGTCGGGGGGGAGGTATGGGGTGTTAAGGTGAGGCAAGGGTTAATCCTGGCATCCACATCTTGCCTACTGTTTACAGTACAATATACTTCTGATGAATAATTATGTGCTGTGATTTATGGTATACCCACCGATCTGTTTCTGTACCTAGCAGTGACTTGTAGGGAATAATAATGTTAATAACTGTTTTGATGAAGGGAGCAGCTGTCTGGATTTTGACTGTGCTTGTGTATTCTGCTTTTATCATACTTATTCATGCCCCAATACTGGCTCAATGCTGGTGCCTGTGTGCTGTCTGAGTCAGACAGTAAAATGGTCCTTATCATTAATACCTCTGCATTGATCACTCCAGATATAGTCCTGTTTAATTTTTATCTGACTACACTGCTGAGAAGCAGGTTGGGGCCTTTTGCCATGTTGAAGGTGCTATATCAATACAAGTCATTATGATTCAAATCAACAACTGCATATAACAGAAATCTGAAATGAAAACAGAGTAAGTTGGAAACATTCAAGAAGTTGGGTAGCATCCAAGAAGGAGAAACAGTTTGGATGAGAAGTCTTTCACTCAAAATGTTAACTCTTCCTCTTACCACAGTTGCAGCCTGGCCTGCTGAGTGTTTCCAATGTTTTCTGTTTCATTAAGTCTGTTGTTGATTTGCATTCGCTCCTCTGCCTGCTTTGTTGAAAGGATTTGAATTGTATCCATGGAATTATGTTAATTAGAAACTGCCACACAGCTGTTCATCTGTGGGTGGCCACTCCTTTGGTAGTATTGTTTCTGAAGTTGAAGTTGTGTATAGACACTGAGTCAAAGCATAGAACCTAACCCATCAGTCAGTGCATTGAGTGGTGATCAGATCACTTTCTCTTTTCATAGAAATGTGAAGTATGAGCAGTCTGTTGCAATTTGCAGACAATATGATGCCAGCATTGTAATGTTCTTGGCTCAGCTCCACTTTACTACTGTGCTGGACTAAAATATCACAGGTTGTTTGGTTCCATCAGTTTTGCTGCTGGAGTACTGTGTCTGATTCAAAACATGGCCTATGATAATTTTTTTCATCTTGAACACCAGGATTTGGGCTTGTATATGTATGATAGATTTTGACATTGGAAAAGTTGATTGATAAATCTAGTTTGTGGTCCTCCTTTTCATTTGATGAAACAAGATAGGCTGAGAATTCAGTGCAAATCAACTGAATGGGTCATGTACAATGTCCTCAATTTTTAGTTGAGTCATCTTGGAATGAAACTTTGGGGCAAAAAAACCTCAATTTCAGAACTTAATCTCATTAACCAAGCTCCAGAATCTTTTCTGGCTTGCTGTGGGCTTCCATTGACTCAGGTTTAAGCATTGAAGCAATGAGATCTTTTTCCACCATTAAATTACACACCCACCAAGCTTTTGTTTTCAATTTGGATGTAAGATGGAAACTTGTACAATATTTTACCTGAGAGTAATAGTGCTATTTATTGACAATTTTTAAAACAAAGCCTAATTCCCCTTTTGTTAAGTCCATATTGTTAAAGAAAACAGTACTCAAATCCACTTGGGTTTAACATAGAGAGGGCCACAATGCACTGACAGGGCTTAGAGTATAGTGATAACCCACAGACTTCAGTATGGAAGCTCCCAGTTTTGGAGCATTAATAATGATAGAAGGTGGACTCCTGAGCTCTCGATCTATGTCATTATGACCTTGTACCTTATTGCCTACTTGCACTGCACTTTCTCTGTAACTGAATACCATATTCTGCATTATGTTTATGGTTTTTCCTTGTTAAACTCCATGCACTTTTGTAAAGAATTGATCTATGAATGGTATGCAAGATATTTTTCACTGAACCTAGGTACTGGTGACAGTAAGCCAATTTTCCAATTTCTGGACTCTTCAATTGCTGCTGTTCCCAAAAATCCATGTCTGAATCTCTCCAATCAGGTTTTTTTTTTAAGAAGTAGTGAGAGGAGAGTTAGAAAATCATAAGATAATTCAGCAAACTCAATGGTTTAAGGGAGACAATGTTTGGAAAAACTTGGTGTTTTTGAGGATGTAATTGGAATTGCAGATGATGGGAACGAGTGGATGCAGCTCATTTAGATTTTCAACATAGAAGCTGGATGATTCATGAAGCCTAACTTTGTGGTTGTGTGGGGCATCAAAAGGTTACTTCTGGCATAACAGGATGAGGAGTTTGCAGGAGCGTCCTCATTCTCAATAGCAGGGCTAAGCACAGGAGTACTAGAGAAATCTGAAGCTTCCATTCATCCAGAAGTTGGTACTGGTTCCAAGTATCCTCCTGAGAATGATGCCATTAGAAGCCTGTCCTCAGCCACTTCTCTTCTCTACGTGATATGAAGAAACAGTAGAGAGCATTGGATAAACAAGGGCCACAGGACCAGACAGCAATCTGGTCATGTTACTGAAGACCTCTGCTTCAGAACTAGCTGCACCTCTGGTCAGTACAGTTACAGTTGAAGTCAGAAGTTTACATACATTTAAACTCAGTTTTTTGCAATTCCTGACATTTAATCCTAGAAAAAATTCCCATCTTAGATCAGTTAGGATCACCACTTTATTTTAAGAATGTGAAATGTCCGAATAATAGTAGAGAGAATGATTTATTTCAGCTTTTATTTCTTTAATCACTTTTCCAGTGGGTCAGAAGTTTACATACACTTTGTTAGTATTTGGTAGCATTTCCTTTAAATTGTTTAACTTGGGTCAAACGTTTTGGGAAGCCTTCCACAAGCTTCTTACAGTAAGTTGCTGGAATTTTGTTCCATTCCTCCAGACAGAACTGGTGTAACTGAGTCATCAGGTTTGTAGGCCTCCTTGCTCGCACACGCTTTTTTTAGTTCTGCCTACAAATCTTCTATCAGATTGAGGTCAGGGCTTTGTGATGGCCACTCCAATACCTTGACTTTGCTGTCCTTAAGCAATTTTGCCACAACTTTGGAGGTCTGCTCATTTGGAAGACCCATTTGCGACCGAGCTGTAACTTCCTGGCTGGTGTCTTGAGATGTTGCTTCAATATATCCACATAATTTTCCTTCCTCATGATGCCATCTATTTTGTGAAGTGCACCAGTCCCTCCTGCAGCAAAGCACCCCCACAACATGATGCTGCCACCCCTATGCTTCACGGTTGGGATGGTGTTCTTCGGCTTGCAAGCCTCACCCTTTTTCCTCCAAATATAACAATGGTCATTATAGCCAAACAGTTCAATTTTTGTTTCATCGGACCAGAGGACATTTCTCTAAAACATAAGATCTTTGTCCCCATATGCAGTTGCAAACTGTAGTCTGGCTTTTTTATGGCAGTTTTGGAATTGTGAGAAACTGAGTTTAAATGTATTTGGCTAAGGTGTATGTAAACTTCTGACTTCAACTGTACTTCGCTGAGATCTACCTAACAATATGTTATTGCCTCTTCATTAAAATTAGGACAAATCTAGATGGGATCATTGCTATGCTCAATTATTGGCAAAGTTTTGGAAGGTATCATCAACAGTTTACCAAGTATTAATCAATAAACTGCTCGTTGGTACCTGGTTATGGGTTTTGAGAGGACCATTTGTCTCCAGACCCCATTACAGCCTTGCTCCAAACATGGACCTAAGAGCTAACTTCATGAAGTGAGGTAAGTGTGACCACACTTGATATCAAGGTAGCATTTGTCTCTGACATCAAAGGGCCCTTGAAAAACTGGGCAACGGGTGGAAACACCCTAATGTTTGGAGTCATCCCAGTCCACAAATTCACTCCAGGAAGCATCCTAGGCCTAACCATCTTCAACTGTTATATCTTCCTTCCTTCCTTCCATTATATGGTCAGGTGTTCATCAAATAGCACAATGGTCAATTCTATAAGTGACCTCAGCAGCTGGAGCAGTCTATACTTGTAGGAGCTAAACATGATTTGGGCATGGGCTAGGAAGTGGCAAGAAGGATTTGTGCTGCTAATGTATGGGTAATGATTATTACCTCCAGCAAGAGAATCTAACCATCTACTCCATTTTGAGTGGTTTTGCATCACCAAGTTTCCCATCATCAAGATCTTGGGGAGGTGGGGTGGTCATAAGACCTATAACGTGTATTGTAGTTATTCTCCCAGGCTACTCTGTAAGCACATTGAATATCAGTAACCATTACCAAACAGGTGTATACTGGCTCTAAATCTTTGAAAATGCTGCCCAGAGCACTGAGGGAGAAACCTTAACCAGGAGGACTATAATGGTTGAAGGATGATATTGAAGCACTGCGAACAGTTCTCATTGCCACACGTTAGGAAAAATATAGTTGCGCTGCTGAGAGTGCAGAGGAGAATCACCAGGACATTTCCTGGACTGGAGGATTTTAGTTATGGGGAAAGATTGCATGGGCTTGGCTTATTTTCCTTGGAGTGAACAAGACTGAAGGATAATCTTGTAGGACAAGGGTTCCCAACCTGAGGTCCACAAACTGCGTGGTTAATGGTAGGGGTCCATGGCATAAAAAAGGTTAGGAAACCCTGTTGTAGGGGCACTCAAGGGGTGCAGATAGTTCCATGGTAGGGGTGTCAAAAATGAAAGGGCGCAGGTTTATTGTGAGTTGTAGAGGTTTTAAAGGAAATTTGAGAATGAAGTTTACATAGAATGCTTTTATCTCGAACGCTACCAGGTGATGGAATCAAATACAATTACTGCACTTATGATTCATTCAGACAGGCACTTGTACGCAAGGCACGGAAAGATCCTAATGTGTGCAAATGGGATTAGTGTAGATGGCAGACAGGTCAGTGTGGATATGATGGGATGTTTCAGTACTGTACAACTCTGGCATACCACGTTACTGCTGGCTCAGACAGTAATGTACAGATCCTTACAACTGAACAACTAAGACAGTTTTGAGAGTCAGACTAGATTTATACCTGAACAAATCCCTATTTCAAAAATCTTTGTTTACAGAGATAGATTAGGTGTGTTGACAGAAAGCCAAATGTTGGGGTAATCATTTTTTGGAAAGACCGCAACTTAGGGCCCTATTATTGCACATATTTTAGTTAAAATCTGCGTTGAAACACCATGAACTATTTAACTTTGCTTGATGATGTGTTAATACTAAATAATGGAATAACGTCTGTTATGAAAATGATTACTTGATGTTTTGTATTTATATGTATATTTTAGTACTCTAATGAATAAATTATATTTTCAGATTTAAAAAATGGATCATTTCAGGTTGGTGAACCTTAATTAGTAGGATACAACAGGAATTGCTAATTACAGTCTAAATTAAAGACTTCGGCAAAGGCACTGGGCATCAGAACTTCACTGATTTATGAATAGGTGTAAAGTGGGGAAAACACAGACTGCAAAGGGATGTAAGTAGATGGAGTGGGCAAGTAATGTGGAGCATTACAGTTATCTACTGGAAGAAACAGAAATGCAAGCTATTTAAATGCAATGGGACTGTTTAATGCTGATGTTCAGTGAGATCCTGTTGTTCCTTTAGAAGTAACACAAAATTAATTTGGAGGTAAAGCATGTAAATTGGGAGACAAATTGGTTATCAACATAATTCTAAGGCTGATTAAATATAAAAGTAGTAAAGACTTGTTATAAATGTACACGACACTAGTGAGACCTCACCTGCAGAACTATTTGTTTCGCCTTACTACTTAAGGGGAGAAAGACTTGCTTTGGAAGTAGTGCAGAACAAGGTTCAATCAGTTGATTCCAGGTATAAAGGGATAATCTTGAGGAAAGATTTAGCAGGTGTGCTCTCAAGTTAGAATGAGAAATACTGATATACTAGCTCAGAAGGTCTGTGAGGGGAAGCGGATACAATATAGAGCAAATGCTAAGAGGATGTTTCCGTTGGAGAAATAGAACTAGAAACATAGAAAATATACAGCACAATACAGCCCCTTCGGCCCACAAAGCTGTGCTGAACATGTCCTTACCTAGGCTTTACCAATAGTCCTCTATTTTTCTAAGCTCCACATAGCTTAGAATGCTAGGAATATTGTAAGAAAGGTGGATGAGCTTAGAGCATGGATTGATACCTGGAAATAAAATGATGTAGCAATTAGTGAAACATGGTTGCAGGAGGGGTGTGACTGGCAACTAAATATTCCTGGATTTCGTTGCTTCAGGTGTGATAGAATCAGAGGGGCAAGAGGGGGAGGTGTTGCATTGCTTGTCAGAGAAAATGTTACAGCTGTGCTTTGGCAGGATAGATTAGAGGGCTCATCTAGGGAGGCTATTTGGGTGGAATTGAGGAATGGAAAAGGTGTAGTATCACTTACAGGGGTGTATTATAGACCACCTAATGGGGAGCGAGATTTGGAAGAGCAAATTTGCAAAGAAATAGCAGATATTTGTAGTAAGCACAAGGTTGTGTTTGTGGGAGATTTTAATTTTCCACACATAGACTGGGAAGCTGATTCTGTAAAATGGCTGGATGGTTTGGAGTTTGTAAAATGTGTGCAGGATAGTTTTTTGCAGCAATACATAGAGGTACCAACTAGAGAAAGGGCAGTGTTGGATCTCCTGTTATGGAATGAGATAGGTCAGGTGACAGAGGTATGTGTTGGGGAGTACTTCAGGTTCAGTGATCACAATACCATTAGTTTCAATATAATTATGGAGAAGGATAGGTCTGGACCCAGGGTTGAGATTTTTGATTGGAGAAAGGCTAACTTTGAGGAGATGCGAAAGGATTTAGGAGTGGGTTGGGACAATTTGTTTTATGGGAAGGATGTAATAGAGAAATGGAGGTCATTTAAAAGTGAAATTTTGAGGGAACAGAAGCTTTATGTTCCTGTTAGGTTGAAAGGAAAGGTTAAAAGTTTGAGAGAGCCATGGTTTTCAAGGGATATTGGAAACTTGGTTCGGAAAAAGAGAGATATCTACAATAAATATCGGCAGCATGTAATAAATGAGGTGCTCGAGGAATATAAAGAATGTAAAAAGAATCTTAACAAAGAAATTAGTAAAGCTAAAAGAAGATATGTGGTTGCTTTGGCAAGAAAGGTAAAAATAAATCCAAAGGGTTTCTACACTTATTAATAGCAAAAGGATAGAGAGGGATAAAATTGGTCCCTTAGAGAATCAGAGTGGACACCTATGTGTGGAGCCAAAAGAGATGGGGGAGATTTTGAACAATTTCTTTTCTTCAGTATTCACCAAGGAGAAGGATATTGAATTGCGTAAGGTAAGAGAAACAAGTAGGGTAGTTATGGAGACTATGATGATTAAAGAAGAGGAAGTACTGGCGCTCTTAAAGAATAAAGAATAAAGTGGATAAGTCTCTAGGTTCTGACAGGATTTTCCCTAGGACCTTGAGGGAAGTTAGTGTAGAAATAGCAGGGACTCTGACAGAAATATTTCAAATGTCATTAGAAACGGGATGTTGCCGGAGGATTGGCATATTGCTCATGTGGTTCCATTGTTTAAAAAGGTTTCTAAGAGTAAACCTAGCAATTCTCAGTTTGACATCAGTGGTGGGAAAATTAATGGAAAGTATTCTTAGAGATGGTATATATAATTATCTGGATAGACAGGGTCTGATTAGGAACAGTCAACATGGATTTGTACATGGAAGGTCATGTTTGACAAATCTAACTGAATTTTTTGAAGAGGTTACTCAGAAAGTTGACGAGGGTAAAGCGGTGGATGTTGTCTATATGGACTTCAGTAAGGCCTTTGACAAAGTTCCACATGGAAGGTTAGTTAGGATGGTTCAATCGTTAGGTATTAATATTGAAGTAGTAAAATGGATTCAACAGTGGCTGGATGGGAGATGCCAGAGAGTAGTGGTGGATTACTGTTTGTCAGGTTGGAGGCAGGTGACTAGTGGTGTGCCTCAGGGATCTGTACTGGGTCCAGTGTTGTTTGTCATATACATTAATGATCTGGATGGTGGGGTGGTAAATTGGATTAGTAAGTGTTCAGATGATACTAAGATAGGTGGCGTTGTGGATAATGAAGTAGGGTTTCAAAGCTTGCAGAGAGATTTAGGTCAGAAGAGTGGGCTGAAAGATGGCAGATGGAGTTTAATGCTGATAAGTGTGAGGTGCTACATTTTGGTAGGACTAATCAAAATAGGACATACATGGAAAATGGTAGGGCTTTGAGGAATGCAGTAGAACAGAGTGATCCAGGAATAATGGTTCCCTGAAGGTGGAATGTCATGTGGATAGGGTGGTGAAGAAAGCTTTTGGTATGCTGGCCTTTATAAATCAGAGCATTGAGTATAGGAGTTGGGATGTAATGTTAAAATTGTACAAGGCATTGGTAAGGCCAAATTTGGAGTATTGTGTACAGTTCTGGTCACGGAATTATAGGAAAGATGTCAACAAATTAGAGAGAGTACAGAGGAGATTTACTAGAATGTTACCTGGGTTTCAGCACCTAAGTTTCAGAGAAAGGTTGAACAAGTTGGATCTTTATTCTTTGGAGCGTAGAAGGTTGAGGGGGGACTTGATTGAGGTATTTAAAATTATGAGGGGGATAGATAGAGTTGACATGGATAGGCTTTTTCCATTGAGAGTAAGTGAGGTTCAAACAAAAGGACGAGTTGAGAGTTAAGGGGCAAAAGTTTAGGGGTAACACGAGGGGGAACTTCTTTACTCAGAGAGTGGTAGCTGTGTGGAACGAGCTTCCAGTAGAAGTGGTAGAGGCAGGTTCGATATTGTCATTAAAAAAAAAATTGGATAGGAATATGGACAGGAAAGGAATGGAGGGTTATGGGCTGAGTGCAGGTCGGTGGGACTAGGTGAGAATAAGCGTTCGGCATGGACTAGTAGGGTCCAGATGGCCTGTTTCCATGCTGTAATTGTTATCTGGTTATATGGTTAGTCTCTTAAAAGACCCTAACTTTTCCGCCTCCACCACTGCCACCGGCAGCCCATTCCACACACTCACCACTCTCTGTGTAAAGAAAAACTTACCCCTGACATCTCCTCTGTACCTACTTCCAAACACCTTAAAACTATACCCTCTCGTGATAGCCATTCCAGCCCTGGGTAAAAGCCTCTGACTATCCACATGATTAATGCCTCTCATTATCTTGTACACCTCTAATAAGTCACCTCTCATCCTCCGTCGCTCCAAGGAGTAAAGGCTGAGTTCACTCAACTCAACTGAGGAACATTGCCTCTAGATAAAGGGTCAATCATTTATGATGGTGAAAATTTCTTTTGGCAGGGTGGTGAATGTTTTCGATTATCTAGTCCCAAGGGAATTGCAGAGAGAGGATGATTGCATATATTCATGGATGAAATAGTTTATAGATAAAAGGAAGCAAGGTTTGATAAGGCTTTCAGGGAAAAAGGTAGAGTTAAGACCAGCATTAGATTACCAAGGATTTTATGGAATGATAGAGTAGGTTGAGGGGGTGTTATGAATTGCTATTATTCCTTTCATTGTTGAGACCTTGCTAGAGCAATGAAACAACTATCCACACCCCAAACTTTCTGAGCTGAACTATTTGTCACAAGTGGACACAGCATATTCCTCTGTTTCTCCTTTTGCCATGGATGAGATTATCTAAGCATTCAATTCTCCAGCATTTCTTCCACTCTTAACCTTATCAGGAGGACCAATCACCAGAAGGATCCGGTACCGGTATCTCCCTCCCCCATTTGTGACATTTACCAGGAACATTGCAGATGAAGGTGAAGGGCCCAAAGCATCATTGAAGAGCCCTACCACACACCCCACAATCTCTTTGACCTACTAGAGGAGGTACAGGAGCATCAGGACTGGGGCTGCAAGACTTCTTCCCTCAGGCTGTGAAATGACTGAATACCCTGCCACCACTGAGGTCTTGTCACCAGGACAGCAAGCTGTTTACTGTTTACCTGTGCTGTCCTTTACTACATGAACTTTGAGTATAATATTTTGGTGTATGTGCTGTGTGTGATTTATGCTCTGTGGGTGCACCATGGTCCAGAGGAACATTGCTTGGTTTGGTTGTGTGTATATGTGTATGAGTGTGAATACATATTCAAAATGAGATAACCCCTTTTCCTTGGCTGTGTAAGTCTAGGGAAGGCAACCTCTGGCCCCGCTGTAGAGATTGAGGCACACTGGATCCCACCCCAAACCTCGGTTTGCTATCCTCTGTCATTTGCTATCCTGTATAAATTAATGCCAGGAAATAACAGACAGTTAACTGCATACTATTAAAAGAATTATATTTATGAATCTTAACTGAAGGATTTGTAAAGAATAACAGCAAGAAACGGGCCCCTTTTAATTAAACAGTCAAATGTGCAGAAGTTGGAGCTCATCTTGAACTTCTCTGTCACTCATGCCGTGAAAACACAACGTGAAAGCACACACCACCTTCCAAATGTCGCAACCCATCTTGAACAAACAGTCTCCCACTGGATCGTATGCTACGACTGGTTCTCCCCAGTGTCTTCTCTCTCCATCTCCCACCAAACAAAAGCCAAAGACCAACCTTATTGTCCTTCACCAAGAAAAACCTCCCACATTCCTCATCATCCCTTATGTTCAACAATAACCCAATAGGCTGAAAGCAGAACAAACAGCTCTTACAGAACTGCACAAAATGAAATACGTACAGCATAACCAGAAAAAATATGAATCAGGACATTACAAGTATATACAGTTTAGTTGTACATAGAGACTCTCCCCCCCCCCTTACCCAGCAATTAATGCTACCTCTCCCCTCACTCTGGCATGCAGTCTCCTCGTGCTGTTTTTTTGAAAGTGAAGCCCTAAGTTCCACTGAAATATCTACAGTTCTTTCTGGAAACTGCCTGAGACTGAATCAAATTGATGGTCCCACGTTTTCTCCATCTCTATAACTGCCTGCTTCTACCTTTGCTCTTTCGCTGAATTCCTCCAGCAATTTGTGTGTGTTGCTCATCATTTCCCCAACTGAACCAGGCAATGTATATCCTGCCATCACATCTGTAGATTGCATTCCTTGGATGAGGTGTTGGCCTGTCAACCTGGCTCATTGACTAATACTGCCTTCTGCTTTGGAGTCCATTCAAAATTTTTATCATTGTTTTAAATCCTGTGACTTCCCCACTTTCAACCTGCAATGTCCTGCAGCCTGGCGCACCTCAGGATCACTGCTCTGAAAATTCAAGTAAATGGCATCCACTGTCCACCCTGCTTGTTACTTCCTTGAAGAATTCTAACAGATTTGTCAGGCAAGATTTCCCTTTACAGACACCATGCTAACTTTGACTTATTTTATCATTAGTCTCCAAGTACCCCAAAACCTCATCCTTAATGGATTCCAACATTTTCCCAACCACTCAGGTCAAACATCCTCTTTTTTGTCTTCCTTCCTTTTTAAAGAGTGGAGTGATATTTGCTATTTTCCAGTCCTCCAGGACCATGCCAGAATCAAGTGATTCTTGAAAGATCATAGCCAATGCATCTATTATCTCTTCAGCAACCTCTCTCAGGACTCTGGGGCGTAGTCCATCTGGTCCAGGTGATTTATCCACCTTAAGACATTCTGAGTTTGTCTAGCACTTTTTCCTTTGTAATAGCAGTGCTCTCACTCCATTCTCCCTGACACTCATGGACCAATGGCACACTGCTAGTGTCTTCCACAGTAAAGACTGAAGCAAAGTACTTATTAAGTTCATCTGCCATTTCTTTGAATTGACTTTATTTCTTACATCCTTCACATACATGAGGAGTAAAAATCTTTACATTATGTCTCCATCTAAATCTGCAGTGTGAAATTTATAGCAAATTCTAATAAATAGTATGTACAACAGAACAGTCAATATAGCATAAAATACAGTTGCATCAGTGTGAATAATCAGTCTAATGTCCTGGTGGAAGAAGCTGTCTCGGAGCCTGTTGGTCCTGGCTTTAATGCTGAGGTACTGTTCCCCAGATGGTAGTAGCTAGAACAGTTTGTGGTTGGGGTGACTTGGGTCCCCAATGATCCTTTGGGCCCTTTTTACGCACCTGTCTCTGGAAGTGTCCTGAATAGTGGGAAGTTCCCATCCACAGATGTGCTGGGCTGTCCGCACCACTCTGCAGAGTCCTGCGGTTGAGGGAAGTACAGTTCTCTTTCCAGTCAGTGATTCAGCCAGTCAAGAAGCTCTCAATTGTGTCCCTGTGGAAAGTCCCTAGGATTTGGGGACTCATGCTAGACTTGTTCAACCATCTGAGGTGAAAGAGGCTGTGTGCTTTTTTTCACCACACAGCCGGTGTGTACAGACCACGTGAGATCCTCGGTGATGTGTATGTCGAGGAACTTAAAGCTGTTCACCCTCTCAACCCCAGATCCATTGATGCTTATAGGGGTTAGCCTGTCTCCATTCCTCCTCTAGTCCACAACCAGCTCCTTTGTTTTTGCAACATTGAGGGAGAGATTGTTTTCTTGACACCACTGTGTCAGGGTGATGACTTCTTCTCTGTAGGCTACCTCGTTATTATTTGAGATAAGGCCAATCAATGTAGTATTGTCCGCAAACTTAACTCCATTACTACTTCGCCAGCATCATTTTCCAGTGGTCCAATATCAACTCTCACCTCCCTTTTATTCTTTCTATAACTGAAAAAACTTTTAGTAGCCTGCTTTATTGGCTAGTTTGCCCTTATATTTAAACTTTGCCGTCATATTTAAACTTTTCCCTCAGCTTTTTTAGTTGATTTTTTTTGGATTTTAAAAGCTTCCCAATCATCCAACTTCCTACTCACTTTTGCCACTTTGTATGCCCTTTCCTATTCAGTCCTTAAATTCCCTTGTCAGCCATGGTTGCCTAGCCCTGCCATTTGAGAACAACTTCTGTGGGACATATCTATCTTGCACCTTGTGAACTATTCCGAGAAACTTCAGCCACCTCTGTTCTGCCATCATCCCCACCATTATCCCCCTCCAATCCAAGTGGGCCAGTATCCCCCAAAAATCCACCTGGGCAAGTTTCTCTTTCATGCTTCTGTAATTCCCTTTATGCCATTGTGATACTGATACATGTGACTTGTGCTTCTCCCTTTCAGATTGCAGTATGAATTCAATCATATTATGATATCTTCTTCCTAAAGGTTCCTTTACATTAAGTTGACTAATAAAATTGGAGTTGTTACTCAAAACCCAATCTAAGATCACCTTTCCCCTGGTAGGCTTGAGCACGAACTGCTCTAAAAAGCTATATCATAGGCATTCAACAAATGCCCTGTCTTGCAATCTGACACCAACCTGATTTTCCCAATCATCTTGCATTTTGAAGTCCCTTACAATTTTGACATGCCCTTATTACATACCTTTTCCAGTTGCCTTTGCAATGACAACCCCAGAGTTTGGCTGCTCTTTGGAGGCCTATATATGATTCCCATTATGCTTTTTTCAGCCGTGCAGTTTCTTAACTCCACCCACAAAGATTCGACATTCTCTGACCCCATGTCACTTCTTTCTAAAGAGGTAATTCCAACCCTTACCAGCAGAGTCACACTACCACCACTACCACATATACATATCCCACCTGCAATAGAGCGTGTGGGTCCAGGATAGGACTGTATAGTCATCAAGGATGTCACCGTTAAAGGAGTGAACATTGTCATCAGATTTCGATGGACAACCGTCCTTTGATGTTAAGTTCCCAGCTGTGGCCTTCTTTCAGCCATGACTCAGTGATGCCCATACTGTCATTCCAATTAATCTGTAATTGCGTCACGAGTTTGTCCATCTTAATCCGAATGCTACACACATTTAAATACAGCACCTTCAGTCCTGCATTCTTTGCCCTTAATAATTTTGCACTTTGGGGCCTAGCTCTAATTCTCTTAAGCTTGTCTTCCTTTGAGACATTCCTTGAAACCCATCAATTTGCCCATACCTTTCTTTATTATTTTAAGAGAAACAAATCTTGTTGAGTAATATTCCTGTGAAGCAATTTGGACCAATTTCTATTTTAAAGGAAACTGTATAAATGGAAATACAAAGCAAAATAGGGCAACTGATGTAAGTTTGTAAAACAATGCTTTAAGTGTTGGATGGATCAGGTAACATCTGTGGAGACAGAATTAACAACTCTACTTTTCTTCTTTGACCTAAAAGTATATAGAGTTTTATTTTGCTTGCTCTTGCTCTCTCTCACTTGTAAATATATGGGATATTATTTTTGCCTGTAATTGAACAAAAGAAAAATACAGTGACTGCTCAGGAGGTCAGTCACTGTTTAATTTCACATTTGATAAGGTAATTCTATACTTGTGTATAACTTTTATAGTTGGAATGTTAATTCTGTAGGTACTGATGTTTAGAATTAACAAGAATGGTGTTTGATCATCAAACAGTTATTATTTGAGGCTCTGCTCTGTCGAAGGTGAAGCAAGCAGACAGGGTTGGGTGGCTTAGAGTAGCTCTTCCCTGTCACAATAGCATATATTTTATATTTCCCTGTGATTGATATAATTGGATTTCCCATTGATATTGCCTGTTCCCCTTGGACTGCTTTGAGATTCATAGACCTCACAAGCTGGTGTTGAGGAGTTACAGTGTTGAAGCAGGAATGCTTTGCTGACTGCCACATTGAGCTCCCTGAGAAAATCATTTAGTATGAGCTATTGGGGGCAGCTTTGTAACATTACTGTATGTTTGGTGTTTGCAATAATTTAATTTTCAAAAGCAAAGTACCACTGCTTCAGTAATAACTTGCACTCATTTGAAATTATGTTTTTGAGAATCCTTCCCAATGGATGTGATCTATAGGTAATGTGCTGATGTAAACTTTCTGTGAAGTATTTTCCTATATAAACCATTCTCCTAATTGTATATAGTGGCATTTGTTGGTATTTGAAGGAGTAGTTATTGTTTTTCCATGCAAGACTGGTTTTACTGAATGACCCTTCAACCTTTGCACTCGCTCCCCCAAATCAGGAGCACTGCTGGTATCAGGTGTTTAACAATGCTTGTCTGAATCTTGCAGGTTGGTCTGTATAAAACAATTCCCACCCGGTTGCTGTCTCGTGCATGGGGCCGGCTCAATCAGGTGGAGTTACCCAGCTGGATGCGGAAGCCAGTCTATAATTTGTACATATGGACATTTGGGGTCAATATGAAGGAAGCAGCAGTTGAAGATTTGCAGCACTATCGAAACCTCAGTGAATTCTTCCGCAGAAAGCTAAAACCACAGGCACGTCCTGTTTGTGACTCTCACTGTGTGGTAAGTTGTGTTCATTGGTGCTAAATGAAATTTAGAAGAATCTATCAAAAGAAAAATACAGGTTTCCCCTGTATTCCCCATAGGAAGGTAGAGCGTTCCTATGAAACAGTTTGTAAGCCGAAATGTCGTAAAGCGAAGAAGCAATTACTATTAATTTATATGGGAAAAATTTTTGTATGTTCCCAGGCCCAAAAATAACCTACCAAATCATACCAAGTAACACATAAAACCTAAAATAACACGAACATATAGTAAAAGCAGGAATGATATGATAAAGACACAGCTATATAAAGTAGAAATATTGTATGTACGGTAACATAGAAACATAGAAAATAGGTGCAGGAGTAGGCCATTCGGCCCTTCGAGCCTGCACCGTCATTCAGTATGATCATGGCTGATCATCCAACTCAGAATCCTGTACCTGCCTTCTCTCCATACCCCCTGATCCCTTTAGCCACAAGGGCCATATCTAACTCCCTCTTAAATATAGCCAATGAACTGGCCTCAACTGTTTCCTGTGGCAGAAAATTCCACAGATTCACCACTCTGTGTAGTTTCACTTATCAAAATCGGGAAGACAATGAGCCAAAATCGATTTGGAGGGGGAAAAAAGGCACGTATGCGCATGTGCACGTACATGCCTACGCATGCACACACAACTGCCCGCACAAGGTTTCAAGATCATGTTAGTCTTTTTTGGGGTAAACACACGTATAAAGCAGGCGTCTTTTTTTCATAAAAGCGAAAATACTCTTTGGTTAGCGAAAACAGGTACTAATGTAGGTTTTTCCTGAAAAGGGGGGTTTGCCAGCCTCTCTCTCTCATACTCCTTCGGATTTCTTTGCCTCTGGTTCTTGAGCTGGTTATAGCTGGTTGATAATTCACACTGGAGGGGGTGGGTGGCAAGAAAGTGAGAGTCCCTGTTCCCAATTGTTGTTTTGGGTGATGACTTTCCTCCCCTACTCCCCATAGTCGTGGCTACTGGAGGCAACTTGATGAGGGTGAACTGCCAGAATGCAGCACAGAATATCCAGACTACATCCAGGTCTTGCAGCAGGCTTGAATGATTTCATGTTAATATCTGACACCTTAGTCACAATGTAAAGAGTATGGATTTGTGTTTCATGGAAATCTGGTTTTATTTTTGCCATTTTTTTTCCTTTCACACACATATGCAGTGGGGGTATGCAGTGTGTTATTAATCTCCTCACAACAGGAGCCAATCAAATTGTGCAATACCTCAGTTTCTCAACGATGGGTAGTATGTCTTATCACATTGATTTGTTAATTTCTGTTTAAGTTGGTTCACTGTAATATTCAGAGATAATACAATAATGGTCTTTCTGTTATCTATGAATATAATTTGTGTAGTTTCATTCCTGACCTTAGCTATCCCAATGTGTTAAACAGCCTGTGAAGAATTTAAGACATTAAGACATAGGAACAGAATTAGGTCATTCAGCCCATCGAGACCGCTCCGCCATCATGGCTAACCCAGGATCCCATTCAACCCCATTCACCTGCCTTCTCACAATATCCCTTGATACTCCGACCAATCAGGAATCTATCAACTTCTGCTTTGAATATACCCATGGACTCTGCCTCCACTGCAGTCTGTGGGTTCACCACTCTTTGGCTAAAAAAAAAATGCCTTTACTTCTGTTCTAAAAGCAGTTTTAAGGCTGTGCCTTCTAGTTCTGAATACCTCCACCATAAGAAGCATCCTCTCCACATCCACCTTATCTGGTCCTTTCAACATTCGGTACGTTTCAGTGAGATCAAAAAGTATCAAAGGTACATTTAATGTCAGAGAAATATATACAGTATATATCCTGAAATGCTTTTTCTTCGCAACCATCCATGAAAAGGGGAGTGCCCCCAAAGAATGAATGACAGTTAAATGTTAGAATCCCAAAGACCCCCTTCCCTACCGCATGTAAATGGCAGCAAGCGACAATTCCCCCTCCCCCACCAGCAATAAAAAAAGCATAACTGGGCACTGAAGTGTGAGCAAAGCAACAGCAAAGACACAGACTTGCAGTACCCCAAAGACTACTAGTTCACCCGGTATTCGACATACCATAGTGTTTCTCCCTCTCCCCCTCCCCCTCTTTTCATCCCCCCCAAATAAGGGAGAAAGAGGTGTCTCTGTTTCACAGCGAGATGGGAGACATAACAAATAATTTGCTGGATAACGATGTTAAAAGTCCGTTGTGTCGCTTTGTCGGAGCTCTGTGCCCAAAGGTCATACACAGCCATACATCTTCTGACTCCCACGACACACCAATCTCCTGCTGGGACACCGACCTTCGATCTGCCCAGCTCTGGAGCCACAAGATCTCGGCCCTCTGAAGGCAGGCTGAGGTCTCAGGCTGCGTCCTTGGCATGTTGAATAACGGTCAGACTTGAAACCCTGAGAGCAGGTCCCATTCCTGCAAGAACCAAAGTTAGCATGTAACTCCAGGGCAGGGTCTTCAGAAGAACCCTGAAAGGGAAAAACAGAGATAATAAGATAGAAATAGAGCTGTTTCCGAAGATGCAAGCAGTGAGTCACTGATCATGACTAAGCTTCACCCTCTGCCCCACATATTCTTCTAAATTCCAGTGGCCCAAAACTGCCCAAATGCTCCTCATATGTTAACCCCTTCATTCCCAGAATCATCCTCTTGAACCTCCACTGGACTTTCCAATGGCAGCACATCCTTTTTGAGATGTGGGGCCCAAAATTATTGATGATACTCCAAGGGCGGTCTGGCTAGTATCTTATAAAGGCTCCTTACTATTCCCTTTGAAATAAATGCCATCATTGTATTTACCTTCTCTACCACACACTCAACTTATGAATTAACCTTCTGGGGGTCTTGCATGAGGTCCCTTTGCACCTCTGATATCTGAATTTTCTCCCATTTAGGTAATTTGCACTATTATTCCTTTTACCAAGATGCATTATCATCCCAACACTGTATTCCACCTACTACTTTTTTGTCCAAATCCTGCTGCAGTCGTATTGTTTCCTCAGCACTACGTACCCCATCCACCTATCTTAGTATCACTGCAAATTTTACCACAAATCCATCAATTCCACTAACCCTTGCAGTTTCTTTATAGCCAGTCACAAAGATTTAACATCCTCGGACCCTAAGTTACCTTTCTAAAGATGTAATTCCATTTCTTACCAACAGAGCCACACTACGGGCTATGTCTTCCTGCCTGTCCTTTCGCTACAAAGTATATCCTTTGATGTTAAGCTCCCAACTATGGCTTTCTTTCAGCCATGACTCAGTGATGCCCACAACGTCATACTGTAATTGCGTCAAGAGTTCGTCCACCTTATTCCGAATGCTACGTGTATTTAAATACAGCACCTTCAGTCCTGCATTCTTTGCCCTTATAAATTTTACCTCTGTGGTACAACTTACCTCTTTGCGCTGTCTGCATTTGTACCCAATCATTGGGTTGTCCTTCCTTACATTCATATTACACCCATCATCTACTTGTAAACCTGCTGGCTTATTCTCAGCTCTATCAGACTGGTTCCCGTCCCACTGCCATATTAGCTTAAACCACTCCCAACAGCTCTAGTAAACCTGCCCGCAACGATATTGGTCCCCCTCGGATTCAAGTGCAACCCATCCCTTTTGTACAGATCCCATCTGCCTCAGGAGTGGTCCCAACCATAGAACCATAAAACAGCACAGCACAGTACAGGCCCTTCAGCCCTCCATGTTGTGCTGACCCATATAATCCTTTAAAAAAAAGTACTAAACCCACACTGCCCCATAACCCTCCATTTTTCTTTCATCCATGTGCCTGTCCAAGAGGCTGTTAAATACCCCTAATGTTTTTGCCTCCACCACCATCCCTGGCAAGTCATTCCAGGCACTCACAACCCTCTGTGTAAAAAAACTTACCCCTGATGTTTCCCCTAAACTTCCCTCCCTTAATTTTGTACATATGCCCTCTGGTGTTTGCACCAATAATCCAGAAATCTGAATCCCTGCCCCTTGCTCCAACTCTTAAATCAAACATTTATCCACCACCTCATTCTATTCCTATCTGGCAATATAGTCGTGTTATAAGGAAACACAAACATTAAAAAGTACAAGATGAAGCATAAAGAAAGCTGATAAAGAAGCTCTTTTCTTCATCAAAGGAGAAAGCAGAGGAATTGGTGGAAAATTAAAATTAAGATGAGATTAGCTTTATTTGTCACATACAGTGAAATCCATCATTTGCGTCAATGACCAACGCAGCCCGCGGGTATGCTGTGAGCAGTCCCCAAGTGACACCATGCTTCCTGCATTAATATAGCATGTCCATAACTTATTAACCCTAACCCAAATGTCTTTAGCGTGTAAGAGAAAATTTGGTTCATTGACATATCAATGCGGGTGTATTAGATGCAGCCAGAACATATTCCATATCTAGTCTTTTTCTTTAAAATCACTATCAATTCCTTAATGTGAGCACCTGCATATATTTTGTCCCATGCTGTGGGCAGTTTGACATTCGTTTCTTGATTTGTAATTGACCCAACAATGCCTCTCCTTATTGTTGGTTCCTAGATCAGTCCCTCTGATGGAAAAATCCTGCACTTTGGGAGGGTGAAGAATTGTGAGGTGGAGCAAGTGAAGGGTGTGACTTATTCACTGAAGACTTTCCTGGGCCCTCAGACCTGGTCAGATAACCTGGAGATTAGCAACAGTAAGTTCATTTCTCAATATTGGTTTGCATATATTTTCAGGCAGTTCACCATCTTGAATTGACTGTTATGAAGCAATCAGTTAGCAGAAGGTGAGAGGAGGTGTTTTTTTTTCCACAGGGTCGACAGAGGAATGTGTGAAGTGTATGTGTATGTTAGGCTGTGATGCAAAAAAAATTGGAATGAGCTTGGGATTGGTGTTAATGGGTGGTAAATGGTCAGTGTAATATTGGACCAAAAGACCTGTTTCTCTCTCTTTCTTATTCAGTGGGGTAGAGGTGAAAAAATTGGTCTTCACCAATGGCAGGATGCAGGGTAATTGATTGGTCGTAGAACTTGGAATACAGTGGATTCTCAGATACATTGGCACCAGTACATTTTGACCTATTTAAACAGCTCCCCAAGTTAGCTAAAGTTTCATGGAAATAGTTAAAAAGGTATATAAAAAAAGACAAACTACCATTTAGCAAATAACAAATTATGTACATAAATGAAATGCAGAACAAATTAGAATATTACCAATACTACCTCAGTACTATAAAACTATTAGTTCCTAATAATTATCAAGAGGAATTCATTCAGTGTATGCTGCCCTGTTCTTTTGATTGACTGCAAATGAGCAAAATCAGTGCAGACACCTAGTGCAGATAATGAACTGCCTTCATATAAAGCTTTAGATGATTGCATCTTCCAAATCTTCATTTTTGTTGTAACATTTAAGACGATTGTCGACACCTTCAGGTTCTTCGTAATTCCTAATTTGTTGAAGTAGTGAAATAATTTATTTTCACTCCTGGCTGTTTCTGTTATCTGTAAGCCTGAATGCTTGAAACCAATCGAGCAAAACAATTCCAAGTTCTCTTACTGATTATTTTTCACTAACTATCAGTGGCAAAAGCAACTGTCTTTTGACACCAAGCACACAAAGCTCACGCTATTTAAAAACTGATGGCTCTAAGCATGGTGCAGTGACTAATTAAGTGGCATAATGTCCCAAATAAATGAAGGGAATCCGAGCAATTTTCTTGATTAGTTTTGTTCTTTTAAGAGTTGTCCCAAATAAGCGGCTGCCGTGATTAACCAATAGCCCAATTGACCAGGTTTAACTGCAATTGGGTAAGGTTTTTCAGAATCTGAGTTGTTACGAGCCAGCAGTTGTACTGTGAGTGTTTCTTTAAGAGTGCCTGAGTGAGGCGGGACTATGACGTCAGTCACAGGCTGACACTGCTGACTGGACAGAGAGAGAGAGAGAGAGCGAGACCGGGGAAGTTGGTAGCTTCAGCTTGTTTCAGCTGAGGCTTGGAACTCTCCTATGCCCACAAGGGTGGGTTGATCCATCAGCACGAAGTGCATAATGGATAAGTGTCTGTCACTTCGTATAATCCATAGGAGTGGATTTTGGAATCAACTGTGGGACCACTTGTGTAACCCTTGCCTGGGTATGTTGTGTGGTAACCACTCGAAGATGATATTCCTGTGACAGATTACTTTTTGGTAATTCGTACATGGATTTGGCACAACTCGACGGACAATATCTGTGGCGACTATTACTTTATTTACCTGACGTGGAACCTGTGGAATACTTCGTACTTACCTTCTCTCTCCATTGCAACATGGATTACAAATAACTCTCTCCCATCATTTATTATGTGGATGACTGAACTTTCCTACTTTCCATCTCAAGACTCTAAACGTTATTCCCCCCGGCTCAATAGTTTGGGAGCTATATTTACACACATATATACACGTAACACTGTTAATGTTTGTTTATCTTGGTTAAGTTACTATAAAATAAGTAGATACTAATAAAGGTAGTGGTTTTAATACCAGGTCCACAATCCCTTATCCAAAATCCTTGGGGCCAGTTGCATTTCGGAATTTAGAATTTTTCAGATTTCAGAATCCCTTCTTATTGGTTACAGGACCCTCCATGGATACCAAAAAACATATGCTCAACTCCCTTATTTAACCTGTCTCAGTGCGGGTGGACTTTAGGACCTGGCGGATCTCCAGACCTACGCCCATCCTCCCATATTCTTTAGATTACTTATAATACCTAATACAATGTAAATGGTATGTGAGTAGTTGTTATACTGTATTGGTTAGGGAATAATGACAAGAAACAAAATTTATTTCCAACAAAAACATTCAATAAAACATTAGCATATACAGCTTCAAACAAACCAAATCAAACACATGGTAAGTGACTTACTGGAATAAATGTAGAACGTCAGTGTCACTATAAAACTTAAGTAACTTGTCTTTCTGTTTCTTTAAATCACATACAGTGATAGGTCTGACACCATATTCTTCAGTAAGACGCCGCACAGACACACCACAATCGAGCTTCTGCAATAACTCCACTTTCTGCATTACTGATAATGATAGATGCTTCCTTCTCTTTTTCTCATTGTTATCCATAGGGGTATCTGCAACTCTTTTTGACATTTTCAGTGAAATTAAACACAAAGTCAACAGTGAACACAAGATATCAGCAAACAGCAAATGCACATGTAACCAGTAGGAGCACTGAGCCACAACTGACATCTAGCGGCCTCTGCTAATGCTGCCACGTCACACCTGAGTGATGTCAGCTGTTAGCAGGAAAAAACATCGGTTTTTGGAGCTTTTTGGATTTCAGAATTTCGGATAAGGGATTGTGGACCTGTATTACACTCGGACTCAGTGTGAAATCTCTTGCTGCTGATTTGTTTCTAAAACATTGCAGTTTGTAACAGTTGTAAAGTGTCAGAATCAGAATCAGGTTTATTATCACCATCACTGTCATGTGTTGTGAAATTCAATAACTTGGCAGCAGCAGTTCAATGCAATACATAATATAGAAGAAAAAAGAATAGAACATAGAAAACCTTCAGCATTCTACAGGCCCTTCAACGCACAAAGTTATGCCGAACATGTCCCTACCTTAGAAGTTACTGGGCCTCTATTTTACTAAGCTCCATGTACCTATCTAAAAGTCTCTTAAAAGACCCTATCGTATCCGCCATAAGCAATGTCCCCTTGGATCCCATACCTCCTTACTTTCTCAATAAGCCTTGCATGGGGTGTCTTATCAAGTGCCTTGCTGAAATCCATATACACTACATCTACTCAAAATGCTGGTAGAACGTAGCAGGCCAGGCAGCATCCATAGGGAGAAGCACTGTCGACGTTTCGGGCCGAGACCCTTCGTCAGGACTAACTGAAAGGAAAGATACTAAGAGATTTGAAAGTAGGAGGGGGAGGGGGAAATGCGAAATGATAGGAGAAGACCGGAGGTAACTCTCCGTAACTCCCGTACGTATTCTCCGTAACTTCCGCCACCTCCAACGGGATCCCACTACTAAGCACATCTTTCCCTCTCCCCCCCCCCCTTCTGCTTTCTGCAGGGATCACTCCCTACGCGACTCCCTTGTCCACTCGTCCCCCCCATCCCTTCCCACGGATCTCCCTCCTGGCACTTATCCTTGTAAATGGAACAAGTGCTACACCTGCCCTTACACTTCTTCCCTCACCACCTTTCAGGGCCCCAGACAGCCCTTCCAGGTGAGGCGACACTTCACCTGTGAGTCGGCTGGTGTGGTACACTGCGTCCGGTGCTCCTGGTGTGGCCTTTTATATATTGGTGAGACCCGACGCAGACTGGGAGACCGTTTCGCTGAACACCTATGCTCTGTCCGCCAGAGAAAGCAGGATCTCCCAGTGGCCACACATTTTAATTCCACATCCCATTCGCATTCTGATATGTCTATCAATGGCCTCCTCTACTGTCAAGATGAAGCCACACTCAGGTTGGAGGAACAACACCTTATGTACCAGCTGGGTAGCCTCCATACTGATGGCATGAACATTGACTTCTCTAACTTCTGTTAATGCCCCTCCTCCCCTTCTTACCCCATCCCTGACATATTTAGTTGTTTTTTTCTCTCTCTCTGCCCATCACTCTGCCTGTTCTCCATCTCCCTCTAGTGCTCCTTTCTTTCTCCCTAGGCCTCCCATCCCATGATCCTTTCCCTTCTCCAGCTCTGTATCGCTTTCGCCAATCACCTTTCCAGCTCTTAGCTCCATCCCACCCCCTCCAATCTTCTCCTATCAGTTTGCATTTCCCCCTCCCCCACTACCTTCAAATCTCTTACTACCTTTTCTTTCAGTTAGTCCTGATGAAGGGTCTCAGCCCGAAACGTCGACAGTGCTTCTTCCTATAGATGTTACCTGACCTGCTGTGTTCCACCCGCATTTTGTGTGTGTTGTTTGAATTTCCAGCATCTGCAGATTTCTTCATGCTTACATCTTCTGCTCTTTCTTCATCAGTGTGTTTAGTCACATCTTCAAAAAATTCAATCAGGCTCGTAAGGCACGATCTGCCCTTGACAAAGCCATGCTGTCTACTCCTAATCATATCATACCTCTCCAAATGTTCATAAATCCTGCCTCTCAGGATCTTCTCCAGCAACTTACCAACCACTGAAGTAAGACTCACTGGTCTATAATTCCTGGGCTATCTCTTCTCCCTTTCTTGAATAAAGAAACAACATCCACAACCCTCCAATTCTCCGGAACCTCTCCCGTCCTCATTGATGAGGCAAAGATCATCAATAGGGGCTCAGCAATCTCCCCCCTTGCCTCCCACAGTAGCCTGCGGTACATAAATAAATAATAAATAAATAAATCAATTACAGCATACGTATATTGAATGGGTTAAAAATAGTGCAAAAAACAGAAAATATATATAATTTTTAAAAAGAGATAGCGTTCAAGGGTTCAATGTCCTTTTAGGAATTGGATGGTAGAGGGAAGAAGCCATTCCTGAATCGCTATGTGTCTTCAGGCTTCTGGACATCCGACCTGATGGTAACAGTGAGAAAAGGGCATGCCCTGGATTCTGGAGGTACTTAATAATGGACACTGCCTTTCTGAGACACCACTCCTTGAAGGTGTCCTGGGTACTAGTACCCAAGATGGGGCCAACTAAATTTACAACCCTCTGCAGCTTCTTTTGGTCCTATGCAGTAGCACCCCCCCCCCCCCCCCCCCCGTACCAGACAGTGATGCAGCCTGTCAGAATGCTCTCCACGGTACATCTGTAGATGTTTTTGAGTTATTTGTTGACATACCAAATCTCTTCAAACTCCTAATGAAGTATAGTTGCATCTTGTCTTATTTATAACTACATAAATGTGTTGGGACCACATTAAATCCTCAGAGATCTTGACACCCAGGAGCTTGAAACTGAGACCACTTCTGATCCCTCTCTGAGGATTGGTATGTGTTCCTTCGTCTTGCCCTTCCTGAAGTCCACAATCAGCTCTTTCATCTTACTGACATTGAGTGCCAGGTTGTTGCTGTGACACCACTCCGCTTATTGGCATATCTCGCTCCTGTGCGTCCTCTCGTCACCATCTGAGATTCTACCAGCAATTGTTGTATCATCAGTAAATTTATAGATGGTATTTGAGCTATGCCGAGCCACACGGTAATGGGTATAGGGAGTAGAGCAGTGGGCTAAGCACACACTCCTGAGGTGCACCAGTGTTAATCGTCAGGGAGGAGATGATATCATTACCAATCCGCACAGATTGTGGTCTCTCAGTTAGGAAGTCGAGAATCCAATTGCAGAGGGAGGTACAGAGACCCAGGTTCTGCAACTTCTAAATCAGGATTATAGAAACATAGAAAACCTACAGCAAAATACAGGCCCTTCGGCTCACAAAGTTGTGCCAAGCATGTCCCTACCTTAGAAATTACTAGGCTTACCTATAGCCCTCTATTTTTCTAAGCTCCATGTACCTATCCAAAAGTCTCTTAACAGACCCTATCGTATTCACCTCCACCAGCGTTGCCAGCAGCCCATTCCACACAGTCACCACTCTCTGACTGAAAAACTTAACCCCAACATCTCCTTTGTACCTACTCCCCAGCACGTTAAACCTGTGTCCTCTTGTGGCAACCATTTCATACATGGGAAAATGTCTCTTGACTATCCACATGATCAATGCCTCTCATCATCTTATACACCTCTATCAGGTCACCTCTCATCCTCCGTTGCTCCAAGGAGAAAAGGCCAAGTTCACTCAACCTTTTTTCATAAGGCATGCTCCCCAATCCAGGCAACATCCTTGTAAATCTCTTCTGCACCCTTTCTATGGCTTCCACATCCTTCCTGTAGTGAGGCGACCAGAACTGAGCACAGTACACCAAGTGGGGTCTGACCAGGGTCCTATATAGCTGCATCATTACCTTTCGGCTCCTAAATTCAGTTCCACGATTGATGAAGGGCAATACACCATATGCCTTCTTAACCATGGAATCAACCTGTGTAGCTGCTTTGAGTGTCCTATGGACTTGGACCCCAAGATCCCTCTGATCCTCCACACTGCTGATAGTCTTACCATTAATGCTATATTCTGCCATCATATTTGACCCAAAATGAACCACTTCACTCTTATCTGGGTTGAACTCCATCTGCCACTTCTCAGCCCAGTTTTGTATCTTATCAATGTCCCTCTCTCTGTAAACTCTGACAGACCTCCACACTATCCACAACACCTCCAACCTTTGTGTCATCAGCAAACTGACTAACCCATCCCTCCACTTCCCCATCCAGGTCATTTATAAAAATCACAAAGAGTAAAAGGGTCCCAGAACAGATCCCTGAGGCACTCCACTGGTGACCGATGGGTTGACCCATCTACAACCATTCTTTGCCTTCTGTGGGCAAACCAGTTCTGGATCCGCAAAGCAATGTCCCCTTGGATCCCATGCCTCCTCACTTTCTCAATAAGCTTTTCATGGGGTACCTTATCAAATGCCTTGCTGAATTCTGTGTACACTACTTCTACTACTCTACCTTCATCAACGTGTTTAGTCACATCCTCAAAAAATTCAATGAGGCTCCTAAGGCACAACCTGCCCTTGACAAAGCCATGCTGACTACTAATCATATTATACCTCTCCAAATGTTCATAAATCCTGCCTCTCAGGATCTTCTCCATCAACTTACCAACCACTGAAGTAAGACTCACTGGTCTCTAATTTCCTGGGCTATCTCTACTCCCTTTCTTGAATAAAGAAACAACATCCACAACCCTCCAATCCTCAGGAACCTCTCCCATCCTCATTGATAATGGCAAAGGTTTAGCAATCTCCTCCCTCGCCTCCCGCAGTAGCCTGGGGTGCATCTCATCCAATCTTGGAGACTTATCCAACTTGATGCTTTCCAGCACATCCTCTTTTTTTAATATCTACATGCTCAAGCTTTTCAGTTTGCTGCAAGTCATCACTACAATCACCAAGATCCTTTTCCATTGTGAATACTGAAGTCAAGTATTCATTAAGTACTTCTGCTATTTCCTCTGGTTCCGTACACACTTTCCCACTGTCACATTTGATAGGTCCTATTCTTTGATGTCTTATCCTCTTGCTCTTCACATACTTGTAGAATGCCTTGGGGTTTCCCTTAATCCTGCCCACCAAGGCCTTCTCATGGCCACTTCTGGCTCTGCTAATTTCCTTCTTAAATGCTGAGCTATAGTCAATGAACAGCATCCTGACATAGGTGTTTGTGTTGTTCGGGTTGTTATGGTTATATGGAGATTTTATCTGCAGTTGACCTATTGTGGCAATAGGCAGATTGCAGTGGGTTCAGGTCCTTGCTGAGACAGTCTAGTCATGACCAACCTCTCATTGCATTTCATCACTGTAGATGTGAGTGCTACCGGGCAATAGTCATTAAGGCAGCCTCAACCTGATTCTGATTCTGAAATCTGTAGAAGATGTTTTGCACAGGTCATTAAAATATAAATCAAAGTAATGAATTTTTTTCTGCCTAATCCTAATGAGTTAAAGGGATTAAGGGAGATCCACCAGAGTGCAAGAGACAGAGGCTGAAGGCTCTGCCACTGATGGTGCAGTAGAGAAAGTGAAACAATAACACAAACACAGAAACAATAATCGGGTAGGAATGGGTATGTATGGTGATGTGAGATTGTACTGTGATCAGGCCAGGGGTGGTGTAAGACTGAAGCGTTCAATTGTTTATATTCTGAACGCTGATTAGGTAAGAGACCCTACCCCAGGGGCAGTTAGAAAGTACTAAGCACAGCTTGTAGGGCCATCAAAAGTGATGGCTTTGATCTTCCCAATATTAAGTTAGCTCATCCAAGGATTAATGATGGTAGAGAATTGTTGGTGACTGTCAGGAGGCAGTAGGGAGAGCCATCAGGGAGTGGACAGCAACACTGGTGGCCATCCCCCTGAACAGCAAGTACTCCATTTTGAGTATTGTTGGGGTGGGTGGGGGAGACGACCTACCTGGGGAAAGCAACAGTGGCTGTGCCGCTGGCAGTGAGTCTGTCCCTGTGGCTCTGAAGGGTTCAGAATGGCAGCATATTAAGGGACTGTATAGTTAGGGGGACAGATAGGGGATTCTGTGGGTGTGAAAAAGAAACACAAATGGTAGCTTGCCTCCCAGGTGCCAGAATTCATGATGTTTCTGAATCTGTCCTCTATATCCTGAAATGGGCAGTTGAGCAGCCAAAGGTCGTCATACATATTGGTACCAATGGCACAGGCAGAAGTAGGGAGGAGGTCCTGAAAGCAGAATACAGGGAGTTAGGAAGGAAACTGAGAAGCAGGACATCAAGGGTTATAATCTCGGGATTGCTACCTGTACCACGTGACAGTGAGTATAGGAATAGAATGAGGTGGCAGATAAATGCGTGGCTGAAGGATTGGAGCAGGAGGCAGGGATTCAGATTTCTGAATCATTGGGACCTCTTCTGGTGCAAGTGTGACCTGTACAAAAAGGACGGGTTGCACTTGAATCCGAGGAAGACCAATATCCTGGGAGGGAGGTTTGCTAATGCTGTTGGGGAGGGTTTAAACTAGATTTGCAGGGGGTGGGAACGGAAGTGAAGAGGCAGAGGACGGGGTGGTTGGTGCACAAGTTGGGACAGCTTGTAGAGAGTTTGTGAGGAAGGATGGGCAGATGATAGAGCAAAGATGCACTCAGCCTGATGGTTTGAGATGTGTCTATTTTAATGCAAGGAGTATCATAAAAAAGGTGGATGAACTTAGAGTGTGGATCAATACGTGGAACTATGACGTTGTGACCATTATAGAGACTTGGATGTCTCAGGGGCGGGAATGGCTGCTGAGTGTGCCAGGCTTTTAGATGTTTCAAAAAGGACAGGACGGGAGGCAAAAGAGCTGGGGGAGTGGCACTGCTAATCAGTTATAGTGTCATGGTTGCAGAAAAAGAGGAAGTCATGGAGGGATAATCTACTGAGTCTGTGTGGCTGAAAGTCAGGAACAGGAAGGGGTCAATAACTACTGGGTGTTTTTTATAGACCCCCCCCCAGTAGTAAGATACATCGAGAGCAGATAGGGAGGCAGGTTCCGGAATGGTGCAATAATAATAGGGTTGTTGTGATGGGAGATTTTAACTTTCCTGACTGGCATCTCCTTACAGCAAGGGGTTTAGATGGAGTTTGTTAGGTATACTTAGGAAGGTTTCCTAACGCAATATGTAGATGAGCCAACTAGAGGAGAGGCTGTACTTGATTTGGTATTGGGAAATGAACCTGGTCAAATGTCAGATCTCTCGGTGGGAGAGCATTTTAGAGGTAGTGATCACAACTCTCTCTTTTACCATAGCACTGGAGAGGGATAGGAGCAAACAATTCGTGAGAACATTTAATTGAGGTGGGGGAAATATGATACTATTAGGCAGGAACTTGGGAGCAGATGTTCTCAGGGAAATGCATGGCAGAAATATGGCAAATGTTCATGGAATATTTGCATAGTGTTCTGCATAGTTGTTCCATTGAGGCAGGGAAAGGATGGCAGAGTAAAAGAACCATGGTATATGCAAGGATGTGGAAAATCCAGTTAAGAAGAAAAGCTTACAAGAGGTTCAAGAAACAGTTCTAGAAAATTACAAGGTTGCCAGGATAGAGCTTAAAATGGAATTAGGAGAGCTAGAAGGGACCATGAGAAGGCCTTGGTGAGCAGGGTTAAGGAAAACCCCAAGGCATTCTACAAGTACATGAAGAGCAAGAGGGTGAGCTGTATGAGAATAGGACAAATCAGGTGCAGTAGTGAAAAAGTGTGCATGGAGTTTAAGGAGGTGGCGGAGGTGCTTAATGAATACTTTGTTTCAGTATTCACAAGGGAAAGGACGTTGGCAATTGTGGGGATGATTTACAGCAGACTGAAATGCTTGAGCATATAGAACATAGCACATTACAGGCTCTTTGGCCCACAATGTTGTGCCGACCCTCAAACCCTGCCTCCTATATAACCCCCCCACCTTAAATTCCTCCATATACCTGTCTAGTAGTCTCTTAAACTTCACCACTGACTCAGGCAGTGCATTTCACGCACCAACCACTCTGTGAGTGAAAAACCTTCCTCTAGTATCCCCCTTGAACTTCCCTTCTTTTATAGAGGAAGTGCTGGAGTTTTTGAAAAGCTTTAAGTTAAGTCACTGACTGGACGAGATATACCCCAGGCGGTTCTGTGGGAAGTGAGGGTGGAGATTGCTGAACCTCTGGTGATCTTTGCGTCATCAATAGGGATGGAAGAAGTACTGGAGGGTTGGAGAGAGAGAGAGCCCAGAGTCTTATTTCAATGGTGGACAAGTTGTTGGAGAAGATCCTGTGAGGTGGATTTATGAACATTTTGGAGAGACATAATCTGATTAGGGATAGTCAGCATGGCTTTGTCAAGGGCAGGTCGTGCCTTACAAGCCTGATTGAATTCTTTGAGGATGCAACAAAACACATTGAAGTTGAACAGCGGATGTAGTGTATATGAATTTCAGTCAGACATTTGATAAGGTTCTCCATGGAAGGCTCATTCAGAAAGCAAGGAGGCATGGGATTCAGAATTGGCTTGCCAACAAAAGGCAAAGGGGGATGGTTGTGGGTGGTTCATATTCTGCGTGGAGGTCAGTGAGCAGTGGTTTTCCACAGGGATCTGTTCTGGGACCCCTCCTCTTTGTGATTTTTATAAATGACCTGGATGAAGAAGTAGGAGGGTTGGTTAGTAAGTTTGCTGATGACATAACGGTTAGGGGTGTTGTGGATAGTGTGGAGGGTTGTCAGGTTACAGCAGGACATCGATAGGATGCAAACTGGGGTGAGAAGTGGCATTTGTTCAACCCAGATTAGTGTGAAGTGGTTCATTTTGGTAGGTGAAATTTGAAGACAAAATATAATATTAATGGTAAGATTCTTAGTAGTGGAAAGGATCAGAGAGAACTGGGGGTCTGTGTTCATAGGACACTCAAAGCTGCTGCATAGGTTGACAGTAGAACTGAGTTCAAGAGCCATGAGATAATGTTACAGCTATGTAAGACCTTGGTCAGACCCCACTTGGAGTACTGTGTTCAGTTCCGGTCACCTTGCTACAGGAAGGATGTGGAAACTAGAGAGAGAGTACAGATGTACTTACAAGGATGGTGGAAGGATTGGAGAGCATGCCTTATGAGAATAGGTGAGTGAACTCAGCCTTTTCTCCTTGGAGCAATAGAAGATGAGAGGTGACCTGATAGAGGTGTACAAGATAATGAGAGGCATTGATTGTGTGGATAGCCAGAGGCTTTTTCCTAGGGCTGAAATGGCTAACATGAGGGAGCATAGTTTTCAGTGCTTGGAAGTAGGTACGGGTTAATGTTACACAGAGAATGGTGGGTGCATGGAATGCACAGTCAGCAAAGGTGGTGGAGGAGGAGGATACAATAGGGTCTTTTAAGAGACTCTTAGATCGGTACATGGAGCTTAGAAAAATAGAGAGCTTTGTGGTAGGGAAATTCTAGGCAGTCTCTAAAATAGATTACATGGTCAGCACAAACTTTGTGGGCTGAAGGGCCTGTAATGTGTTGTAGATTTCTCCGTTATATGCTCTAAAATCATAGTACATTAATGATATAGATTTTTGCAAATGAAACATAGAGAGGCTTTTATGTTTAATGAAACCCGTAACACATTTTATTGGACTCCAAAACCTACACACAAAAGCGGACTGAGAACTCTGCATAATAACATCATCACGTCAGACCAGCCTCTTGAAGTGAAATTTCAACTCAATGTCAGTGGTTGTGAACTATGTACATTTCCACCAATTACATTACCCTCCACAGATTCCCCTCCAGAATTCACTAAAATTGGCATTTTGAGCTTGCCTGGAGCTCGGGTGAGTTACCCGGCTTGGGTGCTGTGTTCAGGTGGAGGAACAACAGGTGCCTCTGGTTTGTGCAGAGGTGCGTTGACATGCTCATGGTCATGTTGTGGCACCATTGTCATGGCAGCAGAACAGTCCAAATCTTATTGGGCCAGTTTAAGATGATCTATCAAAATACGTTAAAGTTTACCCCTCTTACTATGATAAGTCTTTTTCTCCCTGTTCCAAAACAGAATGGGCTGTCTTAAAGAGGCCTAAGGGGTATTGGTGTGCATCATGGTGGATGAAAACAAATGAGGCGAAATGTAGATCAATAGAATCCCAAGAGTGATATATGGGAGGTAGGAATAGGTGACGAAGAATTGAATTTACTGAGGAGGGTGGAATGCTGTTGAGACATTGCACAGGAGAGAAATGCCACCTTCCTAAACTTAATGCCAGTCAACCACAGGCCTGTGATTGCTCTTTGGTAAGGTGGACCTCTGAGTCAGCAACTTGGTTGGCTGCATACTGGCATAGTTAACCCCAATCTGTGTTTGGCTGTAAGAGGCAGTTAGCCACGGCATTATTTTTCCCCTTGATATGTTGTATATTAGTTGTGAATTTGGATATGTAGGCAGATAGTGTTGCTGCAGATCAAGGGTCTGCCATTTTGGCACAAGGTGTTTGGTCAACAAATGCTGAGAAATGGCGGCCCTCCAGACAAAAACAAAAATGGCAGACAGTTAGATAGATGCTCACAGTCAAACATGCTGTACTTCCTTTCGGGGGACAGAGCTGGTGGCTGAAGAAGGCTGCCAGATGTATTCAACCAACTGTTCATGCACAGCACCCACAGCATAGTCTGAAGCATCAGTAGTAATGGCTTTGGGTGTGTCGGGGAGTGCGTTCGGCAGTAGGGCCACATTAGAAAGAGCTTGTTTGGTGTCAGCAAATGCCCTTGTCATGTCCACTGACCAGTCAAGCACTTGATTAGGGTTGTAGCCTGGAAATGCACTATACAGTATAGGGGGAACATAAGTTCAGCAGCTTGCAGAATGATGCAGTGATGGAAATTTACCATACCTAAACACTCCTGTAGTAGTTTAGTAGTGTGGGGCCAGTAGGAAATCCATAATAGTGACGCTTTTGATGGGAGAGGTTTCTCACCTACTGTGGAGATGCGATGGCTGAGAGAGTCAATGGTTGACAATCCAAACTGACATTTAGCAGGGTTGATGATCAATCTGTGTTGGCTTAAATGTTCAAAGTGAGCAGAGATAAGATACGTGTTCGCACTGGCAAAAAGAATGTCGTCCAGGTAAACAAAAAGAAATTGTAAGTCTTTATTTTAATAGAGTTTGTCAACTGTTCGAAAGTCTGTGCTACATTTTTCAGCTGAAATGTCATGCACAGAAACTCAAAAAGGCCAAACAGGGTTATCACAGCTGTTTTGAGAATGTCCTTCAAGCACACAGGCACCTGATGGTAGCCCCTAAGCTGATTGACCATGGAAAAAATTAACTTTTCGGCTAAGCGTGCTGAAACATCTTGACTATGTGGGACCTGGTAATGATTGAGGGGTGTTGGTAATCGGCATGTGGGCAGCAACCATGGGGACCATGTGGAGGGGTGAAACCCAGGGACTATTTGACCAGCGTACAATGCTAAGTCTTTCCATGTTGGCGAACTCAGCCTTTGTAGTTGCCAGCTTTTCTGGGTCCAGGTTACATGTGTGACATGGACTAGCAGGCCTGTTGTAGGAATGTGGTGCTCAACCCCATGTTTTGTGACAGTAGTGGAGAATGTGGACTTGGTGAAGTTTGGGAATACACCTAGCAGTTAAGTAAATTCACATGCAGTGGTGCACGTGTTTGACAGAGTTGTTCTGGGGATCTTACTGGCGGAGCAGGGTATCAAGCCAAAATCCTTGATAGCCATAAGCTGGCAGTTCTTAAGATCGACTGACAGTCTTTGGGCATTCATGAAATCTACACCGAGCAGAGGTCTAACCACTTTGGCCTGTGTGATGTCTCATGTGTAACGTCGCACACTGAAGCACGATGTCACCCACTGTGTCCTGTAAGTCTGGATCCTGCTGCCATCAGCGAGGTTTTATTGCTCTTGCCTTCTCATCAATAGGCAATGCTGGCAGCACACTCTTGAGCACCCATGTCACACAGGAAACGTCGCCCTGAAAGGGTGTCCATAATGAACAGTAGATGACACTTGCAGCTGGAACCCATGGTGTTCACAGACCTCTGATGTCCCAATTCAGGTACTGTCAAAGCAGCAAGGCAGTTGGCACTTCCTAGTGTTGGTACCAAAGCGAGTGTGGCAATACCACAGGCCCTGTGTAGTCTGTTTCACAGCCACAGACATCCTTATGTTAGGGGCCTTGCTGACTGGGCTTATTGAGGCAGGGAAAAGAGGAATTATGCATATCTACTTGGCTGAATATAGACTATCAGCTATTTTAGCAAGCTTCCTATAGTCCTTCATGGGTCATTAGTGAGGACTATGTGAACTGGATCAGGCATTTTCTGCAAGAAGAGTTCTTTAAACCAAGTGACAGCACTTTGTTTCCAAAACTTGGGCGTTGGCCGTGTTGACTGCGTTCAATAATTCTGGAATTATCCTAGAACATCTGGGTCACCCATGTAGTGTTTCACAAATAAAACAAAAGTGAAATGTTTTATGTTTAATGAAATCTGTAACATATTTTATTGAACTCCAAACCTAAATGCAAAACTATGATAAAAATCAGGTCAGATCAGCCTCTTAAAGTGAAACCCCAACTCAGTGTAGCTAGCTGTGAATTATGTACATTTCCTCCAATTATGTTACCCTATAATGATAATACAGAAGTGGTTGAGGGTGCTAGAGGTGTTGAGTTCTTGTTATGTATATTTGGAAGTTGACCCGTTTGTGTAGTTCTATGTTTCTGAGAGGCAGCATGGGGATGATCAAGAGAAGTAAATTGCACAATCTGTGATGAGTGTTTCTAGAATACAGATAACAAGTATGATGCAAACTCAGCTGAGTTGTTTCAGTGTCTTAACTTACCTGCTCTTCAAAAGCCAGCAGTCAAGGGTGTCACAGAAATGGAAAGCAGTGGGGGTGTGCTGCAATAAAGGGCCTGGGTTGACACTTTAAACCCTCCAAGTCACACTCAATTACAAATACTTACCTAAAGTGTACGCCCAAAGTGGTGGGTCAAAACAGACACTAAACATATATACAGTTTGAACACTTTAGATAAGTATTTGTAATTGAGTGTGACTTGGAGGGTTTACTGAATGTTTACTTTGTCTTGTAAATAAATAGTTTACTTACTGGTAGCAAGTGTCTTGTCACTCAATGAACCTGATGTCACACAACACAAGTTCCTCCAAACTGCAATCTAAACCATTCTTCAGTTGAACAGAACTTTACTGCACAGTTGCTAATATTGTCTGTCAAAGTTCTGGCTGGCTGACACTAGATGTTTAGAGTTATTTTGCACTACTTTATATATCTGAATTAGTTTTTAAATGATGTACTGCACTGCTGTTGCAAAACAAATTTCATGGCATGTCAGTGATATTAAATGTGATTCTGATTCTAAAGTCCAGGGTACAGTGGTTCTTAGAATCCTGTTTAAATCCTTTCTTTGTTGTATAATTTATTTAATCCTGCAGATAACACAGAGACAACGTTCCAGGACCACTTGGTTACAAAGGAAGGCAATGATCTCTATCACTGTGTCATTTATTTGGCTCCTGGAGATTATCACTGTTTTCATTCACCAACTGATTGGCGAGTCTCTCACAGGCGGCATTTTCCAGGTAAGTACTCTATTGTTCACTTGGGGTTTACTCTGGAATTGAATTGATATCATTAGGAATGACCTGAAACTGCCATGTGACATAGAACAGTACAGGCCCTTTGGCCCACTATATTGTGCCAACTGTTCAACCTGCTCCAAGATCAATCTTGCCCTTCCCTTTCATGTAGCCCTTCATTTTCTGTCATCCATGTGCCTCATCTGAGTATCTCAAATATCCCTATGTGTGTCTACCACACCCCCTGCAGCGTGTTCCTACATTGGTAGGTAATAACAAATTGGGAACTTGTTAGTACTGAAAGAACACCAAGAACATTAGTAAGCTTGAATGGGCAATTGATTAGCAAATAAATTGCAACATAATGCATGGAAGGAGTACACTTTGTGCAGAAATGGGGGAGGAAAACAGGGATATGGAAGCACCAATTCACCAGTCACAAAAGGTTGCACCACATGTCAGTAAACAGAAGCACGTCAAGCACCAAGTTTTTTTTCTCTGTAGGTATAGAATGGGGAAGTTATTATGAACCTGTATGAACCTTGGTTAGACCACACTTAAGAGAAATTTGTGCAGTTCTGGTCAACATGTTATCAAAAGGCTATGAAGGTACAGAGATAATACAGAGAAGATTTACAAGGATGTTACCACAAATGTGAGAAAGAACTAACAGGATCACTCTTAGCCTGAGTAGAGAAACTTTATGTACAGGCATAATGGATAAATGTCATGGAGAAGAGGCTAGTAAATTATGACAAGAGACCAAATATCCAACAGAATTGAAGGGAAATGCCTCTTCTGAGGGTGATGAGACTATAGAACTTACTCCCGCAGAGGTGGTGGAGTCAGTATTCCAGGTGTATTTATGGCAGTTCAAGCACATAGGGAGAAGAGGTTTTAGCTGAGTGAAGTTAAGGGATACTTGAAAGGAACAACTTTGGCATGGACTAGTGGCATTTAGGGACCAATGCTTACTGTAATTTCAAGTTCAGTGAAGTTTATTGTCTTTTGAACAAGTATGAGGAGGTCCACAATAAAAAAGTTTGCTTGCTGCGTCATAGGCCCAGTGGTGCAAACAACACAGAATATAAATGCAAGACCCAACTGAGGACGTCAGTAGTGTTTCACTGGTGTGCTTGGGCTCGGGTTGTGCAGATCATTCAAAAACCTGATGACCTGGGACTTCAGGCTTTTCTACTTCTTACCTTATGATGGGTCTGGGATCAGTGCCTTTTGTAGTTCCTGAGCAGTTTCTTTCTGAATCATTCTGGAAGCAGAGGCTGGGTTGGGCCATTAGCTAGATTCTGGAACTTTCCCAGCGGCCAGCATTTGTGTTGTAGGTCTGACGTTGTTCTAGCTAATTCAGTGTTGTGCTGGCAATGGAAAAGAACGAGGCCTCTGGTACTTCCATAGTACAGGCTAACTCTTAGTCTGGAAGGATATGAATGAGATGGGTCTAAAGATGACCTCAGAAAACATTAATACAATCTCCTTGATGGTCAAAAGAGCAGTAGATATCTGAAGACTGACAGCAGGCTGGGTCATTTTCTTTTAATCTCTAAATGAGATTTATGGAGCTGTTGCTAGTCAGCTCTTTAGGTTTCAGCTGGCTCACTGAATCCTTTCTTTAAATCTGAAACAGTAAAAGGTGAAAGAGATGTTCTTGAGTGAAAATAACTTGGATTTTCAACATCATTCTTGCTCAGTAATCCAAAACACAAATATAAGTTACAAAGGTTTCTTGCTTGAGAATTGCAGGATCTATTAATCTGGGTTTGAGTGGAAAAACTGATTGTACTCCTTGGAACACAAGGTTAAAAGGAGCTTTAAAGAAGATCCATAGGATATGGGATTTTAAAAGGGAAAAATCTCCTTCCACATGTCGGGTGTTGGTCACCAAAGGAGATGGTTTTGAGATAATTGGAGACAATCAGTGGGGGAGGAAGGAGTGAAATTTTTTTTAGAATTCTGAGTAATGATCCAGAATTCACTGCTGCGAAGTTGAAAGCAAATTCAAGATCAAGGGAAATGAATGGAAAAAAAATTGAAAGGCTCCAGGGAAGGAACAATAGTGAGAGATTAATTTATAGTCATTTTAAAGAGGCCAAGATAGTTGAAATGGTTTTGTTCATTTTGAAGATTCTGGAATTACAAATTTATAGTAGCAAAGGGCTGTGATTCTGTTGTAGTGAAGTCAGAAAGAGTGACGTGTCAAAATCAAGTTGATTGCACCTGTGCACAATGAAAAACTTCCAGCAACAATTCCAAGAACACAACATGTGCTTAGACAAGTGTAATTGTGCAGTTGTAATGAACAGTGACTAAAACCAGGTTGTGTATTTGCTCTTGTCTTCCTCAGGCTCCCTTATGTCGGTTAATCCTGGAGTAGCTCGTTGGATTAAGGAGCTTTTCTGTCACAATGAACGGGTTGTTCTGGCTGGAGATTGGACTCATGGCTTCTTTTCGCTCACTGCAGTCGGTGCCACAAATGTTGGATCTATTCGCATTTACTTTGACAATGTGAGTATGGTAGACGGTTATGGGAAGTAAACCCAGTATTCTGAAGCGTTTTTATGCTTGCTGCCTGTGCCCGGGATGAGATGCTGAAAGTCTGAAATTTTGGTTTCCATTTATTTTGCTTGCACCTGTTTGAGACAGTGGGGGTATAATTGGCCATTTAAAGTTTCTGGTATATGTCTGAGCTAAATATAAAAGGAAAGAATGGTAAAATGTGGGTGTATAATTCCCTATCAATGGAACACTGTTAGCAACCCAAAGATTGGAAATTCAATTCTATAAAATTACTGGGTGGAGTTTTGCAGCATAGCTTAAAGCACACATTTATGATCCAGTGAAATGGCCACAGGCTTTCACTGTTACCATGTTGTCTTAATGAAACACCTGCTGCTGATTAGCCTGGATATATTGAACAAAAATGGAAAAAATGGCTGAACACAGGCAAAAGTGCAGAAAATTATTGAAACTTTCCAATTCACTAAGCATCTCTCTTGCTTAATGCTTAGATTAAGTATCCTAAGGGGGAAAGAGTTTTGATATTTGAGGGATAATCATGTCTTGATGAGGGGGTCTCATTTGGAAACATCAACTGTTATTTTCTATCGAGATGCTGCCTGACCTGCAAAGTACCTCCAGTGGTTTTTATGTTACTCATGTTGATTCCATATAACAATTACAGCACGGGAACAGGCCATCTCGGCACTTCTAGTCTGTGCCGAATGCTTACTCTCACCTAGTCCCACCAACCTGCACTCAGCCCATAACCCTCCATTCCTTTCCATTTAATTTCTCTCATTAAACTAGTTATGGGACAGGCATCCTATTTCTCAATTGAAACTGAATCATTACCTTACAGATCACCCATCAGTGCAGGTTTATGGATGGTCAATGACCTCAGTTAAGCTGGTGAACTATACCCTCATTAGCCAATTTGCTGTTGTGCACTTGGCTATAGTGATGCTTGGCTATTTGAGTTACATAGAAACATAGAAAACCCACAGCACAATACAGGCCCTTTGGCCCACAAAACTGCCGAACATGTCCTTACCTTAAAACTTATATTCTGCCATCATATTTGACCTACCAAAATGAACCACCTCACACTTATCTGGGTTGAACTCCACCTGCCACTTCTCAGCCCAGTTTTGCATCCTATCAATATCCCACTGTAACCTCTGACAGCCCTCCTGGCAATCGCCTTCTGTCAGCTTGAACTAGTTTGGCCATTCTCTTCTGAGCTCTGTCATTACAAAGATATATTCACTGACAGAATTGATGCTCTCTGGACTTTTTGTTGTTCTTTTTGCACCATTCTCCATAAATTTGAGACTATGCATGAAAATCCCAAGAGATGCCTTATGAGTATAGTTTGAGTGAACTCAGTCTTTTCTCCTTGGAGCAACGAAGGATGAGAAATGACTTGATAGAGGTGTACAAGATGATGAGAGGCATTGATTGTGTGGATAGTCAGAGGCTTTTCCCCAGGGCTGAATTGGCTAACATGAGAGGGCATAGTTTTAAGGTGTTTGGAAAAGTAGACACAGAGGAGATGTTAGGGGTAAGTTTTTTTCCGCAGAGAGAGGCGAGTGCATGGAATGGGCTACCGGCAGTGGTGGTGGAGGCGGAAACGATAGGGTCTTTTACAAGACTCCTGGATGGCTACACGGAGCTTAGAAAAATGGGTAAAGCCCAGGTAGATCTAAGGTAGGAACATGTTTAGCACAGCTCTGTGGGCCATAGGGCCTGTGTTATGCTGTATGTTTCTATCAATTTCTGGGATACTCTGGCACCAATGTGGTCAAAGTCACTTAGATCACGTTTTCTCCCCATTCTGATGTTTTGTCTGAATAGCAACTGTGCTTCTTGTTCGTGCCTAAATGTGTTTATTCATTGAATTGCTGCTATGTGATTGGCTGATTAGATACTTGCATTAATGAGCAGGTGACTCTAATAAAGTAGTCACTGATATATTGTGAAGTCACTGTATATCAAGATTGATTGTGAAATGGGACAGCAGTGTTGGAAAATAACCCTTACTGCACCTTTATTTTGCACAGGATCTGCACACCAACAGCCCTCGCTACATGAAGGGCTCCTACAATGACTTCAGTTTTGTTACAAACAACAACAAAGAAGGGGTTACCATGAGAAAAGGAGAGCATCTGGGCGAGTTCAACTTGGGCTCCACCATTGTACTCATCTTTGAGGCACCAAAAGACTTCATCTTTAACCTTAAACCTGGACAGAAGATTAGATTTGGAGAGGCTCTCGGGTCTATCTAGTAGCAACATCATTAAAAAAAAAATCTCAAATTGGATTGGAGTAACAAGAAGTGAGTGCAGACCAGGAAGCAGGAGGAATGGCTGTACTGAAATTTGGTTAAATTCAGGCTATTCCTCCTTCATCACTGCAGAAGCATCTCCCTCAGCTTCCATCTTAGGGAGCAGCTGCACCATAACAAGCGCTCTGCTGTCTCCTGAAACACGGAACTAACCCTACCCAGTTACTCCTTTCAATAGGAAGCTGATGGGAGGGATGGGGTTTTGAGCATGTGCAGTGCCGTTCTTTCTGTGGATAGGAGGACCCTGGCAGGTCACCAGGAATAAAAGAACTTTGAAAGATGAACTGAATTTTTAGAGCCCAAGTCTTAAGGGGAGTAGCAAGATATCCCATGAAACACTGCAGGAGATGGTGATGCAGAATGTTTGCTGAATAGCTCCATGCAAGTTCATGCAGTAATTTTATATCCTTAAAGATTAAATCTCAGCAAATTACATTTCAGACAAAATAAAATAATGGCTATACCAAAACTTACTGCTGTGTTTTTTTTTTGCAGAAATGTTAAAACTTGTGTTAATCCAGATGTCAAAAAGGGGGAAACAAAATCAGATATGGGTAAAACCAACCACTGATTAAACTGCCAAATACCAAAGATGAGTCTATATTTTCACTGGTTTACAATCTGGCTCTTGCCCTGTTTAACCTGCATCTAGCTTCCCATAACCTGGATGGAAGCATCGAAGAAATGAGTGCATGATTGAAGGTGACAAATGGCATGTTGGAACGTACAATTAAAATATCTAAGGGCCAGATATCTTTACTGTTACTTTAAATGTAAATGATGATGTTGCTCCTTAAATAAAATTTCAAAAGGTGGGGAAAAATAAGGTTGCTGATTTTTTTCCTTTGGTCCTTGGTCAGCACCTGTTTATATCAAACCACCACCAAAGAGGGCACTTGAGTTGTTCCTTCATTAATGGTGACACTATGTTGCTGGTACTTGATGTCATTCCTTGCATATTCTGAAGATTTCTGTTCTTGGCTTAAGCACTAAATGAGTGGCCATAACAAATGTCCTTTTGGAGCTTCCCACACAGTGGTACAATATCAGAGGGAACAGGTGGTTTTAATTGTACTTTTTGTTAACTGTTTTTATAGTTTGGGAGTGTCTGGTTCAATCCCACAGCTATTCACTGCAGGATTATTTTCATATGGAGTAATGAATAATGAGCAAGGAATCAAATAAACCAGTATTTCACAAGAATTTTTAAATTTATTTCTTTGAGAATTGCTGTAAATTTTCCTTAGATTTGGTATGAAGCCTTACATGCACAATGGAATAGGTGATTCTCCATCATCTGCATAACTTTTATTTTTCAAAATTTTACCAACCTTTAGAACCCTTGTATAGATTGAGAATTAACACTGGTCCATTCAGCTGCTGCACTGCAAGGAAAAATATTTGAAGACATTGGAATCAAATGTGCTGTACTCTATGCTTCACTATCATGAATGGCCTACTTCTGCTTCCATATCTTACTGATGTGAGAGCTTATTATCAGTGAAATGCTGCAATAGGCCACAGCAAAAATTTTCTTATGGTTGTAGTAAAAGTAAGCTCTATATATGTGGTTTTCTTAATGTAAAAATAAAGTATATTGTAATATACCTCCAGGCTTTGAAAAAATCCAACTACTGTATCATCTTCCCTTGGACATTATTATTGCCCCACAAAGCTCTGAATATCAATGTCTACCACAGGGTCTTTTCGTAACACAATGACGTTTCTTAGAAGCATTTCAAAGCATGCACTATTTGCTGCTCCCACAATTGTGTCCCACGGCTGAAAAAGCAAGAGATACATGGGGTGGATTCAGCATACCAGCAAATACTTCCGATTTAAAAAATGAGTTTCCCTGTAACAATAAAGATGGCAGATTGCTGATTGACACCATCACGCTCTGAACATCTGCCGGATTTCTTGCACTCTGGCAACGTGCCGCTGTATGTGTGGCGCATCTTTCTTCAGCTTCATTGAAAGTCTTTCAATGTCTGTCTCCAGCTTAAAATGAACACAAAAGAGTAAGTCAGAGTCTGTCACCAGGAACCAAAGTTAACCCCCATATTATTACATATAAAGTTTGTTAGAATAGACACTGCATACATGCTCATATGGTGTTGAGAATAATTTTTTTTTTAAATTTTATTAGTTTTTCAAAACATTTTACAAATTAAAAACCCCAAATCCCAATGAGGAGCATTAATACAGTGCAAAATTAAGCATACAATAACAATATGCTACAAAGGAAGAGAATTTAACAAAAAAAGCACCTAAATTAAAGACAAGTAAGCTTAGTGTCCTCCCCAAGCCCCACAAGAAAAAAAACAACTCCAGACCGACCACAACACAATATAAAGAGTATAGGTCAGGACAGTCAAACTCCCAGACTGTGAATACACTTAGCAACAGAGGATAATAATGCCTACTACCAGAAAAAAAAAAGGGAGCTGAAAGCAAGGGACCGAAAAGAAGAAAAAAAAACAAAAAAAAAAAAACCCTAGTCAAGAGGAAGGTTATGAAAGTACTCAATAAAAGGTCCCCAGACCTTATGGAACTTTAGACTGGAATTAAGAACTGAATAATGAATTTTTTCGAGGTCCAAGCAGGCCATAATGTCATTAAACCATAGCGCATGAGTGGGCGGGGCAACATCTCTCCATCTAAGGAGGATCAAGCGTCTAGCCAGGAGAGAGGCAAAGGATAGTATTCGGCATTTGGTCGGACCCAGACATAAATCTGTCTCGCCCCAAAAACCGAACAGAGCAATTAAGGGGTTTGGTTCTAGGTGCTGATTCAGAATACCCGATAATGTAGTGAAGACATCTTTCCAGAATTTCTCCAAGCTAGGACAGAGCCAGTACATATGGATGAGAGAGGCCTCTTGCATTTATCACAGAGCGGACTAATGCCAGGGTAGAATCGAGATAGTTTAGATTTAGACATATGGGCTCTATGAACAATCTTAAACTGTAAAAGGCAATGGCGAGCACAAAGAGAGGTTGAGTTAACCGATTTGAGAACTGAGTCCCAGCTCTCCTCGGATAAGGAGATATTTAAATCCTGCTCCCAGGCCAATTTAATTTTATCCACAGGGGCCCGTCGTAAGGCTGCTAGTTTATCTCGGATAATTGATATTAAACCTTTACCTAGTGGATTAATGGAAAGAAATAGGTACATAGCATTTTTCGCAGGCATTTCAGGAAAGTTAGGAATTAAAGGAGCAATAAAGTGTCGGATTTGGAGATATCTGAAAAAGTGAGCATTAGGCAGGTTGAACTTAACAGAGAGCTGCTGAAAAGAAGCGAAGCGATTATCAATGAAGAGATCTTCAAAATGTCTAATGCCCTTCCTGTACCAAACATGGAATGCTGAATCGTACGTAGTAGGTAAAAAAAGGTGATTATGTGCGACAGGGCTAGAAACGGAAACCATAGCATTTCCTGAACTGAGCCCATATACGCAAAGTGTGTCTAACAAGAGGATTAGCTATTGATCTGGGCAGACTACTAGGGAGTGCAGAGCCAAGAAGTGCAGATATAGATAATTCTTTAGTGGAGCTCAACTCCATTGCCACCCAGTTAGGGCACTCGGGTTGGCCGTGGAAGAAAGACCAGAAGGTAGCACAACGTATATTAGCTGCCCAATAATATAAGCGAAAGTTAGGTAAAGCCATGCCACCCTCTTTTTTAGATTTTTGGAGGTGGATTTTATTAATTCTAGAGCGCTTATTCTGCCACAGATATGACAAAATAATAGAGTCTAAGGAATCAAAAAAAGATTTAGGAATAAAAATTGGGATAGATTGAAATAAGTATAAAAAGTTGGGTTGAACATACATTTTAACAACATTAATACGACCTACCAAAGACAAAGATAGAGGTGACCATTGTACCAGACTCTGTTTTATAGCATATGAAAGATTGACAAAGTTTTCACGAAAGAGATCTTTAAACTTCCTTGTGACTGTAATTCCAAGATAAGTAAATTGATTATGGACTACTTTAAAAGGGAGATCATGAAATATTAGTTCTTGTGCTTCTTTATTAATTGGGAAAAGTTCACTCTTATGTAAATTAAGTTTATAGCCAGAGATCTGGCTAAACTGGTCAAGAAGTGAAAACATTAGAGGTAAGGATGTAGATGGATTTGAGAGAAAGAGTAATAAGTCATCAGCATAGAGAGAAACTTTATGCTCAACACCCCCTCTCCAAATCCCGGTCAATTCAGGACAGTTTCGAAATGCTATCGCCAGAGGTTCTATAGCCAAATCAAAGAGAAAGGGACTTAAGGGGCATCCCTGACGGGTGCCACGTTTGAGATTAATTACTTGGGATTTCTGAAAATTAGTTAAAACAGAAGCAGTAGGACACAGGTACAGCAATTGGATCCAAGAGATGAAACTTTGGCCGAGGTCAAATTTTTCTAAGACTGCAAAAAGGTAGTTCCACTCTATACGATCGAATGCTTTCTCCGCATCGAGGGAAATAACACATTCAGGAGTCCCAGTTGGAGCTGAGTATAAAATATTAAATAGACGCCGAATGTTAAAAAAAGGAGACGGTTTTTAATAAAGCCTGTTTGGGCATCAGAGATAATGGAGGGAATAACGGTTTCTAATCTATGAGCCAACACCTTAGCTAAGATCTTTACATCAACATTGAGCAGAGAAATTGGCCTGTACGAGGAACACTCTGTTGGGTCTTTGCCCTTTTTTAAAAGAAGAATAATAGATGCCTCATTGAAAGAGGGTGGCAATTTGCCGTAATTAAACGAGTCAGATAATACTGAAAGTAACTGAGGAGAAAGAAGTGAAGAGAATGATTTATAAAATTCTACAGGGAACCCATCAGGTCCAGGAGATTTCCCCGAGGACACTGCAGAAATTGCAAAAGATATTTCTTCTGATGATATAGGCGCATTGAGCTTGGCTTTGAAATCAGATGAAAGTGAGGGGATATTCAGATTCTGTAAAAATTGATTAACAGAGATACTGTCATTCAGAGATTCAGAGGAATAAAGCCGAAAAAAATTTTTAAATGCGTCATTAATTTCTAAATGATCCGATGTAAAGTCTCCGTTCTCCTTCTGGATCTTTGTAATATGTTGTTTGGCTTTGGAACGCCTCAGTTGATTGGCTAGGAATTTACCAGACTTATCCCCATGAATGTAAAAGCGACTCTTGCTTTCGAGAAGTTGGCGTTCGACAGGTTGAGTGGACAGAAGGTTAAATTTAGTTTGGAGTTCAACATGCTTCTTGTATAATTCAGGGTTCTTAGTTTGGGCATATATTTGATCCAAATCTTTAATCTGGTTAATGAGGTCTGATCGATCTGCACGGGATCTTCTGTTGAGATTTGCTGTGTAAGAGATTATTTGACCCCTCAGATATGCTTTCATGGCATCCCAGACAATCTGGGATAGCACTTCAGGTGATGTATTAGTGTTAAAATAAAAGGTTATCTGATCCTTAATAAATTTTACGAAATCATCATCCGATAATAAAGTTGAATCAAACCGCCAGTGTTTATTCCTCTGAGGGAGACCAGGAAAGTTCAGAGAGAGGGTAATTGGGGCATGGTCAGAAATCAGTATACTCTGATAGTCACAAGAGTGGGCAAATGGGATAAGTTGGTTATCGAGTAAGAAATAGTCAATTCTAGTGAAGGTATGGTGAACATGTGAGAAAAAAGAATAATCTCTCTCCGTAGGATGGAGGAAACGCCATATATCAGAGATACCAAAATTAGAGAGAAACGATTGGATAGCTAAGGCAGATTTAGTAGGTGATCTGGTAACAGAGGACGATTGATCCAGTTTAGGATCCAACCAACAGTTGAAGTCACCACGCAGTATAAGAGAGTATGAGTTTAAGTCTGGTAGTGAGGAAAAAAACCGTTCAAAAAAGTTAACATCATCAAAGTTGGGGGCATACAGGTTTGCTTGTGCAACTTTAGTGTTATATAGTTTACCAGAAACAATAATAAAACGGCCATTTGTATCAGATATTTTATTATGGAGTTCAAAAGGAGTATTTGAGTTAATAAGAATGGAGACTTCCCTAGCTTTAGCGGCAAAGGATGAATGCAAGTGCTGACCCGCCCACTTTGACAGAAGCCGGGAGTTATCAAAACAACGAATATGAGTTTCTTGAAGGAAAGCAATGTCAGCTTTGAGTTGTGAGAATACCTTCCTCCTTTTAACAGGGTGATTCAATCCCTTTACATTCCAGCTCACGAATTTAAGTGCACTAGCCATTATCAATTACTAATGCATAAAAGGCAGCAGGCATATAAAAAGTCAAGCAGTACAATAGCAGTCTGGGAGCAGAGATGTAAACATAGATTCGTAAAATCAAAACATATACATGTCCTGAGCAATAAAGAGAAACAATAAATACAGTGAGTGATGTTGGAACTGGAAAACCCACCCCTTCCACACAACCCAAAACTAGACGGCTACCAAAACAAGTAGCTAGCTCTACCAAAAAATTAACCCAAATACAACTTCCAGATCTGTGTCATTAACAACAGTTCTGTATAAATACTATAGCAAATAGTAACTAGTTTATGCACTAGAAAACATAACTACAGATTAGAACATCTTCTGCAGAAATATAAAACTTAATACAGAGAAAATCGGAAGAAAACCAAAACTAACCTACCCGCGAAAAATTGTAGAAGAATAAAGTAAGAGAAAGGGAAAAAAAAGGGGAAAAAAAAAGAGGAAGGGGAAAATTATAAATTCAAGATGAGTATTTATCAACCATTTACAGAGAGGAGAGAAAAAAATTTCAGAGATTAGAAAAAAAGGGGTGAAGAAAAGAAAAAGAAGATAACAAATAAATATTAAAAAAAGGGAAAAATAAATCAGCAATTAAACTGTGAACCAACAAACAGGGAGGCCTTCACTAAAGACTTCGAACCTCCAAAACAAGTTAGAGTCAGTTGTAGAACTCTGTAGATAAAGTTATACAAGAATAAAAATAGATTACACACACACCAAATCCCAGGAGAGATTGTCAACAGCCCTTAGAGTTTCAATGAATAATGTCTGAGTGATTCAAGTGAAGTCTGAGTCCAGAAAAAGTAATTTTACTACGAGGAGTACTTATCCACCATTTTAGGAGGTCCGATCAGATTCCGAAGATGACTGGATAGCCGGAAGACTTGCCACAAATGCTTCAGCTTCCTTCACTGATTTGAACCACTTGTATTTTCCGGTATTAAGCTTGATTCGTAGATCGGCAGGATTTCCAAGAGAGGGTTTAAAATCATGATAAAAAGCACTTTCATTGCGCCTTTAAACTCAGCGCGCATCTTTAAGGTCTGGGGTGCAAAATCTTCCACAAAGCGAATGGTTGTATCCTGGAAAGGAAAAGACCCCCTGCGACGTGCCTTTACAATCAGACTGTGTTTTACCTGGAATTGATGGAAACACAAGATTACTGGTCGCGGACGGGAGCCCAGAATTCCGTGGGGAACGTAGACTCTGTGTGCCCGTTCGAGCTCGGGCGGGTTCGGAAGCAAATCTTTCCCGAATATCTCACAGAGAAACTTGGCGAAAAACTTCACGGTTGATCCCTGTTCGGTCGCCTCTGGCAATCCAAGAATTCTGAGATTGCAGCATCTGCTGCGATTTTCAAGATCCACCATTTTGGAAAGAAGTTTGTTAGATTTTTCCTCTAAGCTGGAACAGAGAGTCTCCAAGTATCGAACACGACTTTCTAAATCTTCAGAAGTCGAATCGATGCGAGATAGGTGTTCGGCATGCTTGTCCACTTTATCGTTGATCCGATCCAGTTTGTCTTCCAACTGTTTGAAAGCGGTTTTAAATTCCTTTAAAATTTCGCCTTGGAGCTTTCCGAGCGCAACCAGGGTCTCATCTGATTTATCTCCCGGATTTAGGTTGAGAATAAATTAAGTGAATGCTGTAGAGTGTTGGAACATTATATCAGTGTTGTTCAGCAGTACTCAAATAACAGGAAACCAATAGCTGGGGATAACTCAAAGTTGGTCAGGCAGAAGGACATATGAAAAAGCAGGTTTTTGCCTTGGATTTCTTCACAATGTTGTGAATATCCAATACCCTGCATCTGCAATTTTGATATTAACATAGAAAACCTACAACACAATACAGGCCCTTTAGCCCACAAATCTGTGCTGAACATGTCCTTATCTTAGAACTACCTACGCTTTACCCATAGCCCTCAATTTTTCTAAGCTCCATGTATCCATCCAGGAGTCTCTTAAAAGACCCTATTGTTTCCACCTCCACCGCCACTACGGCAGCCCACTCCACGCACTCATCACTCTGAGTAAAATACTTACCCGTGACATCACCTTTGTACCTACTTCCAATTACTTTAAAACTGTGCCCTCTCATGCTAGCCATTTCAGTCCTGGGAAAAAGCCTCCAACTATCCACATGATCAATGCCTCTCATTGTCTTGTACACCTCCATCAAGTCACCTCTCATCCTTCGTCGCTCCAAGGAGAAAAGGCCGAGTTCACTCAACCTGTTCTCATAAGGCATGCTCCCCAATCCAGGCAGCATCCTTGTAAATCTCCTCTGCACCCTTTATATGGTTTTCACATCCTTCCTGTAGTGAAGCGAGCAGAACTGAGCACAGTACTCCAAGTGGGGTCTGACCAGGGTTCTATATAGCTGCAACATTACCTCTTGGCTCTTAAACTCAATCCCACAATTGATGAAGGCCAATGCACCTTATGCCTCTTCTTAACCACAGAGTCAACCTGCGCAGCTGCTTTGAGCGTCCTATGAACTCAGACCCCAAGATCCCTCTGATCCTCCACATTGCCAAGAGTCTTGCCATAATATTTGACCTACCAAAATGAACCACCTCACACTATCTGGGTGAAACTCTATCTGCCAATTCTCAGCCCAGTTTTGCATCCCAGCAATGTCCTGCTGTAACCTCTGACAGCCCTCCACTTCCTGATCCAGGTCATTTATAAAAACCACAAGGAGTAGGGGTCCCAGAACAGATCCCTGAGGCTGGTCACCGACCTTCATGCAGAATATGACCCGTCTACAACCACTCTCCCTTCTGTGGGCAAGCCATTTCTGAATCCACAAAGCAATGTCCCCTTGGATCCCATGCCTCCTAACTTCTCAATAACCTTGCATGGGGTTCCTTATCAAATGCCTTGCAGAAATCCATATACACTACATCGATTGCTCTACCGTCATCAATGTGTTCATCCTCAAGAAATTCAATCAGGCTTGTAAGGCACAACCTGTCTTTGACAAAGCCATGCTGACTATTGCTAATCTGTTATGCCTCTCTAAATGTTCATAAATCCTGTCTCTCAGGATCTTCTCCATCAAGTTACCAAGCACTGAAGTAAGACTCACTGGTCTATAATTCCCTACTCCACTTCTTGAATAAGCAAACAACATCCACAATCCTCCGGAACCTCTCCCGTCCTCATTGACGATGCAAAGATCATCGCCAGAGGCTCTGCAATCTCCTCCCTTGGTTCCCACAGTAGCTTGGGGTACATCCCATCCGGTCCCGGTGACTTACTCAACTTGATGCTTTCCAAAAGTTGCAGTACATCCTCTTTCTTAATATCTACATGCTCAAGCTTTTCAGTCTGCTGTCAGTCATCTCTACAATCGCCAAGATCCTTTTCCGTAGTGAATATGGAAGTAGAGTATTCATTAAGGCCCTCTGCTATCTCCTCTGATTCCATACACATCTTTCCACTGTCACACTTGATTGGTCCTATTGTCTCACATCTTATCCTCTTGCTCTTCACATACTGGGCCTAGGGTTTTCCTTAATCCTGTCCGCCAAGGCCTTCTCATGGCCCCTTTTGGCTCTCCCAATTTCATTCTTAAGCTCCTTCCTACTAGCCTTCTAGATGTCTAATATTATCTAGATTTTTGAACCTTTTGTAATCTCTTTTCCCTGACTAGATTTGTACAGCCTTTGTACACCACAGTTCCTGTACCCTACCATCCTTCCCGTCTCATTGCAATGTATCTACGCAGAACCCCATGCAAATATCACCTGAACATTTGCCACATTTCTTCCGTACGTTTCCCTGAAAACATCTGTTTCCAAGTTCCTACCTGATAGCCTCATATTTCCCCTTACTCCAATTATATGGTTCCCTAACTTGTCTGTTCCTATCCCTCTCCAATGCTATGCTATAGAATTGTGATCGCTATCTCCAAAATACTCTCCCACTGAGAGACCTGACACATGACCAGGCTCATTTCCCAATACCAGATCAAGTACAGCCTCTCCTCTTGTAGGCTTATCTACATATTGTGTCAAGAAACCTTCCTGAACATACCTAACAAACTCCACCCCATCTAAACCCCTTGCTCCAGGGAGATGCCAATCAATATTAGGGAAATTAAAATCTCCCACCATGACAACCATGTTATTATTACACCTTTCCAGAATCTGTCTCTGTGTCTGCTCTTTGATGTCCCTGTTACTATTGGGTGGTCTATAAAAAAACACTCGAAGTAACAATTCCTGCCTGAGCATCCAAGTGTCTGTAATGACCACAACATCATAGCTCCAAGTACTGATCCACGCTCTAAGCTCATCCACTTTGTTCATAATACTCCTTGCATTAAAATAGCAATAACATAAAAAGAAATTCCTGAACACTCAACAAATCTTCAAGAAACAAAGATGTGGAAAGGCAGGTTCCAGTTTATTTGATGACTGATGACATGCATGCTAAAGTACCATCTTTTTACTCAGATCCTCCACAAAGCAGGATATCAGCAATAAAGGGAGATTTTTAGCTGGGAAACAGAATTACTCCACAATAAGACAGATCTGCAAAACCCATAGTTGGCAATATTTATTAAATTCACAGCAACTACAATATACGTTATTTCCAAAAGAACTTTCGAATAGACAAAAGTTTCTGAGATAGGCTAGCCCAGTACACAACTTAGAAATATTAAATGCAATGGCTTTCTCATTGGGACCCTGTTTCAGATGTTTGATCATAAGACTCAGGCCATTTGGCCTATCCATCTGCTCCACTGTTCTATCTTGGCAAATTTATTATCCCTCTGAATCTCATTCTCCTGCTTTCTTCCTGTTACCATTGACACCCTGACTAATCAAAATCCCTTCAACTTCTGATTTAAATGTACCCAATGACTTGGCATTTACATTTGCCTGTGACAATGAATTCCACCTCCCTCTGGCCCTGGATTCTCCCACTGTAAAAAAGCCTCTTCATATTCAGATCTACATCTTTCAATAGTCGATAGGTTTCAATGAGATCTCCTCTCATTCTTCTAAACTCCAGCCAGTAAAGGCCCATAGCCATCAAACGTTCCTTATACGTTAACTCTTTCATTCTCTGGAACATTCTCGTGAAACTCCTGGACCCTCTCCAGTGCCAGCACATCCTTTCTTAGATAAGGGGCTCAAAACTGCTCAATATTCCCAAATGCCATCCGACCAATGCCTTATGCCATCGGTACCAATGATGTAGGAAGAAAAAGTGAGGAGGTCCTGAAGAGTGAGTATAGAGGGCTTGGTAGGAAGTTAAAAAGCAGGAGCTCGAGGGTAGTAATCTCAAGATTGCTACCTGTGCCATGTGCCAGTGCGGGTTAAGTGTAGGATGCTCTGGAGGATGAACACGTGGCTGAGGAACTGGTGTACGGGACAGGGTTTCAGATTTCAGGATCATTGGGACCTCTTTTGGGGCAGGTGGGATTTTACAAGAGAGACAGGATACACCTGAACTACAGGGGGACCAATATCCTTGCAGGGAGGTTTGTTAGTGCTACTGGGGGGGGTTTAAACTAGATTTGCAGGGGGATGGGAACCAGAGTGCCAGAGTAGATAGTGGAGTGGGGGTGAAAATAAATGTCACTAAAATTTCATGCGAAGTCACAAATAGAAGGGTTGTGTGTGGTGGTGGTAATAATCCTCTGAGGTATGTCTATTTCAATGCGAGGAGTATTGTGGGGAAGGCTGACGAGCTGGATTGACACATGGAATTATTTCATTGTAGCCATTAGTGAAACTTGGTTACAGGAGGGGCAGGACTGGTAGCTTAATGTTCCAGGGTTCTGATGTTTCAGACGTGATAGAGGCAGATGGATGAAGGGTGGTGGGGCGGGGGGGCCGGGGGGTGGTGGCACTGCTAGTCAGGGAAAATGCTACAGCAGTGCTCAGGCAGGACAGATTAGAGGGCTTGTCTATCGAGGCCATATGGGTGGAGCTGAGAAACAGGAAAGTTATGACCACATTAATAGGGTTGTATTATAGACCACCGAATAGTCAACGAGAATTGAAGGAGCAAATCTGCAGAGATAGCAGACAACTGTAGGAAACATAAAGTTCTGATAATAGGGGATTTTAATTTTCCACATATTGATTGGTACTCCCATACTGTTAAAGGTCTAGATGGGTTAGAGTTTCTAAAATGTGTTCAGGAAAGTTTTCTAAATCAATATATAGAGGTACCTACTAGAGAGAATGCGATATTAGATCTCCTATTAGGAAACGAGTTAGGACAGGTGACGGAAGTGTGTGTAGGGGAACACTTTGGTTCCAGTGATCATAACACCATTAGTTTCAACTTGATCATGGATAAAATTAGACCTGGTGCTCGGGTTGAGGTTCTAAACTGGAAAAAGGCCAAATTTGAAGAAATGAGAAAGGATCTAAAAAGTGTGGATTGGGTCAGGTTGTTCTCTGGCAAGGATGTCGTTGGTAAGTGGGAGGCCTTCAAAGGAGAAATTCTGAGAGTGCAGAGTTTGTATGTTCCTGTCAGGATTAAAGGCAAAGTGAATAAGAATAAGGAACCTTGGTTCTCTAAGGATACTGGATAAAAAGTGCAAAAAAGTACTTAAGAAAGAAAGAAGACATGAGGTAACTTTGGCAGTCAAGGTGAAGGATAATCCAAAGAGCTTCTACAGGTATACTAAGAGCAAAAGGGTGGTAAGGGATAAACTTGGTCCTCTTGAAGATCAAAGTGGTCTTCCATACAAAATGTATGGAACCAAAAGACATGGGGGGGGATCTTAAATGTTTTTTTTGCGTCTGTATAAGGAAAATGGCATGGAGTCAATGGAAATAAGGCAAACAAGTAGTGAGGTCATGGAACCTATACAGATTGAAGAGGAGGAGGTGTTTGTTATCTTGAGGCAAATCAGAGAAGATAAACCCTCAGGACCTGAGAGGGCACTCCCTCAGACCTTGAAGGAGACTAGTGTTCAAACTGCAGGGGCCCTGGCAGATATATTTAAAATGTCGGTATCTACAGGCGAGGTGCCGGAGGATTGGAGGATAGCTCATGTTGTTCCGTTGTTTAAAAAAGGTTCTAAAGGTAATCCGGGAAATTACAGGTCAGTAAATTTGATGTCGGTAGTTGGTAAATTATTTGAAGGAGTACTAAGAGATAGGATCTACAAGTATTTAGATAAACAAGGACTTATTAGGGAGAGTCAACAGGGCTTTGTGCATGGTAGGTGATGTTTAACAAATCAATTAAGAGTTTTTTGAGGAGGTTTTTGATTTTTTTGAGGAAAGTGGATGAAGGGAAGGCAGCAGATATTGTCTACATGGACTTCAGTAAGGCCTTTGACATGGTCCCGCGCGACAGGTTAGTTAGGAAGATTCAGTCGCTAGGTATACATGGTGAAGTAGTAAATTGGGTTAGACATTGGCTCAATGGGAGAAGCTAGAGAGTGGTAGTGGAGGCCTGTGACTAGTGGTGTGCCACAGGGATCAGTGCTGGGTCCAGTGTTATTTGTCATCTATATCAATGATCTGGATGATAATGTGGTAAATTGGATCAGCAAATTTGCTGATGATACAAAGATTGGAGCTGTAGTGGACAGTGAGGAAGGTTTTCAAAGCTTGCAGAGGCTCTGGACCAGCTGGAAAAATGGGTTGAAAAATGGCAGATGAAGTTTAATACAGACAAGTGTGAGGAATTGCACTTTGGAAGGAAAAACCAAGGTAGAACATACAAGGTAAATGTTAGGACACTTGAGAAGTGCAGTAGAACAGCGGGATCTAGGAATACAGATACAAAATTCCCTAAAAGTGGTGTCATAGATAGATAGGGTAGTACAGAGAGCTTTTGGTACATTGCCCTTTATAAATCAAAGTATTGAGTATAAGAGTTGGAATGTTATGGTGAGGTTGTATAAGGCATTGGTGAGGCCAAATTTGGAGTTTTGTGCGCAGTTTTGGTCACCGAATTACAGGAAGGATATTAATAAGGTTGAAAGAGTGCAGAGAAGGTTTACAAGGATGTTGCCGGGACTTGAGAAACTGAGTTACCGAGAAAGGTTGAATAGGTTAGGACTTTATTTCCTGGAGTGTAGAAGAATGAGGGGAGACTTGATGGAGGTATATAAGATTATGATGGGTATAGATAGAGTGAATGCAAGCAGGTTTTTTCTACTGAGGCCAGGGGAGAAAAAAACCAGAGGACATGGGTTAAAGGTGAAGGGGGAAAGGTTTAAAGGGAACATTAGTGGGGGCTTCTTCACACAGAGAGTGGTGGGAGTTCCTTAGATTCAGGATCAGTTCCTGAGGATTGGAGAATGGCTAATATTATCCCACTTTTTAAGAAAGGAGGGAGGGAGAAAACAGAGAACTATCGTCCTGTCAGCCTAACATCAGTAGTGGGGAAGATGCTAGCGTCCATTATTAAAGATGAAATAGTGGCATATCTAGATAGCAGTGATAGGATTGGGCCGAGCCAGCATGGATTTACCAAGGGAAAATCATGCTTGACTGATCTATTGGAGTTTTTCGAGGATGTAACCAGGAAGTTAGACAAGGGAGATCCAGTGGATGTAGTGTACCTCGATTTTCAGAAGGCATTTGATAAGGTCCCACATAGGAGATTGGTGGGTAAAATCAGAGCTCATGGGATTGGGGGGAAGATAGTGACATGGATAGAAAACTGGTTGGCAGATAGAAAGCAAAGGGTATCGGTGAATGGGTGTTTCTCGGAATGGCAGGTGGTGACTAGTGGGGTGCCACAAGGCTCGGTATTGGGACCACAGCTGTTTACGATTTACATCAACGATTTAGATGAAGGCATTGAGAATAACATCAGCAAGTTTGCTGATGATACTAAGCTGGGTGGCAGTGTGACATGTGATGAGGATGTTAGGAGAATTCAGGGTGACTTGGATAAGCTGGGTGAGTGGGCAGATACTTGGCAGATGATGTTTAATGTGAATAAGTGTGAGGTTATCCACTTTGGGAGTAAGAACAGGAAGGCAGATTATTATCTGAACGGTGTAGAGTTAGGTAAGGGAGAAATACAAAGAGATCTAGGAGTCCTTGTTCATCAGTCACTAAAGGTGAATGAGCAAGTGCAGCAGGCAGTGAAGAATGTTGGCCTTTATTACAAAGGGAATTGAGTACAAGAGCAAGGAAATCCTTTTGCATTTGTACAGGGCCCTGGTGAGACCACACCTGGAGTATTGTGTACAGTTTTGGTCTCCAGGGTTAAGGAAGGACATCCTGGCTGTAGAGGAAGTGCAGCGTAGATTCACAAGGTTAATTCCTGGGATGTCCGGACTGTCTTACGCAGAGAGGTTAGAGAGACTGGGCTTGTACACGCTGGAATTAAGGAGATTGAGAGGGGATCTGATTGCAACATATAAGATTATTAAGGGATTGGACAAGATAGAGGCAGGAAATATGTTTCAGATGCTGGGAGAGTCCAGTACCAGAGGGCATGGTTTAAAAATAAGGGGTAGGTCATTTAGGACAGAGTTAAGGAAAAACTTCTTCTCCCAGAGAGTTGTGGGGGTCTGGAATGCACTGCCTCAGAAGGCAGTGGAGGCCAATTCTCTGGATGCTTTCAAGAAGGAGCTAGATAGGTATCTTATGGATAGGGGAATCAAGGGATATGGGGACAAGGCAGGAACCGGGTATTGATAGTAGATGATCAGCCATGATCTCAGAATGGCGGTGCAGGCTCAAAGGGCCGAATGGTCTACTTCTGCACCTATTGTCTATTGTCTATTGAGTGTGGAATGAGCTGCCAGATGAAGTTGTAAATGCGGGCTCACTTTTAACATTTAAGAAAAACTTGGACAGGTTCATGGATGAGAGGTGTATGGAGGGATATGGTCCAGGTGCAGGTCAGTGGAACAAGGCAGAAAAATGGTTCGGCACAGCCAAGAAGGGTCAAAAGGCCTATTTCTGTGCTGTAATGTTCTATGGTTCTATGGTTCTACTGTCTTACCAGAAATTTTGAGCGAAGCGTGAATATTTTCTGATGGCCCATCTGACCTTTCCGGCACTGATCTTCCTCACAGATTCCTTTGCATCAGTAACTAACCGTGATAAATAAACTAAATAAATTTAGCAGTGTCATATCCCTACTATGGGAAATTAAAATTACCAGAGTCTGTTGCTGGTAGTGAAGGAGCGGGGACTTTGCATTGGGCTCATTTTACCAGGTTGCTGGTAATGGTACATTTCAATAAATTCCCACATTTTCTCAGCACCCCACAACAAGCAGCCTTGCTACTGTGGACTGGGAACAGAGCCAGCAGACCACATATCATAGTCCAGTATTCCTGCTATTCACATCAGTGCAGCTCCATCCCTACTGTAAACATCCAATAGAGAAAGATAATCCCATCAAAAGACAATAAATTAAACCTGACTACATCATTGCAAAGGATAAACAACCACAATCAGATCCTACTGCAAAATAAAAAACTATCCAGCCTCTACAAAGGATATGTAACACACTCTAGGAACAAAGATATACAGCAAACACAATTTATTCCCCCTATATAACTGTTTTCATCGTTCACAGAATGAGCTACACCTCCACAGCTGGAATGAGAACACCAATTCTGTCTTCAAGTACATTTTCCTTCTAGACCTAAACATCAACTTTGCAGGAAAATGAGGTCTTGGAACAGGAATTCTGCCCTATTTCTGCATCCTTTCTCAGGACCACAGCTAGCTGATCACTGAACCACAATGTATTTTTCAACAGAAGTACACTTTCTCCTATCAAGTGACAACAGCTGAATGGGGAACCTGGAATCAATGCAGAGAAAACAGTGCTCTGCCTTCACCAGCTGTCCACCTCTTATTGAGAGGAATTCAGATTTATCCCTACATGATGTAAAATGGTAAATGTACCTGTGAATGGAACCGCTGTTAGACTACAATGATTTATACCTGCTTTAATTCACGGCTCATCTGCAGCACTTCTTCTCCCCCTTCTGCTGCATTCACCTGAAGCCAGTTCTGCAGCACAGCAGTCTGTTTCTGCCAGGTTCTGGAAAGGAAAACAGTGGAAAGTTTATTGCATATTTCCCTTTAGGAGACCATTTACTTCATTGAATATATTCCAGTTCACAGCAATCCTGTCCTCTCACTAACTTTCTTTATAACCTACCCTTATCCCATTCCTGTTAATGATATCACCCAGCTACACACCACAGCTATTTATAGTAGCCAATTCAATGATCAACTAGCTCATTGGGGATGTCAAGAGGCCACCTGCACTATAAGACATAGGAGCAGAATTAGGTCGTGCAGCCCATCGAGTCTTCTGTCATTCCATCATGGTTGATCCCGGATCCCACTCAACCCCATACACCTGCCTTCTCACCATATCCTTTGATGCCCTGACCAATCAGGAAACTATCAACTTCGGCTTTGAATATACCCACAGACTTGGCGTCCACCACAATCTGTGGCAGAGCTTTCCACAAATTCACTACTCTCTGGTTAAAAAATTCCTCCTTATCTCTGTCCTAAAGGGTCACTCCTTGATTTTGAGGCTGTGCCTTCTAGTTCTGGATACCCCACCATAGGAAACACCCTCTCCACATACACCCTATCTCATCCTTTCAACATTCAGTAGGTTTCAATGAGATTCCCAACCCCTGCATTCTTCTAAATTCCAGTGAATACAAGCATAAAGCTCTCAAATGCTCCTCATATATTAACCTCTCTGGACTCTCTCCAATGACAACACTTCTTTTCTGAAATATGTGGCCCCAAACTGTTGGCAATACTGTAAGTGTGCCTCAGTATTATCTCCTTGCTTTTTATGTTCTATTCCCCTTGAAATAAATGTCAACATTGCATTTGACCTCTTTACCACAGACTCAACCTGTAAATTAGCCTTCTGAGAGTCTTGCATGATGATTCCCAAGTCCCTCTGAACCTCTGATGTTTGAACTTTCTTTCCATTTAGATAATAGTCTGCATTGTTTTTCCTTTTATTGAAATGCATGATCATACATTTCCCAACACTGTATTCCATCAGTCACTTTTTTGCCCACAACTTCTTCCAATTTGTCTGTCTTGCTGCAATCGCATTGCTTCCACAGCACCACCTGCCCCTTCACCTATCTTTGTATCATCCACAAACTTTGCCACAAAGCCATCAATTCCATTATCTAAATTACTGACAAACAATGTGAAAAGCAGCAGTCTCAATACTGAACCCCTAATCACTGACAACCAACCAGAAAAGGTCCCCATTATCCCACTTGCTGCCTCCTGCCTGTCATCCAATCTTCTATCCATGCCAGTATCTTTCCTGTAACGCCATAAGATTTTATTTTGTTAAGCAGCCTCATGCCTTATCAAATGCCTTTTGAAGATCCAAGCAAATGATATCCACTGCCTCTCCTTTGCCCACCCTACTGGTTACTTCCTCGAAGATTCTAACGGATTTGTCAGGCTGAAACCCTTTATGGAAACCATGCTGACTTTGATTTATTTTATCATTCGCCTACAGGGAAGTCATAGTCACACTGTCACAGAGAGAACACACTCCCGTCAGAGGTCAGAACTGAACCAGACCATTGGAACTGTGAAGCAGCAGTTCTGCTAGCTGAGCCACTGAGCATTGATTGATTCTATTAATCTAGGCAGCACTGCTAAAGGCAGATTAAAACTTTCTCCACACCATCATGGGATATCCAGAACCATATGCAGAAATTTCAATAATGTAGTGACTTGGATCCCATTTTGACATAGTATGTTATGGATCTCAAAAGCAGGAAGTTACATCCACATTTGAGTCCTAAGCAAAGTACTCACTCAGTACAGAAGTATGAACCAGATAACATAAATATGCCTAAAACATTAGATGTGCTGGTAGCAACAGGAAAAAAAGCACATTTTGGGAGCTGTTCATCTCTCAGAAAATACAGCAGTCCTACTGCCAGGCTGAGCAATCTACGTATGTTGAACATGACTGGAGACAGATGGCACTTCTATTTCCCATAAAATAAAATATTCACATCAAATATTGTGTTCAGTTCTAGTCGCCCATTATTGGAAGGATGTGGAAATTTTAGAGAGTGTGCAGAGGAGATTTACCAGAATACTGCCCGGATTAGAGAGCACGTATTATGAGAATAGATTCCGTGAGCTTGGGCTTTTTCTTAGATAACTTGATAGAGGTGTACAAGATGATAAGTGGCATGCATTGAGTAGATAGCCAGAAACTTCTTCCCAGGCTAATATGAGGGAACATAGTTTCAGGGTGATTGGTGGAAGTATGTTGGGGGGGGGGGGGGGGGGGGAGAGAGGATGTCAGAGGTCAGAGATAATTTTTTTTACACGGGAAAAATAAGAGACATATATTAAGAAACTCTTAGATAGGCAGATTAATGATATAAAAATGGAGGAATGTGTAGGATTGATCTTTGAGTAGGTTAAAAGGCTGGCACATCGTGGATCAAAGGGCCTGTACTGTGTAGTGCTGTACACACACACACACACACAGTGGTAGTACACCAAACCTGCAGGAGGTAGGTAACTGGGGGACTGTCACAAGAGAAAAAAGGAACAGACAGATAGTACAGAGTACTATTCCCCTCAACAACAGGTATACTGCTTTGGATACTATTGGAGGGGACTTCTTACCAAGAGAAAGCTGCAGTGAATCTGAAGGGAAGTGGGTGTGGGAGAGGAGGAGAGCAACAGTAATAGGGGAACTATGTGGGTGGAGCTTAGGAGGACGACGGCACCGGACTGTGACTCCCTTTTTTACATCTTTCCTTCCTGAGGTTCTTTGAGGATATAATGAGTGCAGTGGATAGAGGGGAACAGATGGACGTTATTTACTTGGACTTCCAGAAGGCATCCGATAAGGTGCCACATAAAAGACTTATCCATAAGATAAGAATGCAGAGAGTTGGGAGTGATGTATTAGTATGGATAGTGGATTGGTTAACTAATAGAAAGCAGAGAGTTGAGAGACATGGGTTCTACGTTGATTGGCAATCCGTGGTGAGCGGTGTGCTGCAGGGGTTGGTGCTCGGCCTGCAACAGTTCACGATATACATTAACAATCTGGAAGAGGAGACCAAGTGTAGTGTATCGAAGTTTGCTGATGACACTAAACTGAGTGGACAAGCAAATTGTGCAGAAGATAGGAGAGTCTACAGAGAGATTTGGATAGGTTAAGTGAGTGGGCAAGGGTCTGACAGATGGCAGTTGGTAAATGCGAGATCATCCATTTTGGAAAGAAAAATGAAAGAGCAGATTATTATTTAAATGGTAAAAAATTGCAGCATGCTATTGTGCAGAAGGACTTGAGAGTGCTGGTGCATGAATCACAAAAGGTTGGTTTGCAGGTGCAGCAGGCTATCAAGAAGGCAAATGGGATGTTGGCATTCATTGCTAGAGGGATTGAATTTAAGAGCAGGGCGGGTATGCTGCAACTGTACAGGGAACTGGTGAGGCCACAGCCAGAGTAGAACATAGAAAACCAACCCTTTGGCCCACATTGCTGTGTCAAACATGTACTTACTTTAGGAATTACCTATGGTTACCCACAGCCCTCTATTTTTCTAAGCTCCATGTACCTATGTAGGAGCCTCTTAAAAACAGTACTCCAAGTGGATCTGACCAGGGTCCTATACAACTGTAACATTACCACTTGGCTCTTGAACTCAATCCCTCGATTGATGAAGGCCAATACACCGTATGCCTTCTGAACCACAGAGTCAACCTGCGCAGCTGCTTTGAGTGTCCTTTGGAATTGGACCCTAAGATCCCTTTAATCTTCCACGCTGCCAAGAGTCTGCCACACTGCCAACATCAATACTATGTTCTGCCATCATATCTGACCTACCAAAATGAACCATCTCACACTTATCTGGATTGAACTCCATCTGCCACTTCTTATCCTATTGATGTCCTGCTGACAGCCCTCCACACTGCCCACAACACTCCCAACATTTGTGTCATCAGCAAATTTACTAACCCATCCCTGCACTTCCTCATCCAGGTCGTTAATAAAAATCACGAAGAGAAGGGGTCCCAGAACAGATTGCTGAGGCACACCACTGATCACCGACCTCCATGCAGGATATACCTGTCTACAACCACTCTTTGCCTTCTGTGGGCAAGCCAATTCTGGATCCACAAAGCAAGGTCCCCATGGATCCCATGCCTCCTTACTTTCTCAATAAACCTTACATGGGGTACCTTATCAAATGCCATGCTGAAATCCATATACACTACATCTACTGCCTTCATCAATGTGTTTAGTTACATCCTGAAAAGATTGAATCAGGCTCGTAAGGCACAACCTGGCTTTCACAGAGCCATGCTGACTATTCCTAATCATATTATGCCTCTCCAAATGTTCATAATTCCTGCTTCTCAGGATCTTCTCCATCAATTTATCAACCACAGAAGTAAAGGTCACTGGTCTATAATTTCCTGGGCTATCTCTACTCTCTTTCTTGAACAAGGGAACAACATCTGTAACCCTGTAATCTTCCGGAACCTCTCCTTGTCCCCATTGATGATGTAAAAGATCACTGCCAGTGGCTCAGTAATCTCCTCCCACAGTAGCCTGGGGTGTATCTCATCCGGTGCCGGTGACATCCAACTTGATGCTTTCCAAAAGCTCCAGCACATCCTCTTTCTTTATCTCTATATGCTCAAGCTTTTCAGTCTGTTGTCAGTCATCCCTAAAATTGCCAAAATCCCTTTCCATAATGAATACTGAAACAAAGTATTCATTAAGTACCTCCACTATCTCCTCCAGTTCCATGCACACTTTTCCACTTTCACACTTGATTGGTCCTATTCTCTCGCATCTTATCCTCTTGATCTTCACATACTTAGAACCATAGAACATTACAGCACAGAAAAAGGCATTTTGCCCTCCTTGGCTGTGCCGAACCATTTTTCTGCCTAGTCCCACTGACCTGCACCTGGGCCATATCCCTCCATACACCTCTCATCCGTGTACCTGTCCAAGTTTTTCTTAAATGTCAAAAGTGAGCCCGCATTCACCACTTCATCTGGCAGCTCATTCCACACTCCCACCACTCTCTGCATGAAGAAGCCCCCCTTAATGTTCCCATTAAACTTTTCCCCTTTCACCCTTAACCCATGACCTCTGTTTTTTTTTCTCCCCAGGCCTCAGTGGAAAAAACCTGCTTGCATTCACTCTATCTATACCTATCACAATTTTATACACCTCAATCAAATCACCCCTCATTCTCCTCCACTCCAGGGAATAAAGTCCTAACCTATTCAACCTTTCTCTGTAACTCAGTTTCTCAAGTCCCGGCAACATCCTTGTAAATCTTCTCTGCACGCTTTCAACCTTATTAATATCCTTCCTGTAATTAAGTGACTAAAACTGCACACAATACTCCAAATTCAGTCTCACCAATGTCTTATACAACCTCACCATTACATTCCAACTCTTTTACTCAATACTTTGATTTATAAAGGCCAATGTACCAAAAGCTTTCTTTACAACCCTATCTACTTGTGACACCACTTTTAGGGAATTATGTATCTGTACTCCCAGATCCCTCTGTTCTACTGCACTCCTCAGTGTCCTACCATTTATCTTGAATGTTCTACCTTGGTTTGACCTTCCAAAGTGCAATACCTCACACTTGCCTACATTAAACTCCATCTGCCATTTTTCTGCCCATTCCTCCAACTGGTCCAAATCCCTCTGCAAGCTTTGAAAACCTTCCTCACTGTTCACTACACCTCCAATCTTTGTATCATCAGCAAATTTGCTGATCCAGTTTGTCACATTATCATCCAGATCATTGATATAGATGACAAATAACAATGGACCCAGCACTGATCCCTGTGGCTCATCACTAGTCACAGGCCTCCACTCAGAGTAGCAATCTTCCACTACCACTCTCTGGCTTCTTCCATTGAGCCAATGTCTAATCCAATTTACTACCTCTACATGTATACCTAGTGACTGAATCTTCCTAACTAACCTCCCATGCTGGACCTTGTCAAAGGCCTTATGAAGTCCATGTATACAACATCCACTGCCTTCCCTTCATCCACTTTCCTGGTAACTTCCTCGAAAAACTCTAATAAACTGGTTAAACATGACCTACCACGCACAAAGCCATGCTGACTGTTTTTAATAAGTCCATGTCTATCCAAATACTTGTAGATCCTATCTCTTAGTATTCCTTTCAATAATTTACCTACTACCAATGTCAAACTTACCGGCCTGTAATTTCCCGGCTTACTTTTTGAGCCTTTTTTAGACAACGGAACGACATGAACAAGGTCCAATCCTCCGGCACCTGACCCGTGGATATCGACATTTTAAATATTTCTGCCAGGGCCCCTGCAATTTCAACACTAGTCTCCTTCAAGGTCTGAGGGAATACCTTGTCAGTCCTGGGGATTTATCTACTCTGATTTGCCTCAAGACAGCAAGCAACTCCTCCTGTTTAATCTGTATAAGTTCCATGACCTCCCTACTTGTTTGCCTTGGTTCCATAGACTCCATTCCAGTTTCCTTAGTAAATACAGATGCAAAAAACCCATTTAATATCTCTCCCATTTCTTTTGTTTCCATACGTAGCCAACCACTCTGATCTTCAAGAGGACCAATTTTATCCCTTACTATCCTTTTGCTCTTAACATACCTGTACAAGCTCTTAGGATTATCCTTCACCCTGACTGCCAAAGCAACCTCATGTCTTAAGGATGAAATAGTGGCATATCTAGATAGCAGTGATAGGATTGGGCCAAGCCAGCATGGATTTACCAAGGGTAAATCATGCTTGACTGATCTATTGGAGTTTTTCGAGGATGTAACCAGGAAGTTAGACAAGGGAAATCCAGTGGATGTAGTGTACCTCGATTTTCAGAAGGCATTTGATAAGGTCCCACATAGGAGATTGGTGGGTAAAATCAAAGCTCAGGGCATCGGGGGGAAGACATTGACATGGATAGAAAACTGGTTGGCAGATAGAAAGCAAAGGGTAGTGGTGAATGGGTGTTTCTCGGAATGGCAGGTGGTGACTAGTGGGGTGCCACAGGGTTCGGTATTGGGACAGCTGTTTACAATTTACGTCAACAATTTAGATGAAGGCATTGAGAATAACATCAGCAAATTTGCTGATGATACTAAGCTGGGTGGCAGTGTGACATGTGATGAGGATGTTAGGAGAATTCAGGGTGACTTGGATAGGCTGGGTGAGTGGGCAAATACTTGGCAGATGACGCTTAATGTGAATAAGTGTGAGGTTATCCACTTTGGGAGTAAGAACAGGAAGGCAGATTATTATCTGAACAGTGTAGAGTTAGGTAAGGGAGAAATACAAAGAGATCTAGGAGTCCTTGTTCATCAGTCACTGAAGGTGAATGAGCAAGTGCAGCAGGCAGTGAAGAAGGCTAATGGAATGTTGGCCTTTATTACAAAGGGAATTGAGTACAAGAGCAAGGAAATCCTCTTGCATTTGTACAGAGCCCTGGTGAGACCACACCTGGAGTATTGTGTACAGTTTTGATCTCCAGGGTTAAGGAAGGACATCCTGGGTGTAGAGGAAGTGCAGCGTAGATTCACGAGGTTAATTCCTGGGATGTCTGGACTGTCTTACGCAGAGAGGTTAGAGAGACTGGGCTTGTACACACTGGAATTAAAGAGATTGAGAGGGGATCTGATTGAAACATATAAGATTATTAAGGGATTGGACAAGATAGAGGCAGGAAATATGTTCCAGATGCTGGGAGAGTCCAGTACCAGAGGGCATGGTTTGAGAATAAGGGGTAGGTCATTTAGGACAGAGTTAGGGAAAAACTTCTTCTCCCAGAGAGTTGTGGGGGTCTGGAATGCACTGCCTCGGAAGGTAGTGGAGGCCAATTCTCGGGATGCTTTCAAGAAGGAGCTAGATAGGTATCTTATGGATAGGGGAATCAAGGGATATGGGGACAAGGCAGGAACCGGGTATTGATAGTAGTTGATCAGCCATGATCTCAAAATGGCGGTGCAGGCTCGAAGGGCCAAATGGTCTACTTCTGCACCTATTGTCTATTGTCTTCTTTTAGCCTTCCTGATTTTTTTCTTAAGTATTTTCTTACTCTTTTTATACTCCTCAAGCATCTTATTTCCTCCCTGTTGCCTATACATGTTATAGATCTCTCTCTTCTTCTTTATCAGAGTTCCAATATCCCTAGAGGACCAAGGTTCCTTATTCTTATTCATTTTGCCTTTAACCCTGACAGGAACATATAAACTCTGCACTCTCAAAATTTCTCCTTTGAAGGCCTCCCACTTACCAATCACATCCTTGCCAGATAACAACCTGTCCCAATCTACGCTTTTTAGATCCTTTCTCATATCTTCAAATTTGGCCTTTTTCCAGTTTAGAACCTCAACCCAAAGACCAGATCTATCTTTATCTATGATCAAGTTGAAACTAATGACATTATGATCACTGGAACCAAGGTGTTCCCCTACACACACTTCCGTCACCTGCCCTAACTCATTTCCTAATAGGAGATCTAATATTGCATCCTCTCTAGTCGGTACCTCTATCTATTGATTAAGAAAACTTTCCTGAACACATTTCACAAACTCTAACCCATCTAGACCTTTAACAGTATGGGAGTCCCAATTAATGTGTGGAAAATTAAAATCCCCTACAATCACAACTTTCTGTCTCCTGCAGTTGTCTGTTATCTCTGCAGATTTGCTCCTCCAATTCTCGCTGACTATTTGGTGGTCTATAATACAACCCTTTTAATGTAGTCATACCTTTCCTGTTTCTCAGTTGTAGAATGAGAAACATTCTACAAGAGAAATTTCACTTGTAGAATGCCTTGGGGTTTTCCTTAATCCTGCTTGCCAAGGCCTTCTCATAGCCCCTTCTGGCTCTCCTAATTTCATTCATAAGCTCCTTCCTGCTAGCCTTATAATTTTCTAGATCTCTATCATTACCTAGTTTTTTGAACCTTTTGTAAGCTTTTCTTTTCTTCTTGACTGGATTCTCAACAGCATTTGTACACCATTGTTCCTGTACCCTACCATCCTTTCCCTGTCTCATTGGAACGTACTAATGCAGAACACCATGCAAACATCCCCTGAGTATTTGCCACATTTCTGCCGTACAATTCCCTGAGAAACCTGTTCCTAATTTATACTTCCAAGTTCCTGCTTGATAACTTCATATTTCCCCTTACTCCAATTAAACGCTTTCCTAACTTGTTTGTTCCTATCCCTCTCCAGTGCTATGGTAAAGGAGATAGAATTGTGATCACTATCTCCTAAATTCCCTCCCACTGAGAGATCTGACACCTGACCAGGTTCATTTCTCAATACCAGATCAAGTACAGCCTCTCCTCTTGTAGGCTTATCTACATATTATGTCAGGAAACCTTCCTGAACTGACACCTAACTAACTACACCCCATCTAAACCCCTTGCTCTGGGGATAAGCCAATCAATACTGTGGAAATTAAAATCTCCCACCATGACAATCCTGTTATTATTGCATCTTTCAAGACTCTGTCTTCCTATCTGCTCCTCGGTGTCCCTGTTTCTATTGCATGGTCTATAAAAACACCCAGTAGAGTTATTGACCCCTTCCTGTTCCTAACTTCCACCCACAGAGACTCAATAGTCAACCCCTCCATGACTTCCTCCTTTTCTGCAGCTGTGACACTATCTCTGATCTGCAGTGCCACGCCCCCACCTTTTGCCCTCTCTGTCCTTTCTGAAACATCTAAAGTCTGACACTCTAAGTAGCCATTCCTGCCCCTGAGCCATCCAAGTCTCTGTAATAGCCACAATGTCATCGCTCCAAGTACTAAGCTCATCTGCTTTGTTCATGATGCTTCTTGAACAAAGACACATCTCAAACCATCAGTTTGAGCGTATCCCTCCCTCTAGCCTATCACCTGCCTATCCTCCCTCTCACACTGTCTACAAGCTTTCTCATACAGTTCTGGTTTCCTTACCTGAGGAAGTATATACTGGCCTTGGAGGCAGTGCAGAGGAAGTTCACCAGGTTGATTCCAGAGATGAGGGGGTTAGACTTTGAGGAGAGATTGAGTCACCTGGAACTGTACTACTAGTTGGAATTCAGAAGAATGAGAGGAGATCTTATAGAAACATGTAAAATTATGAAAGGGATAGATAGAGGCAGGAAGGTTGTTTCCACAGGTAAATGAGACTAGAACTAGGGGATAAAGCTTCAAGATTTGGGGGAGCAGATTTGCGATGGAGATAAGGAGAAACCGCTTTTCCCAGAGGCTGGTGAATCTGTGGAATTCTCTGCCCAATGAAGCGGTGGAGGCTACCTTAGTAAATATACTTAAGACGAGGTTGGATAGATTTTTGCATAGTAGGGGAATTAAGCATTATGGGGAAAAGGCAGGTCAATGGAGATGAGTCCATGGCCAGATCAGCCACGATCTTCTTGAAAGGCGGAGCAGGCTCGATGGGTCTGATGGCCATCTTATGCTCCTACTTCTTATGTTCTTATGTTATCTGAAGTCTAAGGTATAGATGAGAGCCAATACAGTCCCTTGTGGAGCCACAGTGCTGCTTATAGCCATGTCTGACACACAGCTCTGAAGTTGCACAAACTGGGGTCTGCCAGTCAGGTAGTCCATTATCCAGGATCCTTTGGTGGAACTGGGAGAGAGAAACAAAGTGGTTTGAAGTTACAGAGCAAAAACAGAACAGAGAAAGTGCCTGCAGATCAGATGCAGGACAGAGTGCAACTGGCCTGTTCTGATACAGGCAGTTATCAGATGTAGAGGGCAGAAGAACAAAGCGCAGAAGAGGATCGAAAAGAAATGAGGGTGGGAGAGTGGGGAGTAGAGAGAGAGGGATGAGGGATGGGAGAGTGAGTAGATGCAGATGAACTAACATACCTGGTACTGGATGTGGGGGAGGCATTATCCTGATCAATATCCTTGATCTTTTTTGCTGAATCAGATTTCCCTTTGGGGACATCCTTTGGCTAATCTCCTCTGGGGCACAGGGATGGCTCATGGTGAGTAGGGGGGAGGTTTAGTTATGTGCCTGACTACACTGACATTAGCACAAGTCAAAAGTAGAGCACTTCTCTGATAACTTGCCTTAGCTTCAGCTTGCCGTCATGGAAGCCCTGCATCTGTTGACGTATTGCTTTCAGTTCAGCCTCCAGTTGACATTGTTGATCACATTTAGTGTCAGCATCTGAATTATGGAAGGAAAAGAAAGGATTAATCACAGCAGCCTGTCAACCACTGCAAGTGCTCATTCTCTCACAAGTCTGACCTTCACATTTAATATTTACACAAAATCTGCATAAAATGACAACTCTGCAATGTATGTCAATGAAGGCCAATCTGCAAAGATAAGCATGACTGGTTGTAGGGACCTTCATGTTTACATTGAACACAGAAAAGTGCTCGTGACAAGACAATTTAAGAAGTTCCTATTCTTCACTGAATGAAAACCCAGAACTTTTTAGATTTACAGTTCCCAGCCACAGCGTGGATGCATCTCTCATATCCTCCATGTCTTGTCTCTCTATATCCCAGGATTTTCTTCAATCATAGCCCCTCATAATCCAAAGAGAAGAATCCAAGCTTGCCACTCCAAATACATCACTGAAATCCCTCATCCACAGAAACATTTTAGAAAATCTCTTCTGCCTCACCAAAGCTTTCTTAAAGTGGTTCATCCAGAATCAGACACAAAACTCCATGTGTGACCATACTAGTGTTCTCTATGGGTTCATTGCTTCTGAACTCACACTTCTCCATCAAACTCATGCCCTGTGGAACCCATGTAGTAGCATACTACAAGAAACCACACAGACAGCTTACTCATCATATGTTATGCCAGAGCCGGAATGAGGGGATCCTCATGGACAATCGCAGCAGCAACACTGACTGCCATTTTGTTATCATGACTAGGGAACTCAGATGCAAGATAGAAACATAGAAAACCTACAGCACAATACAGGCCCTTTGGCCCACAAAGCTGTGCCGAACATGTCCTTACCTGAGAAATTACCAAGGGTTACCCATAGCCCTCAATTTTTCTGAGCTCCATGTACCTGTCCAGAGACTCTTAAAAGACCCTACCATATCTGCCTTCACCACCGTTGCAGGTAGCCCATTCTACGCACTCACCACTCCCTGCGTAAAAACTTACCCCAATATCTCCTCTGTACGTACTTCCAAGCACCTTAAAGCTGTGCCCTCTCGTGCTAGCTGTTTCAGCACTGGGAAAAAGCCTTGACTATCCACACAATCAATACCGCTCATCATCTTATACACCTCTAACAGGTCACCTCTCACCCTCCATCGCTCCAAGGAAAAAAGGGTCAAGTTCACTCAACCTATTCTCATAAGGCATGCTCCCCAATCCAGCAACATCCTTGTAAATCTCCTCTGCAGCCTTTCTATGGATTCCACATCCTTCCTATAGTGAGGCAACCAGAATTGAGCGCAGTACTCCAAGTGGGGTCTAACCAGGGTCCTATATAGCTGCAACATTACCTCTGGGCTCTTAAACTCAATCCCACGATTGATGAAGAACAATGCACAGTATGCTTATTTAACCACAGAGTCAACCTGCGTAGCAACCTTGAGTGTCCTGTGGACTCGGACCCCAAGATCCCTCTAATCCTCCACACTGACTCACATCTTTTTAAATATACTGTATTTCTTTTTTTTCAACATTTTTTAATAATCTATTCAATATATGTAATTGATTTACTTGTTTATTATTTTGTTTTATTTTATTTATTATTATTTTTCTATCTCTGCTAGATTACGTACTGCATTGAACTGCTGCTAAGTTAACAAATTTCACATCACATGCTGGTCATAATAAACCTGATTCTGACTGCTAAGCTTCTTACCATTAATACTATATTCTGTCATCATATATGACCAACCAGAATGAACCACCTCACACTTATCTGTGTTTAACTCCATCTGCCACTTCTCACCCCAGTTTTGCATCCTATCAATGTCCCAATGTAACCTCTGACAGCCCTCCATACTACCCACAACACCTCCGACCTTTGTGTCATCAGCAAATTCACTAACCTATCCCTCCACTTCCTCATCCAGGTCATTTATAAAAATCACAAAGAGAAGGGGTCCCAGAACAGATCCCTGAAGCACACCACTGGTCACCGACCTCCACGCAGAATATGACCTGTCTACAACCACAATTTCCCTTCTGTGGACAAGCCAGTTCTGGGTCCACAAAGCAATTTCCCTTTGGAGCCCACAAATCCATATACACTACATCTACTGCTCTACCATCATCACATCCTCAAAAAATTCAATCAGGCTCATAAGGCACGACCTGCCTTTCACAAAGCATGCTGACTATTCCTAATCATGTTACACCTCTCAAATGTTCATAAATCCTGCCTCTCAGGATCTTCTCTGTCAACCTACCAACCACTGAAGTAAGACTCACTGGTCTGTAATTTCCTGGGCTATCTCTACTCCCTTTCTTGAATAAAGGAACAATATCCGCAACCCTCCAATTTTCCGGAACCACTCCCAATTCAAAGATCATCGCCGGAGGCTCAGCAATCTCCTCCCATGCCTCCCACAGTGGCCTGAGGTACATCTCGTCTGGTCCCAGTGACTTATCCAACTTGATGCTTTCCAAAAGCTCCAGCACATCCCCTTTCTTAATATCTACATGCTCAAGCTTTTCAGTCCATTGCAAGTCATCACTATAATCGCCAAGATCCTTTTCCGTAGTGAATACCGAAATAAAGTATTCATTAGGTACCTCTGCTATCTCCTCCGGTTCCATACACACTTTTTCACTGTCACAATTGATTGGTCCTATTCTCTCACGTCTTACCCTCTTGCTCTTAACATACTTGTAGAATACCTTGGGGTTTTCCTTAATCATGTTCACCAAGGCCTTTGCATGGCCGCTTCTGGCTCTCCTAACTCCTTTCCTGAATTCCTTCCTGCTAGCCTTATAATCATTTAGCTTTCCATCATTACCAAGCTTTTGAACCTTTCATAAGCTCTTCTTTTCTTCTTGACTAGATTTTCAACAGCCTTTGTACACCACAGTTCCTGAACCCTACCATCCTTTTTCTTTGGAATGTACCTATGCAGAACTCCACACAAATATCCCCTGAACATTCGCCATATTTCTGCCGTACATTTCCCTGAGAACATCTGTTCCCAATTTATACTTCCAAGTTCCTGCCTGATAGCCTCATATTTCCCCTTATTTCAATTAAACACTTTTCTAACTTGTCTGTTCCTATTGTTCTCCAATGATAAAGGAGATAGAGTTGTGATCACTATCTCCAAAATGCTCTCCTACTAAGACATCTGACACCTGACCAGGTTCATTTCTCAATACCAGATCAAGTACAGCCTCTCCTCTTGTAGGCTTATCTACATATTGTATCAAGAAACCTTCCTGAACACACCTAACAAACACCACCCCATCTAAACCCCTTGCTCTAGGGAGATGCCAATCGATATTTGAGAAACTAAAATCTCCCACCACAACAACCCTGTTATTATCACACCTTTCCAGAGCACCCTGTCTGCTCCTCGATGTCCCTGTTACTATTGGGTGGTCTATAAAAGACACAGAGTAGAGTTATTGACCCTTTCCTGTTCCTAGCTTCCAGCCACAGAGACTCCATAAACAATCCCTGCATGTCTTCCTCCTTTCCTACAGCCATGACACTATCTCTGATCAACAGTGCCACACCCCCACCTCTTTTGCCTCCCTCCCTGTCCTTTCTGAAGCATCTAAAGGCTGGCATTCTAAGTAACCATTCCTGCCCCTGAGCCATCCAAGTATCTGTAATGGCCACAACATCATAGCTCCAAACACTGATGCATGCTCTAAGCTCATCCGCTTTGTTCACAATGCTCCTTGTGTTAAAATAGACATATCTCAGATCATCGGTCTAAGCACGTCCCTTCTATCACCTGCCTATCCTCCCTCTCACACTGTCTCCAAGCTTTCTCTATTTGTGAGCCAACCACCTCTTCCTCCATCTCTTCAGTTTGGTTCCCACCCCCCAGCAATTCTAGTTTAAACTCTCTCCAATAGCCTTAACAAACCTCCCTGCCAGGATATTGGTCCCCCTGGGATTCGTGTGATCCATCCTTTTTGTACAGATCATACCTGCCCCAAAAGAGGTCCCAATGATCCAGAAATATGAATCCCTGCCCCCTGCTCCAATCCCTTGGCCATGCATTTATCCCCCACCTCACTCTGTTCCTATTCTCGCTGTCACGTGGCACTGTCCCGAGATTACTACCTTTGTGATCCTGCTTCTCAACTTCCTTCCTAACTCCCTGCAGTCAGCTTTCAGGACCTCCTACTTTTTCCTGCCTATGTTATTGGTACCAATATGTACCACAACCTCTGGCTTTTCTCCTTTCCTCTTCAGGATATCTTGGACGCGATCAAAAACATTCCGGACCCTGGCACCTGGAAGGCGAACTACCATCCGTGCTTCTTTCCTGCGTCCACAGAATCACTTGTCTGACCCCCTAACTATAGAGTCCCCTATCACTACTGCCTTCCTTTTCCTTTCCCTACCCTTCTGAGCCACAGGGCAAAACTCTGTTCTAGAAGCACGGCCACTGTTGCTTCCCCCAGGTAGGCTGTTCCCCCCCCACCCCCCCACAACAGTACTCAAGCAGGAGTACTTATTGTCAAGGGGTACAGCCACAGGGGTGCTCTTTAGCCTCTCCTGACTGTTGCTCACTTATCTGTCTCCCGAGGCCCCGGTGTGACTACCTGCCTACAGCTCCTATCTATCACCTCCTCACTCTCCCTGACCAGACGAAGGTCATCGAGCTACATCTCCAGTTCCCTAACACGGTTCCTAAGGAGCTGCAGCTCGATGCACCTGGTGCAGATGCGGCCATCCAGGTCGCTGGGAGTCTCCCGGACCTCCCACATCTCACACCCAGTACAGAAAACCAGCCTCACACACGTACTTCCTGTCTGTATTCTACTCAGACAACCTACCTTACCTTGCCCCGTTATCGCCAAAGCTCCATTGAGCCAAAGCCTTCCTACTCTGTCTCCCTCTACACAGCTGTCTCGTTTTAAACTCTTCTCACTGTTCTTAATGGCTGACGCCCACACTCTTGCGCATTCGAGCTCTAACTTTGACATCATTGCACTGACTGAGACACCAAATGCATGAAATTTCCAGTTTCAGTAACAAGGAATAAATATAACCTCTGGAGTTGCCAAACTGCTGCTTTTAACAAATGTATTCTATTTGCTTGCAGGAAATACGATAGCCAGTTTGAACAAAGTATGTTTCTACAAGCAACAGCCACAGGTCATGGTTACATATTGGTACCAATGACATAGCTCAAAAAAGCATGGAGGTCCTGAAAGCAGACTACAGGGAGCCAGGAAGGAAGCTGAGCAGCAGGACATCAAGGGTTGTAATCTCAGGATCACTGCCTGTGCCACATGACAATGAGTATAGGAATAGAATTAGGTGGTGGATAAATGTGTGGCTGAAGGATTGGAGCAGGGGGCAGGGATTCAGATTTCTGGATCATTGGGACCTCTTCAGGAGCAGGTGTGACCTGTACAAAAAGGACGGGTTGCACTTGAATCCGAGGGGGACCAATATCCTGGCAGTGAGGTTTGTAATGCTATTGGGGAGGGTTTAAACTACATTTGCAGGGGTGTGGGAACCAAAATGAAGAGGCAGAGGATGGGGAGGTTGGAACCCAAGTAGAGACAGCTTGTAGGGAGTTTCTGAGGAAGGACAGGCAGATGTTAGAGCAAAGATACACTCAACCTGATGAGTCTATTTTAATGCAATGGCTGCTGAGTGTGCCAGGCTTTAGATGTTTCAAAAAGAACAGAGAGGAAGGCAAAAGAGGTGAGGGTGTGGCACTGGTAATTAGGGATATTGTCACGGCTACAGAAAAGGAGGAAGTCTTGGAAGGATGGTCTACTGAGTCCGTGTGGGTGGAAGTCAGAAACAGGAAAGGGGCAATAACTCTACTGGGTGTTTTTTATAGCCCCTTCCCAATAGTAAAAGGGATATCGAAGAACAGATAGGGAGGCAGATTCTGGAAAGATGCAATAATAATAGGGGTGTTGTGATGGGAGATTTTAATTTTCCTAATATTGATTGGCATCATCTTAGCGCAAGGGGTTTAGATAGGGTGGAGTTGGTTAGGTGTGTTCAGGAAGGTCTCCTGACGCAATATGCCAACTAGAGGAGAGGCTGTATTTGATCTGGTATTGGGAAATTAACCTGGTCAGGTGTCAGATCTCTCAGTGGGAGAGCATTTTGGAGGCAGTGACAACAACTCTATCTCCTTCACCATAGTGCTGAAGGGATAGGAGCAGACAACTTGGGAAAATGTTTACTTGGGATAGGGGGAAATATGATGCTATTAGGCAGGAACTTGGGAGCATAAATTGGGATCAGATGTTCCTCAGGGAAATGCACGGCAGAAATGTGGCAAATGTTCAGGGACCATTTGCATGGAGTTCTGCATAAGTATGTTCAGTTGAGGCAGGGCAAGGATGGTAAAGTTAAAGAACATAGATACAGGTGTCCCCAGCTTTATGAATGTTCGCTTTATGCCACTTCGATTTTACAAATACCTACATTAGTAACCTGTTTTTGCATTACAAAGGAGATTTTTGCTTTTACAAAAATTTTTCCCATATAAATTAATGGTTCACACGAGGAAATCTGCAGATGCTGGAAATTCAAGTAACACACACAAACAGCAGGCCAGGCAGCACCTATAGGAAGAAGCACTGTCGACATTTCGGGCCGAGTCCCTTCATCAGGACTAACTGAAAGAAAAGGTAGCAAGAGATTTGAAAGGAGGAGGAGGAGGGGGAGATCCGAAATGATAGGAGAAAACCAGAGGAGGTGGGGTGAAGCTAAGAGCTGGAAAGGTGATAGGCTAAAGGGATACAGAGCTGGAGAAGGGAAAGGATCATGAGACGGGAGGCCTAGGGAGAAAGACGGGGGAGGGGAGCACCAGAGGGAGATGGAGGCCAAGAATGATCAGCAGAGAGAGAAAAAAAGGAGGGGGAAATAAATAAATAAGGGATGGGGTAAGAAGGGTAGGAGGGGCATTAACTGAAGTTAGGGAAATCAATGTTCATGCCATCAGGTTGGAGGCTACCCAGACAGAATATAAGGTGTTGTTCCTCCAACCTGAGTGTGGCTTCAATCTTGACAGTAGAGGAGGCCATGGATAGACATATCAGAATGGGAATGGGACATGGAATTAAAATGTGTGGCCACTGGGAGATCTTGCTTTCTCTGGCAGACAGAGCATAGGTGTTCAGCAAAACGGTCTCCCAGTCTGCATCGGGTCTCACCAATATATAAAAGGCAGCACAGGGAACACCAGACGCAGTATACCACACCAGCTGACTCACAGGTGAAGTGTCGCCTCACCTGGAAGGACTGTCTGGAGCCCTGAATGGTGGTGAGGGAGGAAGTGTAAGGGCAGGTGTAGCACTTGTTCCGCTTACAGGTATAAGTGCCAGGAGGGAGATCGGTAGGAAGTGATGGGGGATGAATTAAGCGTTGCTTAATTTAAGCAACACACACCAGCATTTTGTGTGCGTTGCTTAAAATAATGGTTCTTCGCTTTACGCCGTTTCGGCTTAAGAAAGGTTTCATAAGAACACTCTACCTTTGTAAAGGGGGGGACATCTGTACATGGAGCTCAGAAAAATAGAGGGCTATAGGTAACCCTAGGTAATTTCTAAAATAAGTATGTGTTCGGCACAGCATCATGGGCCGAAGGGTCTGTATTGTGATGTAGGTTTTTGATGTTTCTTTGTTTCTAACCATGGTGTACAAAGTATGTAGAAAATCTGGTGAAGAAGAAAAGAAAAGCTTACGAAAGGTTCAAGAAACTGGGTACTGTTAGAGCTCTAGAAATTTACAAGGTTGCTAGGTAGGAGCTTAAGAATGGAATTAGGAGAGCAAGAAGGGGCCATGAGAAGGCCTTGCTGAGCAGCAGTAAGGAAAATCCCAAGACATTCTACAAATATGTGAAGAGCAAGAGGATGAGCCATGTGAGAATAGGACCAATCAGGTGCGATAGTGGAAACACGTGCATGGAGTCAGAGGAGTTAGCGGAGGTACTCAATGAATACTTTGCTTCAGTATTCACCAGGGAAAATGACCATAGCAATTGTGGGGATGACTTACAGTGGACTGAAACACTTGAACATTAAGAAATTAGAGCATTAGACATTAAGAAAGAGGATTTGCTGGAGCTTTTGAAATGCATTAACTTAGATAAGTCACCAGGTCCGAATGAGATATACCCCAGGTTACTATGGGAAGCGAGGGAGGAGATTGCTGAGCTACTTGTGATGATCTTTGCGTCATCAATAGGAACAAGAGAAGTACTGGAGGATAAGAGGGTTGGAAATATTGTTCCCTTGTTCAAGAGAGGGAGTAGAGATAACCCAGGTAATTATAGACCAGTAAGTCTGACTTCAGTGGTGGACAAGTTGTTGGAAAAGATCCTGAGAAGCAGGATTTATGAGCATTTGGAGAGACATAATCTGATGAGGGATAGTCAGCATAGATTTGTCAAGGGCAGGTTGTGCCTTACGAGCCTGACTGAATTCTTTGAGGATGTAACAAAACACATTGATGCAGGTAGAGTAGTGTGTATGGACTTCAGAAAGGCATTTGATAAGGTTCCTCATACAAGGCTCATTCAGAAAGTAAGGAGGCATGGGATCCAGGGAGTCCTTGCTTTGTGGGTCCAGAATTGGCTTGCCTACAGCAGGCAAAGGGGGGCTTTTAGATGGTTCGTATTCTGCATGGAGGTCGGTGACCAGTGGTGTTCCGCAGGGATAATTTGGGGGATCCCTCCTCTTTGTGATTTTTATAAATGACCTGGCTGAAGAAGTAGAAGGGTGGGTTAGGATGTTTGCTGCTGACACAAAGGTTGGGGGTGTTGTGGATAGTCTGGAGGGTTGTCAGTAGTTACAACAGGACATCAATCAGATGCAGAACTGGGCTGAGAAGTGGCAGATGGACTTCAACCCAGATAAGTGTGAAGTGGTTCATTTTGATAGGTCCAATTTGAAGACAGAATATAATATAAATGGCAAGACTCTTGGCAGTGTGGAGGATCTGAGAGAACAAGGGGTCTGTGTCGATAGGACATTCAAAGCTGCTGCACAGGTTGACAGTGTTGTTTTATGGTGTGTTGGCATTCATCAACCGTGGGATTGAGTTCAAGAGCCATAAGCTAATGTTACAGCTATATAGGACCTTGGAGGTGGAGTGACAGGAGGTGGAGCGAAGTTAAGATGACGTTAAATGGCGACTCCTTTGCTTGCACCTTCGAAAACAGCTCTATTTCTATCTTTAATATCTTTATTTTTCCCTTTCAGGGTTCTTTTGAAGACCCTGACCTGGAGTTACACACTGACTTTGGTTCTTTGTGGGAATGGGACCTGTTCTCGGCATTTTAGGACTGGCCATTGTTCGGCACGGCAAGGGTTCGGCCTGAGTGTCCGGCTTGAATTCGGAAGCCTAAGATCTCAGGGTTCTGGAGATGGGCGGATCAAAGGTCAGTGAAATGGCAAGAGATCCGTGTGACGTTGGGGGAATTGGGATATCTGCTGCGGGTCCAAAGACCTGAGATCTTTGTGATCTTCAGGCACAGAGCTCGAAAAAAGCAACATAACAGACTTTTAACATTGAAAACCAACAAGTTGTTTGTTATGTCTCCCTGCTCACTGGAGAAAAAATGGAGGCACCTTTTTCTCCCTTATTAGGGACAGAGAGAATCTGTGGTATGTTGAGTGCAAGGTGAAACGCAAAGTCTTTGGGGGTAACTGCAAGCCATTGTCTTTGCTATTGCTTTGCTCACGTTTGAGTGCTTGGTGACAGTACCAATGCTTGCTTTTTTTTTGCCGGTGGGGGGAGGGGGATTGTTGCTGCTTATGTGCAGGAGGGAGGGGAGATTGGAGTTCATGGATGTTTGCAAAGAAAAAGCATTTCAGGATGTATATTGTATACATTAACTTGGACCTTTGAACCTTTGCTCAGACCCCACTTGGAGTACTGTGTTCAGTTCTGGTCACCTCACTACAGGCAGGAGGTGGATACCATAGAGAGAGTGCAGAGGAGATTTACAAGGATGTTGCCTGGACTGGAGGGCATACCTTATGAGAATAGGTTGAGTGTACTTGGCCTTTTCTCCTTGGAGTGACAAAGGATGAAAGGATGAAAGATGACCTGATAGAGGTGTATTAAGACAAAGAAGAGCATTGATCATGGATAGACAGAGGCTTTTTTCCAGGGCTGAAATGGCTAACAGGAGAGGGCACAGTTTTAAGGTGCTTGAAAATAGGTACCGAGGGGATGTCAGGGGTAAGATTTTCACACAGTGGGTGCGTGGAAGGCACTGCCAGCAGAGGAGTTGGAAGCAGATACAATAGGGTCTTTTAAGAGCCTCTTATATAGGTACATGGAGCTCAGAAAAATAAGAGGGCTATGAGCTAGGGAAATTCTAGGCAATGTCTAGAGCAGGTTACATGGTCGACACAACATTGTGGGCTGAAGGGCCTGTAATGTGCTGCAAATTGCTAAGTTCTATGTAAACAGTTCATTGGTGACACTGAATGCATACACCAAAAAAATGACAGCCAGGAGATAAGGAACTCTTGCCTCACCCATCAACCTGCAAAAACTTTGATCAAGGAAATACACCAAGACTTTGTTTACACCTGCCTGATCTGTGCTGTGTCAAATGTTTGTGCAGCGTGGTTTGAAATCTGGACCTTCTGATTGACAGGTGAGGATACTGCCAGGATGACTTGTTATTGAACTTTAGAACGGTATGTATATCTGCACATTGACCTTTTAAATACTGGGCACCACGGCACAGAAACAGACCCTTCAACACATCTAGTCCACCGCGACCTCGCCTTCCACCCAGTCCTGTGTGGCTGTACCAGACCATAGCCCTCCATACCCCTCTCATCCACATACTTACCAAATAGTTCTTTAATGTTACAACTGAACCACACACACAGCCCCCCTGAGTGAGTAAGTTCCCTCTCAAAATTCCCAAATATTTCACCTTTCACATTAAATCTATAACCCCTAATTCTAGTCTCACTCAACCTGAGGGGCAAAACTTGCAGACATTCACCATATATATACCTCTTATAATTGAGTATTATAAGATCTATAAGATCTCCCCTCATTCCCTTACACTTGAGGGAATAAAGTCCAAACCTATTCAACCTTTCCCTATAGCTCAGGTCCTTGTCATTGTGCTGACCTGTATGAACCTACTCAGTGATCAATGCAATCCCTCTCACTTATGTAGCACATAACCCTCCAGTTTTCTTCCAGCCTTGTGCCTACGTGTCTCTTAAATGTCCCTAATCTATCAGCCTCAAACCCCATCCCAAGCACTACATTCCAAAGGATTAGCATTCTGTTTAAAAATTTACCTCTGACATCTCCCCTAAACATCCTTCACTCATTTTATACTATATATACTATATATATTTATACATATATACTATATAGTACACATATATAGTATACATATAGTACATACATAGTATACATACATACTATATAGTATACATATATACTATATATGTCACTATATATAATGCCAGATGTCCTCTGGCATTAGTCATTGCTGCTCTGGGAAAAAAAAGGCATTGGCTGTCCACTCTATCAATGCCCTTTATCATCAGATACTGTACATCTCTACCAAATCACCTCTCATCCTCCTTCACCCCAAAGAGAAAATCCCCAGCTCACTCAGCTTATCCTTGTAAGACATGCTTTCTAACCCAGACAGCTTGGTATATCTCCTCCACACACCCTCTCTAAAGCTACCACATCCGTCCTATAAAGAGGTGACCAGAAATGAACACAACAGTCTTATCAGTTATTCATTGACCTGTGTCCTGGAATGTTACACTGAGGAATTCTGTTCTGTTCCTTAAATAATCTGAAGAGAGCAGCCGTTTAGTTCTGAGTGACCGTTCAGTCAAAACTTTCTGATCCTTTTGAACTTGGTGGGCACCAAACGCACTGTTCCTGTTCCGATCCTCATTTGCCTAAAATCAAAATAGGAATAGGAATTAGTTCTATTTCCCTTCAGTCCCCTATAATGAAGGCTGGTAGATTGGGGCCCAGCATGACATGTCCAGCCACCCCCCCCCCCACTTTGCACACCACTGTTGATAACACATCATTGAACAATAGTCAAGCTCTGTTAATTTGCCAGATTGGCAGATTTTGCAATCAATTGGATCTTACTCCAATTATTAACACACTTTTCACTTGCGTTTTTTTTAATGTTTCACATTACTATAATAAATTTTCCAGTGAACCAAGTTTAAATGGAGTGTTAGAACTGGGCCCTGAACTGCACTCAAGAACTCAGTGTATATGCAAAGACTTCACATTTCTCTGGCATCTTAAGTTCAACCTACCACCCTCACAAACAAATGTGTTCTGAACTAGTTTCTGCCAAGGACATGCTGTGAATTTCTGAGTTCTGTTGCTGTTGATAAGCATGAATAACTGACTTGAAAGACATATAGTAATCGAGCCTTATGATAATGAAGGTATGATTGACTGTGTAGTGAGAGTCTGTAAGTGGAGATGAACATTCGTACGTCTGAGCAAAAATATTCTGCAGGGGAGAATGGGTTGGCTTCAATACTGCTGTCACTCAACTGAAGGAGATTTTAAATTCAGGTCAAAACAGCTTTTGCATTGCAGCAACCAGCAAACAATTTTTGGGCCACTGTTGCCAGTGCAGTGCTGGAGTAGTACTGCACAGACATGGAATAAAAAACAAGCTAAAGTACCACGTACAAACTAGCTGGATGAACTCAGCAGGTCGGGCAGCATCCGTTGAAATGAGCAGTCAACTTTCGGGCCAAGACCCTTCGTCAGGACTGAAAAGTACCAGAACTGCACAGCACTGATTACTGGAGTTTAGCAATACTATGACCACTTTGATCACCTTGCACTAAAATGGATTTATTTCTGTTACAATTGTCAAAATTATATTCAACTTGTTTATCATATTGTGAATAAGATGCTATGCATCTGTAATGCTGCTGCGAGTAAGCATCTCATTGCATACTGTTATGATCCCAGCCCCCTCCTTTGTGAGAATCGCAAGAGCCCTAGTGAAGGGGGGGTCAATGACCCAAGAGAAGAGAAAGATACGTGCGATGTCCCTCGTTTCACGGTGAGGCAAAAGCTGGCGACTGTGGTCATTGTCTCGTGGAGACACCTTTGTGAATTGGGAACTGTACTACGTGTATACCCTCAGGGCAACGTGGGTGGAGAGACGGAGAGAGATTGCATCATCCCAACCTGATTGACATCTGAGACCCCATGAGTCCAGATAAAAGAGGGGTTGTAAAGACGGCCCCCCAGACGCACCAGAAGACACGCTAGAAATCCTGTAACAGCGTTTAATAGCGACAGCTGGTGGGGGGGGCTCGTGTGCATCCTTTCCTTGCCTGGGATTGGCGACCTCACCACGGAAGAACGGCTTTAGCTACAGGAGAGGCCACAAGTGAACGGCCACCCCCCAACGAGACTCCGACGGATCAAACTCATAAAGGTTGGAAAACCCGCCGGGTAACTGTTCCATTCTATACCTATTTCTCTCTCTCTCCAACAAAGTGCACCACCGCGACACCCAAAAGACGGCAGCTGGTGGAACTGCAGTGACCTCGAGAGACTTTTATATTTACATTGGACAATATATTACCCCTAGACAACGATAGAGCTTATTTCTTATTGATTATTACTATACCTGCGCTTTAGATTGAGTATTGACGACGTATGTTATCTGAATGTTTGTATTAACCTTACTTTTGTGCCCCTTTATAAATAAAAACTAAAAAATAGTGCTATCAGACTTCAACGGACCTCTCTATCTTTGCTGGATAGAGATACGTAACAATACAAGTACTTGTGTAGATGATAAAAAACTCAGCCTTGATTTTCTGCAATGTTAGAAGAAAAGAGTAGCTGAAGATCACTACTGACTTACATTCTCTTTCTCCTGGCAAAGGGGCAGGAATGCTGAAGGGGGCAGCAGGACTTCCTTTGGCACTGGCTGCTCCAGCAGGTTATCCATGGTGGGCCTCTGAGGAGCAGAACGGGCGATGGGGAAGGCCATCTGAGACTGAACAGTCTGTAGATTTATTAATGGCAGTTGCCAGGTAAAATGCTCTACAGTATCATCCTCAGAAAGCTTCCTTAAGCTTGTGTAAACCATAGTTTCATCAACTCTGGACTGTGCAGGAGCCTCCACTTTCTCTTCTGACAGAGAGGCTGCAGATGACATTGAGGAGCCAAGATTCAAAGCATTGATGCTGCAAACGGAAAAAGATGAGGACAAATCAACAGCGGGGAGAATAAGCAAAACTGTAAGCATCTTTGCAGAGTGAGTGAGTGAGTGTGTGTGTGTGAGAGAGAGGGAGAGAGAGGGAAAGCAAGGGAGAGAGGGAGGGGAGATAGAGAAGGAGGGAAATGGAGGGAGGGGAGGAAGTGGGTGGGGAGGGGGAGATGGGAAGTGTGGAAGGGGGAAGGAAGTGAGGAAGGGAGGGGGGAAGTCAGAGAGTGGGTGCAAGAGGGAGGAGACAAAGAGAATGGGGGCGAGAGAGTGGGGAGGAAGAGAGAGGGTGAGAGGGAGGGATGGACAGGGGGAGGGATGGAGAGGGGAGAGAGGTAGTGGGAGGGAGAGGGAGAGGGGACAGGAATGGGGGAGAGGAGGGGAGGAGGTGAGGGAGTGAGGAAGGGGAGGGGGAGAGGAGGGGGAGGGGAGAGTAGGGGAGGGGAGGGAAAGAGTGATGGGGAGGGGGAGAGGAGAGTAGAGGGGGAGAGTAGGGGAGGGAGAGTAGGGGAGGGGAGGGGAGGGGAGGGAAAGAGTGATGGGGAGTTAGCGGAGCGGGGAGGGTTTAGCAGGGTGGGGAAGTGAGATGGGGAGGGGGAGCGAGACTGGGAGGGTAGGAGGTCCTATACCTGCTGGAACCTTCATTGGACATGAGGTGGGTGTGTGTTCCAGCAGGTCTGGACTGGTGGTGTGTGAGGGTGCCTGTTGTCCACACCTACTGGATCCCTCATCCATCACCAGTCACACCTACTGGAACCCTCACCACTGACAATCCAGAGGGTTATGCATCCTGAACATTCACTTAGCACATCTGTTGGACACCCATCAAGAGACTGCACATCACACACAAAATGCTGGAGGAACTCAGCAGGCCAGGCAGCATCTATGGGAAAAAAGTACAGTTGACGTTTCTGGCCAAGACCCTTTGGCAGTCCTGTCTTGTCTTAGATGAGGAAACCAAAACTGTTCACAATACTTAAGGTGAGACGCCTCACCAGTGCCTCATAAAGCCTCAGCATCACATCCCTGTTCTTATATTCTAGACCTCCTGAAATTAATGTTAACATCGCATTTGCCTTCCTCATCACTGAGTTTACCTGCAAGTTAACCTTTAGGGTGTTCTGCACAAGGATTCCCAAGCCCCTTTACATCTCAGAATTTTGGATTTTCTCCCTGTTTAGAAAATAGTCTGCACATTTATTTCTACTACCAAAGTGCATAAGTCAGGCCATCAAGACCTGGTAACATCCTTGTGAATATTTTCTGCATCCTTTCTAGTTTCATCACATCATTCTCAAAGCAAGTGGTCAATACCTTATAATGCTGTAGCATAACATCCCAACTCTTGTGCTCAGTGAACTCTTGTGCACTATGGAGGCAAGTAAGCCAAATGCTTTCTTCACCATCTTCTTTACCCATATCACCACTTCCACGGAACTTAATTGGTGATGGAAAAGTACTGGCCAAGGCACTACTGAATCCCTTACTTTCCATATAATATATAACAGAATATTTTTAAACATCTACTTCTACAGAGATTGTTGTATTTTAACAATTCATCTTTTAGATCCAGCCTAGAGCTAAATGGTGTAGTGGCATCATCACTGGACTTCACTGGCCCTGAGTTCAAACCTAGGCGGGTCCAAGCCTTGGCAGCAGCAGTATCTGCGTGGAGGAAAGGCCTGGCAATCCACTTCCTTATCTTGCCATGAAAACCTGTGTCCTCTGTCACTATATATATATATATATATATAGTATAAAATATATATAGCATATAGTCCATTAGCTCATGAGGAGTTGGACTCTACTAAAATCTGTTAGCAAATACGCCTCTAAATAAGAGATCATGGATGCAGTTCTCATGAGACTATTCTTCAGAACTGCTTAGTTCTACTTCAGAGTGCTGACAACATTCATGGTCCTTCAAGTACAAACAAAGGTCCCTGATCTCTGTAGTAAACATCCACTCAGGCTGTGCAGTTATATCAGTAACCCAACTCAACCTCCTGCTCTCCTTACTGCTGCATATTGTGCAGAAAGGGACTGGGCATTGAAACCACTGTCATCCCACTCTAGCTCAATGTTGAATGACTGCCCATAGGGGCTGGAGAGAGGCATGACTGCTCATTGTACTCAGGATCACATACTGGAATGTGTGGGCCATTCCAAAACTTGCTCCATTTGTTAACAGACTTCCTATGCCATACGATCTCTCATCCTCTGCTGTTGAATGTGACAAAAGCTGCTATCTCCACCTCCCTACCTGCCTGAATGCTATTGGGGAGGCAAGGAAAAGATCCACTTATTTTCAGTATTTTGCTGGAGTTGCCAGCAAGAGCAGAGGATGGTGTTGTGAAGAATATGAAGAAGGGAAATCTACCCTGATTCTGAGAAAGGATTGGAGAAATAGTGCAGGAAACAAAACAGTCCAGATGAGGGAAGTCAGGTTAGAATCTTGAAAAAAAAACACTAGTCAGCCATAGTTGTGACTTTTTAGTTATTGCAGAAAAGGATGGATGTGACAGTACAAAAGAAGGTGAAAAGAAGATATACAAGGCGGGCAGGACTGGAGAATTAAACATGAGAAACTAAGGAAACCATGTTGTTTTCTTTGCAAAGGAAACTGGGGGGAAATTTAATTAAAATTATGAGAAACTAACAAGGGCTTTCCCTTGGAGAGAAAATTAAGTTAATTAATTGAAGAGTTAGTGGGGAAACAAGAGGATAATTCTTTCAAAGAATACTAGAACTCAGAATTTCAAAAGGTGATATGGACAGAACCCATTTCAACATTTAAAAATTCCTTGAATACCTTCTGAAGAGTCGTAACTTATAAGGCCATGAACCGAAAACTGGAAACTGAAAATGACATTAATTTTTTAGGCCTGCCTGATCACCGTGTACCAAATGGACTGCTGTATATGCGAAGTTCAAAGTAAAATTATCATCAAAGTACATTTATGTCATCATATACTACCTTGAGATCTATTTTCTTATGGGCATTCACAGTAAATACAAAGAAACAACAGAATCAATGAGAAGTTGCACACAACAAAAATGGACAAACAACCAATGTGCAAAAGACAAAAAACTGTGTAAAACAAAAGGAAAAAACAAAGTAATAAAGTAATAAATATTGAGAACATGAGTTGAAGAGTCCTTGAAAGTGAGTCCATGGGTTATGGAATCAATTCAGTGTAGGGGTGAATGAAGTTATCTATTCTAGTTCAAGAATCTGATGGTTGAGGAGTAAGTAATTGGAGTGCGAAGCACAGAAACAAACATCACTGTGATGATTGTACGCTCTAGTATCAATTGTTTGGTGACAATAAAGTATTTGTATTGTATTGTATTACTATTCCTGAACCTGGTGGTGTGGGACTTATGGCTCCTGTACCTCCTTCTTGATAGCAGCAATGAGAAGAGAGCTTGGCTTGGATGGTGGGAGTCCTTAATGATGGGTGCTGCTTTCCTGTCAGAACGCTCCTTTTAGATGTGCTCAACGGTGGGAAGAACTTTACCTATGATAGACTGGGCCATACTCACTACTTTTTAAAGGCTTTTCCAGTCAAGGGCATTTTTGTTCCATACCAGGTCATGATGCACTTAGAGAAGTTTGTCAAAGTTTTAGAACTGCTGTGCACTTACTTAATGGACCCAGGAATGTAACTCCTAGGAATTTAAAATTACTGACCACCTCCACCTCTGATGCCCTATTGAAGACTGACTTATGAACCTCCTGTTTACTTCTCCCGTAGTCTTTGATTTTGTTGATATTGAGTGAGAGGTTATTGTTGCCAAATTTTCCATCTCCCTCCTATATGCTGATTTGTCACCACCTTGATTCATGGTGTTGTCAGCAAACATATGTATCACATTGGAGCGGTGCTTAGCCTCACAGTCATAAATACAAGACGAGTAGATCAGGTGCTGAGCACACAGTCTTGTAGTGTACCTGTGTTGATGGAGATTGTGGAGCAGATGTTGTTGCCATACTGAACTGACTGAGGTCTGCAAGTGAGGAAATCAATCCAGTTGTTGTACGAGGAGGTATTGAGGCCTAGGTCTTGGAGCTCATTGATTAGATTTCAGGGGATGATAATGTTGAATGCAGAGCCATAATCAATGAAGAGCATCCTGATGTATGCACCTCCACTGTCCAGATGTTCCAGGGTTGAGTGAAGAGCCAATGAAATGGCATCTGCTGTTGGCCTATTGTGATGGTAGGCAAATTGAAGTGGATCCAAGTTGCTCCTCAAGCAAGAGCTGATCAGTAAGTGTTACTGGACAATAGACATTGAGGCAGCTAACCACGTTTTTCTTAGGCATTGTTATGATTGAAGCTTGCTAGAAGCAGGTGATTTCAATATTTTGTTTGAAAATAAAATGTTCTAGCTTTGCATGACTTGGAATAAGTTAAGTCACAGACAGAGGGTAGAAAAAGAACAGCAGTCATTATTGTGTTGCAATGGTCAGGTCTGAAGGATTTGAAATATGCATAAGAGTTTCATCAATAAATGAGACAAGGCAAGAGTGAAATTGGGCAGTGGAACTAGGAGGTCATGACTGATGGTGTACATTATGCAGCCTGTAGTATGCCACAGCATTTGAAGTATCGTGTACAGTTCTGGTCACCGAATTATAGGAAAGATGTCAACAAAATAGAGAGTGTACAGAGAAGATTTACTAGAATGTTACCTGGGTTTCAGCACCTAAGTTACAGAGAAAGGTCAAACAAGTTAGGTCTTTATTCTTTGGAGCTTAGAAGGTTGAGGGGGGACTTTATGGAGGTATTTAAAATTATGAGGGGGATAGATAGAGTTGACGTGGATAGGCTTTTTCCATTGAGAGTAGGGGAGATTCAAACAAGAGGACATGAGTTGAGAGTTAGGGGGTAAAGATTTAGGGGTAACACGAAGGGGAACTTCTTTAATCAGAGAATGGTAGCTGTGTGGAACGAGCTTCCAGTAGAAGTGATAGAGGCAAGTTTAATAGTCATTTTTTAAAAAATTGGATAGGTATATGGACAAGAAAGGAATGGAGAGTTATGGACTGAGTGCAAGTCGGTGGGACTAGGTGAGAGTAAGCATTCGGCACGAACTAGAAGGGCTGAGATGGCCTGTTTCCATGCTGTAATTGTTATATGGTTACTGTGTATTTTAAGCTTGCTTCACAAACTGACTGTGGCTTATTCTGTGTTTCAAGACTTCTTTCCCATTCAATTATTATGGTCTTCATTGTGTTTCTATCCAAACATCTAATAGTGTCAGCCTTGAATAGATTCAATGACTAAGTATTGAATTAAATTAGTATGACTTGCAATCCTTTCTACAAAAAAAACAGGCGAAGTGAATTAGAATAAAAATAAAACTTACATTCACCTCTGTCTGATGAAAATTAATTTCATCAGTCGGCTGGTGGCACAGTGAGATCAGCGCCGGGGTTCCCGAGTTCGATCCAGTGACAGAATACTCCCGTGCTGGATTGATGTCGAGCTTGCAACTCGACCTCATATAAAAAACACTGCCACCTCCAGTTTAAATTCCCATGTGGAATATTGTGGAGGATCAAATACCCAAACTCAGCACAGCCCCCACTTGTCCCATTTAACCTTTCTCAGTGCAGTGGAGTTTAAGACCCAGGGAATTCAGTGCGGTGGTCCTTAGGACCCAGCGGACCTCAGGAGCCGGCAGAGCTTGGGACCCGACACCCGCGGTGTTTCTGTTCCATTGACGGGAAGCGATCGTGATTGAAAATAAAATAGAAATAATAAAGCGTTTGGAAAGAGGTGAAACACCATTGGTCATTGCAAAAGCGTTAGGCTACAGTCGGTCAACAATCAGAACAATTTTAAAGGATAACAGATAAAGTGAGAATAATAGAGCATGTGAAAGGCCCTGTCCCGATGAAAGCTACAATTATTACTAAGCAACGCAGTGGTTTAATTATTGGAATACATACATTTCTTAAGTGCTTTCTATGCATAGAAAGGCAAAATATATACTATAAGATAAACATTTGACGAACTGATGCTAAATAACACCGGATGTACTTGTTCCGACTTACATACAAATCCGACTTAAAGACGGACTCAGGAACAGAACTTGTACGTAATCCGGGGACTGCCTGTACTCACGTATCCACTAGTTAATTCTTGTGCACTTTGCTCTTTGTTGAAAACTTTATTTTCATGTGATGCAGAAATGGCAGGAAGGGAACAGGAAGGTGAGGGGGAAATTTGTGAATGAACAAGAGAAGAGAAGGTAGGGAGGAAAGAAGAACAAAATAAAGGTGAAAAATGCTCTAGGGAAGGTGGAAGATATACCAACCGATATCATGAAATGGTTTTAATTTATTTATTCCCAAGATAAATCTGGTTAGATTGCAATGAAGAAAAACTTTTGTCTGCTTCCTATGTTGACAACAGTTGCTTAATACTGAGAAAAGAAACACAAGGTACGATAGCTTTAGGAAGTAGAATAATTATAATAATTATCTGTCAGAAATGCACTTCCACAAGTTCTGTTCTCAATGATAAAAAATATTTGTCAAGGACCAGGTGTGTGACTGGAGATCCTGAGATCTTCTTCACAATTCTTGTGACAAAACAAAAGAATCCGCAATGGTTACATCTCTATACAGAAAAATAATAGTATCACATTGGTTTTCAACATTTTATATAAATACCATTTAGATAATTAGTAATGTCAAGGTACAGGTGAATGTGATACAATCATATTTAGCATTAATATGGTTACAGTGCAAAGGACAGAATATATACATGGAAAATGGAAATAATTAGCAGAAATGAGAGGAAAGGGAGAAGTCAGGATAAAGATATGGAAGTGCATAAGAACGTGGAGGAAGAATAGAACAAGGAGATGAAAAGACGGGAAATAAACTGTACAACGTTAGTGAATACAGCTTACAAGAAAGTGCCAGCTCATGTTTGTGTTCTGAGTCAAATACACAGGACACTTTATATAATAGATATTCGTACCTGTTATTGCCACTGTCCTGAAGCTTTTTCTTTGGTGATGGTTTACTCAGGAAACTTGGTTTTCTTGGTTGCAATCTTGCCTGATGTTCAAAGTGTCTATTGATACATTGAAGCATTGAGGGATTGAATTAATCTTCAAAAGATGCCACAGTCTCTTCTCAAGTTCATTTGCAATTAACCATTATCTATATCTCTTAAGGTAATTCTGTTCATACAGTTTCACTTGGTGCTCTTATTCTATTCCAATCACTTATTTCCAATGAAAAACTTACACTTTATTCCAGAACTCTGTGTCAACAATTCTCGCACCACTTGGTGTTATAACCCACTGCCCCATGTACTGCCAAATGACAGCACCTTCAATCACTCATTTTTTGTAGAGTAACTGGTACATAAAACAAAATAAGATTTTTCTTCTTTTACAGATCTCTGATTAGGTGAAGGACAACACAAAGAAAAGGGCCAGTATCAACAAATTGGGTGTTTTCTGTGTTAATCAACTGGTTAAGAAAAACAAGTTTCTCAGAGTCAAAAATAATTAGCTGCATGGAGCATTGTTATCATGATTAATACCCAAAACCTTTGCTTTATTTTAAGGGAGTAAAAAAAAGCCACATCTAGATTATCATGGGAGGTTTAATATTCATTGCAGGTTTTTTTTAGTATTTATACATTTCTTGACTAAGCCCAAAGAATTTTGCATGGTGAAACAATTTGCTCTTGCAATGCAGTGGTCTGACTTTCTCTAAATTGAAGCCCATCTGATATGTCACCTCATGCTCAGTGAAGTGTGCCTCCTGAAGTGGCAGCTTGGGAAATATATCAGCACCAATACAAGATGAACATCACTCTAGATAACAAATTAATATATTACTCCCCAACACATTAGCAGCATCTCAAGAGTATTAGTTTACTGACAACAAGAAATGGGCACCAGCTGAGGTAACAGAACAAGACCACCATGCACTTTTAAACTTTCAGTACTTTATTCATGTTGCAGATTTCAACTGTTCAACGTGGGCAGATTGTGAATACAGGGAGTTCATTGAATGATTACATACGAAGAGACCAAAGCTTTAAAACTGCATAGATTGAACAGATGAGACACAAGAGATTGCAGATGCTGGAAATCTGGAGCAACATGTAAAGGAACAGGAGGAACTCAGCAGATCAGGCAAGATCAACAGAGGGAAATGGATAGTTGACATTTCAGGTCAAGACTCTTCATCAATCTCCCCTCTTTCTCTCGAGTCCTGATGAAGAGTCTTGACCTGAAATGTCAACTGACCATTTCCCTCCAAAGAAGTTGCCCGATCCACTGAGCTCCTTCAAATGCTTTGTAATTTGCTACAGATTGAACTTCTCCTTATCATTGCATATCCATGGAATGAAGTCATCCTCAACAGAATATCGTCAAAAGTACTTCCTGAATTTTAGACATTAACCTTCATGAGTAATTTCTTCACCACTTCTAGGGTGCGATTGAGCATGCATCGAAGTGAACTTGCAGGTGTAGATACAGTGGCATGCAAAAGTTTGGGCACCCCGGTCAAAATTTCTGTTACTGTGAATAGTTAAGTGAGTAGATGAACTGATCTCCAAAAGTCAATACGGTAAGTTAAAGATGAAACATTCTTTTCAACACTTTAAGCAAGATTAGTGTATTATTTTTGTTTTGTACGATTTTAGCGTGAAAAAAAAGGAAAGGAGCACCATGCAAAAGTTTGGGAACCCCAAGAGATTTGAGCTCTCAGATAACTTTTACCAAGGTCTCAGACCTTAATTAGCTTGTTAGGGCTTTGGCTGTTCACAGTCATTGTTAGGAAAGGCCAGGTGATGCAAATTTCAAAGCTTTATAAATACCCTGACTCTTCAAACCTTGTTCCAACAATCAGCAGCCGTGGGCTCCTCTAAGCAGCTGCCTAGCACTATGAAAATTAAAATAAATTAAGCCCACAAAGCAGAAGAAGGCTATAAGAAGATAGCAAAGCGTCTTCAGGTAGCCGTTTCAGTTCGTAATGTAATTAAGAAATGGCAGTTAACAGGAATGGTGGAGGTCAAGCTGAGGTCTGGAAGAACAAGAAAACTTTCCGAGAGAACTGCTCGTACGATTGCTAGAAAGGCAAATCAAAACCCCCGTTTGACTGCAAAAGACCTTCAGGAAGATTTAGCAGACTCTGGAGTGGTGGTGCACTGTTCCACTGTGCAGCGACACCTGCACAAATATGACCTTCAAGGAAGAGTCATCAGAAGAAAACCTTTCCTATGTCCTCACCACAAAATTCAACATCAGAAGTTTGCAAAGGAATATCTAAACAAGCCTGATGCATTTTGAAAACAAGTCCTGTGGACTGATGAAGTTAAAATAGAACTTCTTGGCTGCAATGAGCAAAGGTATGTTTGGAGAAAAAAGGGTGCCGAATTTCATGAAAAGAACTGACCATGCAGGGTGCCCAAACTTTTGCTTTGGGCCCTTTTCCTTTTTTGTTATTTTGAAACTGTAAAAGATGGAAATAAAAAAGTAATCTTACTTAAAATATTAAAGAAATGCATCATCTTTAACTTTATGCCTTTTGGAAATCAGGTCATCTTTTACTCGCTTAACTATTCGCAGTGACAGAAATTTTGACCAGGGGTGCCCAAACTTTTGCATGCCACTGTATATTTAACATAAAGGTCTGTGTGAACATTGACCTGATCAACAGTCAGTTACCAATGGAATGTCTCACAGCTTAGTTAGGATTGCTACTTATTATTTTATGGGAAGAATTTGTGTTCAGCTTTTGCAGACACTGAAATTGACACGAAGGGAAAATGATGTAGTCATTCTGTTCCTCATAATGTATATTATGTATTTAAACTTTCTCAGCTTTAGTTTCAACTTCACTTATTTCCATTTTATGGATGGTGCCTCCTTGTAACCTTTAACCTTGCACATAATCACGAATAGCCCCATTTCATGTGCACTTCAGCTTAGCAGCATTAGACCATAAGACACCGGAGCAGAATTAGGCCATTTGGCCCATCAAGTCTTCACCACCATTCCATCATGGCTGATTTATTTTCTCTCATTTTCCTGCCTTCTCCCTGTTACCTTTGACACCCTTACTAATCAAGAACTTATCAACTCTGCTTTAAAGATACCAAATGACTTGGTCCTCCCAGCTATCTGTGGTAAAGAATTCCCTGGATTCATCACCCTCTGGCTAAAGAAATTCCTCCTGATCTCTGCTCTAAATGAATGTCCTTATATTCTGAGGCTGTGCTCACATTCTCACTACGTCCGTTCTATCTAGGCCTTTCAATATTTGATACATTTCTAACAGATCTTCCCTCATTCTTCTAAACTCCAGTGAGTACAGACATAAAGCCATCAAGTGTTCCTCGTATGCTAACCCTTTCATTCTTATAAACTTCTCTGGATCGCCTTCAATACTAGCACATCCTTTCTTGGATAAAGAGCTCATAATACTCCAAGTGCAGTCTGACTAATGCCTTATAAAGCCTCAGCATTACATCCTTGTTTTTATATTCTAGCCCTCTCAATAGCCCACAATATGAATGACAATTGATATGTCCACATATGTGCATTACTTTATCATAAGACAGAAAGGCAAGAAGTTTGCTTACAAACTGGGAAAGTCTGTGTCACCGAGCAGCACTGTTGGAAAGCTATCACTTTGGACTGGATTTGCTGAAGCCTTTGGAATCATTTTCCTAGATGCACTCTTCAAGATGTGGGTTTTTGTACCAACATCCTTCACTTTGCAAACATCAGTGACTGGAAGCTTGAAGGCCACATTCTTTTTTCGTGCCACGGCAGTGGATGTCTGCTTCAGCCTCTCCCTTTCGCAGAGTACCCTTTGCTTCCAAATCATTGCACAACGATAGACAACCTGATGAAGGCTATAAGCAGTCTGGGGAGAAAAATTTGAAGTTCAATGAAGATTAAATTAAATGCCAGCTATTATGATCAATAAATAGGTCAATATTCCAATATTTTTATTGATTTGTACAAGCTGTGGGCATCAAAAACTATTATTTGCCTCATCTAATTATCCCTGAAGTGGTTGTCAGCCACCTTCTTGAATTACTGCAGTCCCTTTGGGGAAAGGTACTCTCACATCCAACAAAGCAACAATGATATACAAAGCAACACACACAAAATGCTGGAAGAACTCAGAATCAGGAAGCATCTATGCAAATGAATGTCTTGGGCCGAGACTCTTCTTCAGGACTGGAAAGGAAGGGGGAAGACACCAGAATAAAAAGGTGGGGGGAGGCAACGGAGGATAGCTAGAGGAGATAGGTGAAACCAGGTGGGTAGTAAGGATTAAGGATCAGAGGGGAAGGAATCTGATGGAAGTAGTAGTGGACAGCGGACCATAGGAGAAAGAGAAGGAAGAGGGGATCTTGGGGGAAGGGGGTTGATTGGCAGGTGAGAAAAGGCAAGAGGCTAGAGTAAGGAACAGAAGAAGAAGGGAAGGGGAGGAATTTTTTTTAAACTGGAAGGAGACATTGACTTTCATTCCATTAGGTTGAAGGCTACTCAGACAGAATATAAGGTGTTGCTCTTTCACCCTGAGGGAAGAAGTTCAAGAGTAGATACGTCATGTTGCAACTCTACAAATCTCTGGTGAGACCACACTTAAGAGTATTGTGTTCAGTTCTGGTCACCTCATTATAAGAAGGATGTGGAAGCTGTGGAGAGGGTGCAGAGGAGACTTACCAGGATGTTGCCTGGATTGGAAAACAAGTCTTATGAGGCAAGGTTAGCAGAGCAGGGACTTTTCTCTTTGTAGCGTAGAAAGATGAGAGGGGACTTGATAGAAATCTACAAGATTATGAGAGGCATAGATAAGGTGTATAGCTAGTACCTGTTTCCCAGAGCATGAACAGCAAACACCAGAGGGCATATGTACAAAGTTAAGGGAGGGAAATTTAGGGGAGACATCAGGGGTAAGTTTTTTTGTTTTTTTTTACACAGAGGATTGTGGGTGCCTGGAATGACTTACCAGGGATGGTGGTGGAGGCTAAAACATTCGGGGTATTTAAGAGCCTCTTGGACAGGCACATGGATGAAAGAAAAAGAGGGTTACGGGGTAGTGTGGGTTTAGTACTTTTTTTAAAGGAATATATGAGTCGGCACAACGGGTGCATGAAACAGCACCAATGCAATCATCACTGTGGCAGAGGAAGAGTTAGGGAGCATTATTGGGGAAGGCTTGGAACATGGACTATTCTACATAGAGACAGGCATAGCTGGAGCTCATGTGGGTGCCCATGGCTGCCCCTTGAGTCTGGAAAAAGTGGAAGGTGCTGAAGGAAAAGTTGTTGAGGGTGAAGACCAGTTCTGCCAGGGCAACTGGTTGGTTCTTTTACTGAGAAAGAAGTGGAGAGTTTTAAGGCCTTCTTGATTGGCTATAAAAGTGCAGAGGGACTGGACATCCATAGTGAAAATGAGGCGGTCAGGGCCAAGGAATTGAAAGTTACCGAGGAGATCAAGAGCATGAGATGTGTCATGGATATAGGTGGGAAGGGACTGAATCAACGGGGACAGAATGGAGTCAAGGTATGTGGACATGAGTTCAGTGGGGCAGGAGCAAACACAGACAATAGACCTACCTATCCAGACAGTCAAGTTGTCCAATCTTGGGTGAGAGGTAGAAGCGAGTAGTGTGGGGTAAGGGAACTATGAGTCTGGTGTAGTGGATGGGAGTTCTCCAGAGTTGACAAGATCAGTGATAGTTTCAGAAATTGTTTTCTGATAGTCTGGAGAGGGGTCCTCTTCAAAGGGTAGGTATGAGAATGTGTATGAGAGTTGCTGCCTGGCCTCAGCAAAGTAGTGGTCAGTGTGTCACACTGAACAGCAATCCCTTTGTTTGCAGGTTTTATGGTAAGGTAGGGATTGGTGTGGAGAGAGTGGAGAGCAGTGTGTTCAGAGGGCATAAGATTCGAAGCAGAGACAGAAGTGCTGAAGTTGAGACTGTGGACATCTTGTTGGCAATTCAAGATGAAAAGATCCAAAGCAGACAAAGAATCTGAGCAGAGTGTCCAACAGAAGGAGGGTTATGATAGGAGAACGATCATCAGTGTGGGGTGTGGCATTCTTGCCAAAGAAATGGGCTTGGAGATAGAGGCGACAGAAGAGCTTGGCATCATGGTGAGCATGGGGGCAAAATTCACTGAGGTGGGGGCAAAGGGGGACAAAAGCAAGGCCCTTGCTGAGGACAGAATGTTGCACCTCAGAAAGGGGAAGGTCGGAGGGAACACTGAAGACATAGCAAGGATTCAAGCTGATATTGGGGCGGGGGGGGATTAAAAGTTACCACAGGGGGAAATAATATACAGTAGATTCTTGTTAATTGGACTATCAGTAAATCAAGGCAGCTGCTTATTTGGGACAACTTTTAAAGAACAAAAAAGAATCAATAAATTAGCCAGATTCCCTTCGACACTATGCCGCTTAATTGGGACAGGAGACTGTTGCTAAACAGTTTCTAACTAGCGTCAGTCACGTGCACTTGTGTGTCCATTAGGCACTACTCCATGCCTAGAGCCAACAGTTTTTTAAAAAAGCATCAGATGTGTGTTTGTCTTCAAAAAGTAGTGACTTTTGTCACTGATAGTTGGTGAGAAATAAATAGCAAGACAATTCAGAACTGTTTTGCTCACAACGGTTTCAAGCATTCAGGTTCGGAGATGCCAGAAACAGCTAAGAGTAAAAATAAAGGATTTCGCTGCTTCGACAAGTTAGGAACTACGAAGGATTTGAAGGTATTGACAAGCATCTTGAATGTTACAATGAAAATGAAGATGGAGGATACAATAGTCAAAAGCATTTAATGCAGCATTATCTCCACTAGGTGTCTGCGCTGATTTTTTTTCACTTACAGTCAAAAGAACACAGCAGTGGATGAATTCCTCCATCGATAACTATTAGGAACTAATACCCAGTTTTATAGCACTGCAGTAGTATTTGTTCTGAATTCATTTAAATACATAATTTGTTACTCAGTATCTACTTAACTATTTCCATGAAACTTTGGCTAATTAGGTCAGATGCTTAACTGGGCATAAATGTACTGGTCCCAATGTGTACCAATTAACTTGAATCTACCATATTTGTAAATCTCCAGAACTCATGGAGCTTAGTAAAATAGAGAGCTATAGGTAAGCCTAGTAATTTCTAAGGTAGGGACATGTTCGGCACAACTTTGTGGGCCGAAGGGCCTGTATTGTGCTGTAGGTTTTCTATGTTTCATCAGTCAAGGTTAGCAGCCTGTCTCCCATAAAGGGCATCTTGCCTAAAGATACTAGGCACCCGCTGGATCTGCAAATCAATTTTCCATTACAAGCCTGAACAGACATCTTGCACAATAAAGACGACTCTTCATCTCTCAATCAAGCATGCTATGGCCCTTTCACCTTATTTTCTACCTGCTCTGCATTTTCTCTGTAACTAATCATATATTCTGCTTTCTGTTGCTGTATTTCCCTTCATACTACTCGATTATTTATGGTTTGAAGTGCTTTGGATTGATGGTCTGCAAAACCATGCTTCTCACTGTATCTTAGTACATGAACCACAATATGAATCTGATTACTAATTACCAAAATTAGGGTATATGATTATGTGCCACAGTTCTCGAGGAGACATTGAATTGCACAGCAAGAGAGAGATTTTAAAAGAAGTTAGCAGGAGCACTCAGGACATTCTGTGTGCCAGTTCCTCAGGAGATGTTGGAGTATGCATCATCAGGCAGGCACTTGGCAAGGTCCAATTACAAGAAGATAAGTTTGAGCAGGGCAGACATTGCGTGAGTAGGCCCATGCTAGAGTAGGGAATTCAGGCTTTGACTCAGAGGCTTTGGTGAAGAGAGGTGAAGGTTATAGGTAGATTATTTTCATTTAATTTTTCTTTCTTTTTTTCTTTTTTATTGCACAGTTAACAGCAGTGATAGTGGAATGTCCCTCTTACAGGATGTGGGAAGGCAGGGAGACCTCCAGTGTCCCTGATGATTATACCTGCAGAAAGTGCATCCAGCTGCAAGTTCTTTTAAACCACGTTAAGGAAATGAAACTGGAGCTGGATGAATTCCGGATCATTTGGGAGGCTGAGCGGTTGATTATCAGGTCATATAGGGAGGTAGTTATACCCAAGGTATAGGGCACAGGTAACAGGGTGACCATCAGTAGGGGGTAAAGGAGACAGGCAGCCAGTGCAGAGTACCCCTGTGGCCACTCCCCTCAAGAACAGGTATAACAAACAGGCTTTGGATATTGTTGCGGGGGGGTAAGGTGGGAGATGAAGTAGCAGAGGAAAGTTACAGTGGTCAGGTCTCTGGAATTGAATCCAACTCTGTAGTTCAAAAGGGAAGTGGGAGAATAGACAAGCTGTCGTGATAGGGGATTCACTGTTGAGGGGAACAAACAGGAGATTCACGGATGGTACGTTGGGGTGTTAGGGTCAGGGACATCAGCCAGAGGTCATAGTTCACATCGGTATCAATGACATGGGTAGAAAGGTTAACAAGGTCCTGTAAAGTGAGTTCAGGGAGTTAGGTGCAAAGTTAAAGGACAGGACCTCAGGGTTACTACCCATGCTCTTGAGACTAGAAACAGGAAGATCATACGGTTTAACCTGTGACTAAACAGCTGGTGCAGGAGGGAAGGCTTCAGAGTTTTGGATCACTGGGCTCTCTTCCAGGGAAGGTGGGACCTGTACAGATAGGACAGTTCGCGCCTGAACTGGAGAAAGACTAATATCCTTGTGGAAGGATTAGTAACGATGTATGGTGGGGGAGGGGGAGGGAGTTGTTTTAAACTTAGGTTAGAGTGGGATGGGAACCAGAGGAACAGAGCATATAGTGGAGTGGTTGTAGGGAAAGAAGTTATTAAGACTACATTCAAACACAGGAATCGAAAGATTAAACCTGGTGGGATTAATGTTCTGAGTTGGGCATATTTCAATGCAAGGATAATTATCGGAAAGGCAGATGAGCTCAGGGCATGGATCATCACATGGAATTATGACATTGTAGCTATTAGAGAGATTTGGCTGCAGGAGGGACAGGACTGGCAACTCGGTGTTCCAGGGTTCTGTTATTTTGGATGTGATAGAGTGGGAGGGATTAAAGAGGGAGGTGTCAGGGAAAATGTCATGGCAGTGCTCAGACAGGACAGTTTGGAAACTAAGGCTGTATGGATGGAAGTGAGGAATAAAAAAGGGATGACCATGTTAATTGGATTACATTACAGACTACCCAACAGTCTGTGGGATTTAGAGGAGCAAATTTGTATAGATCATAGACTATTACAAGAAACATAAGGTTGTGATAGTAGGTGATTTTAACTTTCCAAACATTAACCATATTATGGAAAAGGACAGGCCTGGTCCTCCAGTCGAGATTCTAAGTTGGTGAAAGGCCACTTTTAACAGTCTCAGAAAGGATCTGGCAAGCATGGATTGGGCCAGGTTGTTTCTGGCACAGGTGTAGTTGGTAAGTGAGAGGCCTTCAAAAGTGAGGTTTTCAGAGTACAGAGTTTGTATGTTCCTGTCAGAATAAAAGGTAAAATTAACAGTTTCATAGAACCCCAGGTTTCTAAAGATATTGAGGCCCCCAGTTATGAAAAAGTAGGAAGCGCAAAGCAGGTGTAAGGGGTTTCTTCTTTTATGTTACGGCTAAGGCTAATAAAATACTTCTTTGTTATGTTAATTAGTGAGAGAGTGCTTTCTCTCGCAGCTTGTTTGGGTTATAATTACTGATAACGAGAATTGTATACTAGAGCGAGAAGGCGCGATGCTGTAGCTGGGCAATGGAACGGACCCTGAGCGGGGGTCCAGGGCCCAGGGTTTTCGGCGAGGAGAGGAGATGAGGTCAGATTCATGTGGAGCGCCTGGTCGACCACCATGGTTGGTCCCAGGCAGCGGGTCGAGGAGGTCGGAGGGGATCGAATGGTGGCAAGAAGACATCGTTAACTGAGCTCCAATGGTTGTGCATGAAGTGGTTGGACTTTGATAAGTTTGGCGCCTTTTACTTTTCCTTTTATATTGTATCTCTATTAAGTACATAGTTCCAGTACGATCTATAAAGTGTAATCATTTAATCACATATGGTGTACTGTCTGTTATTTGGCATGGTGGGGACATCACACAGCGTCTACACAAGCTGATCACTCAGAAGGCTGCTCCCCCTAGACGGAAGTGAGCTGAGCGAGCCTGAGGCTTACCGGGGGCTACACAGGTATAGGCAGGTAGGAACAAATGAGGTACTTGAGGAGTATAAGAAATACAATAAACACTTAAAGAAGGAAATCAGGAGGGCTACAAGTTGGCACGAACTTGCTTCTAGCAGACAAGGTGAAGGAGAATCACAAGAACTTTTACAGATATACAATAGTAAGAATGGTTGCTTGTCATCTATATCAACAATCTGAATGATAATATGGTAACCAGTATCAACACATTTGCAGATGACACCAAGATTGGGGCATAGTGGACAGTAAAGAAGGCTATCAAAGCTTGCAAGGGGATCTGGACTAGCTGGAAAATGGGCTAAAAACTGGCAGGTGGAATTTAAGGCAGACAAGTGTGCAGTGTTGCACTTTGAGAGGACAAACCAAAACAGAGCTTACACAGTGAGCAGTAAGACAGTGAGAAGTGCAGTAGAAGAGAGGGATTTGGGAATACAGATCCACAATCCTTGAAAGTGGTGTCATAGGTAGACAGGGTCGTAAAGAAACAGTTTGGCACATTAGCCTTCATAGTTCAAAGTACTGAGTCCAGGAGTTGGGATGTTATGTTAAAGTTGTATAAGATGTTCATGAGGCCTATTTTGGAGTATAGTCTGCAGTTTTGGTCACCTATCTACAGGAAAGATGTCATTAAGATTGAAAGAGTACAGAGAAAATTTACAAGATACTGAGGACCTGAGTTACAGGGTAAGATTGAATACTTTTGGACTTTATTCCATAAAGTGTAGAAGAATTAGAGGTAACTTGATACAGAGATACAAAATTATGAGGGCTACAGATAGGGCAAATGCAAGCAAGCTTTTTCCATTGAGATTGGGTAAAACTAGAACTAGAGGTCATGGGTTAAAGGTGAAAGGTGGAATGTTTAAGAGGAAGATGAGGGGGAGCTTCTTCACTCAGAGGATTTTGATTGTGTGGAATGAGATGCCAGTGTAAGTGTTGGATGCGGGTTCAACTTCAACATTTGAGAGAAAATTGGACTGGTACATGGACGGCAAAGTATTAATCATCGATGTTTTTTTAAAAACATGCTCTTCATGGATGAAAGTCCTCTGGTACAGACACAGAACAATTTCAACTAATCAAAATTATTCTAGTATATAGTAAATGCACAGAGATATTTTTAAAATTTCAGGTATGTCAATTTTCTCTGCCTTAATCCAAACTTCCTTTCCCCATTATTCCACAACACAAATAAACATTGGCAGACTTTTGGCAACATTCAAAATGCATCCAGTATTTCTTGAGATTGCTGGATCAACTTGAGTAACAATAACAGTCCAATACTTTCATGCAATTATTTTCCCATCAAGTTTAATGCTTTCTTACTATGGCACTCCCTTATAACCATATAACAATTACTGCACAGAAACATGCCATCTTGGCCCTTCTAGTCCATGCTGAACGCTTACTCTCACCTAGTCCCACTGATCTGCACTCAGCCCATAACCCTCCATTCCTTTCCTGTCCATATACCTATCCAATTTTACTTCAAATGACAATAGCGAACCTGCCTCTACCACTTCTACTGGAAGCTCGTTCCACACAGTTACCACTCTCTGAGTAAAGAAACTCCCCCTTGTGTTACCCCTAAACTTTTGCCCCTTAATTCTCAACTCATGTCCTCTTGTTTGAATCTCCCCTACTCTCAATGGAAAAAGCCTATCAACGTCAACTCTATCTATCTCTCTCATAATTTTAAATACCTCTATCAAGTCACTCCTCAACCTTCTACGCTCCAAAGAATAAAGACCTAACTTGTTCAACCTTTCTCTGTAACTTAGGTGCTCAAACCCAGGTAAGATTCTAGTATATCTCCTCTGTACTCTCTCTATTTTATTGACATCTTTCCTATAATTTGGTGAACAGAACTGTACACAATACTCCAGATTTGGCCTCGCCAATGCCTTGTACAATTTTAACATTACATTCCAACTCCTATACTCAATGCTCTGATTTATAAAGGCCAGCATACCAAAAGCTTTCTTCACCACCCTATCCACATGAGATTCCACCTTCAGGGAACTATGCACCATTATTCCTAGATCACTCTGCTCTTCTGCATTCTTCAATGCCCTACCATTTAACATGTATGTACTATTTTGATTAGTCCTACCAAAATGTAGCACCTCACACTTATCAGCATTAAACTCCATCTGCCATCTTTCAGCCCACTCTTCTAACTGACCGAAATCTCTCTGCAAGCTTTGAAAACCTACTTCATTATCCACAATGCCACCTATCTTAGTATCATCTGCATACTTACTAATCCAATTTAACACCCCATCATGCATTATACATTAATGTATATGACAAACAACATTGGATCCAGTACACATTCCTGAGGCACACCACTAGTCACCTTGTTAAAGGCCTTGTCCATATAGACAACATCCACTGCTTTACCCTCGTCAACTTTCCTAGTAACCTCTTCAAAAAATTCAATAAGATTTGTCAAACATGACCTTCCACGCACAAATCCATGTTGACTGTTCCTAATCAGACCCTATCCAGATAATTATATATATCATCTCTAAGAAAACTTTCCATTAATTTACCCACCACTGATGTCAAACTTACAGGCCTATAATTGCTAGGTTTACTCTTAGAACCCATTCTAAACAATGAAACAACATAAGCAATATGTCAATCCTCCAGCACCATCCCCATTTCTAATGACATTTGAAATAATTCTGTCAGAGCCTCTGCTATTTCTACACTAACTTCCCTCAAGGTCCTAGGGAATATCCTGTCAGGACCCAGAGATTTATCCACTTTTATATTCCTTAAAAGTGCCAGCACTTCCTCCTCTTTAATTATCATAGTTTCCGTAACTTCCCTACTTGTTTCCCTTACCTTACACAATTCAATATCCTTCTCCTCAGTGAATACCGAAGAAAAGAGATTGTTCAAAATCTCCCCCATCTCTTTTGGCTCCATACATAGCTGTCCACTCTGATTCTCTAAGGGCCCAATTTTATCCCTCACTATCCTTTTGCTATTAATATAGCTGTTAAAACCCTTTGGATTTATTTTCACCTTACTTACCAAAGCAACCTCGTATCTTCTTTCAGCTTTTCTAATTTCTTTCTTAAGATTCTTTTTACATTCTTTATATTCCTTGAGCACCTCATTTACTCCATGATGCCTATATTTATTGTAGATCTCTCTCTTTTTCCAAACCAAGTTTCCAATATCCCTTGAAAACCATGGCTCTCTCAAACGTTTAACCTTTCCTTTCAACCTAACAGGAACATAGAGATTCTATACCCTCAAAATTTCTCCTTTAAATGACCTCCATTTCTCTATTATATCCTTCCCATAAAACAAATTGTCCCAATCCACTCTTTCTAAATCCTTTCACATCTCCTCAAAGTTAGCCCTTTCTCCAATCAAAAATCTCAACCCTGGGTCCAGTCCTATCCTTCACCATATGCATATTGAAACTAATGACATTGTGATCACTGGACCCAAAGTGCTCCCCAACACATACCTCCGTCACCTGACCTATCTCATTCCCTAACAGGAGATCCAACACTGCCCCTGTACCTACCATAGTTGGTACCTCTATGTATTGATGCAAAAAACTATCCTGCACACATTTTACAAACTCCAAACCATCCAGCCCTTTTACAGTATGGGCTTCCCAGTCTATGTGTGGAAAATTAAAATCTCCCACTATCACAACCCTGTGCTTACTACAAATATCTGCTATCTCCTTACAAATTTGCTCCTCCAATTCTCGCTCCCCATTAGGTGGTCTATAATACACCCCTATAAGTGTTACTACACCTTTCCCATTCCTCAGTTCCACCCAAATAGTCTCCCTAGATGAGCCCTCTAATCTATTCTGCCAGAGCACCGCTGTAATATCTTCTCTGACAAGCAATGCAACACCTCCCCCTCTTGGCTCTCCGATTCTATCACACCTGAAGCAGTGAAATCCAGGAATATTTAGTTGCCAATCACACCCCTCCTGCAACCATGTTTCACTAATAGCTACATCATATTTCCAGGTATCAATCCATGCTCTAAGCTCATCCACCTTTCTTATAATGCTCCTAGCATTAAAATAAATGCATTTAAGAAATTCTCCACCTCTTCCTCTCTGTTTATCTCTAACAGTGCAAACAACTTTACTATCTTTTTTTTCTTCCTTCTCCCATACATCTGTTCCTACACTCTGGTTTCCCTCCCCCCTTGTATCTAGTTTAAATCCACTGAAGCCTCTCTAGCAAACCTACCTGCAAGAATATTTGTCCCCCTCCAGTTCAGATGTAAACCGTCCCACTGGAACATGTCCCACCTTCCCTGGAAAACTGCCCAATTATCTATAAATCTGAAGCCCTCCTTCCTGCATCATGTCTTCAGCCACATGTTGATCTGCACTATCTTACTATTTCTAAACCCACCTGCACATGGCACTGGTAGCAATCCTGAGATTGTTATCCCCTATCACTACTGCTCTCCTCTTTTCCCTCCTTCCCTTCTGAGCGGAGGATCCAGTCTCAGTTCCAGACGCAACCACTGCAACTTGTCCCTGGTAGGTTGTCCCCACCAAAAGTATCCAAAACGGTCACTCTTTGCCTGTTCTCCATCTCCCTCTGGTGCTCCCCTCCCCCTTTCTTTCTCCCTAGGCCTCCCGTCCCATAATCCTTTCCCTTCTCCAGCTGTGTATCCCTTTTGCCAATCAACTTTCTAGCTCTTAGCTTCATCCCTCCCCTTCCTGTCTTCTCCTATCATTTTGGATCTCCCCTCCCCCCCCCACTTTCAAATCTCTTACTATCTTTTCTTTCAGTTAGCCCTGACGAAGGATCTCGGCCCGAAACGTCATCTGTACTTCTTCCTATAAATGCTGCCTGGCCTACTGTGTTCCGCCAGCACTTTGTGTGCATTGCCTGAACTGTATTCTGTTGTTTTATAAGTTCCTTTGTTCGTTTTATTCCCTCTCTAACTTCCCTCAATTTTATAAACAATGCTCACCATTTCAGATGCTCCTTTTGACCTACAGTTCTTCCCTGTCCCTCGTAACAACTTAAAACTTAATTTTCACCTGCCTGTTTCAACCTGAAACATCGACCATCTTTCCACAGATGCTGCCTAACTTACTGAGTGTTTGCAGAACTTGTGTTTTTATAATCAGAAACAAACTTATTGCCCCTTATGACATTGTTAATTGAGAATGCAAAGGTTCAGAGAGATTCGCAGATGTCAGCTTCAAATCTCCCTGCTTCAGAGTCTTACCTTCACTTGACGTTCAACAGCAATATGCCTACGCAACTGGATCATGTCAGAGGTATACTGAAGAACTGCAGCAACTCCCATTCGCAAAAGGTGACTCTGATAGTTTTCCACTGCTTTTGCAATGCGTAATCTTTTTCTCTGTTGCTCCCGCATGTTTATCAGCCAGGCATCAAATACCTGAAAAGGAAACAGGCTGGAGGCTGAAGACCTTAACTACAGGAAGAGTACACTTCAGTCTTCTAAGTTTTTCACTGAATACAAGAGCTGGGATATTATGTTGAAGTTATATAAGACACTGGTGAGGCCTGATTTGGAGTATTGTGTGCAGTTTGAGTTACCTACCTACCAGAAAGAGCACAGATAAAATTTACAAGGATATTACTTGGACTTGAGGACCTGAGTTATGTAGGCCTCCATTAGTCTCGATAGACCATGGATCTGTGCTTTGGAAAGTTTCCAAGGCATAAGCCTGGGCAAGGTTTTTTTTTAATGGAAGACTGGCAGTTGCCCAAGCTGCAAGTCTCCCCTCTCCATGCCACCGATGTTGTTCAATGGAAGGGCATTAGGACCCATACAGCTTGGCACTGGTGTTGTCACAGTGCAATGTTGTGGTTAAGTGACATACACACAGACTCAGCCAAGGCTTGAACTAGCAACCTTCAGATGACTAGACAAATGCCTTAACCGCTTGGCCACATGAGTTATAGGGAAAATTTGAATAGGTCAGGATTTTATTCACTGGAAGTAGGAGAATCGGGAGATTTGATAGATTTATACAAAATGTTGAGGGGTAAAGGCAAGCAAGCTTTTTCCACTAAAGTTGGACCAGTCATGATATTTCAACAACACATCTGCAGAAGTTTGCTTAATCTCCTATATAAGTAAAAACTCTAGCACACCTTCCTTATGACTTCGTCTAGTTGCTGGGCATAGGACAGGTCATCTGAACTTCTAACACCTAGGAATTTAGAGCTGTTGACCTCTCCGCCACCAATCCACTAATTAGGAGGCCTCCTTTCCTCTTCCTAAGGTCAACAACCAACTCTTTAGTTTTACTGACATTGAGCAAGATGCGGTTGTTGCAGCACCTCTCAACCAGGTGCAAGTTGATGCATTATACCCATGATTTGGAGAATCTGTAAATGGTATTGGAACTGCGTTTAGCCACATGGTCTAGCATGTACAGGGAGTAAAGCAGGAGGTTAAGCACACAGCGTTGAGGTGCATCTGTGTTGATTGTCAGCAAGGAGATGTTGTTAACAATCCTTACTGATTGACATTTGCCAATGAGGAAGAAGAGGATCCAGTTGCAAAGGGAAATAGTAGGATCAGTAACATGATATCGGTTGTTGACCTGTTTCAGTGATGGACGAATTGCAGTGGGTCGCGTTTGTCCAGGAGGCGAGAGTTAATATGTGCCATGACAAGCTTCTCAAAGCACTCCAAGATAGTGGATGTCAGAGCCTCTGGGTGGTAGTTATTTAGACATGTTACCTTGTGTTTCTTAGGTGCCAGAACGATAGTGGTCTTCTTAAAGTAGGTGGGAACCTCAGGTTGAAGTAGAGAGAGGTTAAAAATGCCTACAAATATTCCTGCCAACTGACCTGTGCAGGATCTAAGGACACATTTAGGGATACCATCTGGGCCAAATGATTTCCACAGGTTCACTCTCAAGAAGACTGATCTTATGCACACAACAGTGGCTGTGGATTCAGGTGCATTGGACGCTAAAGGGGTGAGTGGTGAGATTCCAATCCCCTTCAGTTCAGAACAGGCATAGAATGCTTTAAGCTCATCACTGTTGTCCAGAATGCTACCTAACTTGGTCCCATAGCGCATTCTAACATGTAAGCCCTGCCACAATTGGCAGCTTGTCTGGGGCTAGATTTTGGACTAGTATTGTGCATGGGCATCCCTGATAGCTTTATGGAGGGGATGTTCTTCAGGATTATGGTATATTAACATTTTTTTAAAAACAGCATAATGTAAAAATTTGGAACCATTCAAGGTACAGTGTAAACCTTTGAAACTCTGCAGACTTTAGCCTTGTGGCTGCAGCTTCACCACCACCTCTTCAAGTATAACTAGGGAAGCAATGAATTCTGGTCTTGCCAGTACCATCTCACATGTTGAAAAAAACATTTGAAGATTACAATCCTGATAGGTAGGGTTTAGTATTAATTGTGCTGTTTATTATGCCCAGTCATCATAAGGTGAATATACATGAAATACTGTGGAAGGTGACACAACTTGGAAAGGAGAAGTGCACTAATGTCATAATCTTACAAGCAAAATAGATATGATTTTCCATGCCACATGATATCTTAACCATACATTGAAAGTCACTAAAGAATTCTAGAAAGGAAAGGAAAGATAGAGGAATTATGATAGGGGAAAGATAGAGAACACGATTAAATATTCTCGTTTCAGCCTGACACAGCTAAAAAGCACAACTGCTTCCAAGGTCAATACAGTCAACAAAGATGTCTTAATGTGTTTAAACAAACCATCACTGCTTAAAACTGACAGAAACAATGCCGATTGTGGACAGACTCCTTGCCAGATTCCATGTAGGAAATGTGGTTGCAGGTCAAGGATACAAATGCGCTTAAGGAAACGGGGTTTTAAACTCCCAATACTGAATATCTTGCTGGCAAACGTGCAGTCTCTGGTGAATAAAATCGAAGATCTCAGAGCTAGGGTGCTGAATCAGAGGGACATTAGGACCATTAGGACCATGTGTGTCCTTTGTTTCACAGAATCCCGGGTAACCCCTTCTGCACCAGATGCAGCAATTCAGACGAGTTTACTATACACCATCAGGATAGATCTATAGAGTCTCTCAAAAACAGAGTTGGAGGAGTATGCCTCATGATCAACTTTTCTTGGTCACAAATATATCAGTGCTGTCCCAATTCTGCTCACCAGACCTGGAATATCTAGCAGTTAAGTGCCATCCATTTTACCTACCATGAGAGATTTCCAGGATCATTTTGGAAGTGGCATACATTTCACCTCAGGCCAAAGTCAAACAGGCTTTAGATGATCTGAGCAATGGGATCAACATGCACGAAACAGCGCACCCTAACGCTTTCTCCATCATTTTGGGGGATTTTAACAAAGCCTGTCTGAAAAAAATCACTAAGCAATTACCATCAACAGATCACTTGCGATACCAGAGGAAGCAACATACTGGACCACTGTACACCACTATCAAGAATGCCTACTGTGCTATTCCACGTCCTCACTTCCGGAAGTCTGATCACTTGGCTGTTCTTTTACTCCTTGAGTATAGGCAGAGACTTAAGACTGCAGCACCAGTAGTGAGGACCAAGAAGGTTTGGACAAGGGAAGCACAGGAGTGCCTACAGGACTGCTTTGAATTGGTGGACTGGACTGTATTTAGGGATTCAGCTTCAAATCTGGATGAGTATGCTGCAGTTGTTACCAACATTAAAACCTATGTGGATGAGTGTGTGCCTACAAAGACTTACTGTACATTCCCAAACCAAAAGCCGTGGATGAACCAGGAGGTATGTCGCCTGCTGAAGGCTAGATCTGTGGCGTTCCAGGCTGGCAACCCAGGTCTGTACCAGAAAAACCAGGTATGATTTGTGGAGGGCTATTTCAAGGGCAAAGAGACAATTTTGAATGAGGTTGGAGGTGACTTCGGATATACGACAACTCTGGCAGGGTTTGCAAGACATTACTTCCTACAAAGCGAAACCCAATAGCATCAATGGCGGTGATGCTTGACTACCAGATAAACTCAACACCTTCTATGCCCGCTTTGAAAGGGTGAATATAACTACAGCTGTGAAGATCTGTGCTGCACCCGGTGACCCTGTGACCTCAGTCTCAGAGGCCGATGTTAAGCTGTCTTTAAAGAGGGTGAACCCTCACAAGGTGGAAGATCCCGACAGAGTACCTGGTAAGATTCTTAAGAACTTGTGCCAACCAACTGGGGGAGTATTCAAGGACATTTTCAACCTCTCACTGCTACAGGCTGAAGTTCCCACTTGCTTCGAAAAGGCAACAATTACACCAATGCCTAAGAAGAAGAATGCGAGCTGCCTTAATGACTATCGCCCAGTAGCACTCACAAGTGATGAAATACTTTGAATGGTTGGTCCTACCTCAGCAAGGACCTGGACCCATTGCAATTTGCCTATTGACACAATAGGTCAATGGTAGATGCAATCTCAATGGCTCTTCACACTGCCTTACACCACCTGGGCAATACACCTATGTCAGGATGCTGTTCATCAACTATAGCTCAGCATTTAACACCATCTTTCCCACAATCCTGATTGAGAAGTTACAGAACTTGGGCCTCTGTATCTTCCTCTGCAATTGGATCCTCGACTTCCTAACCAGAAGACCACATTCTGTGTGGATTGGTGATAACATCTCCTCCTTGCTGACGATCAATACTGGCGCACCTCAGGGGTGTGTGCTTCGTCCACTGCTCTACCCTATAACACCCATGACTATGTGGCTAGGCATAACTCAAATACCATCTATAAATGTGCTGATGATACAACCATTGCTAGTAGAGATGAAAGGGCATACAGCAGCAAGATATGCCAACTAGTGGAGTGGTGTCCCAGCAACAACCTGGCACTCTACATCAGTAAGACAAAAGAGCTGATTGTGGACTTCAGGAAGGATAAGTCAAAGGAACACATACAGAAGCGGAGAGAGTGAGCAGTTTCAAGTTCCTGGATGTCAAGATCTCTGAGGACCAAATCTGGTCCCAACATATCAATGCAGTTATAAAGAAGGTAAGACAGTGACTATGCTTCTTTAGGAGTTTGAAGAAATTTGGTATGTCAACAAATACACTCAAAAACTTCTATAGATGTATTGTGGAAAGCATTCTGAAAGCATCACTGTCTGGTATGGGGGAGGCTGCTGTACAGACCGAAAGAAGCTGCAGTGGGTTGTAAATTTAGTCGGCTCCATCTTGGGTATTAGTCTACAAAGTACCCAGGCCATCTTTAAGGAGCGGTGTCTTAGAAAGGCAGCATCCATTACTAAGGACCTCCAACACCCAAAACATGCCCTTTTCTCACTGTTACCATCAGGTAGGAGGTACAGAAGCCTGAAGGTACACACTCAGCGATTCAGGAACAGTTTCTCCCCCTCTGCCATCATATTCCAAAATGGGCATTGAACCCGTGAACACTATCTCACTTTTTTAATATATATTATTTGTTTTTTGCACTATTTTTAATCTATTCTATACGTATATCATAATTGATTGATTGATTGATTTATTTAGTTATTATTGGTTTTCTTTCTCTTCTATATTATGTATTGTATTGAACTGCTGCTGCTAAGTTAACAAATTTCATGACACATGTCGGTGATAATAAACCCGATTCTGTTTAAAATGTAGAAGCAGCTAAAGTGGTAGACTGGTGAAATAAAGCTGCTCCTTAAAAAGTAACAGTTAAGAAAATATTTTTACTAACAGTTCATTTGCTGATTCAAATAGCATGCTTTAGAGCTGGTGAGATTAAAGTTATTCACAAAAATATTGACATTGTCCTGGTCCTGGTTTTCACCACCTATGGTCCCTGCCTAGTTACTTTTCTGAATGTAGACGGCTGGAAAAGCTTACCTATTACATCCTGACTGATGCTTAGCTTAGCAGAGCAAACCTAACAGCATGTAGGTATCAAGCTCCTATGTCAATATCCTGCCTGCCCTAACATGGAACACCTTCACATCTCTTTGCTGTCAAAAGGCTTTTTAACAGCTTTTAACCGAATGTGATATAGATGTCAAAAGACTAATCAAATAGACTTACATATTTTAAATGATTATTTTAAAAAGCATATTAAAATATTAATAATTAAAAGAATTACATAATTTTAAATATTAAAATAAAGAAGATTCTTGCTTTTCTCCACACTGGGCAGGTAAGCACATAGCTGATTCAATGCTGGGCTCACTGATCAGCTTTGGACAGAAGGACAGATGTCTGCCCTCTGGACTTCAGACTTCCATGTTTGACAGAACATGCACAGAAGTCCAAATTGCTAAGGCCATCAGTGGCTCATAATTAACAGGCCCCTTTAGAAACACGAGCAATAAATTGCAACTTGGCCCAATCAAACATGCAAATTTATGCTACCTGACCTGCTGAATTGCTGCAGCAGTTCATTTTGTGCCCGAAGTTCCATCACCTTCAGGCTCTTATGCTTATATATTTATCTGATCACTCTGGGGGGAAAAATAATGTTTTCTGTTTCATACTTAATTCATCCAATGAAGTTTTAAGAGAATTAATGATACCAACATAACTTTCTGCTGTTGAGGACAAAGCAGTAACTTGAAGCCTCTTGATTTCAGATCAAGAAATTATTATGTTGGCTGAAACTAATCTCCCTTAGGGTAACAAAGTGTCCTCACTTAAGGTAAATCAGCCATATTTTACCAGCAAACTTGAATACATCACACTTGGCCTATTAATTCAAACCGTTGATTAGATCATGCACACTATTACTGTCAATAATCCATCTCTTATATTTTCCCAAGCCAAAATAACTTGTTTGTTCCATTAACTAAATGAGATCTAATTTTATTTAATAACTTATTAGCACTTCATCAAACACCTTCTCAGACCCCAAATACAAGTCATCATCTGGTCCACCTTCAGATGATGACTGAAGGTGTTAATCTCAAAAAACTTTGAACAGAAATGTTCTGTGTTCCCTTTCGTATATCCATATTGAACTTGCTCAGTCCTAATCAAATGTAAAGTTCCTTTCAGTACCTCTTCCTCTCTAACCCATTGTCCCCTATTTCCAGGCCTTATGACATAAATACTGACAGTCAATTCTTTGTCATTACTTCTACCTAAGTCTGAACTGAAAGCACTAACTTTTGCTGCTAATCTTTTTACATATATATTTAAACTTCTGCAACTTGATTTTTAAAAATTTCTCACTAGATTATTGTTATAATATTTTGTGTTGAGCTCATCGCATGACTGCATGGCCAAACACTCGAGTAATCACATTGTCAAGTTCACTAATGACATGACAGTGGTGGGTTCATCACCAACGATGATGAAACAGCCTACGGAGAGGACGTGGGACAGCTCGAGGCCTGATGCCAGGCAAATAACCCCTTCCTCAAGGTCAACAAGACAAAGGAGATGGTTATCAACTTCAGGAGAACTCACACCCCTCTGGCACAGCAGTGGAAACTGCAAGCAGTTTCAAACTCCTGGGAGTACACATCTGGCACAACCTCTCATGGTCCTAGAACACATTCTACATAATCAGGAAAGCTCACCAATGACTCTACTTTCTGAGGAGGCTGAAGAGAGCTGAACTATACAGAGGTATACTCACATCCTTCTACAGATGAGCAATAGAGAGCATCCCAACTGCTGCATCACTGCATGTCACAGAAACTACACTGCAGCAGACAGAAAGGCTCTACAAATATTAATCAAAACTGCCCAAATCACTGATACCAGCCACCCATCATCAAAGACAGAAAAGTCCTGGAGAATTGCCAGGGACATCATGAAGGATCCACTCATCTTGTTCATAGACTATTTGTTCCACTCCCTTCAAGGAGAAAGCCACATAGTATCTACACCAAGACCACCAGACACAAAAATAGTTATTTTCTCCGAACAGGAAGGCTGATCAACACCTCCACTCACTAACCCATCCCTCATCCCCCACCACTACCACTTTATCATTTCATGTCAGAGTCACCTTATGTATAATTACTCCTAGCGTCACTTTATTAATATACAATCAATGAATATAAGCAATCTTATGTACTTCTGTATTTATATTATGTATTTTTATATTTTATTGTTGTGTTCTTTACCTTATTGTGTTTTTTGTGCTGCATCAGATTTGGAGTAATAATTATTTTGTTCTCATTTAGACTTGAGTACCAGAAGTGACATGAAACGATCTTGAATCTTATGACGTACCATCCCCTTTGCTTACTGAGTTCTCGGTCCCCTTTGGCTTAATTCTGAATTTGTTCCAATCCTTGGGTTTACTCTATTTTTGGCAATATTAAACTCTTTTCCTTCATCTAATGTTATCTTTAACTTATTAGATACAGCTGGAACACCTTTTCTATTGGACTTTGTGCCTTAAAAGGATATTTAATTTGCTGTATTTTTTAATTTGTTATATGTTAGTCACTGCTTTCATTTTTAAATACCCTTTAATGTAGTTATCAACTAAATGTATTCCATCAGTTATTATATGGGCCTTCTTATCAATTTTGCATTAGTTAACTATGTTGGAATAATTATTCCCAAAATTTGGTTATGTCTCTCTAATGGCAATTAAATTGTGCCCATTACTTTTTCCATTACTGCCATTAATTCATTTATCTTGTTATGAATACTGTATGATTTCACACAGTTTGACTTTGCAACAATTTTTCCTTGCTCTAACACAAAGTGTGGTTGTATGCTCTGTCCATTCCTGTTGAACTGGTTGTCATTACCCCTTCTGCCATCCTGCACAATCATGTTGTTTCCACTCTCTTAAATCCAATCACTTGTACTTAGTTTTGTTTAACTTGCAGTTGTTATTTGATTCATTAGCTCACTGGTCCCAGATCAATTCAAGTGTATTTATCCACTTCCCTTTTTGCACAGTGGTCTATCAGGTGGCACACACTTCTTCCACCCCAACTCTTGAACCACATATATTCAAGTTTCTGATTTTACCATTTCTATATTAATTTGCACATGACTCAGGTTGAAACTTGGATATTATTAACTTTCTGATTGATTCATAACTTAAATCCAACCTGTTTATACTCTTAAAGCTATACCTCCTCCTCAGTTTCATTACTGTCATTACTTCCCACGATGTTATGGATAGATGGTTAGACTCTCTTTGCTGGAGATGAAAATGACCTGGTACTTTATGGCATGAATATTATGTGACATTTATCATCCACACCTGAAAGTGTCCTCCTCCTGTTGCAGGCAGGTGTTATCATTTACTGAGTTGCTGCTACTGGAACTTAACAGAACATCGTTAGCAAACCAATGACCATCTTTCTTAACAACAGTTAAGGTTGATTGGGTCAAGAGAATAGCTATAATTTCCTGTTGTGTTTTGTTCTCAGGCTTGGGTAATTAAACTCCAACAACCACACCTATCTACCCCTGTCCAAAGTACTGTACATGTGCAGCCACTGTGGCATTTATGTCCTGATTCCATTTTACCATGGCTTCTTGTTGCCACCTCTGGCACTCAGCTCATTGGTCTATTTTGAATAAAGACTCGCATGAGACCTGGAGTCAAGTCATTCATTAGCTTTCATCATTCTGCCATGAACTAACAGCAGATTGGTCAGGCAGTAATTCACAGAACCGCAGGTGGTAATTCAAAATTTGACATGCTTCTTGAGAACATGATCTATCCAGGTAATTTTCCACATTATCAGGGAGATTTTGTAAGTTTTAAAGGGACATTGACAGGATGTAGAGTTGAACTAAGATATGGTAGATGGAGTTCAACTTAGAAGAGTGTGAAGTAATTTACTTTGGAAGGTAGAATTTGAAGGCACAATACAGAGTTAATGGCAGGATTCTTAGCAGTGTAGAGGAAGGAACACAAGGATCTTGAGGTACATGTCTATGCATCCTTTAAAGTTGTTGCACAAGTTGATGGGGTTGTTAAGAAAGTGTATGGTGTGTTGGCCTTCATTAGTTGGGGGATTGAGTTCAAAAGCCATGAGATAATGTTGCAACTCCATAAAACAATAGTCACACTATTGTGTATTGTGTTCTGTTCTGGTCACCTCATTATAAGAAGAATGTGGAAGCTTTAGGGAGGGTGTAGAGGAGAACAACCAGGTTGCTGCCTGGATTAGAGAGTATGGCTTATGAGGAAAGATTGAGTGAGCTAGAGCCATTGTCTGTGGAGAAAAGGAGGATGAGAGGTGATTTGATAGAGGTGTATACAATGATAAGAGGCATAGATCAAGTGGATAGCCAGACACATTTTCTCAGTGCAGAAATGACCAAAACAAGGGGGCATAATTTTAAGATGATTGGAGGAAAGTATAGGGGGTATGTCAGAGGTAAGTTTTTTTTACACACAGAAAATGGAGCATGTGTAGGAACACCCTCCCAGGGGAGCTGGTAGAAGCTGATACATTACGAGTCTTTAAGAGACTCTTAGATAGGCACATGGATGAAAGAAAAACAGAGGGTTATGTAGGATGGAAGCATTAGATTTCTCTTCAAGTCAGTATAAGCTCCTGTACTGTGTTGTTATATTTTATGTCCTATGTCGATATTGGCATAGTAGTCTGTTAAAGGCACAAAATATTCTTGAGCCAAGCCTTCACTGTCAGAAGACTGCTTGGTCCTGTAGTCTTTTATGTGTCCTAACCTCTCAGTTTTTCTTGATATCACATGGAATTAATTGAATTAGATAAAGTCTGCCTTCTGTGATGATGGATAGAGAAAAAAAAGAGGGCATGGGTTAAGGGTGAAGGGGAAAAAGTTTAAAGGGAACTTCTTCACACAAAGATGAAATGGTAAATGTGGGCTCACTTTTAACATTTAAGAAAAACTTGGACAGGTACATGGATGACAGGTATATGGAGGGATATGGTCCAGGTGCAGGTCAGTGGGACTAGGCAGAAAAATGGTTCGGCACAGCCAAGAAGGGCCAAAAGGCCTGTTTCTGTGCTGTAATTGTTATGATATACTTGTACACGTACTCGTGAGCAGATAATTAAAGTTGGTGCACATGCACTGTTGTTTTTATCTGAAATATTGCTTTTTTCAACCGCAGCGCCCAATTTTTTCAACTTTCAGTTGGTGGCATAATAATAGCACAACTCTGAAACATCGGAGGGTGAGTGTAAGAGTAGAAAAATGTCAACTGAGACGAGCAACTAGCCACAAATAGAGATGGGTGCGGTAGCAATGCCTGGAGGTGAGACAGCAGCATCTCAGCAGCACCCAGCACCCACGGGCAACCCCGTGCCGGGGAACCATGGTCGGGGCAGAAGTGCTTCCCCAGTCAGCAGCACCGGCCATGACGGTCAACCGCGGACTGATAGGCAGATGGAAGACATGACGGCAGATGTGGACTAACTACAGCCTTGTAGCACAACCGCACAAACAAGTTCCAGCATACCAGGCAGCATTATTTTTGCATACAATTGGACCGTCAGGACTTGAGGTCTACAATAGTTTTGCGTTCGCAGATGAGGCTGAAAGCCAAGACCGCAAAGATTCTAGCTGCATTTGACAGATATGCTCTCGGTGAGAAAATGACACATATGAACGGTACTTGTTCAACAAGCGACAAAAAGAACAAGGTGAGACCTTTGAATCATTTCTTGCCAGACATGAAATTTTTGCTCATGTATGTCAGACAGTCTGCTGAGACAAGATCATACTGGGCATTAACAACTCCCAAACCAGGGGGGACATCACGTGATGACGTAGGATCGAGACGCAGGGACCCAGCTCTCCCGTAAAAAGTTAATAAATTAATGTTTAAATGAAGAAAAGTTAGTCAATACTCTCTAAAAGTTGCTTATAAACGACTCCGGACTGTGTCAAGCTATGCCTCAAGGAAAGAAGATGAAGAAAACTAATACCGGGAAGACTACGCAAGCTGGAACAAGAGCGAGGCCCACGTCTACCGAGGAGCCGCGATCTCAGGTACATTGTATCGCCGGTGATACTGAACAGGAGATGGTGGCAACGCTTGCCACTTCCAAAGGAAAAAACCATCGTGAACTGCGCAAGCGCGAAGGATGGACCATGCGCAAACAGGAACAAAAAGAACTACAAAGCCCAGCTACCACTGCAACTGAAAGTGATAGCGAATCGGAGGGAGAGTCAAATCTCTCGGAAGGATCAGCTGAAGGAGGTAAAAGTCCTTCTAGAAATATAGAAAAGACTTTGAGGCAAATAATGCGTAAATTAGACACATTAAAAGTAATTAAAAATAACCAAAAAAAACTCGAAAAAAAAATGACCAATATGGAGACTATGCTTGATAAAATGACAAAGAGACAGGAAAAAATGGAAAAAAGAATTACGGACTTGGAAACTACAACGGAAGACATGGTTGAAAGAATGGACAAAATGGAAAAGGAAAATACTGCTTGGACATCAGAAAGAAAACAATTTATGGAAAAAATTGATAAGCTTGAAAATCTCAGTAGACGAAATAATATTAAAATTGTTGGACTTAAAGAAGATATAGAAGGAGAAGATCCAATAAATTTTTTTCAAAAATGGATCCCTAAAAAATTGAAAATGGAAAGAGAAACTCCAATTGAGATTGTATGGGCGCATAGATCTTTAAGGTCAAGACCTCGAGCTGACCAAAACCCACGATCAATTTTGATAAAATGCTTACGATACCAAGACAAAGAAAAGATCCTGAAGGCCGCTGCCCAAAGTGCCAAAAATAGAAACGGGCCACTGATGATAGCAGGGAAACCAATTCTTTTTTATCCTGATATAAGTTACAACCTGTTGAAGAGAAGGAAGGAATTTAACCCAGCGAAAAAAGCCTTATGGGAAAAGGGTTATAAATTTACAATGCGTCATCCAGCAACACTGATAATTTTTTTGGAGGACAGAAAATTTCTTTTTTCCGACTATCGAAAAGCGGAGGAGTTTGTACAAGAACTTCCATCTATTCGCTAACTACACATAGAGGCTTCCAAACGTAATGGATTAAAGATGAAGATAGAACCAAGGAACAGAAGTGATGGACATTTATGGATATTACAGAAGAGAAAAGCAAAATTTTAGAAATACTAAATGAGAATAGTATTTTTTTTTTCTCTTCTTATACATATACTTTTTTATGTTGCGGGGGAGCTGGGAGGCTGTGGATCGGTTACTGCGGGATTCACGTGTGTAATCATGGCGGTTGCCATGACCCGTACAGCAGAGGGGGGTAATGTTGTGTCTTTTTTCCACAACATTAGTAGGGGGGTATTTTTTTTTTTTTTTTTTTTTTCCTTTATATTTTAATTTTTTTCTATCTTTTTGCCTGGATGAATGGTGGGGACACACATAGCAACATGGAGACTTTTATAAAGATTTCCCAGGATACCACGAAAGTGGAAAGATTAGGTATTATTATAGATTGAAAAGAAAAAGAACTTTAACATATATTTTAAAAAAAAATGAGAACTCCGTGGAGTGTGTGGGGATCTTCCAACATCCAGGCATTCCCTTTTTTTTTCTCTTTCTTATTTTTTTAATAGGGATGTTAGGGGGGAGGGGTTAAGGGGAGGGGGTTGGGTAACACTTTTTTTTTCATGCACATTTATTCTGTAACAATTTGAAAACAATAAAAAAAAGTTTAAAAAAAAAAAAAAAAAAAAAAAAACAACTCCCAAACCAGAAAACATCTGTTACAAGAGAGAAAGCTAACGCTCAATAACTGCATTGACATCTGTGAAAGCACAGAAATGGCTAAATCACACCTACAAGCATTCAATACAGCTGCAGATAGCAGGTCCGCTACTGTCTATGAGATAAAATCTTGCGCTAACAAGTGTTATGACCCCAGCCCCCTCCTTTGTGAGAATCGCAAGAGCCCTAGTGAAGGGGGGGGTCAATGACCCGAGAGAGAGCGACGTGCTGAATTGGACTCAGGAGAGTGAGAGAGAGGCCTCAAGGTTTTGGAATGTGGTCTGGCCTCTCTTGGAGAAATGGCCATTGTCTCTTGGAATGGGGACTGGGTTACGTGCAAACCCTCAGGGCAACGTGGGCTGGGAGATGAGGAGAGATTGCCTCACCCCACCCTGATTGACAGCTACAACCCTGCAAGTCCCGATAAAAGGTGGGCTGCCGAGGCGGCCCCTCAGACGCACCAAGGAGACACACTAAGAAGACACGATAGCGCTTCCCGTCGGAGCGGGAAGCCATTTTGAAGGAAGCCACGTGCGTTAGATTCCAGATCGGGAGTCTGTGGCTGAAACCAAAGGAAAAACCGTTTTTAACTAACAACAGGGATTTGCTTCGCAAAGACAACGGGCAAGTGTTCCTTTCTCTCACCAATCCCTCTCTCCAACACGTGAAATGCCAGCGGTTCCCAAACGGAAAAGCCTGCAGATTTCTGAGTGACTTTTATATTTCCATTGGACTCAGTATTATCCCCTAGACAACGATAGAGCTTATTTCTGATTGATTATTACTATACCTGTGCTTTAGATTGAGTATTGACGACGTATATGATCTGAATGTTTTGTATTAACCATACGTTTGTGCCCCTTTATAAATAAAAAACGTTTGAAAATAGTACCATCAGACTTCAGCGGACCTCTCTATCTTTGCTGGTAAGCCACCCAGTTACAGGGTACGTAACAAGTGGGGTACTCGTCTCGGGATTTGAAACCAAAGGGGAGGGTCAGTGAATCGGGCTGTAAGTCCAAACTTGAATCTGGGTACGCAGGTAGCCAGACAGAAAACCAGCAAAGATGGACGTGGATGAATTTATGAGAAACCCGACTCCGGGGGCGCTAGGGAAGGCTACCAAATTAGACTTGGTAAATCTGGCGAAGGGGTTAGACCTCACAGAGGTGAGGTCATCAATGAAAAAGCGGGAAGTGCGAAGGGTCATAACTCAGTATTATATTGGGAAGAAGGTGTTTGCAGCTGAGGATTTGGAAAATCTCCCCGAAAAGATATTAGCGAGTGGGACAGATCAGTTAGAGTTGGAGAAAGTAAGGTTGGAACATGAATTTAAAGTAAAGCAGCTGGAAGCAGCTGAGAAGGAAAAGGAACGGGCTGAGAGAGAAAGGGAGCAGGCATTCAAACTAAAGGAATTAGAGGTGAAATGGGTTCATGAGCTCCAGTTAAAAGAGCTAGAAGCAGCCGAGAAAGAGAAACAAAGGAGCCATGAGTTGGAGCTGGACAGGCGAAGGCAAGAGCAAAGAGAGAAAGGGGTAGAGAGAGAGGAGGGGTTTGATGTTAGTCGGGCGTTGAGGTTGGTCGGGGGGTTCGAGGAGACGGATGTTGATAGTTATTTCTTGCTTTTTGAAAAGGTGGCAGTGAATCAGAAGTGGCCCAGAGAGCAGTGGGTGGCGTTGTTACAAAGTGTGTTACGAGGGAAAGCACAGCGGGCATATGCAGCGTTGCCCCCGGAAGGGGAAGGGAATTATGACCAAGTAAAGGAGGCCATTCTCCGGGGTTACGAGTTAGTACCTGAAGCGTATAGACAGAGGTTCAGAAATTTAAGGAAAGGGTGGAATCAAACGTATACCGAGCTAGCCCATGAGAAGAGTGTGCTCTTGGACCGTTGCTGCTCCGCGGAAAAGGTGGCCGAGAATTATGGGCGTCTCAGGGAGTTATTTTTGATTGAGGAATTTAAAGGTTGTGTACCGGAAGAGATCCGGATGTATTTGAATGAGAGCACGAATCAGTCCATCTCAGAAATTGCTAGGTTCGCAGATGAATATGCCCTAACCCACAAGACAAAGTTTTCCTCGAATGAAAGTTACCAGAGAGACCGTGGGAACGGTAAAGAAAGCCCGCCGGCTGAGGCAGAGATCCCGCTGGGAGCTAGTGGTAAAATTGAGGAGGAGAGGCAAGATGGCAGGAGAGGTCCTGGCTTGACCTGTTTTAATTGTGGAAAGGTGGGTCATATTGCATCTAAGTGCTTTGCTCCGAGAAAGGAGCCAGAGAGAGGGAAAGCAGCGATCCCTATCGGGTGTGCAGTGGTAATCAGAAAATCGGCAAGAGGGTCCCAGGTAAGCAGAGAGCGCGAGAGGTTGGAGATTTATCTGTCACACGGAACCGTGTCTGTGAGGGAGGGGGACCCACCAATTCCCGTATGGATTTGGAGAGACACGGGGGCGGAGCTATCATTAATTAGACGTAACGTATTACAATTCGGACCTCCGACGGGCGAGGTAGCCCTGAGAGGAATAGGAAAATGGACAGAAAGGGTGTCTTTATGTAGGGTCATTTTGGATTGTGATCTGGTGTATGGATCAGTTGAAATGGGGGTGCCATCAGAATTCCCGAGAACTGACGTGGATGTCCTCCTTGGAAACGATTTAGCAGGAGGAAAAGTTTGGTCGGCCATGACTATGACCCGCCGACCGGTGTGTGTTGAGGCCCCGCCCATAGCGTCCCCGAGCTATCCCGCATACGCGGACACTCGCAGCCTGTCGAGAGCGGCAGCTGAGAACGGGAGCAGTTTAAAATTGGCCAGTTTTGATTTGGCCCAGACGTCTTTACCGACCCTGTGCCATGAGGGTTTCGAGGGTGGTAAAACGAGGAATAGTAACGTAAAAGGGGGTAAGGGAGAGAAGGTAGATCTTCCCTTAGCGAAGAAAAAGGTCCTAGAGGTAGGAAATAAAGATGAGAAACAGATAAAGCTGTTAAAAGGTCCAGAGTTGGACATGGATGATCTGTCTGGGTTGGCAGAATTGTTTGAGGACGTTGAGAGTTCTAAAGGTGTTCCCGATAGCGAGATGAGGGCAATCCTAGATGAAAAGGGTACCCTTGCCTTGAGGAAGTCTGCTGAAAGGGCCGAGGAGGTTGTTTCAGCTCGCAGGGTTGCGCCTTCCCCCGGTGAGAGCTTCCCAGAGAGGAACTGGGAGGACCGGGGGAAGTTAGAATGTGAAAAGGGTACGGGTGTTGAAAGCCTGGAAGAGGCCAATGCCCCGTTTGAGTGTGTCCAAGATGGGGATGCACGTGGTCCTGAACCTAGTCACGGAGCTCAGAAAAAGTCTGAGGTATTTGACTCAGCTGGACGAGGCGGCCGTCCTTTTGGATCAGATAGACTTGGTTCAGGGAAGAAAGGGTTAACCTTGGGAAGTGTGAGTTCCCCGATGGTTGCGCTGAAGGGGGTGTTCCGAGTTAATGTGGAGTTTACGAATGGGGAGATAACTGTTGTTGTGGAGGAGAACGGTAAATCTGTAGTTCCCAAATCGAATGAAAAAAAATTAAAGTCTAGATTGATGCCTGTGCATCGATTACAGGTTGATTTGGAATGTAAAGGTGCCCCACACGCTATTGTTATTCAAGAAAGCGCTGTGAGGAAGCCAAAAAATAAATGCGGCTGGAGGGAAAGGTTCGAACTGAAACACATCAGCCTGCATGGTCTTGACAAAAGGGTTAGCTACCTGTGTAGCATTAAAGAATTGGGTGGAAATTCCCATGATGGACTAGGTTGGGGACACGGAGTTAAGAGAATAACCCTTGTGGAAAGGAAAGGCGGAAGAGTACCTCGCCAAATTACTCAAGTTCCCCACGAGGGGACTCACCGGAAAAGAGGCAACGGTTAATAGAAATGCCATTTTTAAACAGCAAAGCCGGTTGTACGGGTTTGCGCCAAAACCTGTTAATAATAAAGACAACCCCTTTGGAGACCTGCCGGTGAAGTAACACGACCGAAACGATTAGTATTTGCATAAACTTTTGTAGATGCACCTAAGCTAAGATCACACACCCTTAGTTTTGTTGCTGAAGAAAATAAATAAATAGGTGGTTATTGAGCTGAAGTTTGATGCTACAAGACTTTAGTACGGTACGCGATGTTAAGATATTAAAGAAAGGGACACTGTAATTGTTACCTGTTTAGATACTGACTTGAATGTATAACAGTAGTACACTGTGAAAAGAAAAGCTTGTGTATTGTGTTAGATTCAAAAACCCTGTGAGACTCTGTACCAACTTCTTTTTAACCGCTGGTAAAAAACTTTTAATAGGGGAGGTATTATGACCCCAGCCCCCTCCTTTGTGAGAATCGCAAGAGCCCTAGTGAAGGGGGGGTCAATGACCCAAGAGAGAGAGCGACGTGCTGAATTGGACAGGAGAGTGAGAGAGAGGCCTCAAGGTTTTGGAATGTGGTCTGGCCTCTCAGCCAGACAAAAGCCACAGAAATGGCCATTGTCTCTTGGAGACACCTTTGTGGAATGGGGACTGGGTTACGTGCAAACCCTCAGGGCAACGTGGGCTGGGAGATGAGGAGAGATTGCCTCACCCCACCCTGATTGACAGCTACAACCCTGCAAGTCCCGATAAAAGGTGGGCTGCCGAGGCGGCCCCTCAGACGCACCAAGGAGACACACTAAGAAGACACGATTGCGCTTCCCGTCGGAGCGGGAAGCCATTTTGAAGGAAGCCACGTGCGTTAGATTCCGGATCGGGAGTCTGTGGCTGAAACCAAAGGAAAAACCGTTTTTAACTAACAACAGGGATTTGCTTCGCAAAGACAACGGGCAAGTGTTCCTTTCTCTCACCAATCCCTCTCTCCAACACGTGAAATGCCAGCGGTTCCCAAACGGAAAAGCCTGCAGATTTCTGAGTGACTTTTATATTTCCATTGGACTCAGTATTATCCCCTAGACAACGATAGAGCTTATTTCTGATTGATTATTACTATACCTGTGCTTTAGATTGAGTATTGACGACGTATATGATCTGAATGTTTTGTATTAACCATACGTTTGTGCCCCTTTATAAATAAAAAACGTTTGAAAATAGTACCATCAGACTTCAGCGGACCTCTCTATCTTTGCTGGTAAGCCACCCAGTTACAGGGTACGTAACACAAGAAATGTTGAAAGCATCCTGGACAGAAGGTTAGTGCTAGTGGTAGAGCCAGAGCCAAAGGCACCTTGAACAGCCACAGAAGCAAAGTGCTGTGGCATGGAACATGCAAGAGACAAGCAACAATGCCCAGCATACGGACAGGTGTACAAGGCGTGTGGCATTTGAAATCACTTTGCAAAGGTATGCAAGCAGAAGCCCGTGCATGGGGTGGAAGCACAAAGCCATGACCAAACAGACAGTGACAGCAGCACCGAGTTTATCGACAATGTCATACTAGTGGTCAACAGTTTGAAGACAAAGGATGACGTATTCGCATTGATGCTCATCAATGGAAAGCCAAAAGACTTCCACAAGCCGACAGCGGGGCGACCATTAACATTTTACCCTGCAAATACTTGGAGGGGGTAGATCACACACTAAGACAACGCACAAAAAAGCTAATGATGTGGAACAAGACCACCATGGATGCAGAAGGGATGTGCAGAGTGAAACTCCGTAACCCCATGACGAACGGCAAGTATTCTGTTGAATTTGTCGTGGTCACTGACGACTTTACACCATTGCTGGGAAGCAGGGCCGGCCAACAAATGAAGCTGATTACAGTCAACGATGACAACTTTCGCAGGGTGCATGCATCTACACTCACAGAAAAACAATGCACACCAGAAGTGTTTGATGATGCGCTCGGGGAGCTTCCAGGTGCAGCCCACCTGCAGATTGATGAGGAAGTTCAACCCACGTGTTACCCCCACGACGTCTACCTCATGCTATGAAGCAAAAAGTGAAAGCTGAGCTTGATCAACTGGTAGATCGCAAGGTGATAGCTCCAGTCCATGAACCTACAAGGTGGGTTAACCAGCTAGTGGTCGCAGAGAAGAAGAATGGCAATCTTCGTATATGCATTGACCCTCGACCATTGAACAAAGCGCTGAGGAGAGAACACTACCCCCTTCCGGTGATAGAGGACACTTTGCCAGATCTTGATCAGGCTGGGTTTTCAACAAGGTTGATATGAGTTCTGCATTCTGGCAAGTGAAACTGGACAGTGAATCAAGCGTGCTCACCACCTTCCACACACCTTTCAGGTGGTATAGATAGCTCAGACTTCCATAAGGAACCAACGTTTCATCAGAGATCTTCCAGCGCAAACTGCATCAGGCACTGGAAGGACTACCGGGAGTGATCTGCGCGCAGACGATATTCTGGTGTATGGAAAAGGGGAAATGCAGGGAAAGGCAATCACCAATCATGATGTGAAACTTCAGCAGCTATTACAGCGTTGTGCAGAGCAGCATATCAGGCTCAACAAGAACAAATCTGGCTTCAGTGCAACAGAGATACCCTTTTGGGGGCATCTCATCATAAGTGAGGGACTTCAGCCTGATCCTAAAAAGGTCGCTGATGTTCGCAACATGCCAGCACTCACAGATGTGCAGGGAGTGCAGTGATTAATCGGATTTGTCAACTACCTGAGCCGTTTTCTACCAAGTCTCTCAGATACCCTTCAGCCAATAAGACAGCTGACAAAGCCAGATGTAGCATGGGAGTGGTCAGCTGAGCAGTAAAACACTCTCTCCAAGATCAAGCCGATGGCATCCGAAGCACCGGTGTTAGCATACTACAATTCTAAGGAAGAGCTAACCATCCAATGTGACGCCAGCAAAAAAGGCAGCACTCCTCCGGAATAGGCGTCCAATCGCATATGCAAGCAGAGCGTTAACAGACACAGAAACGTGTTATGCAGCGATCGAAAAGGAAATGATCGCAATCATTTTCGCACTTGAGCGTTTTCATCAATACACTTTTGGCTGCTTCACAAGAGTACTCTGCGATCACAAGCCGCTCAAAATGATAGTTAAGAAGCCATTGGTGAAGGCACTAAAGCGCCTACAGGGAATGCTTCTTCGCCTGCAGAGCTATGATTTCGTCAAGAAAAGCTCATGGATACGCTATCGCAAGAAGTTAGTGGTACTCCTGGCCAGGAGAACAGCTTCGACGAAGTTAACATGCTATCGCACTTGCCAATCCGCGATGAGTGTCTAGAGCAGATTCGCACAGAAACAGTGAAAGATGACACACTACAGATGTTGAAACACATAATCATCAGCGGATGGCTGAGCGAACGTGACGCGCTACCAGAGCAACTCACACCTTACTATAGCTATAGAGATGAGCTTGCAGTCCAAGGCGGCTTAATCTTCAAAGGTGAGCATGTCATCATACCGCAAAGTGAGCAAAAGCATATAAAGGAAAGAATTCATTCGTCACACTTGGGCGTAGAAGAATGCCTCAGATGTGCACGCGAATATCTTTTTTGGCCAGGCATGAGCAGCGACAGCAAGTAATATATTGCTACACGTGATGTTTGTCGCACATATGAAATGAGTCAGCAGAAAGAATCGCTTATGAGTCATTAGGTACCTGCTCGGCCATGGGAAAAGATAGGTACCGACCTATTTACATTCGAAGGAAAGAATACCTCATCACCATTGATTACTACAGCAATTTCTTTGAGGTAGATCTTCTCTACGATACGACCAGTGCAGCCGTTATTTGCAAATTGAAGGCTCGTTTTGCGAGATATGGTAGCCCAAAACAGATGGTTAGTGATAATGGGCCACAATACACATCAGCAGAGTTTCACAGATTTGCATGAGAATGGGATTTTGAGCACTTGTGTAGCAGTCCCGGAAATAGCAAAGCAAATGGAAAAGCTGAATCAGCAGTTAAAACAGCTAAACGGATCCTCATTAAGTGCAACAAATCGCGAGCAGATCCCTACCTCGCACTTCTAGACCATCACAACACATCTTCGCAAGGGCCCAGCACAAGTCCTGCCCAGTGTCTGATGAATCGCCGCACACGCACGCTCCTGCCTACAACAGCGAGTTCTGGAACCCAGAGTTGTATGCGAACGCAAGCGTACGAAACAACACGCCAGCAGCAGGCCGACAATTACAACAAATCAGCCAAAGATCTTGCCCCACTCAACGAAGGGGATACTGTGCGCATGTAACCCCTGGTGAAAGGTAAAAAGAATTGGAAGAAAGCAATTGTGTGTCAGCGCTTTGATGATCGTTCATATGTAGTTTAAACCCCTTCTGGGATCTACTGACGTAATCGCACACATCTACAAAAGACGGCTGAGGAACCTCCAGGAAAGCAAATCACACATGAACAGGCAAAATCAGGTCAAACAACTGAGATCAATGACCACAGTGTGCCTACTGCATCAAATGCACACAAACACTAGCAGAGTGTAATGACAATGACCACAGTGTGTCTACCGCATCAAATGCACACGGCCAAACACTAGCAGAGGCTAATGACAATGACCACAGTGTGCCTACTGCATCAAATGCACACGGCCAAACACTAGCAGAGGCTAATGACAATGACCACAGTGTGCCTACTGCATCAAATGCACACAGACAAACACAAGCAGAGGCTAATAACAATGACCACAGTGTGCCTACTGCATCAAATGCACACGGCCAAACTCTAGCAGAGGCTAATAACAATGACCACAGTGTGTCTACTGCATCAAATGCACACAAACACTAGCAGAGTGTAATGACAATGACCACAGTGTGCCTACTGCATCAAATGCACACGGCCAAACACTAGCAGAGGCTAATGACACAACACAAACATTGAAACATGCAAATAACAAACAACAGGACATAAGAGACATAAGGCATGATTAATGAATGCTTTGTAAGTTAATTCCATGAAAATATACTCGAAAGCAGTCTCCAGAGAAAGTGAGTTTAATTGTTAATACAACTGTTCCTTTACTTCGTTTTGATAAAAAGGGGGATGTTATGATATACTTGTACATGAATTCGTGAGCAGATGATTAAACTTGGTGCACATGCGCCGTTGTTTTTATCTGAAATATCTGTCTCGAAACAGTAATGTTCTATGGTTCTAAATGCCAACTTAAACTACATAAAGCTCTAGGTAAGTTCCCTCATCACAGGCTTCCCATGATTGCATCCTCCAATGTTAGAGATATGTTCAGTTGTATTGACAACTGGGTGAAGGTAGAAGGAAGCAAACATTACCACAGATAGAACTGGATCTTTGTGAAGACTAGTTTTCAAGAATCTATGTTGGGACAGTTTGAGCTTTTCTATTTTTATTACTGATCTTGATGGAGGATATGATTTCAAAACCTGCTAATGATACAATAAACAGTGCAAATTTTAAGACCATGTACAAGTTCATATGTTTCAGGAAATCTTAGTTTTGGGTAATTGACTCAGGATTGCAAACAATTTTTTAATCTGGTAAGCTGAAATGCTGTGCACGTGGGCAGTACAAATGCGTAAAATTGATTCCTCTTAATTCTCAAAGCACTAAAAAAAATTCACAAATATTTTGCTGTACAGAGTAGACCAAAGTAGAAATGCAATGCAGTAAACAAGCATATATTCTGTTCCAGCTAAGTATTCCAATTGAAAATGGAATTTAACTGTATTAAATTGTAACAAACTATGTATGAGGGATAAATATGAGGAGGTGGCTTTTTCCCTCCAAAGGACATTAACTACAAAAGGCTGTTATCTCACTAAATGAATGCCAATTAGCTGAATATGCTAGACAATAAAGATTTTGCTTCCTATATACTTATGGGTGTCGCTTATGGATTTTGGGCAGCCAATCATGAAAATCACCATGAAATTTCCTTATCACACACAATTTTTTTAAAAATCACCTATCTTTGTTATTTCAATTCATAATTCAAGTCAGAGTAACTGATGCCAAGATTAAGGAAGGCATTTTTGTTGGCCACAAATCAAACAGGTCATCAATGACAGGCAATTCAAAGAACTTCTAGTGGGACCAGAGAAAATCACATGGAAGACATTCAAGGATGTTGTTGAAAAATTTCTTGGCCAACTACAGAGCACCAAGCTACAGGCAGCTGGTTGACAACATGTTTCAAGAATACAAAACCATGAAGTGCAACATGTCATGAAAGATTCATTTTCTGCTTTTCCATTTAGACTTCTTCCCTGTAAATCTTGGTGCTGTCAGTAATGAACATGTTGAAAGGTTTCACTGGGACATCGGAGAAACCAGGACAATGAAGAAACAGTATCAGGGCAACTGGAATCCATCAGTGCTGGCTGATGATTGTTAAGCACTTGAGCAAAAAGCCTCAGACACTGAGTACAAATGAAAATCATCAACAAAACATTTTTAACTTAGTTGACCTATTGCAAAACATCAGCACCATTATGCAATTCAATGCATTTTTTCAATAAAAGTTAATTTCTTGTTTCTCTAAATTCCTACTTGGTACAAATAGTCTGAAATTATATTTGTGTTCATCTTCAAGCAGTCTATCAGAAACCAAAAAAAAATTACCGTAGATTCCGGACTACAGAGCGCACCTGATTAAAAGCCGCTGGCTCTAATTTTAGAAAGAAAATCAATTTTTTACTTGTACAGGCCGCACCGGATTTTCGGCCGCAGGTGTCCCATGTTGTAATATGAGATATTTACACAGAAAGATATTACACGTGAGGATTTTTTAACTTTTAATTAAATCCATATGGTAACATAAACAAATACATATTGCAAATGCTTTTTTTCGAACCATGCCTGTAACGCGGCTACTTTTAAATATACGTTGCGTATACTTCTTTACTGAACAACATTCCAATATCTCCTAACGACTGGTAAAAAATATATATACTGCAGCCTACCAGGAAAAGTTATTGATCGCCTTTAACTTAAAAGCAGCGTTCGCTCAGATCCAATGCCGCTCCGCCGCTCCCCCCCGCCTTCCCGTTTATCGCAAACTGGCATTTTTCCCACAAGACGCGGCGAAACCGGGTGTGACGTCATAGCATCCCGCGATGTAGTACAGAAAACAAATATAGTTAAAACTCTTCTAACTTTAACTAGAAAATGAATTACTAAGCGAAAATATTATAAACTAAATAACTGCCATAAAGGCAGCACAATGCTTTTCTTCGAGTGTTTTCCATGTTGATGAGGGTGAGTACAAATGACTGATTTACAATAATTTAATTGTGAAAGTGCGCTTGATTTATCGTACAATTTCATTGGACCTCTGTGAACTACTCATCAATTTTATTGGTCTACTGTTACGAGGCAAAATGTTTTTGGCGGCATGAAAAAAAACCATGCATTAGCCGCTCTGTATTAAAGGCCGCAGAGTTCAAAGCTGTTCAAAATGTGGGAAAAAAGTAGCGGCTTATAATCCGACATCTACGGTATGAGGAAGCAACACTTTTGAAAAAAAATTGTTGTCCGGTGATATCTTTAACAAGAGAGCTGAATCAGTTACTTTTTGGGATAGATATCACTTTTTCAAAACTAAAAGATGCGTACTTCATGAAATCTAGGACTAGATTGATTTCCTAGACTAGTTATATTGGGTTTACATGAACTGTCACATTGGTTGAAGATTCAGTTACATTTAGTTCACATCTACTTGCCAAACAGGCCACAGTCTCAATTCCACCACTCACCTACACTAAGTTTTGCAGAACGTTAAAATCAGAAAGAAAATTTGTTCTGGACTACTGATATCGTTTTCCTTTAAACTTCTGATTGCAGCCACTGTTTTAAGAGTTATGGAAAAATAAGAATGACCATAACATCAGGAATCAATCTTAATATCTATTTGTGAACCAAAAATTTAGTTTGTGTGGTGTCTTACCTTTCCCTGAAGTACGAGACACCAGTGCCATAAAGCAAGTGCTGATTGTTTGTCTTCTCGACGTTTATCCAACTGCTACATAAGTAATAAAATAAAACAAGTTACATCCCAAATGAAATACAGGATCACTGTGAGAACAAGACCAACACAGCAGTCCACTGCAGTCTCCAGTTCACTAGTTTATAACTCAGTCATGTTCCAGTACGTATTGCTGGGAGTCAAGAGGAAGAAAGAGAAAGATTCTTTGCTAAAGAGAATTTTTTTGTTTTGTCCTGGTACTTAAAATGAATGGACATTCATTCTACAAAAGCCTTGACAAATGCCAGCAATTTATTCAATAAAAGGATAACATTAAGGATCAACTTTATTTACTATACATTTACACGTATTAAGAATTTGTTGCGGTGTGTTGGTCAGGGCACAACATTCAACAAATATAAAGAATAAATAATTATATATAAATAAAGTTAGAAGTTAAAATATAGATATGGAATAAAATATGCATAAATACCAGAATTTATTTACAGTGTAATCAGCATTATCAAAAATGTTTACAGTGTGCTTCTGTGATGGGGGTGATATTTAGAAGGGGTGGGGCTAAGTAGAATGGTTGATCAGATCATTGTAGCCAAGTCCATTTTTCATTTTACATGTTCTGATATTCACACATAGCAAGGCTAACCTAAGATTTGAAAATTAGAAACAGGAATTGTGGTGAGAGAATCTTTATGCCAACAGCATTATTTCTTCAAACTCTGTGAACAGAATCACAATTGGATTTGGTTAATTATTGTCATGTATTGAGATACAGTGAAAAGCTTGTCTTGCATATTTTTCATACAGATCAAATTATTACACAATGTATTCAGGTAGAACAAGGTAAAACAACAGAAGGGAGAATAAAATCTAATAGCTACAGACAAAGTGCAGGTAAACAATAATGTGCAAGAACATAATGAGTTAGCTTGTGAAATCAAGAATCTATCTTATGGCATTAGACAACTATTTAATAGCCTTGCGACAGCAGGTAGAAGCTGTCCTTGAATATAGTAGCACGTGCTTTCAAAATTTTGTCTAATAGAAGAGGGAAGAAGAAAGAATGTCTTGGATGGGTGGGGTCTTTGATTTATGCTGGTTGCTTCACTGAGGCAGTGAGAAGTACAGACAGAGTCCATGGACACATTTCAGTAATGTGCTGAGCTGTATCCACAACTCTCTGCTGTTTCTTTTGGTCATGCGCACAGCAACTGCCATATCAAGCTGTGATGCATCCAGATAGGATGCTTTCTATGGTGTACTGATGAAATAGGTCGACAGGGCATGCCAAATTTCTTTAGCGTTCTGAGGCAGTAGAAGAGTTGGAAAGTTATCTTGGCCATGGTGTTTACATGGTTGGCTGTGGCAATACCAAGGAACTTGAAGCTCTCAACCTCAGCACCATAGATGAAATCAACAGTATGCTTGTTTAAAAAAAAAGCAGTAGCATTTGTTGTACCATGAACCAATCCTCTACACAATGGATGGAGCAGAATCAACTATATGCATGGAAGATGTGTGCTGGTGAAATGCTAATGATAGTAAGCAGATATGGTCAAAACAGGAAGAGAAATCCTCCAAAAAGCAAAACACAGAAGCACTGGAACTTTTGGATAAATGTATTAATGCTCTATACTGCCCAAATTAAATTCAGAACAACCATAAAAAATTAATGAAACTCTGCAATATTTCTTACTTTTACTTTCCAGATTGTGAAGTAGTATCTGCAAAGTCGATACATCTGAAACCATTCTCCCTGTCGCTGTAAAAGCTAGACAGAACACAATCAAAAGCAAAAGTTTTTACTCACAATACAGGTAAGCAGAATGAAAGCTGCTTATGAAAGAAAAATGAAAAATCATTCTTCCGTTCTTCCTAAATGATGTATAATTCCATGGATGCACTTAGCTCAGACATTTTGCCTACCTGGTCCCATCATTTTAAAACTCACAAAGTACCAACAAGCTTACTAGACCTGATCTGCTAAGTTCCTCCAGCATTTTGAATGCTTCCTGGTCTCTCTAATGCTTTTGTGTGATGATTAAAAGCAGCAACTTTACATTTTTGGTCCAGTCTCTTCCTTCATGGCATAAAGTGTTAAAGAAACTGTGAAATAGTCAGGGCCAATTTAAATTTCTGAAACAGAATTGCGAGGTTGTACAGGAGTGGCATACAGGAGTGAGATATGCCAACTTAGAGGGTTACTCATAGTCCTCTATTTTTCTAAGCTCCATGTACCTATCCAGGAGTCTCTTAAAAGAGCCTATCGTATCAGCCTCCACCGTCGTCGCCGGCAGCACATCCCACACAGTCATCTCTGCGTAAAAAAATTACCCCTGACCTCTCCTCTGTACCTACGTTTGTACTTCCAAGCACCTTAAAACTGTGCCCTCTTGCAAAAAAGCACCTCACTATCCATACAATCAATGCCTCTCATCATCTTATACACCTCTATCAGGTCACCTCTCTTTCTCTGTTGAGCTGAGTGCCAGATTGTTGCTGCAGCATCATTCCACTAGTTGACATATCTCACTCCTGTACGCCCTCTCGTCAACACCTGAGATTCTACCAATAATGGTTGTATCATCAGCAAATTTATAGATGGTATCTGAGCTATGCGTAGCCACACAGTCCTATATATATTGAGAGTAGAGCAGTGGGCTAATTCTGCTCCTATGTCTTATGGTCTTATCATAACTCTGGATATATAAAGAACTCATCTATTAGCACTTCTTCCATTTCTCCAGACCAAAATGTTTTGATCCATTCTCTACCTCAAGGCCAGTTCAGCACAATTACCAGCAATGCAATCATCTTGTTATCCAGAAAAAACAATGCATTCCATCTTAGACAAGGTTTGCAGCACTTCCCTTGAGTATGTGCGCATTAACATTGCTCCTGGTCAGCAGAACTTGTCAAAAATTTTGACCTTATGCCTTTCATCCCTCTGTGAGTGATATGCTGTACTATAAAGTGTATATCACAATATCCTGACCGTTTATTCCACAGGTACTCTTGAACTCATCACATTCTCCTCCTATGACAACATCTTGTGGCATAAATGTCTTTCAACATACATTCACTTTCTTTCTATTCAGTCCCACAACTTCAGTTCTTTGCTGTTAAGGCATTCATGGCCCATAATTTGTAAAGCCTCTTAAACCCAACTGCCCATACAGTTCATACAATCTGTTCCACTTTATTACAAGTGCACCAAAAGCATATTTTAAACAGACACATCTAACACCAGCCTCTCCGTCAAATACATCATAAGTTAACAGCAGAAACTACAACCCCAAGGGTAAACCACCCTTTAAAGATAAATAAAAACAAGAAATGTAAGGTAACATTTACAATAAATTTTATATCCTTTAAATAAAACTGGAAATGGGTTATTAACATAGAAACAAATAATTTTCTTGGTGATTCAGAACAGGGTATGTTTAATTCAAAACATTCATATCTCAGTCTATAAGAACTACATGCCATTTACAACCAGTTTTTAAGCTCATTCTGTTAAACCCAGATAGCCCAGAAAATTCAACAGCTCTATCAGTGAGGATATGAAAGCCCAGTCATAAATCACAGTCATATTGCATGAAAACAAGACTTTCAGCACAATTTGTCCACATTCAATAGCGATCTGGTCCCATCTCCCCACGTTTGGCCCATAATCTTCTAAACCTCTCTTATCCATGTAGTTATCCAGATGGTGTCTAAATATTGCTAATCTCAACCACTATTTCTGGCAGCTCATTCTAAATATACACCAGCCTTTGTGTGAAGTAACTGCCACTGATATCCCTGTTAAATCTTTTGCGATGTCCATAGGAAAACAGACTGTACTTTTATCACATCTATGTCCTTTTATAATGTTAAATACCCCTATTAGGTCTACCTCCAACATTTCAGGAAATTAAGCACTAATGCATGCAACCTCTTCTTGTAATTCAGGCCCCAAGTTGAAATAACATTTTGGTAAACCTTTCCTGCACTCTTTCCAGTTTAGTAAAACCTTTCCTATAACAGAGTCATCAAAACAGTACACAATACTCCAAATGCAGCTTCACCAATGTCTTGTATAACTGCAACACAACTTTTCAACTCCTATACCCAGTGTCCTGACCAATGAAGGCCAGCATGCCAAGTGCCTTCTTCACCACCTTATCTACCTATGATGTCACTTTCAGCAAACTATGCACTTACGCTGCTAGCCCTTCTTTCTATAACACTCACCATGGCCTTACCATTCACTGTATAAGCCCTACAGTTTGATCTCCCAAAATACAATACCTCAGATTGGAAGCCATTTGCCAATACTCAGCCCACATATCTAGCTGATCAATATACCCCTGTAAATTTTTTGGAACTTTCCATACTAATTACAACACCTTTGATTTTCAATTAAAAGATCCAAAGTACATTTGTGTCAAAGTGTGCATACAGAATACTACTCTGAGATTCATCCTCCTGCAGGCAGCCACGGAACAAAGAAACACCATGGAACCTGTTCAAAAAAAGATCAAACACCCAAACAGGCATGCAAAAAAATAAGTTGCACAAACCACAAAATAGTGAGTGAATAATGCATAGAATATCAAACATCAAGTGTACAGTAGTAGTATCATTTGTGATCTCACTAACATACCTATACATTTACATCCAAACCATTTATATAAATTACAAAGGTCCTAGCACTGATCCCTGTAACTTCCAGTCTGAGACACAACACTCAACTATCACCATCTGAATTGAATTGAATTGAATTTCCAGTTATTGTCATTTAGAAACCACAATTGCAATGCAGTTAAAAAATGAAGCAATGTTCCTCCAGAATGATATCACAAAAGCACACGACAAAACAGACTACACCAGAAAATCCACATAACGTTTGGCAATCCCCAAATCCAGAGTCCGGAGAGGCTGCTGTGTATTAATATTGCGCTACCATCTTAGCGTGTTCCCCAGAAAGGAGCTCCAAATCCACCAGACAAAACAAGGCTACCCAGACACACCAAGTCAGGAGACCCAACAAACCAAAAACTAAAGCTATAAGACCTACACAAAACTACATAGTTACAACATATAGTTACAACAGTGCAAACAATACCATAATTGATTAAAAAAACAGACCATGGGCACAGTAAAAATAGTCCAAAGATGTTAAAAGACTATAAGTTCGAAAGAATCTGATTCTTATCACAGAGGCAATTATGAATCCAATTTGCTAACTCTTCTAGTTTCCATATAACCTAAACTTCCAGACTAGCCTGCCATGAGGGACCTTTTCAAAAGTCTAGCTACAGTCCACATAGACAACATCTACTGCCCTACCCTCATCTATCCTCTTGGTTCCCTGTCAGACACGACCTCTCACGCACAAAGCCATGCTGACTGTCCTGAATCAGTACTTGTCTCTCCAAAAGTCGATAGATCTGGTTCCCTCAGAATTCCCCTGACCAATTTATCCATCATCAATGTCAGACTCAATGGCCTGTAGCTTCCAGTCTTGCTTTTGCAATGAGAAAATGATTTAGAAATTCACCCAAAAATATTCTTAGTGGGAAAAGAAATGCATAAACTAACTCCGTCAGATGCTGAATTTTCTTACTCCCAAATTCTGAGCATGTGTCATATAATTTCAAGTTCTCTCTATCATGCAGTTTCTTTATAATCAGAACAGTATCTGTTGTACAAATCAGGATATTTTGTACTCACCATCACTCTTACACGCTTGTCATGATACCATTTCCATAACAGCAGGCATTTTTTTGCAATCTGCTGCTCATAGTGTTGTGAAGCAGCTTCCAATTTCCCTTGCTGAGTTATTGTTTTTTGGCTGAGCTGTTTCCAATGAGAAAACACGTGCTGCAAATGAACTGGGGGAGATGGAAATAAAACTGTCATCTCAACTCAACTGGGCAATCATATAGATTTATCTGTGAAGAAGCTGAGGGCTGTGGTGGAGTTCTTCACAACTCATTCTTCTCAAATTCCAGTGAAATTATTATTCATTTGTTTAACCTCCATAAAATAGTGGGGAATAAATTAGTGAAGATCGGAGCTCAACATTCCAAAATTAAAGCTGAAATTTGCTACTTTATATTTTCAATTGCTTCTCAAGTATGCAGGTTGCTGACAAGGTAGAGTGCAAAAGGAGCAGTAAGTTTCAGGGATTGAGTCACACCTCCCGTTTAGAAGACAGGGTTGGATAAGATAAATTCACACATTTAAAATCTTATTCATGTCCCAATAAAGTCATAGAAGATATCAAATCCAACAGTTCACACCATGACCATAAGAGAACAAAATCATTGTATGAAAAAGTTTGATGGTTATAAACATGGGCTGCACAGCAACTTAAAACAAATATTATGATTAATCTTGTAGTATAATGAATGAACATTGAGTTAATCACAGTGCTAACATTGCTTAATGTTAGATTAGACTATTCTAAAAGATGTGTGTTTTAATTTTAAGTGGTCCAATAGAAAATGCTTCACCAAAATATCTTTTGGTGGAACAAAAATATCTCATTTTCAAATTCTTCTGTAGTCTTTGTAACTTCCATCACGCTTTTAACCCTAGGTGTGTATTCCTCCAATTTTAACTTCTTGCATGTACCCAATTTTCTTTAGCCACTAACTAGCTAATTACCAAAATGCTTGGGTATACTCAAAGAACATAGAACAGTCAGACACAGTATGGGCCATACAGCCTACAGTGCTATGCCAACTTATGTGCAGTAAATCTACTTAGAATCAGAATTAGGTTTATTCTTACTGACATATGTCATGAATTTGTTGCTATGTGACAGCAGCATATTGTAGTACATAAAAATTACTACATATTACAATAACATAAAAATAAAACGTGCAAAGAGAGCGAAATTGTGAGGTAGCGTTCATGAACCGTTCAGAAATCTGATAATGGAGAGGAAGAATGTGTTCCTAAGCTCAATTCCTATACCTCCTCCATGATGGTAGCAAAGAGAGGGGCAGATCCTAAATGGTGAGGGTCCTTCACGATAGATGCAACTTTCTTCAGCATTCTTCTTTTGAAGAAGTCCTTGATAGTGCAGAGGCAAGTGTCTATGATAGACTGACTGTGCTTACAACCTTCTGCAGCTTTTACTAATCCTGTACATTGGCACCTTCATACTATACAGTGCTGCAACCAAGATTAATCTAACCATTTCTTCCAATACTATCCATAATCCTCCATTTTCTTTATCTTTTAAGTGTCCCTATTATATCAGCCTCTAACACCATCTCTGGCAGTGCTTTCCAGGTACCCACCTCTCTCTGTGTATAAAAAGGACCCTACTTCTGACATCTCCCCTAATTTTCTCTACTCAACTTAAACCGATGACTCCTGGTATTGTCATTGCCACTTTGGGAAAAAAAAAACAGGTGCCACCTGTCCACTGTATCTATGCTTCCCAAAATCTTCTACACTTTTATCAAGTCATGTCTCATCTTCTGCTTCTTAGTTCCTACCTAACGCCCTCAATTTTCCCTACTCCAGTTTAAAACTCTCCCACAAGAACCATACCTATCCTTATCGAAAGCTATCCTGAAAGTTAAGTAGTTGTGGTCACTGTTCCCTATCTGTTCACCCATTGAAAGGTCAGTCACCTGGCCAGGATCATTACCCAATACCAGGTCCAGTACGGCCCCTCCACCTGTTGGACCGTCTATGTATTAAGATACCCCCCCTAGATGCACTTAACACATTCTGCTCATCTAAACCCCATGCACTAAGAAGGTCCCAGTTTATATTAGGGGAAGTTGAAATCCCCCATGACAACAACTCTATTATTTTCACATATTTCCTTAATCTGATTAATATCTGATCCTCAATGTCCCAAGGGCTATTAGGGGGCATGTGGTTTAATCCCAACAGCGAGACTGCACCTTTCCTATTCCTGAGTTAACATAGAACATAGAATAGTACAGCACATTACAGGCCCTTTGGCCCACAATGTTGTGCCGACCCTCAAACCCTGCCTCCCATATAACCCCCCAACCTTAAATTCCTCCATATACCTGTCTAACAGTCTCTTAAACTTCACTAGTGTATCTGCCTCCACCACTGACTCAGGCAGTGCATTTCACGCACCAACCACTCTCTGAGTGAAAAACCTTCCTCTAATATCCCCCTTGAACTTCCCTCCCCTTACCTTAAAGCCATGTCCTCTTGTACTGAGCAGTGGTGCCCCGGGGAAGAGGCACTGGCTATCCACTCTGTCTATTCCTCTTAATTCTACCCAAATAGACTCACAGTGTCTAACCCCTCCATTACGTCTCCCCTGGGTGCAGCTGTGATGTTGTCCCTGATTAGCAGTACAACTCCATCAATAGCTAGGGCTTTACGGCATTTCAGCTTGGAAATAGCGGATTTGACCTCATCCAGAGTTAGTGGGCCATCGAGCTTAAGCCTCACTTCATGCTAGGAGAGCACTTCAATGAATGCTTCATGTATTTGATGATTATTCCCGAAAAGGCTCTCATAGTGCTCTGTCCATCACCTCATGCTGGCTTCCTAGTATGTCATGCTGGAGCTGTCAGATGAGTGTAAAAGACCTTGAATCTGACGAGTCAGACAATAAATTATGCCCAGTGATTCATAGAAGGCTCAAGTGTTGCCGGTGTTTGCATAGTGCTGCATTCTTTCTGCCAAAGCAGTCCACCAATAGTTTTGCATCACAATACTCTTAGCATTAAAATATACACACTACAAACTATCTGACCCATCATACCAGTTATTTCAGTTGTGCCTGGCATCTACCCTCTCGTCCAATCCTTCCCTTTCCAACCTGGGCCTCCAGTTCCCAGAACCTTGTAAAACTTGTTTAAACTCTCCAGAGTTGCACCAGCACACCTCCCAGCCAGGATATTGGTTCCTCCCCAGTTCAGGTGCAACCCACAAAAATACAACTGCAGATGCTGTGGATCAAAAAATACGTACACAACGCTGGAAGAACTCAGCAGGTCTCACCTTTCCCAGAAAAGGTTCCAATGATCCAAGAAATTGAAAACCTGTCCCCTGCATCACCTCAGCAGCCAATTATTCATCCATGCTATCACCCCATTCCTACCTGCACTACTAGTCCGTGGCACAGGAAGTAATCCAGAAATTACTACCATGGAGGTCCTGCTCTTTGGCATCTTTCCTAACTCTACATATTCACAGCATAGGACCTCTTCCCCTTCTCTGCCTTTGTCACTGATGCCAACATGCACCACAATCTCTGGCTGTTCCTTCTCCCCCTTGAGAATATCCTGCAGCCACTCTGATACATCATAAGCCCCAGCACTGGGAGACAACACACAATCCTGGTGCCACAGAATCTGCTTTCTGTCCCCCTAATGATCAAGTGCACTATAAATAACGTACTGCCTGACAAGCGCCAGAGCCGGCCATAGGGGTGCCATGATCTGATGGGTCACCCCCACCCCCACCCCTCTTAGCAGTATCCAAAGTAGTATACTTGTTGCTGAGGGGAATGGCCTGCACTGACTTCTTAACCCCCTTACCTCTCCTGGTGGTCATCGATCTACTGTCTGAAGCCTGCACTCTGGGTGTGACCACCTCTTCAAAAGTCTCATCTATAATATCTTCAGCCTCCTGAATGATCCTGAGTACATCCAACTCCAGCTCCGACTCCTTGACCCAGTCAGTCAAACGCTGAAGTCGGGTGCACTTCCTACAGGTGTAGTCATCGGGGAATCCGTCAGGTATCCTGAATTCCCACGTCTGATAAGAGCATTCAATCCTGACTACTCAGTACTAAAAAAGAAAAAGACTTGCCTGTTCTTAACTGTGCCTGTACCTGTAAAGCCAAAGCCTTCACACTGTCACTGGCAAACTCTGACAATGGCCTCTCCGCTTGAGCCTACCCTCCTTTTATTTGCAGCTGAATTTAGGCCTCTGGCCCTAACATTTTCTGCACCTACACAGCCCAAAAAGACTGGCCTTGCCCTAATCTGCTCCTTTTATCCTCACCTCCGACTTTAGTAGGCTCTGACTCATCTCCTCTCACCTGAGCCACCAAAACAAAGGAATATTTGCCACTCTCCAATCCTCTGGCATTATTCCTGTGGCCAGTGACATTACAAAGATCAGCTCCAAAGGCACAGCAATCTCTTCCTTTGCTTCCCATAGTCACCTGAGTTATATCACCTCCAGCCCCAGGGACCTATCTATTCTAATAATTTTCACATGTTCCATTACTACCACTGTCACGCTCCAGCTCATTCAGCTGTTCGTGACCATTCACCTCACATGTCAATCTCCCTCTCCCTGGCAAATAATGAAGCAAAGTAGACATTAAGGTCTTCCCCTACCCCCTCCAGGCACATTTTCTCCTTTGTCCTAAATCATCCACTTTCACTCTCTCATTTTATTCTTCATACTATTCTGGAATCCGTACTGGGTTGGAAGCTGGCCCTTCCCATTATTGGTGCTGCCTTCCACTATTAGCTTGGTGGAAGACAAGGTGGACCAGGACAATATCTCATGCACCATCAATCTACAGGACTCAGTGATTTGGGCTTTTTTTTTTGCAGCTGTATGTCTTTCCACTATTGTAACAATAAGTGCTATGCACTGTGTTTTGCACCTTGGTCCTGGAGGAACACTGTTTCGCTTGGCTACATTCATGTATGGTTGAATGACAATTAAACTTGAACTTAAACTTCATGTATGTGTAGAACACCTTGGGGTTTTCCTTAATCTTACTTGCCAAACCCTTCTTATGCCCCTTCTAGCTTTCCTATATTCCTTCTTCAGCTACCTTTATATTCTCATGAGCCCTGTCAATGGTACCTCTTGGGGTGGTATTGCCATTGTCTGTCATGAATGGGTGATTAAACTCTTTCTCTCTTATTGGAATTGGTCACTGCCTGCCAATTTTGTGGTAGGAATGTTAGTTGTACTTATCAGCCCATGTCTGTATGTACCCTCAAAGCTGAAAGTAAATCCATTATAGAAGTACATATATATTACCATATACTACCTTGAGATTCATTTTCTCACAGGCACTTACAGGGAAAAATACAATAGAGTTGTAGAAAAAACTATACGTAAACAGACAAACACCAATGTGTAGAAGACGACAAACTGCAAATAAAAATAATACCAAGAACATCAGTTGAAAAGTCATTGACAGTGAGTCTGTAGATCAAAGAATCAGTTCAGAATGGTGGTGAATGAAGTTGTCCACGCCGGTAGAAGAACTTGATGGTTACATGTAACTGCTGAGGAGTTAGAAAGTGGTACGGAACATTCTACAATAATCAGTGAACAGGAACAATTCTGACCTTATGATGAAAGGAGGGTCACTGGGGAAGCAACTGGAAATGGCTGGGCCTAGGATCTTCAATTCAAAGAAGATGGAAAATCAGTGGATCATAAGTCAGTTACTCTAACAGAGTGGGGAAAATACTGGGCAGCACAACCTATAAGCACCATAGTTCTATATCTGGTTCTCTAGTTCTGGATAAGGTGAAACAACACATCATTGACAATTTTATCTATCCCAGTGGGATGCAACATGGGTGTCTGGCAAGAAGAGAGAAGAAGGGCCCAATGACCTATGACATATTTAAAATGTACTCTTATGTGACAACATCTGATTCTATCAATTTATTTCAATTACATCCTGTACTAATGATTTAATATTTATAATTACATCTATAGGGTCCTCCCTGTTCTTTTAATACTGTAAAAAAAATTCTGATTTTCTCCTTAAAGTCAGAAAAAAAGAGTCTGGAGGCACAAGATATTGCAGATGCTTGAACCTGTAGCAACAAGATGCTGAAGGAACTCAGTAAGTCAGACAGCATCAAGAACATGGACAATCGAAATTTAGTTTAAGACCCTTCAAAGATAGAGAGGAGATAGACAATATAAAAAAGGTAAAGAACAGAGGTGGATTCAACTGATCCTTTTGCATTCTATTGCAAACAATAGATAGATTCAGATGAGGAGGGGTGACAGGCAGATGGGGGAGTTAGAGTGGAAATAGTGATAAAGGCTGGAACATGATGGGTGGAGTCAGTATAGGGCTAATGGAATATGATCCATGAGGAAGGAGGAGCATGAAATCAATAAGGGAGGTGGTGAGCAGGTGGGAACACACACGTGGGGGGGGGGGGGGAGGGAGAGAGAAACCAGTGCGAGGAGTGTGTGGTTGATGGGCAGATAAAGTGGATGAAGGAGGGGAACAAACTAAGGTGATGGGGTCTGGGGTGAGTTTAGGAATAACTGAATAGTTCAGATAGAGAGAGAAAAGAGACTGATGAAGAGCGATTTACCTGAAATTGGAGAATTCAATGTTCATGCCACTGGGTTGGAGACTACCCAGGCAGAATATGAGGAACAGATCCTCCAGTTTGCATTTAGCTGCACCCTGGCACTAGACCAGGGCGAGAACAGACATGTCATTGTAGGAATGGGGAAGAAAATTAAAATGATTGACAATTCATAGCTCCAAGACAGCTAAGGTGGATAAATCACAAGTGCTAACTTAAGTGCTCACCTTGTTTGCACCTGGTCTACATATGTAGAGGAGCACCAGATACAATAAGCAATGCCAGAGGAGATGTACGTGAATGTCTGCCTCACCTGGAAGGGCTATTTAGGGTCCTGGATGGTGATGAGGAAGAGATGTAAGGTCACATGTTGCACTACCATCCAGGACCCTAAATAGCCCTTCCAGGTGAGGCAGACATTCACGTACATCTTCTGTGGCATTGTTTAGGGTGGCGATGAGTAGAACAACAAAGGTGAGGACCAAAGAGTCTTAGAGAGAATGATTTTTGCAAAAAAAAACAGAAATAATGAGAAGGATAGTGGTGGATCACATTGTAGCTAGCAGAAGTTGCAAAGCATGATGTGCTGGGTGCATAGGCTGGTGGGGTGAAGCCTTGTAGATGTGCTCAATAATGGGAAGAGCTATAGGTATGATAGACTAAGCAACACCCACTACTTTTTATAAGCTTTTCTATTCAAGGGCATTGGTGTTTCCATACAAGGCTGTAATGCAATCAGTTAGTATACTCTCCACTGTGCATCTATAGAAGTCTGTCAAAGTTTTAGATGCCATGCCGAAACTTTACAAACTTCAAAGAAAGTAGAGTTGCTGCCATGCCTTCTTTAAAATGGCAGTTATAAGCTGGATACAGGATAGATCCTCTGAAATGTAGCACAGAGGAATTTAAAATTACTGACCTTCTCCACCTCTGATCCCCTGATTAGGATTGGCTCATGGACCTCCAGTTTCCTCCACCTGCAGCCAACAATCAGACCTTGGGTCTTCTGTTGCTTGTAAGAAACTGCATCCATACAAGCAACAGGGTAAAAGAAGATATAATCTAGGTAGCTGTGGGAGTTAGTGGGTTTAAAGGTTTTGAGCATCTTCCCAGCTGGTGGTATCCAAGAAACATCAGAATAACACAGACAGACAGGCTTTCGTCTCTATTAAAACAGTGAGACAAAATGTTGGCTGTTAAGTGCTTCTTATGATAGTGTTGACAGCTTTATATCTTGGTTCTTACATAGCAAATCAATAATCAAAGGATGATGAAAACAGAATGCAGCTAATCATCACAAAACGCCTTCTCTATCCTTACCTCAAAGGCCTTGCTGATTCTATCTCCCTAACTTTTTGATTTTGGCCATAGGGCCATAGGTGATTGCATTTCCTAGTTGTGCTGAATTGACAGGGATTTGGAGGGGGGTATTGAGCACAAAGTCTCTCTTTATGCTGATGATCTTTTACTTTTTATATCAAACCCGACTCCTCCTTATCCCCAATGTTTTCACTCCTTAAATTTAGCCAGCTTTCTGGATACAAACTTATTTTACATAAGAATGAACTCTTTGCAATAATCAGAGAAGCACAGATATTAGAATGTCATAACCTCCCTTTTAAAGTAGTAAATAATCAATTTACTTACCTTGGCATTACAGTAACAAGGAATTATAAGCGTCTTTTTGGAGAAAATTTCACTAATCTTTTAAATCATACAAAACAGAGTTTAGCACAGTGGTCACCCTTGCCCATGTCTCTGATAGGTCAAATTAATGTTGTTAAAATGTATATCCTTCCTAAATTTTTATACTTATTTCAATCTTTACCAATTTTTATTTCTAAAGCTTTTTTTGACTCGTTAGATTCTATTATTTCGTCCTATCTATGGAAGGGCAAACGTCCCAGACTAAATAAAGCTCACCTTCAAAATCCTAAAAGGGTAGGTGGTATGGCCTTGCCAATTTTCACTTATATTACTGGGCAGCCAACATACGTTGTCTTATCTTTTGGTCTTACTTTTATAATCAGTTGAACTGCCCAATATGGGTGGCAATGGAGTTGAACTCCAATAAGAATCTCTCCATCTCCACACTTCCTTGCCATTTGCCGAAATCAATTGTTAATCCACTTATCAGACACACTCTGAGAATATGGGCTCAGTTCAGAAAATATAATGGAATTCATGGTTTCTCTCTCTCTAGTCCTATTCTACATAATCATCTTTTTCAGCCTTCTATGCAGGATTTAACATTTCTAAACTGGCACAGAAAGGGCATTAGATGATTTTAAGATCTTTTCACAGACAAGCGCTTTGCAACTTTTGACCAACTGTCCGTAAAGTTTGCCCTACCCAATACTCTTTTTTTTTTAGATATCTCCAAATTAGACATTTTATCAACCCTTTAATACCAAACTTTTCTGAGGTAACCAATAAAAATGTTGTGCTTTTGTTTCTTCATATGAACCCATTGGGTAAAGGTTTAATATCTACTATTTGAGATATGTTAGCAATGTTGAGGCAAGCCCTCTTTAACAAAATTAAAACTGCCTGGGAGCATGATTTAAATTTTCCTCTGTCCAACGAGGTTTGGGATTCAATTCTCAAGTCAGTTAATTCAACTTCCATATGGCTAGCCACTGCCTTTTACAGTTCAAGGTTGTACACAGGGCTCATATGTCTAAAACTAAATTATCGCGCTTCTATCCTGATTTTAGTCCCTGTTGTGATAAGTATAAAGGGGGCAAGGCTTCCCTTTTTCATATGTATTGGGCTTGTTCTAGCTTGGAGAAATTCTGGAGAGTTTTTTTAAACTTTATCTCGTATACTTAATTGCTACTTGGAACCTAACCCTCTGATTGCTCTTTTCGGCACCTTGGGAGAAATTAACATCTATCTGACTCCGACTAAGCGTCGTACATTGTCTTTCGCCTCTCTCTTGGCAAGACATGCAGTCCTTCTTAGGTGGAGAGATGTTGCCCCACCCACTCATGCTCAATGGCTCAGAGATGTCATGTCCTGCTTAGACCTTGAAAAGATCCATTATTCACTTCTTAATTCGGACATAAAGTTCCAAAAGGTGTGGGGACCTGTCCTTGAATATTTTCATAATTCCCGTTTAGATTAAGGGTTGTTATGTGTGATGAGCAAACCATGGGGTCCAGAGTTGACCCCCCCCCCCCGTGAACTATGCTGCTAACGAGAGAGAGAGATAAAGAGGGAGAGAGGCACCATGCTGCACGTGCTGATAATGAGAGAGAGACAAGGATTAAAGTTATGGCTCCATGGATGATTTAGTATTATAGCTTCTTCGCTGACTGTTGACTTGAGCGCCAAGGACATTTGGCCTGTTTGTGTGCATCCCTGCAAGGAGGAGCCAGGTGACGGACATGGACAGTTGATGGATGGCTGGTACGTCGGCAGGGGAGATAAAAGATGAGTCTGCTGAGACACCGGCAGACACGCCGCTGGACACTGAAAGAGTGTTGTGCACCCACAGGAAGGTGGGGGCTTGGAGGATCGATTCGGGGGAATCGGTCAGAGGCTCACAGTGTGTGAAGGCAGGCCGGTGGCGGGGCTTGTGTGTGTGTCCACCCACACCTGGGTGACGAGCCCACCACTGAAGAACGGTCTGGCTTGGAATGGAGGGGTCATAATCGGTGACCACAACGGAACAAGAAGACAACAAAAGGTTTCCCTGCTGCAGCTGCTCATCTCTCACTCGCTCTCTCTCTCTCTCTCTCCAACGTCACAACAGCAACTACCTCAACCCAAGCTGAACTGAACTGAACTCTGCATTATCTTAAGACTATTCATTTACCCCTTAGACTTTGATAGAGCTTGGTTTTGGTTTATATTTCCACACTTCTGTATATATCATTGCTAACCTGTTTTATATGTATATTTGCATTTTTGATACTGTATTACTTAGTTTACTAATAAACCCTTTTAGTTACAGTACCACCGGACTCCAACGTATCATTCCATTTCTGTTGGTTTAGTAACCCAGTTATTGGGTACGTGACAGGGTGCATCCCTCCCTTTTTTCTTTTGCATTTAAATCCTTTACTTCCAGCTTCTTTCGGTTAAGATTTCCATTTTTTTATGTGTAAGTATATTATAGTTCAGGTAGTAGGCAATATACCTTCTTTTTATAAATACAGCTCGGTGGTGATAAAAGTTCTGATGAACCTTTTTATATACCATAAGGTTGGCTTGGAATTGGGTAGTGGGAGGGTGGGATGGTAACTAACTTTATATGATTCTACTATGGGTGCTTTTTCTTAGTTGTTATGAACTGTACATTTGATACGTATAAACCTTTTTTTACTGCTTTTTTTGTTTTGTCACATTGTAGAAACTCAAAAATAATTAATGTTAAAAAAAAGAATTTATGCTTTTCTGGATCTTAAGCTTTACAATAATTATAGATAGAATGTGGACCATTTCAAAGTGAAAACAATGAGAGAAGGGCCACTTCCATTAGGATGAGAATAGATCTGTCCAGGGAAACTGTAATCAAAGTTCAACAGCTAAAACAAATTTGGAGGTCTTTAAGGTAGAGATCAAAATAAGCCCCCTTGTAGAGTAACAATCAAGTAAATCTCTCTCCATCATTTTCAAGTCCTTCACTTTTTTTTTAATTGAGGTGCCAGAATTGAATTGTCTGATCAATATGTTGAGTACAACAGGTTGTCTTTAAAGAAAACAACCAGTTTTTAAAAAATAACTTTCTGACTAACTTGTGTACTGGCAGTCCTAGGACATTTTGTTCCTGCACTCATTTCATCGCATTTTCTTCACTAAACCAGCCAGGTGAAAAAGAGAAAATAAATATAATCTAAGATTAAAACATTTTCAAGTTTCGTTTATTTTTATGTCATTCTTCTTGCTAAAATGTATCCCTTTATAATTTATGACATTAAATTTAATCTGCACATACTTGGCTACTTCATCAGCCTACATCCTGCTCCTGTATAAGCCAAGCCTCAGTTGTAGCAATCCCACATTACAGTCAGAAGACATGAACCAGAGACAACACTAAAACTCTAGGCCAACTCCCCAGTTCAATACTGAGGCTGTGCTCCACTTTCAAATAAGACATTAAACCAAGGGCTCAGATGGTCTCCAAAAAGAACCTGAATAACTCAGCTGAATAAGGATTTTGCATCAGTCTACACTGTGGAAGACACTAGCAGTATGTTGAAAGCTCCAGATGTCAGGGATCATGAAGAGTGTGGAGCTACCATTTCTAGAGAGAAAGTTCTTGAAAGACTGAAAGGATGTGCTGAAACTGGAGAAGGTTCAAAGGAGGTTCACGAAAATGGTTCCAGGATTGAACATCTTGTCATATGAAGAGTGTTTGATGGCTCTGGGCTTGTATTCACTAGAATTCAGAAGGACGGGTGACCTCATTGAAACCTACTGAATGTTGAAAGACCTTCAGAGTGTGGATGTGAAAAGGATGTTCCCTAAACTGGCAGAGTCTAAAACCAGAGGACACAGCCTTAGAATAGAGAGGGGTCCTTTTAAAACAGCAAATAGGGGGAATTTCCTTAGCCAGAGAGTGATGAATCCATGGAATTCTTTGCCACATGCGGCTGTGGAGGCCGAGTCTTTATGTATATTTAAGGCAGAGGTTGATAGATTCTTGATTGGTCAGGGCATGAAGAGATATGGACAGAAGGCAGGAGTTTGGGGATGAGAGGAAAATTGGATCAGTCATGATGAAATGGCAGAGTAGACTAAGTGGGCTAAATGGCCTAATTGTGCTCCTATACCTTATGGTCTTAAGGCATTATTTAGAGCAGAAGCATTCACTCAACATTATCCTTCGATCAATAGCACCAAAATAATTCTGATCATTATCATATTGTTGTTTACAAAAGATTGCTGTACTCCAACTGGTTGACACAGTTGTACGTCACAACATTAATGGCACTTCAAAATGCATTTTGGGATGTTCTACGGTATTATAAATTAAGTACTTTGTTTACTGTATTTCCACGTTTTGTGCTATTTGAAAGCTTTTAAGTTATACTTCCCCTATGCAAATCACAACCATAATCATTAATCAAAAAGAGTAGTGGTCACAACACCAACCCCTGACACAACACTCCACACTTTGCATTAAGGGCCATCTATCCGCACACAAATTTTGCAAGTAACAAGTTGAGAAGACTGCTTAAAGGAGCAGTTTATAAACATTTTCAGTTTGAATAATGCTAAATTTAAGTTCTTCATCATTTTTAATACCTCCCAATTTATCTGATACCTATGCCTTAACTGCAATTTTGACAGCATCACTCCTTTATAGAAGTACTCATTTAGTATCCTTACAAGCCTTCCACATGATTATGTGTTCTTTGTGGTTCCAAAGAGCCTCACCCTTTCTTTGAATACTATTTTTTTAACTATTTATAACATAAAATCTTATACAAGCCATATATTGTAATTCAAATAGTTACATGGCACATCTTAATTCCTTTCCAGTACTTTCTTTTTAAACACTCGGCTTTGTCTCGATACATCTCACAATCTTCAGTATTATCAACTTGGTCTCTCCGTTCCATTTTAATCAGTGAGTGGCTAGACCTAAGCAGTGTTTTCTTTATTCCTCATGCATGTATCCATACTTTTTGGATGCTTCCTGGGACTACTTATTGGTTCATTTCACAATGTTCAATTCCCATCTTCCCAACTCAGATCTTTTACAATTCACTTAAACTTCCTTCCAGCTGAGCAGTTTCATTGCTGACTTTTATTCATCTTTTCATCTTCAAAATCTAATGAGTTTCTTGATGTGCACAAAGAACATTTTTACTAAAATTAACCAAATTCACATGGTTAAAATGTTTTTAGCCAGTACTCTATTTGCACAAGTCTCTAACTTATATTGTCATCACTATGACTGGTGGGACAGGAACACAATACAATGTCAACATAACATAGCCCACCATTTATAGACAAAACATACAGACCACAATGCTCTCATTTTGTCCCATCCCTTAAAAGGATCCTGACTTTCAGTGAGTTATGACTCCTGAAGGTCACATAACCTGCTGGTTTGCCAACTTCTCATCTTTTATAGCTATAACATACTGTGCCATCAAGTGCCATCGCATTATTCTGAAATGTAAGTCAGCACTGGAGAACTTATAATACCTGTGTGTAGACAATTAGCTCAAACACAAGGAAATCTGCAGATGCTGGAAATTCAAACAACAACACACACAAAATGCTGGTAGAACACAGCAGGCTAGGCAGCATCTATAGGGAGAAGTGCTGTCGACGTTTCGGGCCGGGTCCTGACGAAGGGTCTCGGCCCGAAACGTCGACAGCGCTTCTCCCTATAGATGCTGCCTAGCCTGCTGTGTTCTACCAGCATTTTGTGTGTGTTGTTGAGACAACTAGCTCAATGGTTTCACGAATGAGTGGGGATGGAGGAAACAGCCACAAAAATTATGATGATTTTGCATGGTTGCTTGAGTGAGGTATACAGAGTGTACACTGGAATTTGGAGTCGGCCATTCAGCCTGTTAAGCTTTATGAGCTATTCAATGAGAATATGGCTCATCTACATTTGGACCCTAGTTACTTATCTTGGTTCTATAATTCTACAATCTAATTTTGCCTATATAAAAAAATTACCTCCAGTTTCACATTATCAGCTAACAATATAGGGGATCAAGGGATATTGATTAGGGAAGGAAAGTTTAGCCAAACCATGTTGTTACTTAATGTACAGAGGCATGAAAAGGACAAATGATTTAACTCCTGTTCTGTTAAGTATCTTATGCCCTGGGAGTCAGAGATCGACATTTCCTCCAATCATCTACAAACCCCATTTCCAGAAAAGTTGGGATATTTTCCAAAATGCAATAAAAACAAAAATATGTGCAGTAGAGAGCATTATAACATGTTGCATCACCACATGGTATGGAAACTGCACTGCAATGGACAGGAAGACTCTACAACGAGTAGTCTAAACTACCAAATATTTTATCAGCAACTGCCTACTCACCATCAAGGACAAACCTGTATATACAGAAAGGTGCTGGGAAAAGGCCAGCAATATCATTAAGGATCACACCAGCCTGCTTGTGGACTGTTCGTCCCATGAGGGAGGAGGCTGTGTAGCAGCCATGCTAGGTCCACCAGACTCAAAAATAGTTACTCCTTCCACTAATGCACTCCACCACAACACCAACATCTCTGCTTAATCATTTCCTATTCCTGAAGGCTTAGAGGGACCACGCACTCAGGTGTTGTTACGGATGGATGGGAGTCGAGTTAAAGCCATCCTCGGCACCGGGGCACCGGTTAAGTTGCTGTACAGTTTGTGTTATAACCGTTTTTGGAAGCCTTTACCCTTGATGACATTGACGGCACTGGAGATTTGGGGTACCAGTGCCGGTGATTATAAAGACGACGGTTGTTGGTCAGTGAAAATGGAGTTCTTAGAGGCAAATGTGGAGGTGACTGAGGTTCGTGAATCGTTGATGCTGATGTGTCTGGACACTGTTGAGACGGGCAGCGTTTCGGTTATGGAGAGAACCAATATCCTGTTGGTGCGCTTGGGGGCCTGCCCGGAGGAGGCGGGTGAGAGCTGTTTGGAGGCATTATCGATGCACCCAGAGTTTCGAGCTGCTTGTGCGGATGTGTGTAGCAGCCTTGGGCCGATACCGAATTCAAACAAGAGCCGGTGGTGGTATGGCCTGGAGGAGTATCTGAGGGTGAGACCCTCTTAGTGGACGCTGCGAAATACCACCAGGGAGGGGAGTTGACTGCTGAAGACACCTCAGTGAGGCAGAGGTTGCGGCGACTGGCCCCTACAGCGTGGCAGACGTAGGCAGCGTGTGTGTGTGGATTATATTGGGCCGTAGAGGCGATGGCCTATCTGAGTGGTGCGAAGAGGTTTAAGGTGCTGGATCTGAGGAGTGGATGTTGCCAGATCCCGATGAGTGAGGCCGACAAGGAGAAGACGGCGGTTAAAAGTTCCCTAGGAATCTTTCCGGTCCGAAACGATACCACAGGGTATCTCTGGAGCCCTTGCAACCTTCCTGCAGGGCATGTGGAAGACCATGGGGGTGTGGAGGCGTTTGGAATTTTGACGTATGTGGATGATCTCCTGGTATTTGGATTTGCCTCAGGAGAATATGAAGTGAGGTCGTTGCAGGAGCGGCTGAGAACTACAGAGTTAAAGTGTTTTCTGGACACGTGCCAGGGCTGGCGAAGGTCGCAGCTCGTGAGTGTCTGTCTCTATGGAATCAAGTTTGAAATGAAGACTTGAGAGACCGGAGAGAGTGATCTGGAACCATTTGAAAGACGTACAAGTTGGAGAGAATGAAGAAAGTTGTTTGACTGAGGGCCACAGCAAACTGAGAGCCTGGAGAAGGGAGTTTGCGGAGGTGAAGAAATTGCGGACAAATCTCGGAAGGGGGAAGCGGTAGCTTGAAGGGAACCTGAAGATGACCATCGACAGTTCAAATGAAGTGCAAAACCTTAAGGTTGATCTGGAAGAAGTCATGAGGAGAAAAAAAAAGCTGGAGAGAAGTGCAGCGAATACTGAACTGGAGGGTGACCAATCTTTAACTGCTGCTTTTCAGGTCGGGGTGGAAGAAGCTGTTGGAGTAACTGCATTCCAGATTGAGATGGCCGGGATGCAGGAGTCAGAACTGCTGAGCCAGGGACCAGAGAAGATGATAATCTCAATTGCAGGAGGCTGAAGAGACTGCTGGAGCAGTGCAGGTCACGTGTTTCCATTTGGAGAAGATCAAACAGCAGCTACCGATCAAAGAAATGAGGAAGAATACGGATTCAAAGGCTGATGTGCTGGATGTGTAGTACATGCTACCTTTTGCTGACTTTCCCTCGATTGAGGAAGAGACCTTTGGCCCTTCTTCCACTGAGTCAGGTGTAGTGGGGAGGGTTAGCTGTGTGCAGTGTGGGGCATGAGTGAGAGGTTGACAGAGGAGTTGGTAGTGGACCCCATCCCCAGCTGTGTCCTAGCCTAAGGGTTTAGGTGAGGGGGGTACGGAAGGTCTCAGAAGGGTTAGGGAACGCCCAGATAGTTGGCCTATATAGCGCCTAAGGAGGTTTAGTGAGGTTTACTGTGTGGGGAGGAGATGTCACTGCTTGTGCTTGGGTTACGGTGTGTTGGCAGGAAAGGTGACGAGTTATCTAATAGTCATGAGGACATGACTTTTATTTGGTGGGGGGAGAGTGTAACAGGGGGTTTCTTTTTCTTTGTTACTGTGTATGTAATCAAAATGGCGTCTTTGTTTTGTTAAAAGTAGGAATGCTGGCGCCTGTGTTAATAGTAGGAATGCTAGAGTCTTTGTTATGATAAGTGCTGGAAGCTTGTTTGGGACTGTATACTGATTGTTGGCAGGGATTTTGGGGAGTCAGCGCGATGGAGTGAGAGAGAGAGGACGGGATGCTGGAAGCTGAGCGACGGTCCCCGGCCCAAGGTTTTCGGTGATGAGAGAAGACGGAGACAGAGGAGTGTGGAGCGTCTGGTCGACCACCGTGGGGGTCCCAGGAAGCGGGTCGAGGAAGTCGGAGGGGATCGAATGCCAGAAGACTTCAGTAATTGAGCTCCAACGGTTGTGCACGAAGTGGTTTGGACTTTGATAAGTTTGGCGCCTTTTCTTTTTTTCTCTTATTCATATATACTGTATCGTTAGTAATCACTTAGTTATAGTAATCTTTATAAATTGTACTCATTTAATCGCATAAGGTGTACTGTCTGTTTTTTGGGCAAGGCGGGGACATCACACAGCATCCACACCAGCTGATTACCCAGTTTGGCGGGGCCGAAGGCTGCTCCCCCTAGACTAGAACGAGTTTGAGCGATGCCTGAGGCGACCCAGGGGTTACAACTAGAAGGCGGTGAACATGTGGAATTCATTGCCACAGACATCTGTAGAAGTCAAGTCATTGGGTATATTTAAAGCACAGGGTGATAGGTTCTTGATTAGTAAGGGCATCAAAGGGTATGGACAGAAGACAGGAGAATGAAGTCGAAAGACACAATTAATCAGCCGTGATCGAATGGCAGAGCTGACTTGATGGGCCAAATGGCCTAATTCTTATGGTCTAAGTCCAAAGATCCCTAAAAGTGATAGATAAGGGTGATAAAGATGTCATACAAAATACTCGCCTTCATTAGGCAGAGAATAGAAGGCAAGCTACAGTACTGCTTTACAATATACTGTATTTGTGCAATTCTGATATTACATTATCAACATGACATGATTGTTCTGGAGAGAGTGATAAGACGCTTTACTGCCACGTTGCCTGGAATGAAGTACCTAGGTGATGAGAAGTGATTGAATAGGCTGGGATTTGTTTTCTTTCAACCAGCAAAAGCTGAAGGAGGACCTGATAATACTATACCAAATCATGAAAGACAGTCGATAGGATTCGAATATGAAATGTGGATTAAACTTCTGGTTTAAGGTAGCACTACCAAAGACGTACAACAGCTTACAGGTAAATCATAAGGCAAGAGAATCGACTAAAAACATTACTTATAACATCTTTCAAGAACCAAATTGTGGTGAACTATCACCACAGAAGTGAGGAGGCAGGTGGACATGAGGCTGGTCGGGGGATGAGCCGTGCATTGTGAGGCACAGTGTGTTTGGGCACCAGATTCGCAGATGGAGTTGGTGGTATCACTGCCAGAGATGGAGCGAGCATTTTTGAGAGGAGTCAACTCAGGGTAGTTTCAGTGTCCGTCCACCTAACCTGGCTGTGAGGTTGGATCGCTCCAAGTGCCAAGCCAATTTGGTGAGATCAAGAACAGTTTTGGGCAGAGTGGCCCAGGCATATTGAGGTGGCTGGATTTGGGCCTTGGAAAGTGGCACTACTTGGTGCTTGGACAATTTCAACGTCAGTGCAGATAGACTGGAAGCCTGTGCATTGGGTATGGATGTGATGGTTGGGCTAATTTCGCTCGCTCCCTCACGAAGGTTCATTCATTCATTTCTTCGCGGCAGAGAGGCTTTGGCCAAACTCTGCTCCCAGAGTACTTCTGAGACTCATTGTGGTTCGGAAAGCTGTTGGCTTGCTTCTCCTGTTTACAGAATGGGTTTTTTTTTCCCTTTGCTCTTTCTCTGCGCAGTGGTTTTTGTTTTTTTTAAATTGGATTATTTGAGTTTATTGATTTGTGACTGCCTATAAGCAGACAAATTTCAAAGTGTATAATTTATACATTCTTTGATAATATATGTGTTTTGAATAAACATAACCCCTTAAAAGAAGTGTCTGTAACCTGGGGGTACAAGTTGAAGGTATGAGGAAGAGATTTAGAGGGAAGTGAGAGAATTCTTTCACCCAAAGTGGGATTAGAATTGGAATGCATGAGTGACCTGAGAAGATAGTGGAGGCAGAGACTCTCAAAACATTTAGGTGATATCTGATGAACAACTTCATAACCAAGGCACAGAAAACCAAGGAATAAGTATAGATGGATGCTTGATTGTCACCTTTGAGAAAGCAAGCCAAAGGACCTACTTCTGTGCTGTATGACTATGATTAACAGTCTTATGCATTTTCAGATAAGCAAAATTCAATGATAATGTGCAACTCTGCTGATATACAACACAAGTGTTCTGATGGTTTCCCTTCCAAGTCTCAAAAGAAACAAATGAAACTTAAGTAAAGTTGAGTATTATAGTCACAAAACCATGTCAAGATATAAAGAAGCAAATACAGTAGGTTTCGGTTAATTGGGCCATTGGTTAATCAGGACAGCTGCTTATTTGGGACAAATCTTAAACAACAAATAGGCAAGATTTCCTTTATTTATTTGGGACAATATACCAACTAATTGGAACAGGAGACTGTTGCCAAACAGTTTCTAATTAGCATCAGTCGTGTACACTGTTAGACACTATGTTGTGCTTAGGGTGAACCATTTTTAAATAGCATCATTTAAATGTGTTTGTGTTCAAAAATCAGTGATTTTTGCCACTGATAGTTGGTGTGAAGTATGCAGTTCAACAGTTCCGAATGGTTTTGCTCACTGTGGTTTCAAGCATCCAGGCTTGGAGATGTGAGAAATGGCTGGGAGTGAAAATGAATGATTTCAGTACTTCACCAAGTTAGGAAATAAACAGAATTTGAAGGTATCAACTTGAACGTTACAATAAAAATTAAGATTTGGAGGATGCAATCAACAAAAGCATTGTATGATGGCAGTCCATCATCTGCACTAGGTGTCTGCGCTATTTTATTTCATTTACAGTCACTCAAAACTACACAGCAGTGTACATTGAATTAATTTCTCTGTCGATAACTATTAGGAACTAATACACACTTCTATAGAACTGTAGTAGTATTGATTGTTTTAATTTAAATACATTATTTGTTACTCAGTTAAGTGGTAGTTTGTCCTTTTTTTATACCCTTTTAACTATTTCCATAAAACTCTGGCTAATTGGGTTAGCCGCTTAATTGGGCCAAAACGTACCTGTCCTGATGTGGCCCAAATAACTGAAATGCACTGTATTTCACAGAGTATTTTCTGATACAGTTTATGCACATGTGAATTGTATTTTGTCTCTTACCAAAATCAATATGTTTCTTTGCTTTCAGCACGAATTTTTCCTTCTCTTGCCGTTGATATACTTGAATCGAGATGACATCTCTCCAGCAGCCAAGTACCTTTACAAAGATGAAGTCACATAATCATCACCGAGTTGAGTTGCAGAAAAAAGTTCTGTATCTTTCAGTGCCTTCGTACAACTGCCCACTATAATTTAAGTCATTGTGCACAGATGTCAATCTAAAGGCACAGGCGCACTATAGGAATGTTTCTATTCATGTCCACACACTTCCCTATACTAAACGCACTAATATTTGTTAAGTTTCCACAAGTGCTGACAGCTTTCCTCCAAGAGCCAATTCATATTTATATTCAGAAACAACGTGAGTGCAGATGAATTGATCACTGCTAAGTCTGACCAATGGACAGAGATTAGCAGCAGAACATCTGGCCTTCTATTTTTCCCTTTCAGGCTGATTATTAAAGTCTAATTAAACTCAATTATTGAGTGGGATATGAAGGACATTTATTGCAAACATATTTTTATCAAATGACAGTACAGGTGGAATAATCACCTATGAGGCTTTTCATGAGCATGGAGTCTCATGTTCTATTTACTAATGACTAGGAGACTGAATGAAAACAGGAAATTACCCATAGATGTTCATTTGCTGCTCCTAACAATCTGACAATACAGCAGCACAAGCGGAGGCAGTTGGGTGGAGCTTAATATTGTATGCCGATTCCAGGCAGAGGAAACAATAGATTGCCACAAACAGTTACAATAACGCAAAAATAATAATTCAGAGTTAACTCTGATGATAAGCAACACTGATAATGAAAAATCATTATCTCTCATATTCAGCTCCAGAAGATTCTTGGAATTTTCTTTCGTAATGGAACAGAGCGATACCTTAGATAAAAGTACATGGCAATAATGCTGATCCGCTCTGGCAGTGTTCCTTGCTTCATCAGCCAGTCCGTGTGCATTTTGTTTCCAAGTGGAAAAAGAAAATCTAGATAATAAAGATGAAATCAATCAAAAGCAAACCTACAAGAAAATGGGAGGAGTACATCACTCCGTCCCTCAATTGTCTCACTATTCAATATCTTTCCTCTTCTTCCTCAGGCTTCATCTTCTATGTCCTGTATTCACTGTTCTTTTACATATATATATCTATTTCCTCTAAATCAGGGGTTCCTAGCCTTCTTTAAGCCATGGAGAAGGGTGGATACTCCTACTCTAAATACTCCCAATAATCTAGCCTCCAAACACTTGAGATCTAGTAAGGCAAAAGGTCAAACATCAAGAGATTATTCAGTCAATATTGCAAGAGACTTGTATGGATAGTAAACAAACAACACTGATGTTCAGAAATTGCAGATTATTATTAAAATATGAGAGTTAATGGAACAAAAACGACTCAAGATGGTTTAATGTAATTTTCAAGTACAGAAGTGTAAAGGAGAATAAAATAATTCTTACTCTGGATCCGATACAACAGAAAAAAATAACACACTAAGATAAAGACCAAAATCATTTTAAAAACACAATAAATATACAAGATAGCTTATACACATAGACTGATGTGTCCATAAAGTGACGCTGGACACAGGAGTATCTGCACATAAGGTGATAAGAGGAAATGATTAAGCAGTGATGTTGGTGTTGTGGTGGAGTGCATTAGTGGAAGGAGTAACTATTTTTGAGTCTGGTGGACCTAGCATGGCTGCTACACAGCCTCCTCCCTCTTGGGACGAACAGTCCACAAGCAGGCTGGTGTGATCCTTAATGATATTGCTGGCCTTTTCCCAGCACCTTTCTGTATATACAGGTTTGTCCTTGATGGTGAGTAGGCAGTTGCTGATAAAATATTTGGTAGTTTAGACTACTCGTTGTAGAGTCTTCCTGTCCATTGCAGTGCAGTTTCCATACCATGTGGTGATGCAACATGTTATAATGCTCTCTACTGCACATCTGTAGAAGGGCATGAGTACCGATATGTATAGTCCAGCTCTCTTCAGCCTCCTCAGGATGCAGAAATGTTGGTGATCTTTCTTGATTGAGTAGAATATGTCCTGGGACCACAACAAGTTGCGTGAAATGTGCATACCCAGCAGCTTGAAACAGCGCGCAGTGTCTACCACAGTGCTGCACCGATGTATAGAGGAGTGAGAGTGGTGCAAGTTCTGATAAATATCTCTCTTGTCTTGTTGACATTGAGGAAGAGGTTATTTGCCTAGCACCAGACTTTGACCTCTTCCACCTCCTCTCTGTAGGCTGTCTCATTGTTGTTGGTGATGAGCTCACCAATGGCAGATATAATTTAAGATAGTTTCCATTAAAGTAGATTTGATTGGGAGAAGTGCGCAAGGCCACTAAGAACATTTAAAAAGCGAGGGGTTTCTTACAACAAGGGATTCAATTGGGAGAAGTGCACAGATGCAGTAACTAGTCATCACACAGGGCCACTGAGAAGATTTTAAAAGGGGGGTGTTTCTTTCAGCAGGAGATTCAATTGGGAGAATTGCACAGAAACAGTAACTCAACATCACACAAGGCTACTGAGGAGATTTAAAAACAGAGGTGTTTCTTTCAGCAGGAGATTTGATTGGGAGAAGTGTGCAAACACAGTAGCTTGACATCGCTCAAAGCCGCTGAGAAGGTTCCAGGATAAAAGGGAGACACTGCCTAGTGGAGTGGTCATCAGAGTAGCACGAGTCAGAGTAGTAGGGCTTTGGCTCATCGGGGCTTTGGTGAGGACAAGCCTAGGTGAGGTAAGGTGGTCAGTTACTTTCATATCTCTTTTTTTCCTCTAACTTAAGAATAGTGGGTATGACTGCAAGGCCAATTTTCTGCTCTGGCTGTCAGATATGAGAAATCCAGATGTCTTCCAGCCTTCCTGATGGCCATATCTGTGCCAGGTGCATCAAGCTGCAGCTCCTTAGAGATGGAGTTAGATAACTGGAGTTGCAGTAAAATTACCTTCAGCTTCTTGGAGAAAGTGAAGTGGTGATCGATAGGAGCTACAGGCAGGTAGTCACACCGGGCCACAGGAGACTGATAAATGGGTGACTGTCAGGAGAGGGAAAGGGGAATGTCAAGTAGTGGAGAGCACCCAGTGTGGCCATCCCCCTTAACAAGAAGTACTCTGGTTTCCGGTGACATCATCGTCGAGAATGGCAGCTTAAGTCACTAGCTCCTCTGGAAAAATGCATATTAAGCCCCGTTCACCCATCAAATATAATATATTTCAAAAAATATTTGAACTGAAAAGAGGGGCAAGAATGGGGAAAAGGAATGGAAATTTAAAAAAGCGACACTGCGGAGCCTGCAGCCAAGAGGAGTGCAGCGAGCGGCTCTCCTACCTGACCGCGTGCTAGCGAGGCAGACTCTGGGCCTCGCTCAGGCGAAGCGGCGAATATCTTCGAAATCCTTAAGGAAATAATGGAGGTCAAGAAAGACAGAAAGCAGCAGCTCCGTGATATTAAGTCAGAGCTCGCCGCGTCAATCAATTTTTATTAACCAAAATTGCAACTTCTCTCGCCTTTGAATTAAATGAAGCTGCAATAACATTTCCAACCCAGTCTCTTTTTAATTTCTGATGTTCTATCTCTGTTAAGTGTGTTTCTTGTAAAAAAGCTATATCTATTTTCATTTTTTTAATGTATGTTAAGATTCTTTTTCTTTTCACCGGTCCAGTAAGCCCATTAACATTAAAACTTTAAAAATTCAGTAAATTAGTCATTATTTTTAATTGTGTTACTCCAATCTATAATAATACCTAATCGTTCAACTTTCGTGGTATCTTGGGGAATCTTTTTTAAATTCTCCATGTTGCTATGTGTGTCCCCACTGATCATCCAGGCAGAAAGATAGAAGAAAAATAGATTATAAAGAAAAAAACAAAATACCCCCCTACTAATGTTGTGAAAAAAAAGAACACAACATTACCCCCCTCTGTTGTATGGGTCACGGAAATCGCCATGATTACATATGTGAATCCCGCAGTAATCGATCCAAAGCTCCCTAGTACCCCCGCAACATAAAGAAGTATATATATGAGAAGAAGAAAAAATTTTCTCAATTAGTATTTCTCAAATTTTGCCTTTCTCCCCTGTATCATCCTTAAATGTCCATCACTTCCATTCACTGTCTCTGTCTTCATCTTTAATCCATTACGCTTGGAAATCTCTATGTGTAGTTAGCGAATAATTGGGAGTTTTTGTGCGAACTCCTCCACTCCTCGATAAACTGCTTGATCCGGAGAGAAGATCACAGCGGAAAATAAGGAGCGGAGGGCTCGTCTATGACGGAGTTTGTCGGAAAGTTACTGTGGGACGCGCTGGATCTTCCCCCGGCTATGAAGCTGGAAATCGAAAGAGCCCACCGTGCTCTCATCCCGAAACCTACCCAGGATAGAAGCCACGCTCAATAATAATTAAATTCCTTCAGTACAGCACCAAGGCGGAGATTCTACGAAGGGCCTGGGGTAAGAAGAGAGTGGTTTTAGAGGATTAATTAATATATTTCGACCAAGATTACTCCCCCTGCGGTCCTCCAGAAACGCAAAGAATACTCTGAAGTAAAGCGAGTACTAAAGCAAAATAAGATTAGATTTCAAACTCCGTACCCTGCTAAACTTCGAGTGTTTTATGACAACGGGACGCAGTTGTACCAGATAGAAAGTGGAAGAGGTAACTACAGACATGAAGGCCACAGGGTTGCCCGTCAGCATGACCAAAACGAGGGAAAACCTGGCTGAGGAATTATCCCGCTCCGCTTGGGAAATAGTGCGAGAATCGAGAAGGCAGGAGACGGGAGGAGGCCGAGAGAAATATATCAGGAGGAGACTGGGAGTTTCCCAAAGACAGTCCTCACCCCCTTCAGAAGAGCCATAAGGTTTGGCTAACTTTAAAAATGTTGAGAAGCTAAACAGAACCAAAAGTACCCGGTGATATACCTATCTCGAGAAATACTTATTATAATGTGGATTTTATATTACTTAGTTGTTACTCTTTATTCGCTCACTTACTCCTTTTTCCCCATCAAAATGAGAATATATATGTGTGTGCATATATGTGTGTGTATGTATGTGTGTGCGTATATATATGTGTGTGTGCATATGTGTGTATGTATATGTATATATATATATATATATATATATATATATATGAGTACACAGGGAAATCTATTCTGTGTAATGGATTTGTTCACTGACTTTTATGAATACTGCAATGGGGGCCCTCAACTCACAAGTAGGAGGGGTTATCCCGCACAGCTAGACATTTCCTCTGCTCAACGCAGAGTCATCTACTAGAGACCTCAGCCTTGGAATCACACGTTCGTTGCCATTTTTGTTATTATTTGCGTTTCTTGGTTCTTATTTGTTCAGGGAGTAGATTGATTAAGTTTTGTTCTAATTTCAATGATACATTGACAGATAAATACAGATGGCTAAGGACAAGGTAAAATTCATTTCTTTTAATGTCACTGGGCTATTAAATCCAATCAAACGTAAGAGAATTTTATCTAAAATGAAGAAAGAACAAGCCCATTTAGTACATTTACAGGAAACTCATTTAAGTGATAATGAGCATAAAAAAGTACAGAGAATGGACTTCACTAATCTGTTTTTCTCCTCATATAAATCAGGACATAGGAGAGGAGTTGCTATTCTTATCTCAAGTAAGGTAAATTTTGAAAAAGTATTCGAATTGGGAGATAAATAGGGCAGATATATTCTGGTAAGGGGGAATATAGACAGCAATTCAGTTACTCTATTGAATATATACTCACCCCCGGGAAGTGATATTGGTTTCTTTCAGAAAATTACTGATATTATGGAAACAGAAGGTCTCCTAATATGTGGAGGAGACTTAAATTGACAATTACAATCAAACTTAGACTCTTCCAATAGAAAAACCTATGAAACAAAATCTTTACATAAGAAAGTTAATACACTTTTTAAGGATGTTGGTTTAATTGATATATGGAGGGACCTTTTCCCTGACAGAAGGGATTACACTCATTATTCTGCTCCACATTCTGTATATACAAGAATAGACTATTTCATAACATTTGGAAAAGACAAAGACAAAATAAACACCTCTGGAATTGGGACAATAGATGTAAGTGACCATGCACCTATATATTTATCTGTTGATTTTGACCTACAACCAAAGAATACTATTTGGAAACTAAGTTCAAGTCTACTCAATGATCTGTACATTAAGGAACAAATTAAAAAAAGAAATTGGTCTCTACTTAGAACTTAATGATAATGGAGAGGTTTCACCTCCCATTTTATGGGATACTCTGAAGGCGGTCTTAAGAGGGAAAATTATAGCGATATCTTCATATAAGAAAATAAGGAATAAAACATTAGAGGAATTACAAAATAGGCTGAAGGAACTAGAGAAAAAACACATTGAATTTGGCACAGGATACATTAGGGGAAATTAAAAGAATTAGGAATGAAATAAATAATTTGGCTACGCAAGAAATCAGGAAAAACTTAATGTTTCTCAAACAGAGACATTATGAAAGTGGATCGAAATCTATGAAAATACTGGCGTGGAAACTGAAAAAAAAGATAGCAGAAAATACAATTCATAGAATTAGGGACGCAAGAACGAAAATGTTAAAAAAATAAGCTAAGTGAAATTCAAGAAGCTTTTGAAGTTCCGGGGGAAGCATAACCCAATTGACACCTTCTTGAATTCTCTAGTTACCCACTTTAAGCAAAGAACTAAATAGAACGATGACAGCTGACATAACTGAAGTTGAATTAAAAGCTGCAATTAGTAGGCTTAAATTAAGCAAGTCACCAGGATCAGATGGGTATACAGCAGAGTGGTACAAAGAATTTAAAAATGAGTTAATTTCTGTTTTACTCCCCACGCTGAACTGGGCTCTAAAAAAGGCACAAATGCCACCCAGTTGGAAGGAAGCGATAATTTCAGCTACACTGAAAGAAGGCAAGGATAAAATGGAATGCCGGTCATTTAGACCAATATCCGTTCTTAATGTAGATTTTAGGTTATTTACCTCCATCATGGCCAAACGATGAGGAGTTTCTGCCCATACTGATACGTAACGATCAGACAGGTTTTATACAACAATGCCAGACACAAGACAATATACAAAGGACACTTCACATTATGGATCATATACAAAAAATTAAAATCGAAGCAATATTGATAAACGTGGACGCTGAAAAAGCATTTGATTCGGTTAATTGGAAGTTTCTTTACAGAGTTTTACATAGATTTGGTTTCCAAGACACAATTATTAAAACTATACAGACACTATATGACAATCCTACTGCTAGGATTAAAATCAATGGATATTTATCAAATAGTCTTATCCTAGAAAGGGGCACAAGACAGGGTTGTGCATGGTCACCACTACTCTTCGCGTTATATCTGGAACCATTAGCTCAATACATCAGACAAAATGAAGATATCAGGGGAATTACTATTAAAGGGACAGAGCATAAATTGGCTTGTTATGCGGATGACATTTTGATCTATCTAGGGCAACCAACATACTCTTTGCCTAAATTGATGCAATCCTTTGAACAATATGATCAATTATCAGGATACAAGATCAACATAGATAAAACCCAATTACTTTCATATTACTATAGCCCACCAAGAGAAATTGAAAGTTGATACCCCTGGGCATGGCACACAGAGTCTTTCAAATATTTGGGCATCATTATGCCAAAAGATTTGGCAAAATTATCAGAATGTAATTATCAGCCTTTATATAAAAAATTAAGGAAGATGTGGCAAGATGGAACCTGATTCCTTTTTTCAGTCTCAGTTCAAGGATTGAGTCTATTAAAATGAATATACTGCCCAGACTGTTATATCTCTTTCAGACCCTACCAATAGAGATTAATCAAAATCAATTCAATGAATGGAACAAGATGCTATCAAGGTATATTTGGCAGGGTAAAAGGCCTAGAGTTCATCTCAAAACTTTGCAATTAGCAAAGGAAAAGGGGGGATGGGGCCTACCTTCTCTTAGAGATTATCATTTTGCAGCACAGTTGAGAGCTGTGATATGTCGGTGCAACCCATCATAGAAACACAGAAAATAGGTGCAGGAGTAGGCCATTCGGCTCTTCAAGCCTGCACCGCCATTCAGTATGATCATGGCTGATCATCCAACTCAGAACCCTGTACCTGCTTTCTCTCTATACCCTGATATGACGCTCAATGGAAAAACATTAAGGAGTGGGTACTTCCCATCCCCATACAAGCAATTTTAGCTGATAACAACCTGCAAAGGTACATAAATATTATTGATAACCCATGGGTGAAATTGACTCTTAAAATATGGAAAACTACTATAAAAGAATATAATCTAGAGGGAGATATTGCAATTCTTAAATAGTGTGCATATGACTCAGATTTTACACCAAATAAATTGGATGCTAGATTTAAGGACTGGACAGCTAAAGGAATAACAGTTCTTTGCAACATAATGAAAGAAGGAACACTGTTCAGTTTTGAAATGCTTAAAGACAAACACTTATTAGAAAAACAAGATTTTTATCGGTATTTACAGATGTGACAATATGTTAATAAGACGCTTAAAAATGTAACCAAGGCAAATACATGCTTGATAGAGCTCTTTAGAAAAGCATATAATTCAGATAATGGTAGTAGAATCATTTCAAGCATGTATAAGGGGTTGTCAAATCTTAACACATTCGACTTCATACATTAAAACAAAATGGGAGAAGGAAGGAGGGATAATTATATCTGGTGAAGAATGGACAACAATATGGAGGTATCAATGGAAGTGTACCAGTCACAGAAATGGAGGGAGTTTGGATGGAAAAACTCGATAAGATATTTTATTACACCCTCTCAGAAATCCCATTAGATAGATAGATACTTTATTCATCCCCATGGGGAAATTCAACTTTTTTTCCAATGTCCCATACACTTGTTGTAGCAAAACTAATTACATACAATACTTAACTCAGTAAAAAATATGATATGCATCTAAATCACTATCTCAAAAAGCATTAATAATAGCTTTTAAAAAGTTCTTAAGTCCTGGCGGTTGAATTGTAAAGCCTAATGGCATTGGGGAGTATTGACCTCTTCATCCTGTCTGAGGAGCATTGCATCGATAGTAACCTGTCGCTGAAACTGCTTCTCTGTCTCTGGATGGTGCTATGTAGAGGATGTTCAGAGTTTTCCATAATTGACCGTAGCCTACTCAGCGCCCTTCGCTCAGCTACCGATGTTAAACTCTCCAGTACTTTGCCCACGACAGAGCCTGCCTTCCTTACCAGCTTATTAAGACGTGAGGCGTCCCTCTTCTTAATGCTTCCTCCCCAACACGCCACCACAAAGAAGAGGGCGCTCTCCACAACTGACCTATAGAACATCTTCAGCATCTCACTACAGACATTGAATGACGCCAACCTTCTAAGGAAGTACAGTCGACTCTGTGCCTTCCTGCACAAGGCATCTGTGTTGGCAGTCCAGTCTAGCTTCTCGTCTAACTGTACTCCCAGATACTTGTAGGTCTTAACCTGCTCCACACATTCTCCATTAATGATCACTGGCTCCATATGAGGCCTAGATCTCCTAAAGTCCACCACCATCTCCTTGATATGATAGTAAGCTCCCTGTTTGCTCAAGAAATTGTGGAAATCAAAATGCAAATCATTATCATATTTTTTGGGACTGCCCTGTTATCAAAAACTGTTGGAGGGGGATACACAATGTCCTACAAGACATCTTTAAATGTGAAATACCCTTAGAGAGTAAGACCATATATTTTGGATATATACCTCAAGAATGGTTGAAAAGAGATAAATATTTAATGAATATACTGTTGGTGGCTGGTAAAAAGACTCTTACTAGAGTATGGTTATCACAGGAGAGCCCAACTTTAAATACATGGATGGAAATTACAATGGACATTTACAAAATGGAGACGATAACAGCATCTGTTAAGCATAAGCTGGAACAGTTTGATTCATACTGGGAAAAATGGTTTAACTACATAATGCTTCATAGGCCTGATTTTATTCTCAAAATCAATTAATCTGTTGTAAAAAAAAATCACTCCCTTCTTGTACATAGTTCTTTCCTTTTGCTTGTTTTTTCTTTCCATTCTTTTCTATAAGTGTATACCTCAGATAAATACTTTGTGGAGATTTGTGATATATATGATTATATGATATATATGTACAATATCTGAAATACATCTTATAGAAATGTTTGTTTGATGATGAACTTCAATAAAAAAATAAATTACAAAGAAAAAACAATAAGTACTCTATTTTGAGTACTGTTGGGGGGAGGGGAAGGACCTACCTGGGGGAAGCAACAGTGGCCATGCCTCTGGCACTGAGTCTGGCCCTGTGGCTCAGAAGGGTAGAGAATGGAAGAGGATAGCAGCAGTAATAGGGGACTCTATAGTTAGTGGGACAGATAGGCAATTCTGTGGGCAGGAAAAAGAAACATAGATGGTAGTTTGCCTCCTAGGTGCCAGGGTTCATGATGTTTCTGAACACTTCCATAATATCCTGAGATGGGAGGGTGAGCAGCCAGAGGCTATGGTACATAATGGTATGAATGACATAGACAGAAAAAGGGAGGCTGTCCTGAAAGCAGTTTGGAAGGAAGCTGAGAAGCAGGACCTCAAGGGTAGTAATCTTGATTTTGCTGCCTGTGCCATGCAACAGTGAGTATAGAAATAGAATGAGGTGCAGATAAATGTGTGGCTGTAGGATTGGAGTAGGGGGCAGGGATTGAAATTTCTAGATCATTTGGACCTCTTCTAGGGCAGGTGTGACCTGTACAAAAAGGACAGGTTGCACTTGAATCCCAGGGGGATCTATATCGTAGCAGGGAGCTTTGCAAATGCTATTGGGGAGGGTTTAAACTAGATCTGCATTGGGGTGAGAACCAAAGTTAAGAGGTAGAGAATGAGGTGGTTGGCAAACAAGTAGAGACAGCTTGCAGGGAGTTTGAGAGGAAGGACAAACATATGATAAAGCAAAGATGCACTCAGCCTGATGGTTTGAGATGTGTCTATTTTAATGCAAGGAGTATCATAAACAAGGCAGATGAACTTAGAGCGTGGATCAATATGTGGAGCTATGACGTTGTGGTCATTACAGAGACTTGGATATCTCAGGGGCAGGAATGGCTGCCGAGTGCGCCAGGCTTTAGATGTTTCAAAAAGGACAGGAAGGGAGGCAAAAGAGGTGGGGGCATGGCATTGCTAATCACAGACAGTCTCACGGCTGCAGAAAAGGAGGAAGTCATGAAGGGCTTATCAACTGAGTCAGTGTGGCTGAAAGTCAGGAACAGGAAGGGGGCAATAACTCTACTGGATGATTTTTATAGATTTCCCCAATAGTAACAGTGACCTCGAGGAGCTAATAGGGAGACAGATTCTAAAATGGTGCAATAATAATAGGGTTGTTGTGATGGGAGATTTTAACTTTCCTAATACTGACTGACATCCCCTTAGACCAAGGGGTTTAGATTATTAGGTTTGCTCAGAAAGATTTCCTGATGCAATATATAGGTAAGCCAACTGGAGGAGTGGCTGTACTTGGTCTGGTATTGGAAAATGAACCTGGTCAGGTGTCAGATCTCTCAGTGGGAGAGCATTTTGGAGGTAATGATCACAACTCTAACTCCTGTACCATAGTGTTGGAAAGGGATAGGAGCAATTCAGAAAAATATTTAATTGGGGTAAGGGGGAGAAAATGATACTATTAGGCAGGAACGTGAGCAGATGTTCTCATGGAAATGTACAGCAGAAATGTGGCAAATGTTCAGGGAACATTTGTATGGTGTTCTGCATAGGTATGTTTCATGGAGGCAGGGAAAGGATGGTTGGGTAAAAGAACCATGGTATACAAAGGACGTGGAAAATCCAGTTAAGAAGAAAAGATTACAAAATGTTCAAGAAACTAGGTACTGTTAGAGCTCTAGAAAATTACAAGATTACCAAGAAGGAGCTTAAGAATGAAATTAGGAGAGCTAGAAGGGGCCAACGAAGGCCTTGGGGAGCAGGATTACGAAAAACCCCAAGGCATTCTACAAGTATGTGAAGAGCAAGAAAATGAGCCGTGTGAAAATAGGAGCAACCAGGTGTGAAAGTGGAAACGTATGCACGGAGTTGGAAGAGGTAGCAGTGGTTCTTCATGAATAGTTTGCTTTAGTATTCAGCAGGGAAAAAGACCTTGGCAGTTGAGGGGATGACTTACAGCAGACTGAAACGCTTGAGCATATAGACATTAAGAAAGAGGATGTGCTGGAGCTTTTGAAAAGCATTGAGTTAGGTAAGTCATGGGACCGGTTGAGTTATACCCCAGACTCTTGGCAGTGTGGACGATCAGAGGGATCTTGGGTTCCAAGTCCATAGGACACTCAAAGCTGCTGCACAGGTTGACTGTGTGGTTAAGAAGACACACAGTGCATTGGCCTTCATCAATCGTGGGACTGAGTTTAGGAGCCGAGAGGTAATGTCACAGCTATATAGGACCCTGGTCAGACCCCACTTGGGAGTACTGTGCTCAGTTCTGGTCGCCTCACTACAGGAAGGATGTGGAAACCATAGAAAGGGTGCAGTGGAGATTTACAAGGATGTTGCCTGAATTGGGGAGCATGCCTTATGAGAATAGGTTGAGTGAACTCAGCCTTTTTTCCTTGGAGCAACAAAGGATGAGAGGTGACCTGACAGAGATATATAAGATGATGAGATGTATTGATCATGTGGATAGCCAGAGGCTTTTTCCCAGAGCTGAAATAGCTAACACAAAGGGGCACAGTTTTAAGGTGCTTGGAAGTAGGTACAGAGGGATGTCAGGGGTAAGTTTCTCACACAAAGAGTGGTGGGTGTGTGGAATGCGCTTTGGGCAACGGTGGTGGAGGCAGATACAATAAGGTCTTTTAAGAGACTCTTAGAAAGGTATGTGGAACTTTAAAAATAGAGGACTATGCAGTAGGGTAATCCTAGGCAGCTAACATGGTCGGCACAACATTGTGGGCCGAAAGGCCCGTAATGTGCTATAGATTTCTATGTTCTGTTCTGGACCAGATATAGACAGGTTCATTAGTAAGTTTGTACACAATAATAAAAAAAATTGAAGGAGTTGTGGACAGTGAAGAAGGTGGTCAAATGATACAGCAGGATATGCATTAATTACAATTTTGGGAGGAGAAATGCCAGATGAAGCTTAATCCAGCAAGTGTGACACGTTGCATATTGAGAGGTGAAATATAAGGGGATGGTATAGAGTTAATGGCAGGGCCCTTAACGGCAGTGGTGCACAGAAGCATCTTTGGATGGAAGTCCATACCTCTCTGAAGGTGGAAACATACACAGTGAGTACTAAAGAACACCTATGGCAAGCTTGACATCATTACTATGGGCCCAAAGTACAAGAATCAGGAAGTCATGGTGTAGTTGCATAAAGTTTTCGTTAGGCTGCACCAGGAGTATTTCCTGCAGAAGGATATAGAAATACTTAGGAGAGAGTTTGAACAGAGTTTACTACGATGTTGACTGGATTAGAGGGCAATTCCTATAAGAAGAGGTAGGACAAGTGTGTGAAGTTATCATTACTAGGGAGAAGGTTCTTGGGAAACTGAAAGGTCTGAAAGTAGACCTGGATCAGATGGTGTACACCCCACAGTTCTGAAAGAGGTGGCTGAAGAGATTATGGAGGAATTAGCAATGATCTTTCAAGAATCACTAGATTCTGGAATGATTCTGGAAGACTGGAAAATTGCAAATGTCACTCCACTCTTCAAGAAGGGAGAGAAACAGAAGAAAGAAAATTACAGGCCAGTTAGTCTAACCGCAGTGGTTGGGGAAGATGTTGGAGTTGATTATTAAGGATGTTGTTTCAGGGTACTTGGAGGCACGTGATAAAATGGGCCGTAGTCAGTATGATTCCCTCAAGGGAAAATCTTGCGTGCCAAATCTGTTGAAATTCTTTGAAGAAATAGCGAGAAGGATACACAAAGGAGAATCGGTTGATGTTATGTATTTGGATTTTCAGAAGGCCTTTGACCAACATGAGGCTGCTGAACAAGCTACGATCACATGGTATTATAGGAAAGATTCTGGCATGAATAAATCAGTGTCCTATTGGCAGGAGGCAAAGAGTGGGAATAAAGGGAGCCTTTTCTGGTTGGCTGCTGGTGACTAATGGTGTTCCACATGGGTCTGTGTTGGGGCCAATTCTTTTTACATTATATGTCAATGACGGAATTGATGGCTTTGTTACAAAGTTTGCAGATAATATGAAGATAGCTAAGGAGCTTGCAGTTTTGAGGAAGTAGAGAGGCTACAGTAGGACCCAGACAGATTAAGAGAATGGGCAAAGAAATGACAGATGGAATACAGTGCTGGGAAATTTGTGGTCATGCAGTTTGTTAGAAGAAATTAAAGGGTAGACTATTTTCTGAATGGAGAGAAAATACAAAAAACTGAGATGCAAAGGGACTTGGGAGTCCTTGTGTAGAATTCCCTAAAGGTTAATTTGCAGGTTGAGTCGGTGGTGAGGAAGGCAAATGCAATGTCAGCATTCGTTTCAAGAGGACTAGAATATACAAGCAAGGATGTAATGTTGAGGTTTTATAAAGCACTGGTGAGGCATCACTTGGAGTATCATAAGCAGTTACCTTAGAAAGATGTGCTGAACATGGACAGAGTTCAAAGGAGCTTCACAAAGATTATTCCAGGTTTGAATGACTTGTTATATTAAGAGTGTTTGGTGGCTCTGGCCTGTACTCTGGCCCCCAACCAACACATACTCCGCTCTCCCCTCCTACCCCTCCTCACAGCCCCCCACCCTGCTCTCATGACTACATCCCTCCGTCACCTGAAACCACCACGGTGGGCTTCACAGCTGAACAGGTGAGAAGACAGCTGAAATGTCTCCATCCAAGCAAGGCTGCAGGCCCGGATGGTGTCAGCCCCAGGGTGCTCAAAGCCTGTGCCCCCCAGCTATGTGGAGTACTTCACCATGTCTTCAACCTGAGCCTGAGTCTCCAGAGGGTTCCTGTGATGTGGAAGACATCCTGCCTCGTTCCTGTATCGAAGACGCCGCGCCCCAGCGGCTCCAATGACTACAGACCGGTGGCATTGACCTCCCACATCATGAAGACCCTGGACAGACTTGTTCTAGAGCAGCTCCGGCCTATGGTTAGGCCACACTTAGACCCCTCCAGTTCGCCTATCAGCCCCGACTAGGAATTGAGGATGCCATTGTCTACCTGCTGAACCATATCTACGCCCACCTGGACAAGCCGGCGAGCGCTGTGAGGGTCATGTTTTTTGACTTCTCCAGTGCGTTCAACACCATCCGCCCTGCTCTGCTGGGTGAGAAGCTGACAGTGATGCAGGTGGATGCTTCCCTGGTGTCTTGGATTATTGATTACCTGACTGGCAGACCACAGTACGTGCGCTTGCAACACTGTGTGTCAGACAGAGTGGTCAGCAGCACTGGCTCCACAGGGGACTGTCCTGTCTCCCTTTCTCTTCACCATCTACACCTCGGACTTCAACTACAACACAGAGTCTTGCCATCTTCAGAAGTTTTCTGATGACTCTGCCATAGTTGGATGCATCAGCAAGGGAGATGAGGCTGAGTATAGGGCTACGGTGGGAAACTTTGTCACATGGTGCGAGCAGAATCATCTGCAGCTTAATGTAAAAAAGACTAAGGAGCTGGTGGTGGACCTGAGGAGAGCTAAGGCACTGGTGACCCGTTTCCATCCAAGGGGTCAGTGTGGACATAGTGGAGGATTACAAATACCTGGGGATACAAATGGACAGTAAACTGGACTGGTCAAAGAACACTGAGGCTGTCTACAAGAAGGGTCAGAGCCATCTCTATTTCCTGAGAAGAATGAGGTCCTTTAACATCTGCCGGACGATACTGAGGATGTTCTACGAGGCTGTGGTGGCCAGTGCTATCATGTTTGCTGTTGTGTGCTGGGGCAGCAGGCTGAGGGTAGCAGACACCAACAGAATCAACAATCTCATTCGTAAGGCCAGTGATGTTGTGGGGGTGGAACTGGACTCTTTGACGTGGTGTCTGAAAAGAGGATGCTGTCCAAGTTGCATGCCATCTTGGACAATGACTCCCATCCGCTCCATAATGTACTGGTTAGGCACAGGAGTACATTCAGCCAGAGACTCATTCTACCGAGATGTAACACTGAGCGTCATAGGAAGTCATTCCTACCTGTGGCCATCAAACTTTACAACTCCTCCCTCGGAGTGTCAGACACCCTGAGCCAATAGGCTGGTCCTGGACTTATTTCCACTTGGCATGATTAACTTTTATTATCTAATTATTTATGGTTTTATATTGCTATATTTCTTCACTATTCTTTGTTGGTGCGGCTGTAACGAAATCCAATTTCCCTCGGGATCAATAAAGTATGTCTGTCTGTCTGTATTCACTGGAATTTAGATGAATGAGGGGTGACCTCATTGAAACCTATCGAATGGTGAAAGTCCTTGATAGAGTGGATGTGGAGAGGATGTTTCCTATGCTAGAAAAGTCTAAGACCATAGGACACAGCCTCAGAATAAAGGGATGTCCTTTTAGAACAGAGATAAAGAGGAATTTCTTCAGCCAGAGAGTAGTGAATCTCTGGAATTCATTTCCATAGGCATGTGTATTTAAGACAGAGGTTGATAGATTCTTGATTCATCAGGGCATGAAGGGATATGGGGAGAAGGCAGAAGATTGGGACTGGGAGGAAAACTGGATCAGCCATGACGAGACGGTGGAGCAGACTCGATGGACCTAATGGCCTAATTCTGCTCCTATTCTTATGGTCTTATGGACAAACTTACAATTATTCGAGACAAAAATAGGGTCGACAGCAAGAAACATTTTCCCAGGAAAGAAATGTCAAATGTCCCAGGGAAGAAAGGGCACGTACAGGGTGTATTTTCTTTTGAAACACAGAGAGTGGTAGGTGTCTGAACATGCTGCCAGGGACAATACTGGAAGCAGATCCAATAGTGGCATTCAAATAAGCAAATGAATATATATACACACACAAGCAATGAAGGGATATGGATTGTGTGCAAGCAGAAGGGTTTAGTTTAATTTGGAATAATGCTCAGCCAAATTAATGTGCTATGTTATTCTGTCTTTTATAAATGTCAAGTATATCAGAAAGGAAAGAACAATGAGAAGCAAATGGAATGCATGCTTGTTCTTTAGTGATTAGCAACAAGGCTAAAATAGCCTTGATTTAAGTCAGGAGTTCCCAACCTGGGGTGCGAGATGGAATTTCAAGGGGTGCGACAAAGAGTGGCTTGTGTCCTTGAGTAACGAGTCACAAATCATCACTCAGCCAGCTGCCAGTGTGCCTTGAGAAGTGGTAGTAACGCTTGTCCCAAGCACACTCCAGTCTCACACTGCCCAAGTCAGCATTGAGGATTCTCATCAGTGTTACCTGGGAAGTTACACCTCAGAGTTGAGGAGTCTCATCAATTTTAGCAAGGTTACATCTCAAGAGTTAAAAATCATCTCATAATGCCAAAATCTTTATACATCCCGAATCAACCATCGAGCAGCGACTTTGCGTTAAAACCAAACCTGCAGACAGTAGGTAAATTATTCAATTATAAAATTTTTAAAAGCCACATTTTGATAAAAAGCAGCTGAAGTCATTCATTCGTATTTGTCTCAATGCATTAAAGAAGTTTTTGAATTTCAAAGGTTTTTTTCCTTGTAAAAGGTTTTTTTCTTAAATCATTGATAATTTTGAATTGTGTTAGTTGAGGAGGTATCATGGTTAGCACCGAGGACTTTGAATCGTGATGGGAGTTCATATCTCCGGTAATCATTGGAAATAGGTGTGTAAATTCAGTAGAGAGTAGCCTAAAAAGTCACGTCACGTCCCCGTAGCATTTCCACCTGACGACTTATCTTGGCATAACCGCAGATAATATCATAATATAATATTCAAAAGTGTATTTCTCGCGATACTTTGCTATAGGCGTGTCTGGTTGAGTAAAGTGGTCATCCCTGACTTAGTCAGATAGTTTTTCTCATATTAGCTCATACTTTTCTCTTTACCCTTAATGCTTCATCTTGTCTAAAAGAAGGAAATGGGATGATGACTATGTGTGCTTTGGTTTCATTTGCACAACAGGAAATGATGGCTTGCAAAAACCCCAGTGCATTCTTTGTAGCGTTGTGTTTTCCAACTCAAATCTGAAGCCATCCAAGCTTCAAGAGCACTTCAAGAACAAGCATGGTGGAGTTGAAGTTGAAGGACATGATGTTGGGTCATTGAAAATCAAAAGAGCTCGTTTTGATTCACAAGGAATTCTTCCAAAATTAGGTTTTGTTTCTGTTGAGAAACCATTACTTCTTGCTTCATACCAAGTGGCATATAAAGTGGCCAAATCCAAGAAGCCCCATACAATTGCGGAAGATCTCATCAAGCCATGTACACTGGAAATGACAACAATTATCCTGGGCAAAGAAGCAAGAAAAAAATTTGAACAGATGCCCCTATCAAATAATGTCATTCACAACCGAATCTGTGATTTGAGTGAAGATATTTTGGACCAAGTCATCTCAGATGTCAGAGCTAGCCCTCTTGAAATCTCTATTCAGTTGGATGAGTCAACTGATGTTTCCAGTTGTAGTCAATTCATCACATTAGTGAGGTATGTCAATGATGGTGCTATGAAGGAAGATTTCCTGTTTTGTAAAGATCTGAAAACACACACAACTGCAAAGGATGTGATGCAGCGTGAAAGACTTCTTTGCCAAACGTGATTTAGATATCAAAGTCATTGGCTCTGTGTTCACTGACGGGGCACCTGCAATGCTTGGAAATAAATCTGGCTTTTCTGCATTGATAAAAAAGGAGATTCCAGACTTGCAAGTTACCCATTGTTTTCTTCATCAGCATGCTTTGGCATCAAAAACATTGCCTCCAAATTTGAAGAAAGTCCTTGATACTTGTGTGAAGATCATCAACTGGATCAGGGAGCGTGCTTTGAACCATCGCATCTTCAAGTCATTTTGTGAGGATCTGGGAAGTGAGCATTCAGTTTTGCTTTTCCACACAGAAGTCCGTTGGTTGTCACGAGGACAACCTGCTTCTTTGAAATGCGGGAAGAAATCAAAGTTTTTCTGGAGGAGGGTGAATATGATCTGGTTGGGGCAATGAAATCACAGGAATTCGCCCAAATGCTGGCTTACTTAGCTGACATTTTCACTTGTATGAATGACCTGAGTGTTTCTCTTCAAGGAAAAGGGATAAACATATTGAAGGCTTGTGAAAAGTTGAATGCCTTCAAAGAAAAGTTACATCTTTGGCATCGAAGGATGGAAAGAGGCAGTCTCTTAAATTTTCCTTCACTAGAAGAGATGGTTGATGATGCTGGATCCATAACTTCTACTGTGCGTGAAGAAATTGTGGCTCACTTGGAAATGTTGTCAGAATCGTTTGATGGATATTTTGCTGCTGGAGACCTGAAGATTTCAGAAGAATGGATCATGAATCCATATTCCTACAATTTGGAGAAAATGTCAGATGATGAAGAGCTGAAGGAAGATCTTATTGATTTGCGGACAAATCAAGCTCTTGAAATGCAATTTGAAAGCAAGACTTTGGAGAAGTTTTGGTGTGCAGCACTGGATATGTTCCCAAGACTTGGTAGAAAAGCACTCCGTGTCCTCATGCCACTTGCAACAACATACTTGTGTGAATCTTTTGTCAATCAAGACAAAATCTAGGAATCGCCTGAATCCACAGGCAGACCAGCAGATCGCAGTCAGCAAGAACATTCTACGTTTTGACAAAATCATGAATGAGAAGCAGGAGCAAAGAAGTCATTGAATTTTATGTTCACAATTGGGATTGATTTTACTATTTACAATTTTTTTCTGAATAAATTAGAATCTAATTACTCAATTTATATTTGCATTTTATGCACTGAGTTAAAAGCTTATTTTTTCAATTTATTGTATGTGGTTCAAAAATTAGAAATTAAACTTCTTCATCTTCAAATGTGATATTACTTTTGTAGGGGGTGCGAACATTAATCAAACATTTCCTAGGGGTGTGGGGCATAGAAAAGGTTGGGAACCACTGATTTAAGTAGATTCAATGATCTGGAAGGTGGTGATAACATAAAGGTCACTTTCAAAACTAACAATTATATTTTACCATTTATTCATTAATATATACAATTACATGAAATGATCCTAGTTCTATAATGTGAAATTTAATGCACGCAAGGTACCCAGACACACAAAGAAAATTCGGCCCAGACAGCATTCCTGCCAAGTACTAAAGACCAGTGCTGATCAACTGGCTGGAGTGTTCACTGAGATCTTTCACTCTTGCTTCAGCAGTCTGATAGATAGATAGATAGATAGATACTTTATTCATCCCCATGGGGAAATTCAACTTTTTTCCAATGTCCCATACACTTGTTGTAGCAAAACTAATTACATACAATACTTAACTCAGTAAAAAATATGATATGCATCTAAATCACTATCTCAAAAAGCATTAATAATAGCTTTTAAAAAGTTCTTAAGTCCTGGCGGTAGAATTGTAAAGCCTAAAGGCATTGGGGAGTATTGACCTCTTCATCCTGTCTGAGGAGCATTGCATCGATAGTAACCTGTCGCTGAAACTGCTTCTCTGTCTCTGGATGGTGCTATGTAGAGGATGTTCAGAGTTATCCATAATTGACCGTAGCCTACTCAGCGCCCTTCGCTCAGCTACCGATGTTAAACTCTCCAGTACTTTGCCCACGACAGAGCCCGCCTTCCTTACCAGCTTATTAAGACGTGAGGCGTCCCTCTTCTTAATGCTTCCTCCCCAACACGCCACCACAAAGAAGAGGGCGCTCTCCACAACTGACCTATAGAACATCTTCAGCATCTCACTACAGACATTGAATGACGCCAACCTTCTAAGGAAGTACAGTCGACTCTGTGCCTTCCTGCACAAGGCATCTGTGTTGGCAGTCCAGTCTAGCTTCTCGTCTAACTGTACACCCAGATACTTGTAGGTCTTAACCTGCTCCACACATTCTCCATTAATGATCACTGGCTCCATATGAGGCCTAGATCTCCTAAAGTCCACCACCATCTCCTTGGTCTTGGTGATATTGAGACGCAGGTATTTTGAGTTGCACCATATCACAAAGTCCTGTATCAGTTTCCTATACTCCTCCTCCTGTCCATTCCTGACACACCCCACTATGGCCGTGTCATCAGCGAACTTCTGCACATGGTAGGACTCCGAGTTATATTGGAAGTCTGAGGCACCCATCTTCCTAAGAAGAACAAAGTAACCTGCCTCAATGAATATCGTCCAGTAGAACTTGCATCCACAGTAATGAAGAGTTTTGAAAGGTTAGTGATGAAACATTTCAACTCCTGCCTGAGAAGTGGCTTGGATCTGCTCCAATTTGCCCACCAACACAACAGATCCACAGCAGATGCCACCTTGGAACACCTTTACAGCAAAGGTGTATACATCAGGATGCCCATTCTTAACTACAGTTCAGTAGTCAATACCATCATCCCCTCAAAACTAATCAATAAGCTTCTCCATGATCTCCATCAGCACAGGCGCACCATAAGACTGTGTGCTTAGCTCCCTGCTCTACTGGCTTTACACTTATGACTGTGTAGCCAAGCACAGCTCCAAAACGACTGATGACACCACTGTTGTAGGCCAAATCAAAGGTAGTGATGAGTCAGCATATAGAAGGGAGATTGAAAACCTGGCTGAGTGGTACCATAACAACAACCACTTAAACAATGTTAGAAAGACCAAGGAGATCTAATACTTTGACTATCTTCTATAGATTTGTAGTGGAGAGTATATTGACTGATTGCATCACAGTCTGGTATGGAAACATCAATGTCTTTGAATGGAAAATCCGACAAAGATCAGTGGACACAGCCCAGTCTATTATGGGTAAAGCCCTCCCCACCATTGAGCACATTGACATGAAGCACTGTCATAAGAAAGCCATCTTCAGGGACCCTTACTATCAGATCATGCTCTCTTCTCACTGCTACCATCAGGAAGGTGGTACAGGAGCATCAGGACTCACACCATCAGGTTCGGGAACAGTTATTAACCCTCATCCATCAGGCTCTTGAACCAAAGGGATAACTTCATTTAACTTCACCTGCCCCATGACTGAAATGTTCCACAATCTATGGACACACTTTCAAGGACACTTCATCTCATGTTCTTGATATTTATTTATTATTATTCTTTCTTTTTGCACTTGTACAATTTGTTGTGTTTTGAACACTAGTTGAACATCCAAGTTGGTGTGGTCTTCATTGATTCTATTTTGGTTATTATTCTATTATAGATTTATTGAGAATGCCCACAAGAAAATAAATCTCAGGGTTGTATATAGTGACATATATGTACGTCAATGATAAATTTACTTTACACTTTGAAATTGTTACTTGTTGTATAATCTTGCAAACACAGAAACAGAGTATTGCAAAAATTTATTACCTCAAGAGATTGTGTCTCCATTTCTTCTCCTTCTCATCCACCTTATACAAAATCTGATGAGTGATTTGATGGTAAACCTAAATGAGATAAAGGGATGCAATAGAAGAGCTTTCCAAATCAGATTAATCCTTAAATATTTGGAATTTAAACAAACATATTGAACAGGGCACAAGTAAAAAAAAAATCTGAAATGTGTACACAATTGAAGTTAAAGAGAAAATCTGCAGATACTGGAAATCCAAACAACATGCACAAAATGCTGGAGGAACTCGGCAGGCCAAACAGCATCTAGGAAAAGATTACAGTCAATGTTTCAGGCTGAAACCCTGCCCACAATGCTGCCTGGCCTGCTGAGTTCCTCCAGCATTTTGTGTGTGTCATAAAGATAAAGCAGCTATTTGTACACTGATGATTGAAATTCATTTTCATTTCATAAGTGATCAAGTGCTTTCATGGACTCCTCCGAATAAGCTTGGACTCTTAATATTTTCTGGTGGACTATTAAACTGAACATGCAGAATCAAATACAAAATCAAATATGCAATTCAAAAAACAGGGCCTTCCTCTTTTAGCAAACCTCCTCCACTTTCAATGCAGTTAAAACTTGTTATTTTAAGATATCAAGATGCTTAAATTGAACAAACCAATGGGATTATTTGATAACCTTCCAGGAAACAAGTCCATTGTCAATAGAGGTTATCAACTTATGTAGATAAGTCAAAAACACTAAGTATAAGACTCTAGCAAATTATCTAAAAAGAGATAAATATATGTATATTGTTTTCAGATGTGCAACAATAGGAGATCAGTGTGAATCAGTTGGGTGCAGTAACTTGATAAATGACAGGCATTTTTCTTCAAGCTTCTTTCTACCTATTCTGATTGGTCACAAATTTAAAATTGGGACATAAACGAAGACTGTAGTCCTAAAATGATAAAACCCAACATAATCTAATTCACCTAATAAATACAACAAATTAAGAACAGATAGCTGAGCAGGCAATATACTGTAGACATGGAAATTGGTAAAAATCCATTGTAGCAAAAAGTGACCATATCCGCAGATGCTCAGGGGTCTGCCTGCCTCTTTCAATACCTTGTCTAAGTAATTATGCTTCTTCTTGATGTGTCAGTGTTTGGAGCTGGAATCCAAGCTCCATGAGTGAGAGGAAGAATTTCCTGGGAACAGTATTTTGTGAGTGTGGTGAACTACATATACCTGTCTGGACACACACCCCCCTGCTGACTGCTCCTGTGGCTCCTCCCACTGACCGTGGTTCCTCCCACGGACCCCGGTATAAAGGCGATTGGAGCCTGAGCCCTGCCCTCAGTCTCCAGGATGTAGTATGGTGGTCAATTGCTGCTTGTTCTTTCTTCCAGCCAATAAAAGCCTATATCTCGCCTCACGTCTCAGAGTTATTAATGGTGCATCAATTTTATTGGCTGGAAGTTTTAAAACATGGAAAGTATTTTACATCCGGAAAAATTAGACTTGGACCCCCAAACTCCAGAAGCAGCTCTTGCCTTTGAACTCTGGCTTGCATGCTTCTAATCATACTTGGAACAGATTCCAGTGACTGAGCCTGCCACAATGTACAAAATCCTACTATCAAGAGTAAGTCCGAAAGTATATTCCCTTATCAGAGACCTGCCGACCTACCAAAGGGCACTGGACGCCCTCAAAAGACAGTACCTGCGGCCGGTGAACACTGTCTATGCAAGACATCGCTTAGCGACACGGCGGCAGTGACCCCACAAGTCGAGCGCTGAGTTTCTCCGAGCCCTACAGACACTCATGCAAACTTGCGACTGCAAAGGTCTGACGGCGGAGCAGCATTCGGAGTTCCTGGTAAGAGACGCCTTCGTTACGGGAATCAGGTCAGTGTACATGCGCCAGCGGCTGCTGGAAATTGCCAATCTTACCTTACGCTCGGCGATCGAGACGGCCGACACGCTGGAGGCTGCTCTGCACAATGTTGACGCTGTCCAGCCGCACGATCCCCTGCCGGTTCCGTGGACACTGCAGACCCCGCCACCCGCCAGCGAATTCACCACCACCGCTGCCAGTCGCGAGTCCACGAACTCCCTGAAACCGACCACAGCTGCTGCCAGTCGCAAGTCCGCGCAGTGTTACTTCTGCGGACTCGAAAAGCACCCCCGAAAACGCTGCCCGGCCCAAGAAGCGACCTGCTCCAGCTGCGGGAAGAAGGGCCATTTCGCCAAGGTCTGTAAGTCTGAACCACGAGCGGGGTCCGGCAGCGCTGCATGTGAGGCATGGGGGCCGCCATCTTGCCTGCCCGCCTCATGCGAGGCATGGGGGCGGCCATCTTTGTCGGCGCCACCTCGCCCCACCTCCGACCCACGGGTGCTTACTGGGCACCAAGACAGCAGTTCAACTCTGGCCTCCGTAACCCTCGACCAAAGCGCCCCACACCAGCTTGCAAGGTCAATGATGGACATCCTGGTGGAGGGGCACTGGACTAGCTGCCTGTTTGACATGGGCAGCACTGAGAGTTTTATTCACCCGGACACGGTGCAACGCTGCAGACTCGTGACACGGCCGGTAAGCCAGAGGGTCACCATGGCTTCTGGGTCGCATTCCACAGACATCCGGGTGGGTTGTGTAGCGACATTGGTGGTGCAGGGCACAGAATATTGGAACTTTGCGCTACTGGTCATGCCTCAACTGTGCGTGCCTGTGCTATTGGGGCTGGACTTCCAGAGTCACCTCGAAAGTGTGACTATGGCATATGACGGGCCCCTCCCACCACTCACTGTCAGGAATCCTCAGTTTTGTGGGACTTAGTCATATACCCCGCTACTGACCACACACACACATCGACCCACACATCCCACCCAGCACCATGCCGACAGCTGCGCTACTGACACCACTTGCAGCCTCTCCACCCTCAAGATCCCTCCCCCACCACTGTTCGCCAACCTGACCCCCGACTGTAAACCTGTGGCAACTAAAAGCAGGAGGTACAGCGTGGGGGACAGGGCCTTCATTCAGTCAGAGGTACAACGGCTGCTCAGGGAGGGGATCATTGAGCCAAGCACAAGTCCTTGGAGGGCCCAGGTGGTTGTTGTTCGGACCGGGCAGAAAAATAGGATGGCCGTGGACTATAGCCAGACCATCATTAGGTTCACGCAGCTTGACGCGTACCCCCTACCCCGCATCGCGGATATGGTCAACCAGATAGCTCAGTACAAGGTGTACTTGACCATAGATCTGAAATCCGCTTACCACCAGCTCCCCATCCGCCCAGAGGACCACCCCTACACCGCCTTCGAGGCGGGCGGCAGGCTCTATCACTTCCTGCGCATCCCCTTCAGTGTCACAAATGGTTTCTCTGCCTTCCAGAGGGAAATGGACCGGATGGTGGACCAGTGCCAACTGAAGGCCACATTTCCCTATCTGGATAAAATCACCATCTGTGGTCACGACTGGTCGGATCACAACGCCAACCTCCAACGATTTTTCCAAGTGGCCAAAGCCCTGAACCTTACTTATAACAGGGACAAGTGTGTGCTCAGAACCACCTGACTCGCTATCGTTGGGTATGTCGTGGAGAATGGGGTCATTGGCCCTGATCCCGGCCGTATGCACCCCCTGTTAGAACTCCCTCTTCCCACCACCCTCAAAGCCCTCAGACGGTGCCTGGGCTTCTTTTCCTATTACGCCCAATGGGTCCCCCATTACGCAGACGTCCCGCCCCCTGGTCAAGTCTACCACATTTCCCCTCTCTGCCGAGGCCCGCGCAGCCTTCAGCTGCATTAAAGGGGACATTGCCAAAGCAACGATGCATGTAGTGGACGAGACCATTCCCTTCCAAGTAGAGGTGACACCGCGCACACCGAGCCCTACACAGACTCCTCACGACACTCCTATACCGGGCGTCTCGCACGTGCATATACCAGGCATATACCATGCACACGCATGAGGGATCAATGACGCCTAGTGGGCTGACACCTCCAGTTAGGCCGGAACCAGCACAACCACTGTCACCGGTGCAATCACAGCCGGTGCTACGTAGATCGCAGCGACAGACTCGACCACCTGATAGACTTAACCTGTGAATATACTTGTAAGAAACTTCGCCCCATGGGGACTCTCTTTTAAAACAAAGGGGGGGTGAATGTGGTGAACTACATATACCTGTCTGGACACGCCCCCCTGCTGACTGCTCCTGTGGCTCCTCCCACAGACCCCGGTATAAAGGCGATTGGAGCCTGAGCCCTGCCCTCAGTCTCCAGGATGTAGTGTGGTGGTCAATTGCTGCTTGTTCTTACTTCCAGCCAATAAAAGCTTATATCTCGCCTCACGTCTCAGAGAGTTATTGATGGTGCATCAGTGAGGCAGTCATACCCCTTGATTAACTACTTCTAACTTACCAAATGGTCAGTGACAAGACATTGTGATGACAAAAGGGTAGTAGAAGGGATTACAGCATAGCTCTAGGAGCCTCAGACATTATCTTTGTTTAACTGGAGTGAGGTTCTCACTTCCTGTTTAGGCAAGAACGTGTCTGTGCAAACTGTACACATCACCATGGTGCAGGAAGCCATTCAAATGAAGGAAGGAAAGAGAAATGTAGCAGCTGTAGGGAATAGCATAGTTAAGGAACTAGATGCTGTTCTCTGCTGCAAAGACAGACTGCAAAATGCTGTGGACAGTGATGTGGAATCAGTTTGGATTAAAATCATGAACAGCAGAGAAAGAGGTGGTGGGAGTAATCTACTGGCCCCCAAAATTACACCTCCTAATAGGTTAAAACATAAATAGGAAATAAAGAGAATGTTTGAACGGCTCCAATTATCATGAGAGATTTTAATTTACATATTAATTGGACAAATCAAATTGGCAAGGGTATTGTTGAAGAATTAGTGGAATGCATCTGTGATTGCTTTTTAGATCAGTACTTTGCAGAGGCTACCTGGGAACAGGCTATTTTAAATTTTATGTTAGTTAAGGAGGAAGGATTAATGAGGGATCCTGTGGTTAAAGATCCCCCTCGGGGATAGTGACTACAAAACAATAGAATTCTAAATGCAGTTTGAGGATGAACACTACAGGTCCACAACCAGTGTCTCCAATTTAAATAAAGGGAATTATAAATGAGGGAGGGGTTGTCTCAGATGGACAAGTTAAAAGTCAGGTCAGTAGAGGAACTTAATTCTCATCACCATCAGTTGTGCAAAGAACAAACTTAGTCAAACTTAGATTGGAGGGTGAAGGAGGATAGCTAGAAGGTGAGAGGTGAAGCCAGGTGGCTGGTAAAGCTAAAGGGCGAGAGAGGAAGGAATCTGTTTGGAGAGAACAGTTGACCATGGGAAGGAGTTGGGGACCCATGGGGAGGTGATAGGCAGGTGAGAATAAGTAAGAGGCCGGAGGGGAGAATAGAAGAAATAGGAAAGGGGAGGGAAAAATACCAGAAGGAGAAATCAGAAAGAGGTTCTTTGGTCCATTGGCTGAGCAATCCCATTTGACCCATTTCCCATTATCACTCTATAGCCCTGTAACTTGTTAGTAACACAATGGGAAAATGATTTGAAACACCAGGCTCAGTTGACTTACAACTAGGAGCCAGCAGTTCCATTACCTGCACCACTATGTCATTCTCTAGAACACTATTCTATAAGTATTCTACAATGACAGATCATCAAAATGGAGCACAAAACATTATTTCAAAAAAATTTCAGAGTGTCAAATAGAAAGCAATCGCAGATTTGATCCAACATCTGCCTCACTCAAAATATCAATGAAAAGTCACCTCAATATCCTAATACTGACATGTGATATTATAAACTCTGAACTGTCTACTTAACATTAAAGATTAACTTTATTGTTATATGTCCATCAAAACACAGTGAAATGTGCCATATGTGTCAAATCAAATCAGCAAAGATTATGCTGGCAAACACGAGGGAATCTGCAGATGCTGGAAATTCAAACAACACACACAAAATGTTGCCTGGCCTGCTGCGTTCCACCAGCATTTTGTGTGTGTTGTTAAGATTATGCTGGGCAGCCTGCAAGTATCTTCATGCTTCCAGCACCAACATATTATGTCCACAACTCACAAACTCTAATCCATACGTCTTTCGAACATTAAAAGAAACCAGTGCAACCTGGAGAAAACCCATGTGGTCACACAGAAAATGTACAAACTCATTACAGACAGACATGGGAATTGAACTTCAAACTTATAGCCAGCACTGTATTAGTGTTAACCTAACCGCTACGCTATCGTACAACCCCAGACTTAATATGGGGTTTAAATCTAGGTTAAGCAACAAACTGTTTTTCCACAACTAGACAGCACAACTTACCTTCATTCAGCATGAAGTTACCTTCAAGTTTGCAGCATCTGTCACTCACCTTCCATCCATTTAAAGCTTTACAAAGCAATGCCCGGTGAAAATGAGCATCAGCACACATCTGCTTCTTCCACTTTTCATGCTTTTTCTGTACATACTGGAAAAGTGCAAATTGTTGTACTTACTAACTTCATAAAGTTTCTAAAACTGTATATTCTTCGGCTCCATACAACATTTTCATATTGTTCAATAATTGCAGAAAAAGCTAAAATACTCAACATGCCAGACAGTGCTGTGGATTCCAGTTAATTGAGCCACCAGTTGTTCAGGGCTGCCACATATTTAAGATATCTCATAAAATACAAAAATAAATCAAGAAAATAGCCAGGATTCCTTTTGTTTAACTGTGACACTATGCTGCTTAAATGAAACAGGAAACTTCCGAAGAGTTTCTAACGAGCCTCAGTTGCATGCATGTTGTGTGGCTATTAGACACTACACGAACAATTTTTAAATAACATCACTTGCAAGTGTTTGTATTCAAAAAGCAATATTTGTCACTGATAATTGGTAAGTAATAAGCAGCAGAACAATTCAGAACTGTTCAGCTAACTACTTCTATGAAATCTTGGCTAATTGAAGCAGTCATTTAATTTGGCCAAAATGTACTGGCTCAGATGAGTCCCAATTAACTGGAATCCACTGTATTTTGGAAATGACATACAGCTAGGATTTCAAATTGATGTTCAATTGGATTGAAACAAAAATTGTGCTATCATTAACTCTTTAAAGAAACAATGACAGCGGCAAAGAGAAAGAACAAAAGGCAAAGTCTGGATTAGGATGGAAGCAGAAGAATTGTGTGAAAAAATGGAATGCTGCCACAAGGGAAAGGGAAATAATAATGTTACATGAAACAACAGAGATGAATTTAAGGGAGTGTGAATAAACAGCAAGACCATTCCTGAACGGAACTTGGAGATTCAAAAAAACTGCCATTTGCTAAATGATGAGGTCTTGTCTAATAAGCTTTAACTGAGCTTCATTTGAACAACAGAGGAGATTGAAAAAAAAGTCAACGGCAATATAAAATAGACTGGAAGTATCAGGTGGCCAGAAGCTAGGGGTAAGATTTGCAGACTGAAGAGAGATGTTCTGGAAAGCACTCAATGTGCACTGAGCCTCCCCAAAGAAAAGACCACCCATAAGCAAGAAATGCAGTGCAATAAACTTAAGACACAAATGAACAAAAGGTAAAAATTCTCGAAAGAGGATCAACTTTATTGGCCAAATATATTTACATGTATTAGGAATTCGCTGTGGTGTGTTTACTTTCAATAAAAACATTCAACAATTATAAAGAATAAAGAATTATATAAAGTTAGAAGTACTGATATGGAACAAAATTGCATAAATACGTAAATACTAGCATGCAAACAACATTATAAAGAGTTGTTTGAAGTGTTAACAGTGCAGTGCAGTGACTGAGGAATAGAAAGAGGGGGATGGGGTGAGCTAACTAGAATGGTTGATCAGATTAACTGCCACAGTAGTTCAGCTAACATCAAAGAGAGAAAACGAAGCAGAGACAGTTTCCAATAAAGGCTAGCAGTTCAGCTTAGAACTGCCATTTTGATCTATTCAACTGTGGATTAACTCCTGATTGCAGAAACCTACAATTTCCACAAAGCTAATCACTCTGACAAGAGAACTGTGATGTTTTGTTGAGAGAGATAAGTTCCATCAGAGGAGTACCAACTTTCGCCAGCTATCTAGCACCAAGAGCACTCTCTGCTGAACAGTGACAGCTTACTTCATCAGAAATCCACTAGGCCTACAGATTTTGAGGTGACTGGTTGCACAGGGTACTGCTTCTTTAGTATGAAACTGAGGATTTTGGTGAGTGTTAAGTTGAGCTTCAGGGTGGAGAAATGGTGAATCAGGGGTGGTGAAGCAATGTTATTTCTGTTACTTAATCTATGCTAGTAAGTTAATATCATAAATAAAAACATGACTGGGTACCTCAGACCCACAGCAAGCATGAATCTATGCAAGTGGAAACAGATTACTGAGATGTTCAGGGCGATCACATGTACAACAACATCAGCTGGAGGAGCCTAAGCTCTGAGTTATGATGACTGAGTAATTCTTGATGTTACTGCAGTCCATCCAAACAGCTTAATTTCCAGAGAATGTAGTCTGTGTGGAATTGATGATAACTAGATAAATAAAAATGCAAGCCAGCTTTTCAAGAGATCCCAGAGAGAACAGTCTTCTAACGTATTCATTTCTAAGCACTGAGCGTAGAGGGAGTGTTCTCTAGAGAGCACCACCACATCTAATCATTGCAGCACAGATATTTAAGTTGTGGATAAAGAAAGGAAAAAAGCACAAGAGAGCAATAGTTACAGGGGATTCTACAATTCAGGTAGCTGACAGGTGTATCTATAGGTCTAAATGTGATTCCAGAGTGATATACTGCTTTCCTACTGTCGAACCCTCTAGAGGGAAGGTGAACAGCCAAGGCCATGGCTCACATCACTGCCAATAACATAGGTCAAAAAGACAAGGAAGTCTTGAAATAACATTTTGAAGAGTCAGAAAGAAAGTACGAGCACATAAAATCAAAGACGACTAAAAGAGGATAAGCAAGGACAGAAAATGGCTTACCAAGAACTGTAGAAAAACTATGCATGAGATGGAGTGTGTGGGCAAGGTTCTTAACGAACACTTCCACAAGATTGGGGGAAGAGGGGTGCTGCAGGGAGAGTGTTGTTATAGCTAGAGCAGATGAGTAGTGTGAAATATCAAATGAGTAAAACATGGTAAAAGCAAAAAACATACAGTTACTTAGTAAATGAATATATTGCCTATCCCACATTGCTAAAACCACCTACCCTAGCTGTGGATACAGTTACTTAGTAAATGAATATATTGTCTATCCCACATTGCTAAAACCACCTACTCTAGCCGTGGATTTGAATGTGAGTTATTTGAATGCCTAAGAGATGGCTTTTTAGAGCAGTTTGTTGTTGAGCCTACTAGGGGATCAGCTATACTGGATGAGTGTTATGTAATGAACCAGAGGCAAAAGAAGCCTTAGGAACCAGTGATCACAATATGATTGAGTCCAACTTGAAATTTGATAGGGAGAAAGTAAAGTCTGATATAGCAGTATTTCCGTGGAGCAAGGGAAATTATAGTGGTATGAGAGTTGGCCAAAGTAAATTGGTAGGAGCTGTTGGCAGGGATGTCAGCAGAGCAGCAATCGCATGCATTTCTGGGAAAATGCAGGACATGTGTATTACAAAAATGAAGAAATACCCAAAAGGCAAAATAGTACAACTGTGGCTGACAAGGAAAATCAAAGCTAATATAAAAACAAAAGAGAGGGAAGATAGAGGATTGGAAAGTTTTTAAAACCCTAGAGAGAGCAACTAAAAGAATCATTAGCAGCAAAAAGATGAAATATGAAAGCAAGCTGGCAAATAATATCAAAGTGGATAGTAAAAGATTTTCAAGTATGTAAAAAAAATAAAAGAGAGATGAGAGCAGAAAGAGTACTGCTAGAAAATGAGGCAGGAGAAATAACAGGGGACAAGGAGATGCCAGAGGACTGAAAAATTGCAAATGTCACTCCACTCTTTAAGAAAGGAGGAAGGCAGCAGAAAGGATAGACCAGTTAGCCTGACCCCAGTGGTTGGAGAAAATGTGAGAGGTGATGGAATACTTGGTGACACAGGATAAGATAGGACAAAGTCAGCATGGTTTCCTTAAGGGAAAATCCTGCTTGACTAACCCGTTGGAATTCTTTGAGGAGATTACAAGTAGGATAGATAAAGGGGATGCTGTGGATGTTACATATTTGGGCTTTCAGAAGGCCTTTGACAAGGTGCCACACTTGAGGCTGCTTACCAAGTTAAGAGGCTGCTTACCAAGTATGACAGAAAAGTTGCTAAAATGGTTAGAGCATTTGCTGATTGAAGGAAGGCAGCTAATGGGAATAAAAGGATTATTGTCTGGTTGGCTGTCCGTGGTAGTAGAAATAAATATGTGGACTATTTTCTAAACAGGGAGAAAATCCAAAAAATCTGAGATGCAAACACCCCAAATGTTAACTTGCAGGTTGAGTCGGTGGTGAGGAAGGCAAATGCAACGTTAGCATTCATTTCAAGAGGTTGAGAATACAAGAGCAAGGATGTGATGCTGAGTCTTTATAAGGCACTGGTGAGGCCTCACCTTGAGTACTGTGTACAGTTTTGGGCTCCTCATCTTAGAAGAGATGTGCTGGCATTGGGGAGGGCCCAGAAGACATTCACAAGGATGAGTTATCATACGAGGAACATTTGATGGCTCTGAATCAGTACTCATTGGAATTTAGAAGGATGAGGTGGGATCTCATTAAAACCTTTTGAATGTTGAAAGGCCTAGACAGAGTAGATGTGGAAAGAATCGTTCTGTGGTGGGAGAGTCTAGAACAAGAGGGGCGTCCATTCAAAACAGCAATGCAGAGAGATTTCTTTAGTCAGAGGGTAGTGGATTTTGTGGAATTTGTTGCCACGTGCAGCTGTGGAGGTCAGGGTGTATTTAAAGCAGAGATTGATAGGTTCTTGATTGGACATGGCATCAAAGGTGACAGAGAGAAGGCCAGGGTGGAGGAGGAGAAAAAAAAAAGGATCAGCCATGATTGAATGGCAGAGCAGACTCAATGGGCCAAATGGCCTAATTCTGCTCCTATGTCTTATGGTCTAATTAATTCTAGGGGAATAAGTCTAACATCAATGGTAGGAAGATTACTGGAATAGATCCTGAGGACCAGGATTAATCTGCATTTAGAAAGGCATAGATTAAAAACAAGGATGGTTAGACTAGATTTGTAAATGGGAGATCACATCTGACTAATTCAGGTTGTGTTCTTGAAGAGGTAACTAAATATACTGAAAAAAGCTATGCTGTTGATGTGATTTACAGAGACTTCAATAACACCTCTGACAAAGTTTGACATCATGGACGTCAGGCGAGCAGTGTTATACCTTTAGATGCGCTATTCATTTTGTATGCAGTTTGTTTTGTACAAACATCAGTACTGTTTGTAAGCTTTTTTTTTTACACCATTTCCTGCACAGATTAATTTGGATTTCAACTTGGAGCAAACACAGTAGAAAGAAGTCCATTTCTATCCATTCTTTATTTGCCCTTGAAACAACAACTCTATGAGTTTGAAGCTTTCTTAATATTGATAATACATTTAGCAGGTGTACTTTGAAGGAAGTAATATGTTCATCACTGTTAAGCCATCGTTACACCATGGTATATTCAGGAGCACAATGGTTCTGTATTGAATTTAGTATATGTTTTACTTAACCTTCTGCAGTCTCACAAAATTGTTTCATTGAAAACCTTGAAGAAAGCTTCCGGCTCAGGTGATTTTTGAGACGGTGCTTAACTGCTAAAAAAGGTATTGAAGATTGTTGATTAGTACTGGGGGGATGATGGTGTTGAATGTTGAACTGTAATCCATGAATAGTAGCCTGACATAGGTACTGCTGTTATCCAGGTGTTCCAAGGCTGTGGAGAACCACTGAGATTGCATCTATTGTGGCAGTAGGCAAATTTAGGCGGGCTCAGGTCCTTAAGCAGGAGCTAAATCTAGCCATGACTAACCTGTAGATGTGAGTGCCATTGGCCAATAGTCATTGAGGCAGCTCCACTTGCATCAACTTGTATTAATGTAGTTCCAGTAACTCTCAAAAAGCTCACCACCATCCAGGAGTCAAAACCAGGCCCTTTAACCTAACTAGTCTGTGCCAACTGAAATGCTCATCTAAGCTAGCCCCATTTGCCCACATTTGGCCCACAACCTTCTAAACCTTTCCTATCCACATAACTGTTCATACCAGGATACAGTGGATGTCAGATCCATTTGGTTTAAATTGCATTCTAGTTTGATTGCTATTTCATACCATTCACCCACTTGAATAAGTCTAATTTCTCACTTGTTGCCAAGCACTCCAGGTCCTATGCAAGGAAAACTTGTACCGATGTCTTATCGCTTCCATTTCTTTGTCTCGTCTGAAGAAAAGATAAGAAAAAAGATCCAGGAATTGAAATTACACCAATCGCTAATCTCCAATGATGAATACTTATACATGAACTCATTTGGAACTTGCATTCAAACAATATCACGAAGTATGGATGCCCTCAATTTTAGGGCATAAACTATGAGAGTCGATACTTTACAAAATACTGGTCAGGAAGCACTTGAGAGTATTATATGTAGTTTTGGTTACAACGCTATAGGAAGGATGTGATTGTGGTGGAAAGAGTGCAGAGGAGAATCATCAGGGTATTCCCTGAACTGGAGGACTTTAGTGATGGGGAGAAATCTAAAAGGCTGTGCTAAGAAGACAGACAACATTACAAAATAATACATTTGCAAAAGCTGAAGTTGCCTCAACATCCTTAAAGTATTACTCATTTTTATGCACTCAATATCCCTCCATGCCTTGCTCCTAGTCTTTAATTTAACAATTTTGTAACAAAATGTCAACAAGTGATTTTATAAAGAACTAGAGAAACATTAAGTAGATTAAAGCCCAGTGATTACATGCATACCCTGCTTTCTGCTCTCCCACAGTCTCTCTCCAAAAGTGAATATACTTCAGTAACAACTGTTGCCGAAAGAAATCATCAGCAGTGGTCGCCTTCTCTCTCTCCTCCACCTGGACAGCAGTCTTCACACGCCAGCAACACCAGTAACGAAGTAACAAGTGTCGAGTAGAATGAATCACTGCCTGTGGAAACAGTGATTTGTCCATCAATTCTTTCCCAAAACACCACCTGTTTAATGGAACCCTATGAAACAAACCAAGTGCAAGAGCTTTGTCACTGGATTCTTTAAGAAATCCACTCGTCAGCTTTAAAAACTATTTAAGAACCAATCATTATTGTTACACAGGTAAACACAACAGCTGCTGGCAGCCAGGAAGATTCAAAGAATATCAATGAGATCAGATACTTTGTTCTACTGTTGTTAGCTATGCAATAAATAATAGAACACAATTCCTTAAATAGCACACATAATCTTCAACACTTTAGGAGGCCTCATTTTAATGCTTCAAGGCAATGTCCCACATATGTGGCAACATAAGCATGTGGTGTGCAATGTGAATCCTTCAGATTCAGTGGTAAGTACCACTCACTAAGATGAGGCTGACACATTGAGTATTTATGTATTTGTGATCTGTATACTTAATTATGGTCAACACAATAAGTACTTTATCAGTTTGAACTGACAAAAAATTTCTACAAAACAGGATTTTGTTATCATCAGTTATGATCAACTGCTGGAAGAATACATTTACCAGTCTCTCTGCCAGCCGGTTCTCACGAATCTGATCCATGATCTTCCACCAAACATAAAAAGCTGATCTCTGTACCACCTCTCTGTGAAGAAAATTTGTTAGTTGTTATAGTATATAATAGATTATCATACGGAGTTTACGTTCATATTACTCATATTTTTAGGATTTGCATATCATTGGCAATGCCCAAACCTCACTGTTCGACAATGTATTGGTGAGCTTCCTTTTTGAACCACTGTGGTCCTTCTGGTGAAAGAATTGCCATAGAGCTATCGTTAGGTTTTAGACCCCAGGACAATGAAAAAACATCTCAAATTCCCAAACAGAAGCTGTGTAACTTGAAGGGAACTTGCAGGCCCTGTGGTGTTCCTCGGCACTTGCTGCCCTTGTCCTTACTGGTGATAGAGATTGCAGCTTTGAGCTCACTGTTGGAAGATCCCAGGTGAGTAACTGCAGTGCATTTTGCAGCCTGTACATGACAGCCATTGGGCATGATAGTCCTAAAGAAAATTAATGTTGATAAGGGTGAGGGATCCTTTATCATGGATCATAAACTGTTAGAGCTAACTCATCCAGACCAGCACCATCATACTCCTGAGGTGTCATATAGATAGCAAAAAAAAGACTTTCAGCTGTCAGGAGGTGAATCACTCGATGCAGGATAGCCAGCTTCTGCCCTGTTTATGCAGCCTTAGTATTTACATTGCTGGTCCAGTTGTGATTATGAATAATGATGATCCACAGGATGCTGATGGTGGGGAACTTAGCAATACCATTGATTGTCAAGGATAAATGGTTTGGCTTCTCCCTTGTTTGGTGATAACCTCTGCCTGGTATAATATTTGTTATTTGTCCATCCAGGTTTGTTGCATGCAGGGATGGACTTGTTGATTTGCAGAGGTGATGCAAAGGGAATTTAACATTGTACAATTATCAATCTCCACTTCTGATAGCATAATGAAACAATGGTCATTGACCGGCCTATGGTTAGGCCACACTTAGACCCCTCCAGTTCACCTATCAGCCCCGACTAGGAGTTGAGGATGCCATCATCTACATGCTGAACCATATCTACGCCCCCCTGGACAAGCCGACGAGCACTGTGAGGGTCATGTTTTTTGACTTCTCCAGTGCGTTCAACACCATCCGCCCTGCTCTGCTGGGTGAGAAGCTGACAGTGATGCAGGTGGATGCTTCCCTGGTGTCATTATTGATTACCTGACTGGCAGACCACAGTACGTGTTCTTGCAACACTGTGCGTCAGACAGAGTGGTCAGCAGCACTGGGGCTCCACAGGGGACTGTCCTGTCTCCCTTTCCCTTCACCATCTACACCTCGGATTTCAACTACAACACAGAGTCTTGCCATCTTCAGAAGTTTTCTGATGACTCTGCCATAGTTGGATGCATCAGCAAGGGAGATGAGGCTGAGTACAGGGCTACGGTGGGAAACTTTGTCACATGGTGCGAGCAGAATCATCTGCAGCTTAATATGAAAAAGACTAAGGATCTGGTGGTGGACCTGAGGAGGGCCTGTTTCCATCCAAGGGGTCAGTGTGGACATAGTGGAGGATTACAAATACCTGGGGATACGAATGGACAATAAACTGGACTGGTCAAAGAACACTGAGGCTGTCTACAAGAAGGGTCAGAGCCATCTCTATTTCCTGAGGAGAATGAGGTCCTTTAACATCTGCCGGACGATACTGAGGATGTTCTACAAGGCTGTGGTGGCCAGTGCTATCATGTTTGCTGTTGTGTGCTGGGGCAGTAGGCTTGAGGGTAGCAGACACCAACAGAATCAACAATCTCATTCGTAAGGCCAGTGATGTTGTGGGGGTGGAACTGGACTCTTTGACGGTGGTGTCTGAAAAGAGGATGCTGTCCAAGTTGCATGCCATCTTGGACAATGACTCCCATCCACTCCATAATGTACTGGTTAGGCAAAGGAGTGCATTCAGCCAGAGACTCATTCTACCGAGATGTAACACTGAGCGTCATAGGAAGTCATTCCTACCTGTGGCCATCAAACTTTACAACTCCTCCCTCGGAGTGTCAGACACCCTGAGCCAATAGGCTGGTCCTGGACTTATTTCCACTTGACATGATTAACTTATTATTATTTAATTATTACTGGTTTTATATTGCTATATTTCTTCACTATTCTTGGTTGGTGCCGCTGTAATGAAACCCAATTTCCCTCAGGATCAATAAAGTATGTCTGTCTATTGTTACGTATTCAGGCAACAATAAATATATATGAGTTAGGCAAAGGGTTTTTATAACAAATAACACGTTTATTAAACACTGAAAACAAACCCCCCCCCCCAAAAGTAAACAAACTCAAACGTAACCGGAAAACAGCTGCTGTGCGACAGCTTAAACAGTTCTTAAAGCGATGCAGCAAAAACAGTTCTTACAGCGATGTTGAAAAAAAACAGTTCTTTAAAGCGGTATGCCAAAAGTTCAAAAGCTCACAGTCCATTTTAAAAGGAGAGACTTTTTAAGGCGATTCAAATTCTCTTCCACGTCGTTGTCCTTTGATCCCCGGCGTCGAACTTTTCCCCATGAATACTTTTATGAAATGTAACGGTTTAAAGGCACTGACCTTTCCTTCCACACTATTCTCAAATCCTTTCTGGTCAACCCAGGGATTAACAGCAAGAATAGTCAACGAAATCCTTCCGAATGAGGATCAAATAAGGTCGAAACCAATCCACCGTCGAAAACCGATTCTCCTCGATCTTTATCTTCTAAATTCTTATCTTCACTCTCCACTAGCAAAGAAACTGCTGGCAATGACCTTTTAAACTTTAGGCATTAGATAAAACTTTATTTTTCAACTAAACTGCGTCATCACATTAAATCACGCAGTGGCATGAAGTCAACTTGGCAAATCCGGCCACGAACTGCCCCACCCCACAGGGTGGGTCTTCCTTTTATAACCTGTAAAAAAAACTGTCACATGACCTCTACTGGCGGGAAAATGACGTCACTCCACCATCACAAGACCATTACCTCAAGTAACTTCAACCCCAGTCACGTGACAAGGATACCACTGTCACGTGTCACGGGTACGTAACACTATCTGAAGCAGCTAAAGATGGTTAAGCCTAGTACACTGCCTCATGAAATTCCCTCAGTAATGTCCTGGATTTAAAATAAATTACCTTCAATAACCACAATTTCCTTGTGCAATGTATGAGCAATTACCACATGGTCCACTATGAATTCAGTTTTTCCTGGGATCCTTGATTACCACACTTGTCTCTGGAATCAGCTTTTCACGTACGTTTGGACTAAGGTCATGATGAAGACTGGAACTGAGAGGTCCTGGCAAATGCAGACTAAGATCCATGAGCAAATTATTGTTAAGCACCAGTTGATAACATTGTCATTGACGCTTTCATCATTTTGCTGCTGACTGAGTTGTATGAGTGGATGGTAATGAGACAGATTAGGCAATTCTTCTTGTGAAAGCGATATAATTTTCCACATGATTAATAGATGTCAATGTTGTGATTGTACTAGAACCAAAGATGCAACTAATTCAGGAATGCAGGCCTTCAGTGCCACAGCTGTAATGTTGTATGGTTGCATTGTCTTTGCTGTATCATGTGCTCGCAAATGCTTTTCAATACCACATGAAGAGAATGGCATTTGCTGAAGAGCGACTTCTATGACAGTAATCACAGGAGGAAGCTGAGATAGGTTATTCGCATTCCACACCTGACTGAATACCGTTGCAAATGTTTCATCATTGTCTCTACAGCATTCACATACTGGGCCCCACATCATAGAGCTGCAATCAAGTTCATTGGCAGTGAGATTGCTTACCTCTATCCTGTAGATGCAGAACTAGAGAGGGCAAAGATGCAAAACAAAACACCATTCTTCACTTCACACCCAGCATTTGGACAATACCTGTGAAATACTCCTGCAGTCTCTTTCAGTTGATATAGGCGTTTCTTCTCACTCACAAACAACCTCCATTTTTTCAGGAAAAAAGGCAACAGCGTCCTTCTATGGTGAGCTATAGCCCTTTTACCTTGAACCTGAAATATTAAACAATATCAAAGTCATAAGTAATCAATAACATTGTCTGCATAGCCCCTCCATGCCCACGGGTATCACACTGACTTCAACACATATCAACAGAAAGCTGAGGAACATAATTAAAGCTTCACAATGATGACATTCCACCTGAGTTTAAATGCAGCACGTGAAGGGAACTTCCATTCCCGGTCCTTAAAAGTTTTGCAGAGCATCCAGTTATTAATGACCATCACTGTGCAAAAATATCAGAGAAAACAACTCTAATTGGAAGCTTAACAGAAAAATTGCATGGGTAGAAAGGGACATATCAATGGACACAATACTTAAGGAGCTGACAGTAACAAAGGAGCTGATTTCTAACAACGGCAAGCACTAACATGGTCCATAATGGTCCACAATAGAGTCAAAGCAAACAGGAGATATCAAACTGAAAAATGAAAAGCAGTCATATTAGAACACAAGAATGAGAAGCAGAAATAGGCAATCCAGCCCTTTGAACCTTTACCACCATTCATTTGAATCCTGGCTTACCTTCAACATCACCTTCACTTCCCTCATACCCCTCAACATCCTCAAGCTCCTCAACATCTAGAAGTCAACTGATCTACTGAACTGACTCAATGACTAAGCCTCCACAGCCACCCCGGTTGAAAATTCTAAAGTTTCAATGTCATTTGAATGAAAAGATCTTGTCCTTATCTCAGAAGATTATGGGGGGATCTCACTGAAACCCACTGAATGTTGAAAGTACAAGATAGGGCGGATGTGGAGAGGATGATGTTTCTTATGGTGGGGGTATCCAGAACTAGAGGGCACAGCCTCAAAATTGAGCGACGACCTTTTATAACAGATGTATAGAGGAATGGTTTTATCCAGAGAGTAGTGAATCTGTGGAATGCTCTGCCACAGACTGCAGTGGGCACCAAGTTCATGGCTGAAGACGATAGTTTCCTGATTGGTCGAAGTATATCGCAAGAAGACAGGTGTGTGGTTGAGTGGGATCCAGGATCAGCCATGATGGAATGATGGAACAGACTTGATGGGCTGAATGGTCCTAAATAGTCATCCTCATGAGACTGTGATCCTTAGCCATGGAACACCATTCCTGTATTAATTTTACCATGTCCTGCAGGATTTTTTGCTTAATTTCACTGAGATCACTCCACATTCTTCTGAAGCAGGGAGTAATACTTTTTGCTATAGACTAATATGATTAAGGGGTCTGCGGACCCCAAATTGGGAACCCTTGTTCTAAACACATGTGAATACAGGCCCAGTCAGTCTCACCTGACAGGCGAGTATGATGAAGAACAAAAACAACTGAATGATGTTTTAAGATGCTCAGCAATATCAAAACTCCCCTTCTTTTTGTGCCATTTATTATTAAAATTTATAAATTATGTGATTGATATATCAACAATGAATGCTACAATCAAAAGGAAGTAAACTTGACAAAAATGTATGAATAAAAATTGTGCAGAAAGTACAAAGGCTTATTGAATAGAAAATGTCCCGTGCAACTCTATTAAAAATAACATCTTATTTTGACAAAAAAGTTTAGTCTCAATTCTATAATTCACTGAAGCAAATTCACAGTGCCAAGTAAATAGAGTAGAACAATACCCTTTCAGAAAAGATTAAGACACAAATATACAGGGCTAAAGCAGTGTAAAACAAGCAGGTCATGATCTATCAGTATGTGCCATTTTACTGGTACATCAGCAATCACAGTTTCAATAGCAAAGTATGTACGAAGTATAATCTCCCCAGACATCCTTTTCCATATTACCCATTATTAAACAAATATGAAACAACAGTGAACTGTTCATGTCATGAGATCAACAGTTTAATCAGGCAATTAGAAACCTCAGGAGTAATTTTATATACATTTATATTAGTATGCAACTATGAATCAAGAAACACTTTTAACAGCACAATTCACTTGGGACTCTTTCTCAGGCTGAAAAGTAATTACTTTTCACAACAGTTTCTTTGATACTTTCTGAGTTATCAAATTGCACTCATGAACAGAAACGAACACATAGTGCACTGAATGAATTATTCCAAATACTTGTTACCTCTAGATGTGGTTACTCCAATGCTAGCCTCTTTCATCTTGTGCTCCATAAGCCTGGAAGTCATCTTCAACTGTTTTCTTAATCCCACTTAGTATTATCCATCTCTCATACCCTGGGTTTTATGGCCTTCACTGGCTCTTCCATAAGCAACATTACAATTTCAAAATTCTTATCCCTCATGGCCTTGCCCCTTCTGATTTCAGTATTCTCTCCAAGCCCTAAAGACCTTGAAGAAAGCTAGACTCAATGCTGAAAGTAACTGTGGCATTAGTAACTTTGCCTTCAGCTGTTCAGATACCAAGGTTTAGAATTTCTTCCAAACTTTCTAATTGAAAAGCAAAATCTACAGATACTGGAAATCTGAAATAAAATCAGAAGATAATCAGGAGGTCAGGCAGTAGCTGTGAGGAGTAAACCAGAGTTACCCTTTTAGGCCAATGGACTTTCATAATGGTTTACTTCCCACATGTTCAAACTAATAAGTGAATTTCTTATCAAAGTACAAATATGTAATCATAAACAACCCTCAGACTCATTTTCTTGTGGGGCATACTCAATAAATCTTATAACCATAATAGAAACAATGAAAGATTGTTTCACCAACAGGGCAAACAGCCAGTGTGCAAGACATCAAACTGTGCAAATACAAAAATAAAAAAGGAAATAATAATAATAATAATAATAATAATAATAATAATAATAATAATAATAAAGCAATAACTATCAAGAACATGATAGTATTCTTGAAAGTGAGTCCATAGGTTGTGGGAAGAGTTCAATGATGGGGCAAGTGAAGTTGAGTGAAGTTATCCCCTCTGGTTCAAGAGCCTGATGGTTGAGGTGTAATAACTGTTCCTGAACCTAGTGGTGAGAGTCCTGAGGATCCTGTACCTTCTTTCTGGTGGCAGCAGTGAGAAGAGAAGGATGACCTGGGTCATGTGGATCCCTTATCCACGGGAAAGCTGATTTCCTGTGACAATGCTCCATGTAGATGTACTCAATGGTGAGAAGGGCTTTATCTGAGATGGACTGGGCCATATTCACTACTTATTGTAGGGTTTTCCATTCAAGGACATTGGTGTTTTCATACCAGGCTGTAATGAAGGCAGTCAATATATGTCTATAAAAGTTCATCAGTTTTAGATGACATGCCGAATCTTGGCAAACTTCTAAGAAAGTAGAAGTGCTACCATGCTTTCTTAGTAATTGCACTTAAGTGCTAGACCCAGGACAGATCCTCTGAAATAATACCATGGAATTTAAAGTCACTGACCCCATCCACCTCTGAACCCCCGATAAGGACTTCCGGTTTCCTCCTCTTGAAGTCAATAATCAGCCCCTTAGTCTTGCTGACATTGACTAAGAAGTTGTTGCAACACCATTCAGCCAGGTTTTCAATCTCACTCCTATATACTGATTCATCACCACCTTTGATCTGGCCTATGACAGAGATGTTGTCAGCAAGTAAGTGAGAGAATCAGTGAGAGCTGAATATGGGAAGAATAAAATGGGATCAGTATGTGATTAGTGTAAAAGTAGGTGTGGACTCACAGAGCTGAGATGTATGACTATGATTCTAAATAGAACTTGTTAAGAATTGACATTCAATGCTGATTTATAATCAGCTTAGTTACTTATTTTCTTTTTTACCTACCAAACCAATTACAAACTGCCCTATTCTGGCAAAGCAACTCCAGAGAGCTGGGAATTAGACAGAGGTAAGAATTGGTCCAGGCAACATGGTGGGAGCAGTGTAGGCTAAAGGATTAGGATAGAAGGAAGAATAAAAGAACAGTGGATCCTCGGAGAGACCACTTGACATGGGCAGGCCAAGGAAATGATGCAAAAAATTATGTATTTCACCTTCTAGCTAAGCCTATTTTAGGTCTGACAGAATGAGAGGCAGGAAGTTAAACGCAAGTCTTAATAAAATTATACCAACAAGGAATACGACACAAGCAGAGCACAGTCCAGTGTTTGGCAGAAGGAAATCAACCCCCTTTTGGATAATATTAATTTGATTAAATCCTTATATCACAAAAAGACTTTTTAAAAATCTGTTTTTAAGCAGAAAATAATACTACTGTGATGGAACTAAAATATTGAACTCCCAAAACCATTTCAAAGCTGTAAATGAACTGAGAGGTGGGTAGTTATAATCTTCATGATGTCATAGATTTCAATCTGCTGAACCTTGGACAGACTTGCTCACTCTCAACAATCTTGTTCATAATCACATCTTAATTCCTCACCTGATACCACTTTTTCTCTTGAAGGCGTGTCATCCAATAGTGCAGAGATTTCTTCAACAATACCTTCCTGTAATTGTTTCAGTAAAATCTGTGTTACGAAGCAGGCTTACAGACACGTCATATAAACATTGTTGGAGAATTTAACAAATACGAAATGGTTGATTAGCTTCCAATTAGAAACCAAATACTGATTTTTCCATTAAATAAGCTTTATTGTGAGGCTTTAAAACAGTATTTTAAATTATCATTTTTATGTAAAATAAAATTATATCTTCAGGTTACTTTCTGTAAATTATACTCCAAGAGAGGTTCTGGGTTGCATTGCTCTGCAAAAATCTGAGTGCAGTTATCAGTTGCAAATAGTAGGCACTTCCCAGAGATATCCAACTTCTACATTAGCCAGAAAATAAACAAAACTTGCATACTGATAGTTACAACTATTGGATCGCTACAATCACACAATTTGTGTCACATTTTGTGCATCACGCCATAGATTGTCTCTATTCAGCCGGCAGCATGTGATCTTCTGGGAGAGATAAATTGCCAGCTGACAAAATCAAGGTCATTGAGGGGTCATAAATATCCGGGGCATACTATAGGTTAGCCAGAAAGTAGATCCAGTTTTGGTCCAGAGGAACTCAGAAAGTCAGGTTTAGAGACAAGACTAACAAGCATTTGGAGAAGGATTGGGGCTAGCACCAGCTGCAAGATTGGGGTTCAATTCCCACCGCTGGAGTTTGTATGTTTGCCCTGTGACCACATGGGTTTCCTCCAAGTGCTCTGGTTTCCAAAGATGTATGGTTAGGGATAATAAGCTGTGGGCACACTGCATTAGTGCTACGAGCAGGACACAATCCCTGCTGATTGATTTGACATAAATGATGCACTTATAACAGTGCAGCAGGGAACAGGCCCTTCAGCCCACAATGTTGACCTCACTGTATGTTTTGGTGTGCATGTGACAAATAAAGGTAATCTTTATTAGGGACAGTCAGCATGGATCTATGAGGTAGGTCATGCCTAAATGAGAGGAGGTGACAAATTAAATTGAAGTAGAGCTGTGGATGTAGTCATATGGATGTTAATAAGGTGTTTGACAAGGATCCCCATGATAGGCTCATTCAGAAAGCCATGAGGCATGGGATCCAGGGAAACGAGGCTACGTGGTTATAAAATTAACTTGCCATAGAAGCAGAGCGTGGTAGTAGATGGACTGTATTTTGCTGGAGTTGGTGACTAGTGATATTCTACAGGCATTTGTTCTTGGACCTTTAATCTTTATGATTTTTATATATGACGTAGATGAGGAATTAGAGGGGTAAATTTGCAGATAGCACAAAGGTTGGTGGAACTGTGGATAGTGTAGAAAGTTGTAGCAGGTTACTATGGGATAGACACAGCATACAGAACAAGGTGGAGAAGTGGAAGATGGAATTCAATCTGAAGTTTGAAGACTGAACTTAAAGGCAGAGTACAAAATTAATGGCAGGATCCTTAGCAATGTGGAGGAACAGAAGGATCTTGGGGTCACACACATAGATGCCTCAAATTTGCTATGCAAATTGTTAGGGCAGGTAAGGCAGCATATGGTCTGCTAGACTTCATTAGTCAGGAAATTGAGTTCAGGGGCCACAAGGTAAAGCTGACACTCTATAAAACTCTGGTCAGACTACGTCTAGAGAATTATATTCAGTTCTGATCACCTCGTATAGGAAGGATGTGGAAGCTTAGAGAGGGTGCAGAGGGGATTTACCAGGATACTGCCTGAATTAGAGAGCTCATCTTACGAGGAAAGCTTGAGCCAGCTGGAGCTTTTATCTTTGGCACAACAAAGATGAGAGGCAACTGGTTAGAGGCGTACAAGAGGCAATAGATGGGGGGACAGCCAGCATCTTTTTCCCAGGGTGGCAATGGCCAATATCAAGGGGATATCCATTTAAGGTGAGTAGATGAAAGTTTAAGAGAGATATCAGAAGTAGTTTTGAGGACTATGAGGACTATTGCAAGAGGGAAGGGTTAGATTGATCATGGAGTAGGTTTATATTGGTCAACACAACATTGGGGGCCAAAGAGTTCATACTGTTCCATGCTCCAGAGTTGACGCTTGCCTTACCTTCAGAATATATTCATGTATTTACAACCCGATCATAGGACTAGCATGAAACTACCCTCTTCATCAAAAAGGGCTACAACAGAGGTTTGTGCTCAACTCTGTTTACATTGATCATTAATATACAATTATAAAGTCCAAGATTCAGCAACAACCCATAGTTACTTATCTGGAGTAATCACAAAGGTGAAGTCAGTAGCAAAAGTGACATCATTTTACATGCTTTGAAATGTGAAGATCAGTGTTCCTATTCATGAATTTTAGTTGTCATCTGTATACAAATTTCTGAGAACCAAATGTCCATATAATGTTAAATGTACCTTTGAGGAACTTGGCAAAATGAATGTGGACAAGCACAAAGGTTTCAGCATACAAAGGACATTTTCACCTTCTGAGAACAGTGGATGATATTGGGCTGAGTTGTTCTCCAATCTTGGCAATTTACTGGCAAATGTTTCATCACCATGCAAGGAGACATCGTCAGTGCATGGTTGATTTTGGTGTGTCCTCCAAATGCTTGGCCTTTATACATTTTTCAATCAGCTAACTGGAATTCATTTTGAAAACACATTTGTGATGGAGGTGGAGGTAATCTCATCACTGATTGGCCAATCATCAACAGAGTTTCCTCCTCACATCATAAATTGAGTTTCCAAAATAACTTCCAATCAGTTGATTAAAAAGTATATAAAGGCCAAGCATTTGGAGGACACACCACAATCAACAGCACACTGATGATGCCTCTTCACATGGTGAAGAAATATTTGCAAGTAAATTGCTAAGATTTGAGAACAACTCAACCAAATCATCAAACATCCGAATTACACAACTTCTGAATTATTTCTAGTGGATATATGTTTAGAATTAAAAATTCAAAGGCTATTAGAATACCTGAAGTGATTTTGGGCTTCTCTGGACTGTTCCTGAAGCTCAAGCTCCTCTTGCTTCTCCAAACACATCTTCCACTGATTCCAGCACTTTTGCAGCACCTGTTCAAACAAGGTAAACTGTGACAGCAAAAACACAAGCCCAGGCCCAATACAGCTGTATTTATAGCACTGGACTGTTGAACAGGTCCAAGTGCAATTTAGTCACAAAGACATTCATCAACCTGTTTTAATCACACATTCACATAAAATGTATTTCACTTGCTTTCTGTCCTCACCCACGGCTGTTGTTCATTTGCATAAAAACTGCCAACTTTGGATCTAGAGAAGAATTGCAGTTGCAGATTTTTGAAATAACAAAACCTATAATTTCTCTCGTACAAGGCCAAATTCTGAAATGCTGTGTTCTCTCCCCATCTTTATGATATTACACTTCTTCACAAATCAAGGGGGAAGAAACAGTACTTTAAACTACACTCAAAAGATATACCAGAATCTGGCTGAACTGCCTAAGCCACAGGATGTATCAAAAATAATTTAGTCTGCAATATATCCAGTCAGTAGAATGGTAAAAACATTTAACATAGAAAGAGGCAGCTTTCCACCTCATCACACCTATGTCAATTCCTTGAAAGACACAAGTAATCAGTAATACAAGAGATTCTGCAGATGCTGCAGATCCAGAGTAACATGCACAAAATGCTGGAGGAATTCAGGTCAGGAAGTGTCTATGGAAATTAATCAACAGTCATGTTTTGGGTCATGACCCTACATCAGGACTGGAAATTTGTGCTAGTGGAGCACTTCACAGAGTCATCATGCAAATAAGTTAAGTTTTAGAATATATTTTTAAACAATATAACCACAGTACTGGAAGGATAGCCACATTATATAACAGCAAGCAAAGGCACTCTGAAAGACTCCTCACCCATGCATAATTCAGTCTCAAACATTCATGGGTGCTTTTGCACAGAAGTAAGTCATCGAACTGCAATCACTGCATGAAGTACAATGAACTCAATCACTGCAGAAGCTGGCATCAACTAAAGTGACAAATTCTTGGGATCAAAACAGAATCGATTTTCATATGTACAGAACTACAGCAACAGAGACAACAAATCTAAAATGAGTTTCAGTACTGTAAACAGCAATGTCCAAGCTGATCTAGCTCAGAGCTCCAGACTGCTGGAACAACAGTGTCTTTAGTTCCAAATGATTTATTCCTGTTCAGTGCACACTTGTATCCATGAAAAAAACCTGCAATAATTCACCTACAAAGAACAGATGCATCAAACTTCTGCCAGCATCAAAAATGTACAATGCAAAGAGATTATACTTTATCAATTGTTCAAATATTGATGCAAATTTAAACAATAAATGCTAAGAACAAACAAACTCCTCTTAGTCTCAAAAATTATACCATGTTTTGTTACCCCATCACAATTCCTGCAATGAAACAAGAACAGTGCAATAAAAGTCACATTTTGCTTTGATCATATTAACCATAAAATAAAATGGACTGTAGATCTTCATTAATTTGAAATAGTGATGTTGTACAAAAGGATTATATCATAAATGTCTATTGTAACATAATTATAGAGTAACTGAAATCACACTTTATACTCATATTTTGTAATGTTACTGGAATGTCAAGAAATCCACTTCAGTCCACAAATGCTTCACAGTTAATTAACTATCGCACTGTCACAGGTATTCCCCAAATCCTCAGTTTGTTAACACACGTTGAAATCACATAATTTATATCAAATTATGAGCATATCATTCATATAAAAACCTCTATTCTTTTCCAAATGCTTGGATTGTACGAGGGGTGATTGATAAGTTCATGGCCTAAGGTAGAAGGAGTCTATTTTAGAAAAGCTAGCACATTTATTTTTCCTACATTTACACACTTAGTCCAGCAGTCGTGGAGCACATGGATCCCTTCTTTGTAGAAGTCGGCACCTTGGACCTCCAGGAGTGGTCCACGGCAGCGGTGATTGATAAGTTTGTGGCTCAAGATAGAAGGAGATGAGTTATTAACTTCAAACCTTCTGTGTAATCACTCAAGGAATTGAACTGCACGTGCATGTAACAAGAGCTGTATAACTCATCACCTTGGGCCACAAATTTATCAGTCACCCCTGCTTTGGACCACCTGGAGATCCAAGACACTCTGGTTACATGCACATGCAGTTCAACTCTGAGTGATAAGCACGAAGTTTTAAGTTAATAAATCATCTCTGTCTACCTTAGGCCACAAACTTATCCATCACCCCTGCTGAGGACCACTTCTACAAAGAAGGGATCATATGCTCAACGACCACTGGACTAAGTGTCTACATGTAGGAGGGGACAATGTTGAGAAATAAATGTGCTAGGCTTTCTAAAATTGACTTTCTACAATAGGTCACATGCAAGTTCAAGAGTTAACCAAAAGTGCCTTGACTACTATTCCTTAACCATAATGGATAACGTCCATAAATTGCCATTCACTAACAAATTATGTTCACCTGTGACTTTCCCAATATGTGAATACAGCAACACCACAAACATAGATGAAAAGCAGGCACTTGAGCAATACGACCTTGGAACTGTATTTCAAAATTAACAAATGCAAAATATCTTTTTTTCAGAAATATAATAAGATTTTAAAATTTCATATACATGACCTAAGGTCACACACCTAAGGTTATAGTAGATACTTTGCCCCTTCTTTTCCCCAACATAATGCTAGAATTTTGATTCTAAATCAGTCCACAATTTCATATACTCATATTTGCCACAAATCTCCACATAATATTTATCAGAGGTGTACACAAAGAAAAGAGAGGAAAGAAAAACAAGCAAAAGGTGAAAACTATATACAAGCAGGGAGTGATCTATTTTTTATACAACATATCCATTGATTTGTGAGAATAAATAAGGCCTATGAGGTGTTATGTAGTTAAACCATTTTTCCCAGTTTGAATCAAATTGTTCCAACTTTTACCGATGCTGCTATCTTCTCCATTTTGTAAATGTCCATTGTAATTTCAATCCATGCGTTTAAGGTTGGGCTCTCCTATGATAACCATTTCCTGGTAAGAGTCTTTTTAACAGCCACCAGCAGTATATTCATTAAATATTTATCTATTTTCAACCACTCTTGAGTTATATACCCAAAATATATGGTCTTACTTTCTAAGGGTATTTCACAATTAAAAATGTCTTGTAGGGCATTGTGTATCCCACTCCAACAGTCTTTGATAACAGGGCAATCCCAGAAAATATGGGAATAGTTTGCATTTTGATTTCCACAATTTCTCCAGCAAACAGAAAGGTTACTATCATAATGGGATTTCTGAGAGGGTGTAATAAAATATCTTATCAAGTTTTTCCATCCAAACTCCCTCCATTTCTGTGAACTGGTGCACTTCCACTGATATCTCCATATTATTGCCCATTCTTCCTCAGATATAATTTTCCCTCCTTCCTTCTCCCATTTTGTTTTAATGTATGAAGTCGAATGAGTTTTAAGATTTGACAAACCCTTATACATACTTGAAATGATTCTACTACCTTTATCTGAATTATATGCTTTTCTAAATAGCTCTATCAAGCATGTATTTGCTTGGTTACATTTTTAACCCTCCTATTAACATACTGTCACATCTGCAAATACCAATAAAAGGCTTGTTTTTCTAATAGATGTTTCTCTTTAAGCATTTCAAAACCAAACAGTGTTCCTTCTTTCACTATATTGCAAAGAACTGTTATTCCTTTAGTTGTCCAGTCCTCAAATCTAGTATCCAGTTTATTCGGCGTAAAATCCGAGTCATATGCACACCATTTAAGAAGTGCAATATATCCCTCTAGTTTATATTCTTTTATAATAGTTTTTGATATTTTAAGAGGTCATTTCACCCATGGGTTATCAATAGTATTTATGTAATTTTGTAGATTGTTATCAACCAAAATTGCCTGTATGGGGATGGAAAGTACCTGCTCCTCAATGTTTTTCCATTGAGCATCATATGATGCGTTGCACCAACCTATCACAGCTCTCAACTGTGCTGCAAAATAATAATCTCTAAGAGAAGGTAGGCCCCATTCCCCCCTCCCCCCTTCCCTTGGCTAATTGCAAAGTTTTGAGACAAACTCAAGGCCTTTTACCTTGTCATATATATCTCGATAACATTTTGTTCCATTTATTGAATTGATTTTGGTTAATCTCTATTGGTAGGGTCTGAAAAAGATATAACAGTCTGGGCAATATATTCATTTTAATGGATTCAATCCTTGAACTGAGACTTAAAAAAGGAATTAGGTTCCATCTTGTAATATCTTCCTTAGTTTTTTATATTTTGGCAGATAATAGCATTCTGATAATTTTGCCAAATCTTTTCGCATAATGATGCCCAAATATTTGAAAGACTCTGTTTGCCATGCCCAAGGATATCTACTTTCAATTTCTCTTGGTGGGCTATAGTTATATTAAAGTAATTGGGTTTTATCTATGTTGATCTTGTATCCAGATAATTGACCATATCGTTCAAAGGATTGCATCAATTTAGGTAAAGAGTGTGTTGGTTGCCCTAAATAGATCAAAATGTCATCCACGTAACAGGCCAAGTTATGCTCTGTCCCTTTAATAGTAATTCCCCTGATATCTTCATTTTGTCTGATGTACTGAGCTAGTGGTTCCAGATATAATGCAAAGAGCAGCGGTGACCATGCACAACCCTGTCTCGTGCCCCTTTCTAGGATAAAACCTCTGTGGTGGAGGCAGATACACTAGTGAAATTTAAGAGACTACTAGACAGGTATATGGAGGAATTTAAGGTGGGGGGTTATATGGGAGGCAGGGTTTAAGGGTCGGCACAACATTGTGGGCCGAAGGGCCTGTACTGTGCTGTACTACTCTATGTTCTATGTTAAATTTGATAAATATCCATGGATTTTAATCCTAGCGGTAGGATTGTCATATAGTGACTGTATAGTTTTAATAATTGTGTCATGTAAATCAAATCTATGTAAAACTCTGTAAAGAAAATTCCAATTAACCAAATCAAATGCCTTTTCAGCGTCCACACTTATCACTATTGCTTCAATTTTATTTTTTTGCATATGGTCCATAATGTGAAGTGTCCTTCGTATATTGTCTTGTGTTTGGCGTTGTTGTATAAAACCTGTCTGATCATTATGTATCAGTGTGGGTAGAAACTCTTATAATTGTTTGGCCATGATGGAGGTAAATAATCTATAATCTACATTAAGAAAAGACATTGGTCCAAATGACCCACATGCCATTTTATCCTTGCCTTCTTTCGGTATAGCTGAGATTATCGCCTCCTTCCAGCTGGGTGGCATTTGGGTCTTTTTAGAGCCCAGTTCAGTGTGGGGAGTAAGACAGGAATTAACTCATTTTTAAATTCTTTGTACCACTCTGCCGTATATCCATCCAAGCCTGGTGACTTGCTTAATTTAAGCTTACTAATTGCAGTTTTTAGTTCAGCTTCAGTTACATCAGCAGTCATCGTTCTATTTTGTTCTTCGCTTAAAGCGGGTAACTCCAGAGAATTCAGGAATGTGTCAATTTGGGTTATGCTTCTCCCTGGAACTTTGGAATATAGAGTTTTGTAAAACACTTTAAAAGCTTCTTGAATTTCACTTAGCTTATTTTTTTTAAATAACTTTTGTTCTTGGATCCCTAATTCTATGAATTGTATTTTCTGATATCTTTTTTTTCCAGTTTCCATGCCAGTATTTTCATAGATCTAGATTCACTTTCATAGTGTCTCTGTTTCAGAAACATTAGATTTTTCCTGATTTCTTGTGTAGCCAAACTATTAATTTTGTTCCTAATTTTTTTTAATTTCCTCTAATGTATCCTGTGCCAAACTCAATTTGTGTTTTTTTCTAGTTCCTTCAGCCTATTTTGTAATACCTCTAATGTTTTATTCCTTACTTTATTTCTTATATGAAGATATCGCTATAAATTTCCCTCTTAAAACAGCCTTCAGAGTATCCCATAGAATGGGAGGTGAAACCTCTCCATCATCATTGAATTCTAAGTAAAGACCAATTTCTTTTTTAATTTGTTCCTTAAAATAGTGATCATTGAGTAGACTTGAATTTAGTTTCCACATAGTATTCTTTGGTTGTAGGTCAAAATCAACAGATAAATATATAAGTGCATGGTCACTTACATCTATGTCCTAATTCCACAGGTGTTTATTTTGTCTTTATCTTTTCCAAATGTTATGAAATAGTCTATTCTTGTATATACAGAATGGGGGGGGGGGGGGGGCAGAATAATGAATGTAATCCCTTCTGTTGGGGAAAAGGTCCCTCCATAAATGAATTAGACCAACATTCTCAAAAAGTGTATTAACTTTCTTATGTAAGGATTTTATTTCATAGGTTTTTCTATTGGAAAAGTCTAAGTTTGGTTGTAATTGTAAATTTAAGTCTCCCCCACATATCAAGAGACCTTCTGTTTCCGTTACCATAATATTAGTAATTTTCTGGAAGAAACTAATATCACTTCCTGGGGGTGCATTTATATTCAATAGAGTAACTGAATTCCCGTCTATATTCCCCCTTCCAGAATATATCTGCTCTCCTTATCTCCCATTTCGAATACTTTTTCAAAATTTAGCTTGTTTAGGATGAGAATAGTAACTCCTCTCCTATGTCCTGATTTATATGAGGAGAAAAACAAATTATTGAAACCCATTCTCTTTAGTTTTCCATGCTCATTATCACTTAAGTGAGTTTCTTGTACATATACTACATGGGCTTGTTCTTTCTTTGTTTTTGATAGAATTTTACAGCGTTTGATTGGATTTAACAGCCCATTGACATTAAAAGAAATGAATTTTACTTTGTCCTTAGGCATGTGTATTTATCTGTCAATGTATCATTAAAATTAACAAAATAGAACTATCTATCTGCTCCCTGAACAAATAAGAACCAAGAAACGCGAATGAAAAAAAAGGTACCGAAGGTGTGATTTCAAGGTTGAGGTCTCTAGTAGATGTCCCTGGGTTGAGCTAGAGGAAACGTCTAGCCATGGGGGATAGCCCCTCCTACCTGTGAGTGCACGGCCCCACTTCAGTAGAGTCCACAATTTCTTAAACTATTACCTTACTGTATCACTTTGGATCTACAAACTCCAATTTGTTGTTTGGTTCCATTGGTTACCACAGGTTTCTCTGTCTGTCATATTTACACAGCCACAGGAAGCAAAGTAACCCTAGCCAGAAAGAACCATTCTAGGGCTTTGATTACATTGTATGTGTGAGATTCCTGATAACACACAGTGTCATCAATGGAACAAGGGGGTAGTTATCAAATGATTCACATTAATCTTCTTACATTCTTCAGTGCCCAGAGTAAGATACAAACAAAAACCAAACACTTACCCATATGATTGACTGCTGGAATGCCAAGTTGTTCTGTATTTGTTTCAGGCGCTTATTTCCCACATTACCATTCAGAGCAACAAAACCCAGTCTCTAATAAACAAGAATAATGTGGTTTTAAATAAAGTGCATTCATCTATCAAGCAAGATAGTTTAGCTTCAAACAACACCCACTGAGCCTGAAAAGATGTAGAAGGCAGAAACAATCACACTGGGAAAGTACTTGGATGAATAGTTGAAGCATCATAGCCTACAGGCTGAGAACTAGAATTAGACACTGGCCTGCATGGTTTTTCTTTAATTCTATGTTCTGGAATTCTTCACTATGCTAAATAGTTTAATTCCATCTGCATCATTAAACCACCTTAAACGCATTAACTAACTCAGGCTTTCGTACTACAGTCGGCCCTCCTTATCCGAGAGTTCCGCATACACGAATTCAACCAACCGCAAATCAAGAAAACCCGGAAGTGCTCTTCCAGCAATTGTTGTTTGAGCACGTACAGACTTTTTTTCTTGTCATTATTCCCTAAACAATGTAGTATAACAACTATTTTACATAGCATTTACATTGTATTAGGTATTATAAGTAATCTAGAGACGATTTAAACTATACGGGAGGATGTGCGTAGGTTATCGTGGATCGGGATTGAAAAAAAAACTGGAAGTTCTTTTACCAATTAAGTCAGAACAGGTACATCCGGTATTATTTAGCATCAATTAGTCAAATGTTTGTCTTAGTATATAGTATATATTTTACCTTTCTATGCATATAAAACACTTAAGAACGTATGTTTCAGCACCGGGCTCGGGAACAGGAGATCCCAAGTTCAATCCAGTGACAGATTGCCAAGCGCACTCTCCATCCGTGCCTGGTTGATGTGGAGGATCAAAACTCCAATAATTAAACCACTGCATTGCTTAGTAGTGATTGTAGGTTTCATTGGGGCAGGGCCTTTCTCACGTTATCCTTTAAAATTGTTCCGAACGTTGACCGACTGTAGCCTAACGCTTTTCCAATGACCAATGGTGTTTCACCTCTTTCCAATCGCTTTATTATCTCCACTTTATTTTCAATCGTGACCGTGATTATTTTCGTGAACAGAAAAACTGCCGATTCAGAGCTCTGCCGCTGGGTCCTAATATCCCCCGCACTGAGACAGGTTAAATAAGGTCCGGGGTTCCGCTGGGTCCTAAGGTCCATCGCATTGAGACAGGCTGAATAAGGGACTTGAGCATCTGCGTTTTTTGGTATCCGCGAGGGGTCCCGGAACCAGTCCCTCGTGGGTAAGGAGGGCCAACTGGATTATGTACTGAGTACACACAACCTGCCTGCTTTGTTATTGTCCTCAGGATGTGACCATCTCTAGTTACATTGTTGACTCTAGGAGAAGTAGGCCATTCAGCCCATTAGGTCTGCTCCACCATTCAATCATGGGCTGATCCACTTCATCCAGTCATCCCCACTCCTTTGCTTTCACCCCATATCCTTTCATGCCCTGGCTAATCAAGAATCTATCTATCTCTGCCTTAAATACACCCAATGACTTGGCCTCCACAGCTGCCTGTGGCAACAAATTCCACAGATTTAGTCCTCTGACTAAAGTAATTTCTCCGCATCTCAGTTCTAAAGGGACGTCCTTCAATCCTGAAGTCATGCCCTCTTGTCCTACCGTGGGAAATAACTTTGCTATATCTAATCTGTTCAGGCCTTTTAACAAGAACTGATGAATCTGTGGAATTCATTGCTGTGCAGCCAAGTCATTGGGAATATTTAAAGTGGGGGCTGATAGGATCTTGATTAGTAAGGGCATCAGGGTTACACGGAGAAGGCAGAAGAATGGAGTCGACATGGATAATAACTCAGCCATGATTGAATGGTGGGAAAACTCAATGGGCTGAATGGCCTAATTCAGCTCCTATTTCATATGGTTTTATGGTACTATGCCTAAAGACAGTAGATTTCCTTGCTCCCCTGGTTTTCTGCTGTTATCAATAAAGGCTGAGTACCCCTTACCCAAAATTCCAAAATCAGAAAACCTTTGAAATCCAAACTTTTTGAGCACTGACATGAAATCACAAATGGAAAATTCTACAAGATGCTAGGAAGGTTCCCAGGTCCCTGTACACCACAGGCAGTTCTGAGAAGTTACCACACATATGTAATAAACAAGAAGTTAATGAAAAATAGATAAACACTGCATAAATTAAAAAGTGAAGGTCTGATCATGTAAGATCAGTGTCAGAGTGAACATATGATGTTTAACAGGTAGGTACAGGAAAGTAGCAAGTAAGGTTTTTGTAATCATTGAATCAAAAGTCACTAAATTACGGCTAATTAAATAAAGGGATGATGCGGGATCAAGTGATGTGCTGTAGCTGCATGATGTGGAAGCTGATGGACCCCATTGTGGTTCCTGGTGACATCTGCAGCAAGTGTTGGCTGCTCAAGGAACTCAGGCTCAATGTTGACGACCGGGAATCTGAGCTTCAAGCAAAGCGGCACGTCAGGGAGGGGGAGAGATAGCTGGAATCTCTGTTTCAGGAGGTAGTCACACCCTTTAGATGAGCTGAATTCAGGCTGTGGTCAGGGACAAGAAGATGTGACAGCGAGTGGATCCAAGAGACAGTGCTGGAGGAGCGTCAGCCTGTGAGCTTGTCCAACAGGTCTGAGATTTTTGCTCCCTGTGTGGATAACAGTAGGAAGGATGAACAACCTAACTGTGGCACCGTAGTTCAGGGAGCCATTCAAGAGGGGGAAAGAAGGGAAATGTAGTGGTAATTGGGGACAGTACAGTCTGGGGAATAGACAGAGTTCTCTGTCGTGAGGATAGAGTGTCCCAAAGGCTGTGTTGCCTGCCTGGTGCCCAAGTTTGAGACATCTTATCCGACTTACAGAGGAATTTGCAGTGAGAGAAGAAAGATCTAGTTGTCATGGTCCACGTGGGTACCAATGACATAGGTAAAATGAGGAAAGAGGTTCCGCTGAGGGAATTTGAGCAGTCCAAAACGCTACCAATCTCTGGTTTATTATCTGAGCCATGTGCAAATTGGCAAAGTGTCAAGAAGATTAGAGAGTTAAAAGCATGGCTCAAGGATTAGTGTGGGAGAAGTGTGCTTGAATTCATGGGAAATTGGCACCAGTACTGGGGAAGGAGAGAGCAGTACCGTAGGGATGGGCTCCACCTGAACCGTGATGGCACCTGGATCCTAACGAATTGCATAACTAGGGCTGTGGATAGGACTTAAAACTGAATAGTGGGGGGGGGGGGGGGGTTCAACAGATTGGAGAAGTGAAAAAAGAGAAGTGTGGATAAAGATAAAAAAAGATTAAAAAAAGAGAAAAGTAAGAGTGGAGTGAAGAAAAGTCAAGTGCAAAAGAATAAAAGATTACAAGATTTTAAAAACACAATGAGTGTAAGGGCATCTTATTTGAATGCCCGTAGTATTTGAAACAAGGTCAGTGAACTTGTGGCTCAAATCAGTACAAAGAGGTATGATTTAGTGGTCATTACAGAGATGTGGTTGCAGGGTGGAGAGGATTGGGAATTAAATATCCAAGGATGTCACATACTACAGGATAGAAAGGAAGGTAATGGAGATGGGATAGCGCTCTTAATTAAATATGAGATCAGGGCCATAGCGAGAGACGATATAAGATCTAAGGAGCAGAATACTGAATCCATCTGGGTACAGATTAGGAATATTGAAGGGAAATAAATCACTAGTAGAAGTTGTCTATTATTGGAGAATAAAGCAAATTGTTTGCTGTGTAACCAAAACTATGTAACCAGTCTTGTGTTTGCTATTTGATATGTATGTATCCAATTTAGAAGGATAATTAAATCTCTGTTTTGTCTCTGTACTATTAGATAGATAGATAGATACTTTATTCATCCCCATGGGGAAATTCAACATTTTTTCCAATGTCCCATACACTTGTTGTAGCAAAAGCTAATTACATACAATACTTAACTCAGTAATAATATGAAATGCATCTAAATCACTAACTCAAAAAGCATTAATAATAGCTTTAAAAAAAAAAAAGTTCTTAAGTCCTGGCAGTTGAATTGTAAAGCCTAATGGCATTGGGGAGTATTGACCTCTTCATCCTGTCTGAGGAGCATTGCATCGATAGTAACCTGTCGCTGAAACTGCTTCTCTGTCTCTGGATGGTGCTATGTAGAGGATGTTCAGGGTTTTCCATAATTGACCGTAGCCTACTCAGCGCCCTTCGCTCAGCTACCGATGTTAAACTCTCCAGTACTTTGCCCACGACAGAGCCCGCCTTCCTTACCAGCTTATTAAGACGTGAGGCGTCCCTCTTCTTAATGCTTCCTCCCCAACACGCCACCACAAAGAAGAGGGCGCTCTCAACAACTGACCTATAGAACATCTTCAGCATCTCACTGCAGACATTGAATGACGCCAACCTTCTAAGGAAGTACAGTCGACTCTGTGCCTTCCTGCACAAGGCATCTGTGTTGGCAGTCCAGTCTAGCTTCTCGTCTAACTGTACTCCCAGATACTTGTAGGTCTTAACCTGCTCCACACATTCTCCATTAATGATCACTGGCTCCATATGAGGCCTAGATCTCCTAAAGTCCACCACCATCTCCTTGGTCTTGGTGATATTGAGACGCAGGTAGTTTGAGTTGCACCATATCACAAAGTCCTGTATCAGTTTCCTATACTCCTCCTCCTGTCCATTCCTGACACACCCCACTATGGCCGTGTCATCAGCGAACTTCTGCACATGGCAGGACTCCGAGTTATATTGGAAGTCTGATGTGTACAGGGTGAACAGTACCGGAGAGAGTACAGTTCCCTGCGGCGCTCCTGTGCTGCTGACCACCGTGTCAGACCTACAGTCTCCCAACCGCACATACTGAGGTCTATCTGTCAAGTAGTCCACTATCCAACCCACCATGTGAGAGTCTACTCCCATCTCCGTTAGTTTGTGCTTTAAGATCTTGGGCTGGATGGTATTAAACACATCAGTGCCTTAAGAAAGTAGCTAACAGTGAGAAACCAGCCTTATATTTACTATGTATCCAACTTATCAGCCAGAATGAAATCTCTGTATTGTCTCTGTACTATTGAACACATCAATGCCTTGAGAATGTAGCTAACAGTGAAAGTAAGCAATGTAGAGATAACGGTGGTAGACAGGATCGTGGAGTGGTGTGATGGTATGGGGACCAGTCAAGGCCGGGAAGAGGGACACGTGTTCCAAGGAATAGACTAGAGCAGGGGTGTCAAACTCATTTTAGGTCACGGGCCGGATTGAGCAAAATGCAGCTTCATGCGGGCCGGATCAGTCGGACGCTTGCAAACGCAGCTTTTGTTGCCTCCGTTTTTTCAGCCTACTCTCATGTGTCTCAGTCTCTGCTATAACTACAAAGTGTTTCACTTTACAAATTCCGTTTCTTATGAAGAAGACTGCCGAATAAACACTAAAAACCCTGAAAACCTGGTACCTGAATAAACTCAGCATTAGCCATATCATACGTCATAGGCGCTTCAATTACTGGGGCCAGCTTTAATAGTAATTAGATATTATCTCGTGGGCCAAAGATAATTCCACCGCGGGCCGGATTTGGCCCGCGGGCCTTGAGTTTGACATATATGGACTAGACCAAGTATGGGCTACTGAGCAGAAATATTGGTGGCTAACGGAGAAGCTAATGTGCTGGTGATAAGCGTTGCAAGCGGATAGGGTATGAGATAGGAGACGGGGTATGCTAATGTAACTGAGATAGGAGACGGGGTATGGTAATGTAACTGAGATAGGAGACGGGGTATGCTAATGTAACTGAGATAGGAGACGGGGTATGCTAATGTAACTGAGATAGGAGACGGGGTATGCTGATGTAACTGAGATAGGAGACGGGGTATGCTAATGTAACTGAGATAGGAGACGGGGTATGCTAATGTAACTGAGATAGGAGACGGGGTATGCTAATGTAACTGAGATAGGAGACGGGGTATGCTAATGTAACTGAGATAGGAGACGGGGTATGCTAATGTAACTGAGATAGGAGACGGGGTATGCTAATGTAACTGAGATAGGAGACGGGGTATTCTAATGTAACTGAGATAGGAGACGGGGTATGCTAATGTAACTGAGATAGGAGACGGGGTATGCTAATGTAACTGAGATAGGAGACGGGGTATGCTAATGTAACTGAGATAGGAGACGGGGTATGCTAATGTAACTGAGATAGGAGACGGGGTATGCTAATGTAACTGAGATAGGAGACGGGGTATGCTAATGTAACTGAGATAGGAGACGGGGTATGCTAATGTAACTGAGATAGGAGACGGGGTATGCTAATGTAACTGAGATAGGAGACGGGGTATGCTAATGTAACTGAGATAGGAGTCGAGGGTATGCTAATGTAACTGAGATAGGAGACGGGGTATGCTAATGTAACTGAGATAGGAGACGGGGTATGCTAATGTAACTGAGATAGGAGACGGGGTATGCTAATGTAACTGAGATAGGAGACGGGGTATGCTAATGTAACTGAGATAGGAGACGGGGTATGCTAATGTAACTGAGATAGGAGACGGGGTATGCTAATGTAACTGAGATAAGAGACGGGGTATTCTAATGTAACTGAGATAGGAGACGGGTTATGCTAATGTAACTGAGATAGGAGACGGGGTATGCTAATGTAACTGAGATAGGAGACGGGGTATGCTAATGTAACTGAGATAGGAGACGAGGGTATGCTAATGTAACTGAGATAGGAGACGGGGTATGCTAATGTAACTGAGATAGGAGACGGGATATGCTAATGTAACTGAGATAGGAGACGGGGTATGCTAATGCGACTAAGGTAAGAAATTACTATAAAGAATACTGTGAACTAGGGTTTGGCGGACAATTAGTGACACGCTCATTAATTGTCTCAGCTTTTGTTTGCAAATAAAGGCTTAAACTTCTCAAAGAATCTTCTGCGTCTCCTGGTTATTTCAAGGAACCACGACAAAAATTGGCGACCACGGCAGGACCGGAAAGAGACCCACGGAAAGGAAACGGCAGATTGGGGACGCTTCCCAGTCCTCCAGGGAACCCCACAGGGCTAACAGAATTAAGGGTGCACCCAAACAAAAACTAAGCGCTTTTTGCGACAATTTGGACTAAGAATTCTGTTGGTTTTGGGGAGGTCTCGGAGACTCAGAAGTGTAGAACCACTGTCGAAGGGTCTCTCCGGCCCAAAGAATCTGGCAGAATTGGGGGTTAACAAAAGGCTCAGAGGATTGATCGAGAACACTGCAGTGGGGGTAAGTACGAATAAGCTAATAAGGAGTTAAGTGAAGAAAAATTCCACGTGTTGTTGGTAAGTCCCTGTGGATACCGCTTCGTACAAAACAAAGGTCTGAACGGGCAGGGAAAGGATATTAGAGAAAATCCTCGTGGATACCGCCTTAAGAGATAAGGGTCTGAATAGACGAGGTGCAAAGAGAAAGTTCTGTGGATACCGCTCTAGGTAGAGGTCTGTACGGGCAGAACGGAATAGGAAACAAGGACAGTCCGATATATAGTTTAAAGCGCTGGTAGATAGACGATAGACTAGGCATAGAATTAGAGTAAATAGTATTATCCAGTAAACGAACTGTGAATCTCTGAAATACCTTAAAAAGAGAGAACAACATGACAGGTAAAGGAACGGCAGTAGAGATTCTGAGCAAAAAATTCCCGGTAAATAAATGTGAGATCACAAAAACTTCAGAAAAATGGGAAAAAAGAACCAAGAACCTGGTCACAAAATGGCCTAGAGAAGGAACGTTTTATGTAAGCTTGTGCGAAGAAATGGAGGCACTAATTAAAAATTACAAACCAAAAGATAAAACTAAGAAAACAGAGCAAAAAAGAGAACGAGGAATGAAAGTGCTATAACTCTTCAGAACGGAGGGAGAGAGGCTGAGGAGGACAGGTAGAATATTGATTACAAGCGAGGAAGAAACTAAGGTGCTGGAGAAACAGCCTGTTAGAGAGAGAGGGAGAGGTACAGTGAGAAGCTGGCTTCAGCTCCATACCCGGATGTGAAAGAGGCAGAAAGGCCCCCTCCCTATAATGAGGAAGGAACCCCTAAGCAGTGCCCCCTGCTGACGGGTACAGTAAACATGCAGGGAGAAGTACAAGTTTGGGATAATGAGGAGGAAAAAAGACATTACGAGAAGGAAAAAGCGGCAATATGGAAGGAGATACAGGCAGAAAGGATAAAGGTGGAACAGGCAAAGAGAGAAATGAGATTGAACAGATGAAATACTTGAGAGAGGAAAAGGAGTATGAGGAGTACCGGTTATACCGTAGAAATGAACAGACTAGAAAAGAAAGTGGTTCATCAGGGCAGGAAGAGCTGAGGCATTCAAGAGGAAGTGGAAAGAAGATAGGAGATGAGAGTCTTGGAGAAACACAAGAGAGAAGAGAATCAAGCATGAGTAAGGATCATGAGGAGTCCCTGCCACAGGTGTACAGACACGGACAGGAAGAAAGAGAAGGTGACTCATTGGAGGAGCAAGAGTTAAGTGGTGAGAGAGAGGATGCGAGAATTTGTGGGGAAGAGGTAGGAGGCAGAAGCCTAGAAGAGCAGAAGGAGGCGGTAGGGAAGCAACTTGCGGAAGTAGAGAGAGAGCTAGATAAGTTACTGAGAGGGAATTGCCAGAGGAGATGTGAAAATTACTCCGGGGCCGACCAAGTATTGAATCAGGACAGAAAGGAAGGACTCCACAGGGAGACCGAGAGAAGAAGAGGACCCCGGAGAAATTTGTGTGAGAGGCAGTAAAGACATACCCAGAGACGGATGGGGAGTCAGGCGAGGAGGAGAGCCGGAGCAGGTGGGAAGTAGGAGGAAGAATGATGCCATTGTTAGTTAAAGGATCAGGACAAGTGCAGTATATTCCTTGGGGATCCCAGGACCTAGAAGGGCTGAAAAACACTCTGCCCAGTCTACATGAAGGAGCAGGGAAATGGATTAGAGCCTTTGAAGAAGAAACGGTGGGACAATTATTGGCTATGGGAGATTTGAAGGCACTATTGATAAGGTTGATGGGAACCTCCAAATTTAACGAACTAATGGAAATGGCTGGCATAGTAAACTCGAACGACCCGAGAACTGATGGAGACGGGTTTGACAGAGTGAGGCAGAGGGTATGGCAGGCCCTCAGGAAGTTTTATCCACCCAAAGTGGACCCCAAAGCCTTAAAGGGGGATCCACTGGGAGACACTGAAAACCCAGCAGCCTATGCAGAAAACCAGTTGAAAAGGTGGAGACTGGAGACTGAGCAAGAGGTGGAAAATAGCTTATTTATCACCTCACTGTTCCAACATAGCATTTTGGATGCAATGCCTCCACAAGTAAAATCCAAACTGGAGGAAGTGGTTGGGCTGACGTCAATGATCCCACAAGAATTCAGAGACCACGTAGTCCATGCGGTTGAGAAATACCGGAAAGACAAACGAAGGTTGGCTGAGCAGCAGGAAGAGGTGCAAAGGAAGTTAATACAAATGCAGCTCGAAGAACTCAAAAAGAAGGAAAAAGAGAAAAGCAAAAAGATGCTGCCAGCAATCTTTCCGAGTACAGCCATCGAACTGAATGAAGCACCGCTATATGGAGGAACCGATCATACTGTAAGACAAGGGCCGGAAAACCCCATGCCAATAATCAACATCTTTGGAGGAGCATTCCCACAAATGCCCTATCAGGAACAGACCAAATTCAAACAGCCCAGACAGGACTGGAAGTCCCAAGGAGGGGGACAGAGGAGGAGCTATGGGCAGAGGGGACCAGTGAGGAAACAGGGGGAAAGAGAGGTAGAGAGATTGTGCTGGGGATGTAATCAGCCAGGTCACCTAAGAAGAGATTGTCCGTTTACACCATGGCCTGTCACACACTAGCAGGAACCGATAAGAAGGGAACTAAAGTTTAGCCAAGGACCAGCTCCCACAGGCCCAAGCGGACCTGTGAACCCCTACGCGAGGTATTAGAGGTGCCCCGAGAACTCGAGTGGGAAGGGACATTACCCAATAATAACAAGGGAGGCAGACGAGGAACCCAATGTTCAGGTTATGTTAGAAGGGCAACTGACACCAATGATGGTAGATACTGGAGCCACGTACACTTGCGTACAGCCACAGTATGCCCTTCACCTTCCCATGTCAGGAAAGTTTATTAAGACGGTAGGGTTCTCGGGGAAAACACAGTTGACACAGTGCACGGCTCCAGTGCAGTTGAAAATGGGAAATAAAGGAATTGTTTTGCCAGTGCTAGTATCTAAAGAAACTCCGATTAATTTGTTAGGCAGAGATGCCTTATTGAAACTGGAATTAAAATTAGAATGCACCAGAAATGGGCTGAGTGTGGAAAGAGCAGGGGCTCAATTGATAGTGCGAGAAGATAAGAAGGCTAATGTCTTTTGGATAGGAGACATAGCAGATCAGATTCAGGAAACCTGGGAAAATGGAAAAAGGGTGTGCAGGCTATATTACCCAGGGCCGTAATGCCCAAATCTGAGCTACATTGTACAGTGATTTTTGACGAGACTCAGAACAGGGAGTTAGAGGAGAGATGGCACGTGGAGGCATGTACCCAACAGCACCTGGAAGGGGAGGCTGTGATAATTGGAAAGCAAGGGGCAGCTTTACAAGTTAAGTGGAACACCTTTTTAGAAAAATGGTACAGGATACCAGAGGCTGCACCCCACGTAACGTTGTTGGTAAACAAGGGATATCAGTCTAAAGACTTAGGACCCTTAGTTAAGAGTGCTGAAACCGTAACAGTGTGGAGGAAAATCACGCCGGAGGTGTGGATATCAGAAGACAACAATTGCATTAAAATAATAGTAAGTGTAGATATGGTAGGGACAATGAAAGTGGTAAAATTTCTGACAAATGAAGTGATCCCAAAGTTTGGAATACCTACAGAAGTTAGCTCAGACAATGGTTCAGCTTTTATCCAGAAAGTGGTCAAATTGGTACTACAAGCACTGAGGATAAAGCAAAGATTTGGATGTGTATACCACACTTAGTCGCAGGGCATGGTAGAGAGAATTAATGGAACCCTGAAAGCCAAACTGAACAAGATCTGTGCAGACACTAAACTTAATTGGGTCGATGCTTTAACGTTAGCATTGATGAGTTACCGCATGCAAACTAATCGAATGACATGCCTGACATTGCATGAGATGCTAACTGGGAGGCCCATGCCAGTGCCCCAGTGGAGAGGGCCGTATAAAAGACCTAGTTTGGAACAATTGGAAATAGAATTGAAACAATACATGCAGCAGCTAACTATGATACATAAGTCTATTTATGCACAGGAAAAACAGAAAGAGCCAGAGACTGTACAAGGGGAAGGACCGACCAAACCAGGAGACCAGGCTTACGTGAGAGTTTTTCGGAGAAAGTGGAACGAGCCGAGAAGGGAAGGACCCTTTACAGTAACCAAGGCATCACCCACCGCAGTTCAGGTAGAAGGACGCTCCACCTGTTACCATCTGAGCCACTGCACGAGGGCAGTCCCGCAAGGACAATCAGGTGAGGAGTCCGAGGTAAGTGATGCGGAGGAACAGTTAGCAGAAGACAGACAGGAGGAACAAGAAGCCAGACACCTACACTGGAACAGCTTATAATGCAATATCGGTTGAGCTATGAATGTTTTACGCGGAAAGGTGCTCGTCCAGTGGGTCATTTTAGAGGTAGCTGCACTCAGATGTGGGATGTAACCCCAGGCAAAAGACACGTAGTAGGTTCCCCTCCACCCAAAGGTACGTTGGACACCCAGACCATCCCCTTAGCAGACACCTGGTGGCTGTGTGGTGAGGAAGGAGGTCTGAGATCCACACTTCCCCTCAATTGGGCAGGTACGTGTACGCGTGTTATGCTACTTCAAGAAGTTATAGTATCCCCTGAAGTACACTTCAACACTGATATCTCTGAACAGCAGACACTATTGCGGAAAAGGAGAAAATATGAACCCGACTCGATGATTTGGATAGATAGTATAGGTCAGCCGAGAGGTATACCTAACGAATTTAAGGCGAGGAATGAGATTGCTTCAGGCTTCGAAGCATTTCTACCCTTGATAGGAACTATTAAGAATGTTGAATGGATAAATTATATATATTACAATCAGCAAAGATTCATCAACTACACCGATGATGCATTGGAGGCCTTGGGACAACAGTTAGATGCAACTAGCAAAATGGCGTGGCAGAATAGACAAGCATTGGACTGGCTGTTGGCAAAAAAAGGAGGAGTTTGTGTGATGTTTGGAGAGTAGTGCTGTACTTTTATACCAAATAACACTAGTCCAGAAGGATCGTTTACTAAGGCAATGTATAAGTTGAAAAGTCTAAGAAAGGAAGTTAAACAGAATGCAGGGTTCGGACATCAGTTATTTGACTGGTTAGAAAGTAGACTCGGAGGATGGGGAGCATGGCTGACTAAGATGGCAATAACTGTTGGTATTGTATTGTTGAGCTGTGCGCTTGTTCTGTGCTGTTTACTTCCTTGTCTCAAGTCTCTTGTCGTGCGTGCTGCAACCAAACAATTTCTGATGCTCGTGGCAATTACTGAAGCAAGCTTAGTGGAGAAAGAAGCACCGAAGATGTATTGTTACAGCCTACAACACCTGCAGGATGAACAAGAGCAAAACGACAGTGTGGGAGTAGATTGTAAGGGCTACTGAGTTTTTTTCCCTGTCTCAGGTACAAAGGGACAGGTTTTTGGCTCAGCGGCCTAGGGTAACAGGGAGAGAATACTTTGAGGTCTTGGCACAGAAAATTATAGTTTAACCCGAGATTTGGGAATAAGTGCTGGACTTTATTGGGGCTTTTGTGCGCGGACTCTTAGTCTTCTTTCTCTGTGTGAGACCCTATGGGTCTCAAAGAGGGGATTATATTCGAGAATAAAGCAAATTGTTTGCTGTGTAACCAAAACTATGTAACCAGCCTTGTTTGCTATTTGCTATGTATGTATCCAATTTAGAAGGAGAATGAAATCTCTGTTTTGTCTCTGTACTATTGAACACATCAGTGCCTTAAGAAAGTAGCTAACAGTGAGAAACCAGCCTTATATTTACTATGTATCCGACTTATCAGCCAGAATGAAATCTCTGTATTGTCTTTGTACTATTGAACACATCAATGCCTTGAGAATGTAGCTAACAGTGAAAGTAAGCAATGTAGAGATAACGGTGGTAGACAGGATCGTGGAGTGGTGTGATGGTATGCGGACCAGTCAAAGCCGGGAAGGGGAACACGTGTTCCAAGGAATAGACTAGAGCAAGTATGGGCTACTGAGCAGAAATACTGGTGGCTAACGGAGAAGCTAATGTGCTGGTGATAAGCATTGCAAGCGGATAGGGTATGAGATAGGAGACGGGGTATGCTAATGTAACTGAGATAGGAGACGGGGTATGCTAATGTAACTGAGATAGGAGACGGGGTATGCTAATGTAACTGAGATAGGAGACGGGGTATGCTAATGAAACTGAGATAGGAGACGGGGTATGCTAATGTAACTGAGATAGGAGACGGGGTATGCTAATGTAACTGAGATAGGAGACGGGGTATGCTAATGTGACTGAGATAGGAGACGGGGTATGCTAATGTGACTGAGATAGGAGACGGGGTATGCTAATGTGACTGAGATAGGAGACGGGGTATGCTAATGTAACTGAGATAGGAGACGGGGTATGCTAATGTAACTGAGATAGGAGACGGGGTATGCTAATGTAACTGAGATAGGAGACGGGGTATGCTAATGTAACTGAGATAGGAGACGGGGTATGCTAATGTAACTGAGATAGGAGACGGGGTATGCTAATGTAACTGAGATAGGAGACGGGGTATGCTAATGTAACTGAGATAGGAGACGGGGTATGCTGATGTAACTGAGATAGGAGACGGGGTATGCTAATGTAACTGAGATAGGAGACGGGGTATGCTAATGTAACTGAGATAGGAGACGGGGTATGCTGATGTAACTGAGATAGGAGACGGGGTATGCTAATGTAACTGAGATAGGAGACGGGGTATGCTAATGTAACTGAGATAGGAGACGGGGTATGCTAATGTAACTGAGATAGGAGACGGGGCATGCTGATGTAACTGAGATAGGAGACGGGGCATGCTGATGTAACTGAGATAGGAGACGGGGTATGCTGATGTAACTGAGATAGGAGACGGGGTATGCTGATGTAACTGAGATAGGAGACGGGGTATGCTGATGTAACTGAGATAGGAGACGGGGTATGCTGATGTAACTGAGATAGGAGACGGGGTATGCTAATGTAACTGAGATAGGAGACGGGGTATGCTAATGTAACTGAGATAGGAGACGGGGTATGCTAATGTAACTGAGATAGGAGACGGGGTATGCTAATGTAACTGAGATAGGAGACGAGGTATGCTAATGTAACTGAGATAGGAGACGGGGTATGCTAATGTAACTGAGATAGGAGACGGGATATGCTAATGTAACTGAGATAGGAGACGGGGTATGCTAATGTAACTGAGATAGGAGACGGGGTATGCTAATGTAACTGAGATAGGAGACGGGGTATGCTAATGTAACTGAGATAGGAGACGGGGTATGCTAATGTAACTGAGATAGGAGACGGGGTATGCTAATGTAACTGAGATAGGAGACGGGGTATGCTAATGTAACTGAGATAGGAGACGGGGTATGCTAATGTAACTGAGATAGGAGACGGGGTATGCTAATGTAACTGAGATAGGAGACGGGGTATGCTAATGTGACTGAGATAGGAGACGGGGTATGGTAATGTAACTGAGATAGGAGACGAGGTATGGTAATGTAACTGAGATAGGAGACGGGGTATGCTAATGTAACTGAGATAGGAGACGGGGTATGCTAATGTAACTGAGATAGGAGACGGGGTATGCTAATGTAACTGAGATAGGAGACGAGGTATGCTAATGTAACTGAGATAGGAGACGGGGTATGCTAATGTGACTGAGATAGGAGACGGGGTATGGTAATGTAACTGAGATAGGAAACGAGGTATGGTAATGTAACTGAGATAGGAGACGGGGTATGCTAATGTAACTGAGATAGGAGACGGGGTATGCTAATGTAACTGAGATAGGAGACGGGGTATGCTAATGTAACTGAGATAGGAGACGGGGTATGCTAATGTAACTGAGATAGGAGACGGGGTATGCTAATGTAACTGAGATAGGAGACGGGGTATGCTAATGTAACTGAGATAGGAGACGGGGTATGCTAATGTAACTGAGATAGGAGACGGGGTATGCTAATGTAACTGAGATAGGAGACGGGGTATGCTAATGTAACTGAGATAGGAGACGGGGTATGCTAATGTAACTGAGATAGGAGACGGGGTATGCTAATGTAACTGAGATAGGAGACGGGGTATGCTAATGTAACTGAGATAGGAGACGGGGTATGCTAATGTAACTGAGATAGGAGACGGGGTATGCTAATGTAACTGAGATAGGAGACGGGGTATGCTAATGTAACTGAGATAGGAGACGGGGTATGCTAATGTAACTGAGATAGGAGACGGGGTATGCTAATGTAACTGAGATAGGAGACGGGGTATGCTAATGTAACTGAGATAGGAGACGGGGTATGCTGATGTAACTGAGATAGGAGACGGGGTATGCTGATGTAACTGAGATAGGAGACGGGGTATGCTGATGTAACTGAGATAGGAGACGGGGTATGCTAATGTAACTGAGATAGGAGACGGGGTATGCTGATGTAACTGAGATAGGAGACGGGGTATGCTGATGTAACTGAGATAGGAGACGGGGTATGCTGATGTAACTGAGATAGGAGACGGGGTATGCTGATGTAACTGAGATAGGAGACGGGGTATGCTAATGTAACTGAGATAGGAGACGGGGTATAGGAGACGGGGTATGCTGATGTAACTGAGATAGGAGACGGGATATGCTAATGTAACTGAGATAGGAGACGGGGTATGCTAATGTAACTGAGATAGGAGACGGGGTATGCTAATGTAACTGAGATAGGAGACGGGGTATGCTAATGTAACTGAGATAGGAGACGGGGTATGCTAATGTAACTGAGATAGGAGACGAGGTATGCTAATGTAACTGAGATAGGAGACGGGGTATGCTAATGTGACTGAGATAGGAGACGGGGTATGGTAATGTAACTGAGATAGGAAACGAGGTATGGTAATGTAACTGAGATAGGAGACGGGGTATGCTAATGTAACTGAGATAGGAGACGGGGTATGCTAATGTAACTGAGATAGGAGACGGGGTATGCTAATGTAACTGAGATAGGAGACGGGGTATGCTAATGTAACTGAGATAGGAGACGGGGTATGCTAATGTAACTGAGATAGGAGACGGGGTATGCTAATGTAACTGAGATAGGAGACGGGGTATGCTAATGTAACTGAGATAGGAGACGGGGTATGCTAATGTAACTGAGATAGGAGACGGGGTATGCTAATGTAACTGAGATAGGAGACGGGGTATGCTAATGTAACTGAGATAGGAGACGGGGTATGCTAATGTAACTGAGATAGGAGACGGGGTATGCTAATGTAACTGAGATAGGAGACGGGGTATGCTAATGTAACTGAGATAGGAGACGGGGTATGCTAATGTAACTGAGATAGGAGACGGGGTATGCTAATGTAACTGAGATAGGAGACGGGGTATGCTAATGTAACTGAGATAGGAGACGGGGTATGCTAATGTAACTGAGATAGGAGACGGGGTATGCTAATGTAACTGAGATAGGAGACGGGGTATGCTGATGTAACTGAGATAGGAGACGGGGTATGCTGATGTAACTGAGATAGGAGACGGGGTATGCTGATGTAACTGAGATAGGAGACGGGGTATGCTAATGTAACTGAGATAGGAGACGGGGTATGCTGATGTAACTGAGATAGGAGACGGGGTATGCTGATGTAACTGAGATAGGAGACGGGGTATGCTGATGTAACTGAGATAGGAGACGGGGTATGCTGATGTAACTGAGATAGGAGACGGGGTATGCTAATGTAACTGAGATAGGAGACGGGGTATAGGAGACGGGGTATGCTGATGTAACTGAGATAGGAGACGGGATATGCTAATGTAACTGAGATAGGAGACGGGGTATGCTAATGTAACTGAGATAGGAGACGGGGTATGCTAATGTAACTGAGATAGGAGACGGGGTATGCTAATGTAACTGAGATAGGAGACGGGGTATGCTAATGTAACTGAGATAGGAGACGGGGTATGCTAATGTAACTGAGATAGGAGACGAGGTATGCTAATGTAACTGAGATAGGAGACGGGGTATGCTAATGTAACTGAGATAGGAGACGAGGTATGCTAATGTAACTGAGATAGGAGACGGGGTATGCTAATGTGACTGAGATAGGAGACGGGGTATGGTAATGTAACTGAGATAGGAGACGAGGTATGCTAATGTAACTGAGATAGGAGACGGGGTATGCTAATGTAACTGAGATAGGAGACGGGGTATGCTAATGTAACTGAGATAGGAGACGGGGTATGCTAATGAAACTGAGATAGGAGACGGGGTATGCTAATGTAACTGAGATAGGAGACGGGGTATGCTAATGTAACTGAGATAGGAGACGGGGTATGCTAATGTAACTGAAATAGGAGACGGGGTATGCTAATGTAACTGAGATAGGAGACGGGGTATGCTAATGTAACTGAGATAGGAGACGGGGCATGCTAATGTAACTGAGATAGGAGACGAGGTATGCTAATGTAACTGAGATAGGAGACGGGGTATGCTAATGTAACTGAGATAGGAGACGGGGTATGCTAATGTAACTGAGATAGGAGACGAGGTATGCTAATGTAACTGAGATAGGAGACGGGGTATGCTAATGTGACTGAGATAGGAGACGGGGTATGCTAATGTAACTGAGATAGGAGACGGGGTATGCTAATGAGACTGAGATAGGAGACGGGGTATGCTAATGTAACTGAGATAGGAGACGGGGTATGCTAATGTAACTGAGATAGGAGACGGGGTATGCTAATGTAACTGAGATAGGAGACGGGGTATGCTAATGTAACTGAGATAGGAGACGGGGTATGCTAATGCAACTAAGGTAAGAAATTACTATAAAGAATACTGTGAACTAGGGTTTGGCGGACAATTAGTGACACGCTCATTAATTGTCTCAGCTTTTGTTTGCAAATAAAGGCTTATACTTCTCGAAGAATCTTCTGCGTCTCCTGGTTATTTCAAGGAACCACGACACTATCAGCCACCCAGTAATAACATTATAGTGGCACAGGCAATAAACAGAGAAATATCTGAGGCATGTAAGAATGGAACAACAGTTATCATGAGGGACTTTAACTTGTCAATAGATTGGGATGTATCAAGTTGGTCGAGGCAGCCTTGAGGAGGACTTCATAGAAAGCATCCATGATGGCTTTCTTGGACAGCATGTTACTGAAGCTACAAGGGAACAAGCTATCTTAGATCTGGTCCTGTGCAATGAGACAGGTAAAATTACTGTTCTTGTGGTTAGGGATCCTCTTGGAAAGAGTGATCACAGTATGACTGAATTTCTCAACAAATGGAGGGTACAATCGTTCAATCTAAAATGAGTGTTTTATGCCTAAACAATGGAGACTACAATGGGATGGAGGAGGATTTGGCTACTGTAGACTGGAAACACAGGCTATATGGAGGGATGGTTGAGGAACAGTGGAAGACTTTTAAAGAGATTTTTCATGTTGCTCAACAAAAGTATATTGCAGTTAAAAGCAAGGATAGTAAGAGTGGGAGAGCCAGCCCTGGATAACTAAGGAAATAAAAGAAGACATCAAACTAAAATCTCATGCATACAAAGTCACCAAGAGTAATGGGAAACTGGAAGATTGGGAAAACTCTAAAAAGCAACAAAGTACCACTAAGCAAGTAATAAAGAAAGAAAAGCTATATTATGAAAATAAACTAGCACCAAATATAAAAACGGATAGTAAAAGTGTTTATAATTATATAAAGCAGAAAAGAGTGGCTAAAGTGAACGTAGGTCCCTTGGAGGATGAGAAGAGGGAATTGAAATAGGTAATAAGGAAATAGCTGAGAATTTAAATGACTATTTTGCGTCAGTCTTCATGGTGATGAACACATCTAACATAACAAGAGAGATGTTATGGATGTGATGGGAGGCGAAGACCCTGATATCACTAAAGAGGTAGTGCTGAGAAAACTTCTGGGCCTGAACACAGATAAATCCCCTGGTCCTGATGGAATGCATCCCAAGGTACTGAAAGAAATGGCAGAAGTTATCTATTCCTAAATCCAAAACACTTCTGCCTCATGCATTTCAGATAAGGGGTACTCAACTTGTACTAGTATTTTTTTTAATATTCCAAGTTTATTTCATTCTAGAATTTAATTTCCAACAGCCATGATGACATTTAAATTCAAGTCTGTGGATCAATGGTCCTGAGTCTAACCTTAATATACTGTAACTGAGCTGCTAAGTTGTTAATAAATCCAAAACTCAGATACTGAATATCAAAAGAACTTATTTTAAAAGTTACTGGTGCCTGAATAAAATAATTACACATTTCAGCAATTCTAAACCCAGCAGCAATGCAGTACAAGACTTTAATACAGTGCATGATATGACTAAATCTTACCAGCAGGTAACAGCGGTAATGATGATCTGCCAAGTTGCATAGTTCAATCTTTTCAGCCCTCAGAACAATGTCTGCATTGAAGTTAACAGAATTACCAGCTATTATACAAATAAATTACCAACAGATTATTCAAGTTTAATAGTCATTCAATCATACACGAACAGTCATAAATACAGACAAACAAAAAAGCATTACTCCAGGGCCAAGCTGCAAACACAGTTCCAAAAGTCACACACACAAGGAACATATAGCACATAAAAGATTGCAAGCACATGTAAGATACCAGTAAAATACAGTCATACGAAAAAAATATACAGCCCAAGACACTGAGCCCATGAATGTTGCAGAAATCTGCACAATCAGTTTGTCTTCTCCTTAGCGGACATGGGGGGTGGGGGGAGAGCGGAGGCAACTTGGACCATACCGACTCCAATGCCTCTCTCTGTGGCGTCTATAAATAGGCGATACTGCAGTTTGAGGCCTAATCCCCGCTATAACCAAGGCCACGCAGCCCCACTGCTGTCCAATAAATCAGTGAATCGGACTTGTAGCATTCCACAAAAGACCATAAGATATAGGAGCAGAAGTAAGCCATATGGCCCATCGAGTCTGCTTGGCCATTGAATCATGGGCTGGTCCTTAAGACCCTTATGCACATGGCTACATAAGGGTCTTAAGATCACAAGAAAAGCGACCAAGACGATTACTCACTGTTGGACTGCACACCTCCTTTGTGTACTGACTCGTCTGACAAGTCTCTGATGCAGGCAGCAGTATGATTCACTTTCTCTGCCAATGAGCAACTCATTGACAGGGTAGACCTGCAGTACTTCAAGTTCTTAATGTCCAGCAGGGTCTTGTGACCATAAAAAAACAAGTTAAAAAGGACACATTCACCTTTGGTTGACCCCGTAGAAGCCAATGTGATTGAATGCACCATCTTCTTACTGGAAGGTTGAGGCCTTTCATCAGAGATAAGCACAAAATCAAATGAGAAATAAACAAGCCAGAAGTGCAGGGCAGTAGAGATGGCCTACATGGACTTTAGTAAAGCCTTTTATGGGGCTTCCATTCAAGGCAGCAATGGAAATTTAGATCAAATGAGGTCAAAGGTGAAGTAGCTAACTGGATACACAATTGGATTGATGGTAGGAAGCAGAGGATGATGGTGGAAGGTTGTTTATCGAACTAGAGATCCATGGGTCAGTGCTCGGCCAATTCTTATTTATCATCTATAATCAATGATTTGAATGAAAATATCACCAAGACCAAGGAGATGGTGGTGGACTTTAGGAGATCTAGGCCTCATATGGAGCCAGTGATCATTAATGGAGAATGTGTGGAGCAGGTTAAGACCTACAAGTATCTGGGAGTACAGTTAGATGAGAAGCTAGACTGGACTGCCAACACAGATGCCTTGTGCAGGAAGGCACAGAGTCGACTGTACTTCCTAAGAAGGTTGGCGTCATTCAATGTCTGTAGTGAGATGCTGAAGATGTTCTATAGGTCAGTTGTGGAGAGCGCCCTCTTCTTTGTGGTGGCGTGTTGGGGAGGAAGCATTAAGAAGAGGGACGCCTCACGTCTTAATAAGCTGGTAAGGAAGGCGGGCTCTGTCGTGGGCAAAGTACTGGAGAGTTTAACATCGGTAGCTGAGCGAAGGGCGCTGAGTAGGCTATGGTCAATTATGGATAACTCTGAACATCCTCTACATAGCACCATCCAGAGACAGAGAAGCAGTTTCAGCAACAGGTTACTATCGATGCAATGCTCCTCAGACAGGATGAAGAGGTCAATACTCCCCAATGCCATTAGGCTTTACAATTCTACCGCCAGGACTTAAGAACTTTTTAAAAGCTATTATTAATGCTTTTTGAGATAGTGATTTAGATGTATATCATATTTTTTACTGAGTTAAGTATTGTATGTAATTAGTTTTGCTACAACAAGTGTATGGGACATTGGAAAAAAGTTGAATTTCCCCATGGGGATGAATAAAGTATCTATCTATCTATCTATCTATCTATATGAAGCATGGTTAGTAAGCTTGCACTGAAATAAAAGGTGTCATAGATAGTTTGTCAAGAATTACAATGATCTTGATCAGCTGGGTAGGTGATCCGAGGAATAGCAAATGGGATTCAATTTGGCCAAGTGTGAAGTGTTGCATTTTGGGAAGACAAATCAGGGTAGAGCTTCCATAGTGAATGGTTGAGCTCTGGGGAGAGTTGCTGACCCAGGAGTACAAGTATATGGGTTCCCTGAATGTGGCATCATGGGTAAGGTCGGTGAAGAAGGATTTTGGCACATTAGCCTTCAACAGTCAGGACACTGAGTATAGAAGTACAAGATTTGGGAGAGGCCACATTTGCAAATATTACATTCAATTTTGGTCACTCTGCTAAAGGAAAGATACCATGAAGCCAGAAAAACTGCAGGTAAGATCTACGAGGCTGTTATTAGGACATGAGGAACTAAGTTTCTGGTGCGAGGATGGGCAGGCTAGAACATTATTCTTTGGAACATACAAGACTGAAAGGTAACCTTACAGAGGTATACAAACCATAAAGGGAATAGATAGGGTGAATGTAATTAGGCAATCAAAAACTAGAAGGTATAGGCTTAAGGTAAGAGGAAGAAGATTTGTAATGAACCTAAGAGGCAACTTCTTCATGCAGAAGATGAAGCATATATGAAATGAACTGCCAGAGGAAGTGGCTGAGGCAAGTATTATAAGAAAATATAAAACATATTTGGACAGATACATGGATAGGATATGGATATGAATAGAGGGATATGGGCAAAACATGGGCAGATGGAACTAACTTAGCTGGGAATCTTGGTTGACATGGACATGTTAGGCCAAAGGGCCTGATTCCATGTTCTATGACTTTATGACTCCATAATCCAGTACAGAAGAGGCTCAAAAGGATGCATCAAATCTTGACATTAACAATTTTTTGTTACTAAGTCAAGTCACTTTTTATTGCATTTCGACCATAACTGTGCAGTACACAGTAAAAACGAGACAACGTCTTTCAGGACCATGGTGCTACATGAAACAGTACAAAAACTACACTGAACTACGTAAAAACACACATAAAAAAACTACACTAGACTACAGACCTACCCTGGACTGCATAAAGTGCACAAAACAGTGCAGGCATTACAATAAATAATAAACAAGACAATAGGCACAGTAGAGGGCAGTAAGTTGGTGTCAGTCCAGGCTCTGGGTATTGAGGAGTCTGATGGCTTGGGGGAAGAAACTGTTACATAGTCTGGTCGTGAGAGCCCGAATGCTTTGGTGCTTTCACATCATTCCAGTAATGGGGCCACCAGAACGGTACACAATATTCAAAATATAGCCAGACTAAAATTTTTAATCAGCTTAAGGCAACCATTTTGTAGAGCAAGTATGCTCTGTTCACAATGGCCATTTCAAGTTTACAACATGTCACTTCAATTCTCTTCCCAATCCTACATTGAGCTATCTTCGGCCTTCCCCATTGATAACACAAATTGGATGAACTATGTCTCATATTTCTTATGTTTCAGGTAACCCTCTTGTTCCCCTCTCACATGCATGCAATGGACATTCTAGTTTTCTTCTCCTTTTTATCACTCTGATCTGCTCTCACATCCCGTTCCATCTGCCCTTCATCCCCTTTCCAGCTGGTTCAATCCATCACCTGCCAGTCACTATCCCACCCCCATGTACTGATATGTACAGGCAATCTCTCCTGTTACCTCTAGTCCTGACACAGAGTCTCAATCCGAGCCACTGAATTACAACTGAATTACAAGCCCCGACAGATGCTTCATGACCCCAAGTTCCTCCAGTGTTGCTTTTGTTCCAGATTCCAGCATCTGCAGTCCCTTTGGACTTTGTAAACAAGTAGCATCTTTACTACTGCTGCAAAATCCTCCAAATTCACTGGCAGGTTAAGCAAAACAATGTGAACATCCTCCCCCAGGTTAATGTCAATTGCATCAAGGATCTGATTACAGTCAAATAGCTCTGATAAATGAACCAAGCCTGACACCAGACTCCAGAAACATAAACTCCGTGACCACTTTATAAGGTACACCTGTACACCTGCTTGTAATCAGCCAGCCATGTGGCAACAACTCAATGCATAAAAGCATGCAGACATGGTCAAGAGGTTTAGTTATTGTTCACACCAAACATTAGAATGGGTTAGGAAGGAATTCTAAGTGACAAAGACCATGGAGTGAATGTTGGTGCCAGACGGAGTGGGTTGAGTATCTCAGAAACTGCTGATCTCGGGAATTTTCACACACAATTCTCTAGAGAATGGTGCGATAAGCAAAATAACATTCAGCGATCAGTAGCTGTGTGGGCGAAAACACCTTGTTAATGAGGTCAGAGGAGAATGGCCACTTTGGTTCAAGCTGATAGGAAGGCAACAGTAACTCAAATAACCATGCATTACAACAGTGATGTGCAGAAGAGCATCTCTGAATGCATAATACATCAAATCTGGAAGTGAATGGGCTATAGCAGCAGAAGACCACTGTTCTACCTAATAAAGTGGCCACTGTGTGTATGCTTGACTCCAAACTTCATTGTGGTATGAGATTTCCAAAGTGATGTGCTTAAAGTTTAATTGATAAGCTTCAACAACTACACCAACTCATTGGAATTCATGACCCAATGAATGCTCCTAACAGTGAAGAAAACTCCGTGAAGGCTCAGAGCACATCAGTTCTTCATGATAAAAGCACACTCAGAAGCAAAGTACAAACAGCAGATGCAACACACAGAATCCTAAACAAACCGCCCATCTGCTCAACTGCTCCATCTATAGCTGAATTTGTACATCCTTCAAAGGATTCAACAATCACTCAGAGCCCAGAGGATTAAAGTAGAATCAAGTCTTTCCTAACCCTAAGGGAATACACACAAGGAGGAGATTCATAAGTCCCCTTTTAGAGATATCTCCTTTAGCCCACAAACTGTCAATGCTGCTGAACTTGCAGTCTTCAACCCTTAATCGATCATTGAGTAGTAATGAATTTATTTTATTTACTTATTTAGAGATACAGTGCAGGACAGTCCCTTCAGCCCACCATGCCATCCAACCAGCGACTCACCTATTTAACCCAAGATAATCACAGGACAACTTACAATGACCAATTAACCTACATCTTTGGGCTGGCACCTGGAAAAAACAAACACACACACACAAAGGAAGAACTTTCTTACAGAGGACATAGGATTTGAACCCCAAGCTCCAATACCCTAAACTGTAATAGCATCACGCTAACCGCTATGTCACCGTTTTTCTCTCCCATAATTTATCTTCTCAGCAATATTGTTTTGTTGCAACACCTGGTCAGAGTTTATGTATATTTTGAAAACCTTTGAGCAATACTAAATGTTTTAACTGACATGAAGTAATCCCATTGTGCAATACTATGTCCCAACAATGCTGCAATCTAGACAGACTCAAGTTAAGGATTTCACAGAGAAAGGATACAATGACTCCAATGCTGAAAGATCCTCCGCAGCATGCACCTCCTGCTCAACTTACTGATGCAAATCTCAAGGGCACAGATGCTCTTTTGATGATGCCAGGCAAAGATCCACATAGAAAAGTATTGTGATACAACATTGTTTGTGTAGAACTGCTTAGCCACTGCTGTGTGATGAAATTGAAAAGACAACAATAATGAGAAGGATGGTCAGTATATCGCGATTATCACAATGCTTCATTCAGAGTGCAACAAGTGTAATGCTCCAACCACTTTTAAAACCACTTTTGAAAGAGGCATCATTTCTGAAGACTAAGATCTTAAGATTAGCTTCATTTGTCATATGTATATCAAAACATACAGTGAAATCTGGAATTTTTGAATCTATGACCCACAAAGTTTAATGCCTGTGTTGCCACACTTTCAGTGCCAACGTAGCAGACCCATGACTCACTAACCCTAACCATACATCTTTGAAATGTGGAAGGGAACTGGAGCACCCAGAGAAAACCCATGTATTCATGGGAAGAATACACAGGAATGGCAGTGGCAGGAATTGAACTCTGTGAAGGTTGGCACCATAAAGCAATGTGTAAACTGCTATGCTGTGCTGAATCAAACTGTTACTCAGGGAAGCCAATGAATACACTATATTTTCCATCCCAGACAGTATTCATAGAGTTGCTGCATAAAACCTGCTACACAAGATAAAACCTCAAATTTCAGAAAAATATACTGGCATACATGGAGCATTAGTTAACAGCAGAAAGCTGACTCAGGTTCAACAAGTCATTTCAAAGTGAACTTTCTTTCCAATTCATTTTCTTACTCCAGTTGCACTATTTTTTTCTCAATTTTACCAATGTTTACTTGCCTTCCCTTTGATCCCTGAATTTCATCTTTAATGTCACCTTGGGAGAAAGATCAGGCGAGAAACACAGAATACAAAACAAACCACAAGACTGAAAAAAAGTCCACATACAAATCACAGGAATCCTGGCAACATCCTCCCTCTCCATAGCAGAGTGATCTCACCAGTGATAAAAAGGCAGTACCCCCTCTCGGTCAACAGAGCACTTACCCAGTGATAAAAAGGCAGGCAGCCGGCGTTTCAATTTCCCTTGTCACTTCAATCAGCGAACAATGGTAGTTTTAATCAGCAAAATGAAGTTGAACACCAGCTCGCAACCTTCTTACCACAAGATTCCTGCTTGCTGTCTCTGCCTCCCAGAATCCCGTTGGAGACTGCAGAGTGCTGAGACATCCAAACAATCTCCACACTGCAAATCACAGGCTCCAACAATTCCAGAAACACATTCAAGATTAAAAAAAAACAAATGTAAAAGACATAAAAGTGAAATATATGGTTCATGATCTATCCAGAAGATGTTGACTGAAAAGAGTGTTATACACACGTGCCATCTTAACCAGAAGTATTCTGATTCTTACAAATGGTGATATTTTTCCAGTGTAAAGCTTCCCCTGATGATGTTAACAGCACATAATGTTTGACTGTGGTAAGAGTTTCAACCTCACTGGTCTTTGAAAACCTGTTTTCACCAACATTATTTTCATGAAGTTGCCATTTAATGGGTCAGCATTCAAAATAGACAATAGACAAAAGGTGCAGAACAGAATGGACCGGAACATGAAAGCAAAGATACAATACTGAGGCTTTATAAGGCATTGGTCAGACCACACTTGGGAGTATTGAGAGTAGTTTTAAGCCCCTTACCCTTACCTAAGTAAGGATTTGCTGAAATCAGTGGGGGACCAGAGTAGGTTCATGAGAATGATCCTGGGAATGAAAGTGTTAACATATGAAGAGTGTATGATAGCTCTGGACCCATAATCACAGGAATTTAGAAGAATGAGAGGATCTCATTGAAACCTACCCGATATTGAAAGGCCTAGGTCAAGTAGACATGGAGAGGATGTTTCCTATAGTGGAGCATCTAGTACCAGAGGGTACAGCTTCAGAACAGAAAGATGTCCCTTTAGAAGAGATAAGGAGGAATTTCTTTAGCTAGAGGGTGGTAAATCTGTTGAAATCATTGCTATAGTCAACTGTGGAGGCCATCATTGCGTATACTCAAAGCAGAATAGGTTCTTGATTAGTAAGGACATCAAAAGTTATAGGGAGAGGTCAGGAGAATGGGATTGAGAGGGATAATCAATCAGCCATGATGGAAAGGCGGAACAGACTCGAAGAGCTAAATGGCCTAGTTCTGCGCCTATGTGCATAAGATCATAAAACATAGGAGCAGAATTAGGCCATTCAGCCCATAGAGTTTGCTCCACCATTCCATCATGGCTGATCCCAGATCCCACTCAACCCCATATACCTGCCTTCTCGCTATATCCTTTGATGCCCTGACCGATCAGGAAACGATCAACTTCTGCCTTAAATATACCCATGGATTTGGCCTCCACCGCTTTCTGTGGCAGAGCATTCCACAGATTCACTACTCTCTTCTAAAATAATTCTTCCTTACCTCTGGTCTAAAACGTTGCCCCTCAATCTTGAGGCTGTGCCCTCTAGTTCTGGATACCCCCACCATAAGAAACATCCTCTCCCCATCCACCCTATCTAGTCCTTTCAACATTTGGTAGGTTTCAATGAGATCCCCATACATTCTTCTAAATTCCAATGAGTACAGGCCCAAAGCTGCCAAATGCTCCTCATGTTAACCCCTTCATTCCTGGAATTATCCTCATGAACCTCCTCTGGACTCTCTCCAAGGACGACACATCCTTTCTGAGATATGGGGCCCATAACTGCTGAAAATACTCCAAATGCATCTTGACTAGTGTGTTGTAAAGGCTCAGCATTATCTTCTTGCATTTATATTCTATTTGGCCTTCTTTACCACAGACTCAAAATTAACCTTCTGGGAGTCTTGCACTTGGTCTCCTAAGTCCCTTTGCACCTCTGTTGTTCGAATTTTCTCCCCATTTAGACAATAGTCCGCACTATTGCTCCTTTTACCAAAATGCATTATCATACATTTCGCAACACTGTATTCCATCGGCCACTTTTTGCCCATTCCTCCAATCTGTCAAAGTCCTGCTGCAATCGCATTGCTTCCTCAGCACCACCTACCCCTCTATCTATCTTTATATCATCTGCAAACTTTGCCACAAAGACATCAATTCTATTATCCAAGTCAATGACAAACAATGTGAAAAGTAGGGGTTCCCAATAGTGGCACCTGAGGAACAGCACTAGCCACTGGCAGCCAACCAGAAAAGGCCCCTTTTATTACCACTTGCTGCCTCCTGCCTGTCAGCCATTCCTCTATCCATGCCAGTATCTTTCTTGTAACGTCATAGCACTTTATCTCATTAAGCAGCCTCATGTGTGGCACCTTATCAAACACCTTCTGAAAATCTAAGTAAATGATATTCACTACCTCTCCTTTGTCCATAGGTGCTTGTTACTTCCTCAAAGAACTCTATGTCTTCTGTAATAAATAGCTTCTCTTTTTTCCTGTTCTGACAAAAGGTCATCCACCTGAACTTCTCTCTCAAAGGATGCTGTCTGACCTACTGATTACATATAATTTATTGTTTTCTGCATTTGCAAACTTCTTGAACACTTCCATCAAATCAACCTCTCAACCTTCTCTGCCCCAAGGAATACATTCCAGATTTCATTATAACCAAAACTCATCTCTAAAAAAATTCTACATATATTTCTAGGACCTATGCATCCTTTAATTAGAGTGGTGACAAAACTTTGGACAACAGCTTCAGATGAACTTGTGTTTTAATTAAATTTAACATAACCTTGTTCCACATTACTCAAGGCTGCAGATGATAGGTGAGATCAGGTGAGGGATCAGGGGGTTGCAGAAAGAAGCTACAATGTAATAGGTGGAAAAGGTGAAGGTCTGAAGAAGAAGAAGGGATCTAATGGAAAAATCATGGAAGAAAGGAGGGGAGGGAACACTTCTATAAAGTGCAAACTATTACTATATTGCTGCATCAAATCACTCTTGTTCAACACCCACCATATGCTACCAGTTCTGCAACAATGTTACATTCAAATCGGTTGGGTCATTTTCCAAACTATTTTAATATATCTTTTAACCTTCACCACCTCACTTACTCCACAATTATCCATTCCTATAATTTCAGCCTTCTATTCATTCCATCACCATTCTCCCCACACAAAAAAACTCTCCTGACTTCAGCCTGTTTGGTCCTCATCTGATATCCTATCCATCTAAAAGAAACTCTCCAATTGACTTTTTAAAAGTCTCTTAAGAATTACCTGTGCAACCATGCTTTCCACCACTCACCCACACTCACTTCTCCTTACAAGCCATGAATGGTTATTTTAAACTTAAAATGAAAAAAAATGCACTTCTTTGTTCATCCAACGTGTAGTGTAATATTGATCTGTAAAGATCCAAGGCCACATTCAGCCCCATCAGAGGCACGCTATAGAACAATGGAGTCCTCTTCATAGATAATGAAACAGAATGTTCATCATGTTCAAAAACAGTCAATACAATCTAGTTGCACAACAGTGAGCCCACAATAATTTAGCTTTAGTCAGTACACCAGAAGTAGAATTGAAGACTCTCGTTAAATATTACTGAAAGTGACACCATCAACTTTCAAATTTATGGATTAACAGCTTGGCAAAAATTCAAATTATAACTCTGTACCTCAGGAGGCAACAGGTTCATGGAACATGTGTGCACATAGATTTTAAGTCTTTATTCCAGAAGCTTACTCTGTTGATGTTTCTTCACCCTGCGAACCTGAATGTAAACCAGCCAAGCCAGGAATGAATGGTGCAGGCACCTATGCTGATGAATCTGCTGAGCTTGAGCAGCCTTTCTCTGATCTTTTATCGACTGATGTAACATTGCATTCCACTGAAGCCAAGCCTGCAAAGTAGAAATGTTATTGCTTTGCACATAGTGCACATAAGCTACATTAATTCTTCAAGCATTAAGCAAATTATTAACTCCTATTGAAACAAAGATATTAAACTGTGCTGCTATTAAAAATATTGTAAAACATGTAAAAGTAAAAACTTAAAATGCTCAAAATACAAAATTCAATCAGTACTTGAAAACTGAAGATTGTTTTATTTTTGCATCTTACTATAAAACTCCCAATATATTTTCAAGACATAAAATAATCTCAGACAGAAACTAAGAACTGCAAGCAGGTGTAGGCTAGTTAGCCACTTACACTTGCTCCAGGGATGCCTTTATATTCAGCACAATTTCCTGCATGAATCTATACCCAAACATCCAAATATTATTGATATCCTCAGTGAATAAACTTCCATGCTTAGAATCGCAAAGCTTCACTAGTTCCCGCTTCAAGAAATTTCTTCTCATCTTATTCCTGATCAGAATTCACAAAAAGTGCTTACCAAGTGGCTTCAGTAAACTTAGCTTTAAAAGGGGAAAAATAACAAGGTGGCAAATCACTAACTGGTGACTGCTGCTGGCAAGCATTGATAAGGAAATCAAGGAAGAAAAGAACTGAATTGAAAGTTGATGCTCTGGTCAAACAACCTGTTGATGTTCACAACCAAACTTTACTTAGTAAAAATGGACCCATGTGAGGAATGGAAAATGTTGTTAGCTGTGAAACTGCAAATCAGTAAGAAACACATTAGACAATGTGGGGTAAAGAGTGAGGGTGCAGAGGGAGTTGGTGTGAAAACAAGTATAGATAAACCCAACCAGCCAATACAGAGGAAAGCACTCCTATCTCACTTCAGGCTTCTAGAATGTTCCATGTTGCTGAATGCACTTCAGTTAATCAGTTTGTCACCAAGAGTCATTTGAAGCTCTTGTAACAAACAAGGTTGCCACCTGTTGGCTAAACACCAAAACACAGAGTGTGGAGAAATAAGCTCAGTCACTCACAACCATGTGGACAGAAATATGGAAAATTTCTGCAGTAAAGAAAATAAACCTTAGTCTGCGCCACTGCTTGGTCTCTACTACTTGTTTTAATACAGTATATAATCAAACAAATGTGCAATTTTTCTACAAATTTTGATTTCATCTTTTTATCAATGTTCCTTCCTTTGCTTTGCTGGACATGATAATGGAGAGTCAAGGTCCCAGTTACCTTGGTCTAGTCTGGACCTGCTAAATCAACAAGCTGCCATAGAAGAATTGATGCTAAAAATTATACAACTGAAAGTTAAATATATTGGTGAAGAAGTTAAACTTAAAACCTAGAAAAGCTATAAAATGTACACTAAGATTCACAGTGCGACACAGGCATTAAGATTCAGTTTAGAGATGAATCCAAAAAAAAGGATGTTTATTGATCTATTTGTCTGGTGTTTGACAATTAGAATAGTGGAACATGGGCTCCAGACAATCAAATTGGCAGGATGGCACATGGTAAGAGGCTTTGACTTTGCCTGCTCTGTGCAAATTCAGAGCAGAGAAAAAAAATAAAATTTTAACTGGAAACTATATGACTAAAGAAGCATGGTATCAAAATTCAAAATGCTTTTCTTCCCAATACACACGCTTCAAAATGTGCTTTAACCATTTTCTGCAATGAAACACTCCATGTTCCAACTGTGTCAGGTAAAGATACTTAATGTCAGCAGTTATTAATCTTGCTTATTAAAAAGCTTTGCTTTGTTAACCAGGTAATGCATTGAGGTCATAGACTATTACAGCACAGCTATAAGCCCTTCATCCCAACAAATCTACGTATACTATATTGCCCACTGATCTAGTTCCAATTTCCTGAATTTAGCCCATATTCCTTTAAGTCCCACTCTCTGTATACCTATCCACATGATTCTTAAATGTCTGATAACAAGAAGACTTTTATTTAAAAAATGCTGGGAATAATGTATATTGTACAAATGCCATACAATTGAGTAATTTTGAACCTTTAGTGTTGTGTGACGTGAAAGAACTCTGCAGATGTATATTGTGCATACATTCAAAGAAGTCACATATATAACATAAAGATCAAAATCTTCTTCAATGTTAAGGTATACAAACCATCAAAATCTGAAATATCTGCTGTCAAACCTACCCTGTGCTGCAAGGTTTCTGCCCAGTGCTGCATTGCTAAGCTATCCATTGCACGACTTCTTTCCTTCCTCATCAACTGCTTAGTCCAAATGGACCACACATACCTAGAAAGAAACACAAGCTCTGTTGTTAATAGAAGGATTCCAATTAATTGGGTCATCAGTTAATCACGGCAGCCATTTATTTGGGAGAACTCTTAAGGAACAAAAACTAAATCTTTAAAATAGTTGGGATTCCCTTTATTTACATGGGACACTATGCCACTAGTGTCAGGCGCATGCACTTGTATGGCCGTTAGACAATACATCATGCTTAGACAGACCAGTTTTTTAAAATGGTGTTACTTATGCATATTTGTGTTCAAAAAGCAGTGATTTTTGTCACAGATAGTTTGTGAGAACTAAGCAGCAAGTTAATTCAGAACTGTTTTGCTCACCACAATTTCAAGCATTCAGGCTTAGAGATGTCAGAAATAGTTGAGATAGAAAATGAAACGACTAGACTACTTCAACTGGTTCATATCAGGCTCCCCTCAATCATTTTCCTTGCACTCAATGACATACACCAGCCACCAGAAAATCAATGACACAAAATGGAAATTCTCACTCTCCAAAATTATTTCTATTTCCTCCCAACTCTGCTAATCTCTAGCCCCACAGTCCTCTAAAGACTCTGCATTTCTCCCATGCTGGCCATGTACATTTGCAACTTCAATTTACAACTTCCAAATATTCTTTCAGCCGGCCTAAACCATAGAACCATAGAACATTACAGCACAGAAACAGGCCTTTTGGCCCTTCTTGGCTGTGCCAAACCATTTTTCTGCCCAGCCCCACTGAACTGCACCTGGACCATATCCTTCCATACACCTCTCATCCATGAACCTGTCCATGTTTTTCTTAAATGTGAAAAGTGAGTCTGCATTTACCACTTCATCTGGCAGCTCATTCCACACTCCCACCACTCTCTGTGTGAAGAAGCCCCCCTAATGTTCCCTTTAAACTTTTTAACCTTCACCCTTAACCCATGTCCTCTGGCTTTTTTTCTCCCCTAGCCTTAGTGGAAAAAGCCCGCTTGCATTCACTCTATCTATACCCATCATAATGTTACATACCTCTACCAAATCTCCCCTCATTCTTCTATGCTCCAGGGAATAAAGTCCTTATCTATTCAATCTTTCTCTGTAACTCAGTTTCTCAAGTCCCAGCAACATCCTTGTAAACCTTCTCTGCACTCTTTCAACCTCATTAATATTCTTCCTGTAATTAGGTGACCAAAACTGCATACAATAACTGCACACACTAAAGCTCTGGAATTCCATCTCTCAACTTCTCTCCAGTCAATAAGTCTACTTAAAAATAAATTTAAGTAAGGTTTGGTTACTTAAGACCCATCTCTTCTTTATGTTTGTCATTTTTAACCTGAATCTGTTTCTGTTAATATAGTGGGGTATTTTACTACACCAGAGGCTTTGTACAAATGTTATTGAAAACGATAAAGTGCCATTAGAAACATATTTAAAAATTATCAAGAAAAATGTTAAAAACCTGCCAGATTGAAAAGTAAAATCTACAAAGCAGAATTCATGAAACAAACTAAAATGCCAGAACGCTGAGCAATGTTTAAACTATAACACTGAAAATGTAGACACAAAACTTCTATTTCAATGCAAAAATGATGGCAAATTTGAAATCTGAAATCGATACTGGAAAGACAATTTTAGGACAAACTATTAAAACTAACCATTGTGCAAGTGATTTGGTTACAATAACAGATGGTGATATATCTCACCAGACGTCAAATGTCTAATTGTTCACTTTTTCAGTAGTCATACTTCATCGAGAATAAAATTATTTAAATCAGAAATAAGTTTATGCTCACCGAGTAATAGTTCTTATATGAAACACCCGTGCCTCAACTTGCATCAAATGTTTGGTTTTGCAAATTTTTATGTACCAACACCAATGGATCCAGACTTTATGCAGCAACTGCAAATTAGCTGAAATACACAAAAAGGACTATCAATCAACCTGATAAAATTTAACCATGATAAATACAGCTAGCTTTTAAGTGCACGTAGCAATATTTGTATTATTTAGGCACAGTAAACAGTATATTATTACATATGATAATGACAATATTAACTAGACAGGCAACCTCAATTTGGATCAATTTGCTCCTTCGCCAAAGTACACAATATAGCACAAACCCATTGGTAGAAATCTAAAAGTAAAAAAGGTCGCTGTGGAAATGGAATTCTGAAGGAGTGCATGAGGTAATTCATTGTATGAATTCAGGAAAGTCAGTTGAAGGCAAACCTACCAACTCTTTAGCAACTTTTAAAGATTTCAATTAGTACCTACCAAGAGGTCCTGATCAAGTAAATAAGGTGAAACTGGCAGGAGAGTAGATACTGAGAGGAGAAAGGGGAATTTATTTCAGTCCATTAGTTCTGATCATCTGAAATCCAAAATAGAGGTAATCTTTGTGAAAGAAGAAAGATTAAAAGAAAATATCTGACACTGATTGGCATCATTTGGAAGAGCATGGTGATGGTTTGTTATTGGCAGCTAATCTTACTGAAGCTGTAAACAGAGGCAAGAGGCACGGTCAAAATAAGGTCACTTATGATGGCATAACAGAGGGACATATGGAGGGAAGGGTTAAATTTGTCTTAGAGTGGGTTATAAGGATGACACAATATTGTGGGCTGAAGGACTTGCATTCTGTGGTAGTGTTCTACGTTCAACTACATTCTAGTGTACAACATTAACTTCACCATTATTTTAATAGAAAATTATAGAACGTAATACTTTGATAATAAAATGTACTTTGAACTTTAAAGTATCACCTCCCAGTAATAATTTGTTTCGACTTCCCATTTTTATTTTAATATTATAAGTCCTTTGCTTTTGACACTATTTCCAGATCTTACCATTGTCTCTTCTATTTTGTGTGTTTCTGCTTTCCCTGATTTTTTTAATACCTGCAATCCACTCTCTTTACCAAAACTGAAAGTGGTTGACCAGCAGAAATCAAAGAGCTATTAAATAAATAACTTAGAATTAAATGAATAACTTCAACCTCCTGCAATAAGTTTATTTGTTATTTCCCAGTTAATACATCTACTTTCATGCCACTCAATATACTTCAAAATTGAAGCAGCAGCTAAATCCTGATTTTGCTCAGCAAACCACAGAACAGGGCATCTTAGAAATCAGCTTCTAACAGATTGTTCACATACTCGTCGTGTAAAAATTAGTGTCAAACAAGAGATTCACCATTTTGAGAGAATATTATAGGATATTACTCTATTAAAATACAAGATTTATGACAGTTGCTTTTTTTTAAATCATAAAGTGCTATTCTTGTCTCAAGCTATTGTTTACTTGCTGAGTATTTCCCAAATTTTCTGTTTTTACTTCAGGGTACCAGAAACCACAGTATTTTTGCTTTTGTATTTATATATTGAAATGTCATTCAAACTCCACTTGAAATAATTTCAACATTACTTTGGCTCTGAAAAGTGTTCAGTCAGCAATTGTTTGTATTTCCACCTCATACCATGTGAAGCAGCAACTATGTATTTTGAATTTGTCTTCTTTTTTTGAAGAATGTACATCTGCCAGGTTTTCCATGTCTGACTGTATATGTAGTACCTGTCATTGATAGAAAAGGGACAGATTACAAAAAGGTGGGAGACTATCAATCACAAGTGTTCTACATTAGGGGACAAGGGGCAGGAATCCAGTAGCACTCACATCCACTGTAATGAAGTGCTTTGAGGTTGGTGATATAACACATCAACTCCCGCCTGAGGAGTGACTTGCATGTCGCCTACCATCACAACAGGTCAACAGCAGATACCATTTCATTGACTACAGCTTGGCATTTAATACTATCATCCCCTTAAGACTAATCAACAAGCTCCAAGACCTAGATCTCATACCTCCTCGATTTCATAACTTGCTGAACCCAATCAGTTCAGAATGGTAACAACATCTCCTCCACGGCCTCCACAGGTGCACCACAAGGCTGTGGGCTTAGCCCCTATTCTTGCTTTATACTTATGACTGTAAGTCTAAGAGTAACTCCAATGCCATATTTAAATTTGCTGACAACACCATTGTTGTAGGCCAAATCAAAGGTGGTGACGAATCATCATATAGCACTGAAAATCTGGTTGAGTGGTGCCACAACGATAATCTCTCACTCAACGTCAGCAAGACCAAGGAGCTGATTAGCAACTTCAAGAGAAGGAAACCAGAGGCCCATGAGCCAGACCTCATTGAGAGATCAGAGGTGGAGCGTGTCAGTACCTTTAAATTCCTCGACATTACCACTTCAGAGGATCTGTCTTGGGTCCAGCACGTACGTGCCAATACAAAGAAAGCATGGCAGCACCTCTACTTTTTTTTAAGAAAAGTTTGCGAAGATTCAGCACATCATCTAAAACTTTGTCAAGCTTCTATAGATATGTGGTGAATATGCATCAAATGGTTACCACATGGCCTGTATGAAAACAACTTTAAACGGAAAAGCCTACAAAAAGTAGTGGATACACCCCAGTCCTCCCAACTATTGAGCACAGCTACATGGAACATTGTTGCAGGAAACCAGTATCCATCATCAGATCTCCCACTATCCAATCCAGAGCAACCCTCTCATGGTTAGTTTAACAGGGATGTAGGATTGAATGTGTTCCCTGGCAATTTGCAAAAAATTTAAAAGAGGAGCAATGATGACAGGGGAAAACCGTTATATATTTGACTGCCTTTTGGGCCAAGGTCTAAGGACCAAGTCAGCCCGCCAATTTGAAAACCAAAGTTCCAAGTAAATTTATTATCAAACTACACATGTACATGTCACCATATAAACCCTTGAAATTCATTTTCTTGTGGGTATTCTCAGTACATACAAATAAAACCCAAAAAACACACAAGCAAAGTAGTAATAATAATAAATAAATAAATAAATAAATAATCAATCAATAACCATCAAGAACATGAGATGAAGAGTGCTTGAAAGTGAGTCCATAGGTTGTGGGAATAGTTCGCTGTTGAGATGAGTGAAGTTATCCACTCTAGTTCTGATGGTTGAAGTGTAATAACTGCTCCTGAACCTGATGGTGTGGGGCCTGAGGCTCCTGTACCACCTCTCTGATGGCAGCAGCGAGAAGAGAGCATGGATTGGATAGTGGGAGTCTCTGATGATGGCGTATGAATTCACGTACTTGTTAGTTTAAACAATAAAGGTACTTGTCAGTAAATACAGATCTCTTTGTGCCTCACTAATCATCATTATAAGTAGTATTTTTTTTACAACAGTGCATATGTGTACATAAAACTACATTCCCTTAAGTGACATCATAGACAGCAAAGAAAATGATCAAAATTACAAGATTTTTATAAGATAGGTAAATTAGCCAAGGAATAACAAATGCTGTTCAATCCAGATAAGTGCGAGGTTTGCATTTTGGAAAGTCAAACAAGGACTAGTCTTTCACATTGAATGGTACAGGCTCGGGATGTGTTTTCAACCAGAACAGGGTCCTAGGAGTACAAGTACAGAGTTCCCTGAAAGTAGCAACACAGAGAGTGAGAATGGTGATGATGGTGCTTGGCATGTTGGCCTTTGGCAGATGTAAATAAGAGGCAACCAAAGAAACATTTGCTTCCATGCTGAAACTGATTCTACAAAGATCTATGAAAGTTATGATTCCTCCACAGTCCAAATGATTTACCATATTTCACATAGTGCTTGCAAATGGAATAGCAACACCTGGAAGAAGGTGCTAAAAATCAACAGCGTTGAATGGATCTGCATCTTTGGACCACCACAAACTGGATGACAGAAAATGAGAAATATATCAACAAAATAAAGAGCTTCTGAGGTGGAGAAGCCCATGGTTATTTTGCAAAAATTGATTAAATTCACAGATCAAGGGAACAGGTTCTCCACCACATTTCACTACAGTAGTAATAAATATAACTTTAAAGTACATCCTTCTGTACAAAACACAATTATTTTTAGAGCTTTCCAGCTATGTCCAGAAATAGGCTATCTCAGAGGACAGGTTTTGTGATTACCTACAGCTCCTTGCTTTCTAGTTACACATTCACGCAAAGTTCAGATTAGTAATATTGAAGACACTTTCTGGATGAAATATAATAAGGACAATTAGCAGCTTATTAGAGTGCACACAAATCTATGACACAGATACAGCACAAGAAATATAAAAGTACCTGTAGTGACAATCTGCTCGGACCATCAACTTCCATTCTACTCGAGCACACCACCACTGTTCCTTCCATCCATCAAATGTTTTATTCAACAAAGCATGACAGTAATGAGATCTAGTGAAAGGAAAAGACAACATCACATAACAGCTGATTGTAATTTCATTCCCAAAATGTTCATTAAGTATTACTTAGTATTAAAATACGTAGTATCACTAAGTATTGATTTAAAAGCCCAGATACAATTGAGCCTGAATTATATCTTCATTGTGCCGTTCATTTTTTAAATATTTCTAATACCATGCAGCTGCCAGTTAAAATTTGTTATAATTTCAGCATTTTTTCCAAAAATTCTTCACGATTTGACCTTTGATACTAACGCACACTTATTCTCCATACAGCAAAATAGAACATATAGTTCAAAAGTAGATTTTGTGTTGATTAATTTTTTTAAGCTCCACACAAATTTCCTCTCCCTAAACCTCAAAACGAATATCCTTTTTGTCTGTTGTATCCCAGCAACCTGCTATTGTTCTCAACAGTAGTTCACAGAATCATAGAGATGTCCAGCACAGAAATAAGATCATCTGTGCTGGATATGCAGTCTGTCTATGTTTATCCCACTTGCCTGCATTAGGCCTGGATCTCTCTACCCCTTACTTATCCAAATGCCTTTTAAATGTTCTAACAGTAGCTACCTCCACCACCTGCTCTGATTGCTTGTTCCAAACATTCACCACTCTCTATGTGAAAAACAGCACACTCAATCTCCTTTAAATTTCTTCCCTCTTACTTGAAACTTCTAGTTTTAGACTCCCTTGCCCAAGAGGAAAGATTCTGACTATCTGTGCCTCTCATGCATTTTATAGATTTCTCTACAATCACACCTCAGCCTGACATTCCAGAAAGCATAAAAATATTAATCCAATTTCTCCTTATAATCACTGCCCTCCATTCCAGGCAATATCCTGTTAAATTTCTTCTGCACTCTTTCTGGTGTTACCATATTCTTGCTGCACTGCAGCAACCAAAACAGTACCCAATACTCCAAATAATGTCTAATCAATGTTTTGTATAAATGCAATGTGACATGGCAACTGCCTTGGCCTACTAAGGCTGGCCTACCAAATGCCTTCTTCACCACCCTAGCCAACCTAGAAAGTTATGATGCTGCATCCCAGTTTTAAACCAATCTGGTTAAGGTTGCACATTTCCGTAGTTTAGGCCTCTCATGTGGAAAGTGCCAGAATAAATAATGATCAATGAAAGATTCAAAATTAGAATTAATAGCATTAATGGCTTGTGGTTGTGATAAAATACCGTTTTCAATCAGTTTGTTTTACAAATACAACACACAGGCAGGAGAGTTTGCATGCAACAGATTGTTGTTCTTGAGAAGAAATTTCTTCTTAATTCACAACAATTTTATAGTTGTGATCCTCAATTTTGGATTCCTTCCTGGAGAAACATCAGCTCTGTACCCATCCTATGAAATCCTTAAAAAATTTTGCAAACTCACTCTTCAACCATCTCCATTCCAGCGAAAACAATCTTAGTCACAACAGCCTTTCCTAATTGCTACAATTTCTCCTTCCTGTACCTTCTCCAGTGCCCACACATATTCTATATAATATAAAGATTTAAACTGCACAAAACATCAAATTCAGTCCATTCTATAGAAATTGACATTTCCACTTCTGTATTTCAATGGTTTTCTTCCAGGAATGAATCCCAATTGTTTTTGCTACTTTTGATTTATATATTCTTATTTACTTGAGTCACTACTTTACAAATTGGGTTGTTGTATCTGACTCTCAACTATCTATCTTTAAAGTCATTCATTATTTATCTTTGTTATTTATCAATTATATTTTGTTGCAGTCTTTCCTAATACTAGTTATTGCTCCATTTTTCCCAAAAGTTAATTTCATTCACCTTTGAAATTGTCTAGTACAGAATTTATACAAGCCATTAGATTGATAGCAGTACTGCCAACATCAATCCTTATGGTGCACCACTTTCCAAAGGCTTTATTTGAACTCAAAATCCTTGTTTCATTTTTAGTCAACTGACTACCAATCTGATATTTGTCCCAACATATTGATCAAGGGTCAATTTTGCTCTTGGTCGACATGTCTCAACTCATCCAAATTCCTGATGTAGGGTCTTGACCCAATGAGTTTCTCCCAAAATGTGTTTCTATTTTGCTACAGTAGTGTAGTAGCTAGTGTAACACTATTACAGCACCAGTGACCCGGATTCAACTCTACCACTGTCTGTAAAGAGTTTGTATATTCTTCCTTTGACCGTGTAGGTTTCCTCCTGGTGCTCCAGTGTATTCACACATTCCGAAGACGAACAGGTTGTTAGTTTAGTCACGTGTGTAATTGGCATAATTTCAAATAATAAAAATATTTTAAAATTGTTGCTTTCCTTTTTGAAAATCCAAGTGTAGTGCAGCAACCAGAAAAGAACATCAAACAAGAAATAGCAGTAATTAGACACTTTGTTCCTTGCTCCACCAATTAATTAAACCATCTTTGCCTTCTCCACTTTACTGCCAAACCCTTGATTACAGTTATGAGTCATACAGGGTGGAAACTAGACATTCGGCTCCAGTCTCCACCAATCTTCCCTAATGCTCTAAACCTAATGCATTTATACCAATTTCAAGTCGTCACTTTTATTGTCATTTCGACCATAACTGCTGGTACAGTACATAGTAAAAATGAGACATCGTTTTTCAGGACCATGGTGTTACATGACACAGTACAAAAACTAGACTGAACTATGTAAAAAAAAAACACAGAGAAAGCTACACTAGACTACAGACCTACACAGGACCGCGTAAAGTGCACAAAACAGTGCAGGCATTACAATAAACAGGACAAGAGGGCAAGGTGTCAGTCCGGGCTCTGGGTATTGAGGAGTCTGATAACTTGGGGGAAGAAACTGTTACATAGTCTGGTCGTGAGAGCCCAAATGCTTCAGAGCCTTTTCTCAGATGGCAGGAGAGAGAAGAGATTGTATGAGGGGTGCATGGGGTCCTTCATAATGCTGTTTCCTTTGCGGATGCAGCGTGTAGTGTAAACGTCCGTGATGGTGGGAAGAGAGACCCCAATGATCTTCTCAGCTGACCTCACTATCTGCTGCAGGGTCTTGCAATCCGAGATGTTGCAATTTCCGAACCAGGCAGTGATGCAGCTGCTCAGGATGCTCTCAATACAACCCCAGTAGAATGTGATGAGGATGGGGGTTGGGAGATGGACTTTCCTCAGCCTTCACACAAAGTAGAGATGCTGCTGGGCTTTCTTTGCTATGGAGCTGGTGTTGAGGGACCAGGTGAGATTCTCCGCCAGGTGAACATCAAGAAATTTGGTGCTCTTAACAATCTCTACTGAGGAGCCGTTGATGTTCAGCGGGGAGTGGTCGCTCCGTGCCCTCCTGAAGTCAAAAACCATCTCTTTTGTTTTGTTCACATTAAGAGACAGATTGTTGGCTCTGCACCTCCTCTTTGCAAGCTGACTCGTCATTCTTGCTGATGCGGGCCACCACGGTCGTGTCATCGGCGAACTTCATGATGTGGTTTGAACTGTGTGTTGCAGCACAGTTGTGGGTCAGCAGAGTGAACAGCAGTGGACTGAGCACGCAGCCCTGGGGGGCCCCCGTGCTCAGTGTGATGGTGTTGGAGATGCTGCTCCCGATCTGGACTGACTGAGGTCTCCCAGTCAGGAAGTCTAGGATCCAGCTGCAGAGGGAGGTGTTCAGGCCCAGTAGGCTCAGCTTTCCAATCAGTTTCTGAGGGATGATTGTGTTGAATGCTGAACTAAAGTCTATGAACAGCATCCGAACATATGTGTCTTTTTTGTCCAGGTGGGTTAGGGCCAGGTGGAGGGTGGTGGCAATGGCGTCATCTGTTGAGCAGTTGGGACGGTACACAAACTTCAGGGGGTCCAATGAGGGGGGCAGCAGGGTCTTGATATGCCTCATGACGAGCTTCTCGAAACACTTCATGATGATGGATGTAAGTGCAATGGGACGGTAGTCATTTAGGCAGGACACTGAAGACTTCTTCGGCACAGGGGCGATGGTGGCGGCCTTGAAGCACGTTGAAATGGTGGCGCTGCTCAGGGAGATGTTGAAGATGTCAGTAAGAACATCTGCTAGCTGGTCTGCACATCCTCTGAGCACTCTACCAGGGATGTTGTCTGGTCCAGCAGCCTTCCGTGGGCTGACCCTGCACAGGGTTCTTCTCACATCGGCCACAGTGAGACACAGGGGTGGACTTCCTCACCGCCACGTCGTTTTCCGCCTCAAACCGGGCGTAGAAGTCATTCAGCGCATCTGGGAGGGAGGCACAGTCAGGTGATGTTGTCCTGTAATTGGTGATGTCCTGGATGCCCTTCCACATGTACTGCGTGTCGCTGCTGTCCTGGAAGTGGCTGTGGATTAGCTGGGTGTGTGCACGCTTTGCCCCATTGATGGCCCGCGACAGTTTGGCCCTTGCGGTTGTTAGAGCTGCCTTGTCACCTGCTCTTAAGGCAGAGTCGCAGGTCCTCAGCAGCGCACACACCTCCACGGTCATCCATGGCTTCTGATTAGCACGTATAGTGATATCTTGGACAGCGTAACATCATCAATGCACTTGCTGATGTAGCTGGTCACTGATGCTGTGTACTCCTCTAAGTTGGTAGAGTCACCATCGGTTACAGCCTCCCTGAACATGTGCCAGTCAGTGTGCTCAAAGCAGACTTGAAGAGCAGAGATGGCTCCTGCTGGCCAGGTTTTCACCTGCTTCTCAACTGGTCTGGAGCGCCTGACGAGCGGCCTGTATGCTGGAATTAGCATAACAGAGATGTGGTCTGAGTATCCAAGGTGGGGGCAGGGCTCTGCCCGGTATGCGTCGGGGATGTTTGTGTAAACCAGGTCCAACATGTTCTCCCCCCTCGTTGCAAAGTCCACATACTGATGGAATTTGGGGAGCACTGACTTAAGGTTCACGTGGTTAAAATCAATTCTAGAAAACACAGAAACATACAAAACCTACAGCACAATACAAGCCCTTCAGCCCACAATACTGTACTGAACATGTACTTACTTTAGAAATTACGTAGGGTTACCCACAGCCCTCTATTTTTCTAAGCTCCATGTACCTACCCAGGAGTCTCTTAAAAGACTCCACCACCGTTGCCAGCAGCCCATTCCACACACTCACCATTCTGCATAAAAAACTTAACCCAACATCTTCTCTGTACTTACTTCCAAGCACCTTAAAACTGTGCCCTCTCGTATTAGCCATTTCAGCCCTGGGAAAGTGCCTCTGATCCTCCACACTGCCAAGAGTCTTACCATTAATACTATATTCTGCTATCATATTTAACATACCAAAATTAACCACCTCACACTTATCTGGGTTGAACTCTATCTGCCACTTCTCATCACAGTTTTACATCTTGTCAATGTCCTGCTGTAACCTCTGACAGCCCTCCACACTATCCACAACACCCCCAACCCTGTTTCATCAGCAAATTTACTAACCCATCCCTCCACTTCTTCATCCAGGTGATTTCTTTTTTTCTTTTCTTTTCAAATCTTTTTATTAATTTTAAGAAAAACATAAGTAAAATATGAGTACAAAACATTTGAGAGTACACAATTAATAGATTAATTAACAATCAGATATGTATTAATCAATATATAAAGTCTCCCAAACTCATAGTATTAATGTAAAGGAATTAAGAAAAAGAGAAAAAGGAGAGAGAAAAAAACCCCCAAAAAAACTAAGAGAATTAAAAAAAAACTAATAAAAAAAAACTAACCAACATGGGCAATTGCATAATGTTAAATACATACAGTAGTGCCGATGACTCCGAACCTCCATTCACACAATTCAGGATAGTAACAATAAGGTTCAGGATCAGACCATTTAATTCATATGAAAATGTTGAATAAATGGTCTCCAAGTTTCCTCAAATTTAACTGAAGAATCAAAAACCACACTTCTAATTTTTTCTAAACTCAAACAGGAAATAGTTTGAGAAAACCACTGAAATACAGTTGGAGGGTTAATTTCTTTCCAATTCAGTAAAATAGATCTTCTAGCCATTAATGTAACAAATGCAATCATTCGTTGGGATGAAGCAGATAAACGCTTATTATCTATCATTGGTAGACCAAAAATTGCGGAAAAAGGATGTGGTTGGAAATTAATATTTAAAACTCTTGAAATAATATTAAAAATATTTTTCCAATAGTTTTGTAAACAAGGACAAGACCAAAACATATGGGTCAATGAAGCAACACAGGTGATTTATAAAAATCACGGAGAAGGGGTCCCAGAACAGATCCCTGAGGCACACCACCGGTCACCAACCTCCATGCAGAATATGACCCGTGTACAGCCACTCTTTGCCTTCTGTGGGCAAGTCAGTTCTGGATCCACAAAGCAAGGTCGCCTTGGATCCCATGCCTCCTTACTTTCTCAATAAGCCTTGCATGGGGGGTACCTTATCAAATGCCTTGCTGAAATCCATATACACTGTATCTACTGCTCTACCTTCTTTAACGTGTTTAGTCACATCCTCAAAAAATTCAATCAGGCTCGTAAGGCACGACCTGCCTTTGACAAAGCCATGCTGACTATTCCTAATCATATTATGCCTCTCCAGATATTCATAAATCCTGCCTCTCAGGATCTTTTCCATCAACTTAACAACCCCATTGAAGTAAGACTCACTGGAGTAATAAAAACTTCTATTATTTATTCCAGTCAACCGCACCCAACATTTGTCTCTCAACATGCACTAGGGGCAAGTTACAGTAGCAAATTAACTTACCAACCATATGCCTTTGGGATGCGGCATGTATCCAGAGCATCTGGGGAAAACTCACATAAATACAAGGGGATGGTGTAAATTCCAGAGACAGCACCAGAGGTCAGGATTGAATCAGAGTCGTTTGGAGCTGTGAGGTATCAGCTCTACTAGTCCCGATTTCTTCCAACTCCTAAACTGTTCAAGAGAGCCTGAGCCTTAGATGCTCAATCATGGAGCACCCACAAGCCCACTAATATCAATGATCAAATCAGTGGGTTTCAATCTCATGAACAGACTGCAATTTATTCCAACTATCCTTTGTGAAACCACAGTTGTACTTACAACTTCTGGTCACATTTATTGAGTCATTCTTAGACAACAGCAAAACATGTATTGGCTGGAGGTGGGCATCTTGGAGTTAACAGTGCAGGTTTCTGAAAAGTGACACAGTTAACCTGCAATTTGCTAACACAACTGCTGCTTAATTGCAGTCACCAAAATACCCTATGGGGACTGCAGAAGATATTTCCTTACCCACAGAGTGCTGGAAATGTGTGACTTGTTGCAACAGTAAATGGTTGATGTGCAGGGTATATATACGTTTCAACAGTCCAGACAAAAATTTATCTGAGAAGGAAATCAAGGACTACATTGTTCAATTTAGATGTTGAAACATGTTAGGAGATTCAATGGAGCATAAACTCTGCACGGACTGGCTAGTCCCACTCACCCATCTCTATGCCTTATATCCCTTGTAATTCTCCCTAAATGACTCCATTAATCCATCTGAATTTCTACGCTGTCTTGCTGTATTCACCCCACAGTTTACTTTAGCTCCTGGGCTTTATAAGAGTGAACAGTTGAGGACCCAGAAGTGACCAGAATGGTACACTTAGTAACAATATGCCACATGAAAGAAATGCATTCATTCATGCCCTTCACTTTAATCATTTCTCCATCCCTGGTGATGTGTTTTCACCCAATCTGAGTTCTTATTTTCGATAACAATACCCATACATTCTCTGCTTGTACTTTGAAATTCTAACCATTTTCATCTTCAATCTAAACAAGTTAAAGGAAGCAAATATAATCTTACCTGGCCTTGGATGGAAGGATTCTGCCAAACGTTTTGCACACCCATAAGTACAGGAACTTCCTCGCAAGGTGCCTGGGTTGACAGGATTACATTATTATTTGGTGTAGTTTCATTCTAAAGTCAAACACGTTGAATTCTTCAAGTATGAGATTTTAGACAAAATATTGATTATCATCACTTGATTCATTACCTGTAATGTAGGCTGAAAACCAGCATAAGATTTAATCTTAATGATTCCACCAATAGACTCCAATCTCACAAAAAAGACTGCAATATCCTATATTTTTTATCTCCTTGGTGAAATTGCAGTCAAAATTGCAATTTTACAACATTTTATTGAGTAATACTTACAAGATAAAAAAACACGCCTAATTCAACCTCCTGTTACCTAGCTTTGGATGAAAGGACTCTGCATTAGTAGAAGCAAATTATAAAATACATAAACTGCACAGTATAATACTTTAAATGAAAGGATGTGGGTCAAAGTAGGGGGAGGAGTGTTTACTTACCAGAGCTTGATTTGAAATTGCTGAATTTAGCTAAGGAGTGAGTGGGAAGTTGAAATATAACTGGAGAGTCAATAACTAGTAGTTACAGCCAGTTATGTCACTGGTATTTAGGGCAGCAATGAAGGTCATCCATTCTGTTTGCCCTCAGCAATTTTGCCCCAGGTGTCATTCAGGGTCCTCTTTTCTGCCTCTACAGTACAGCGTCAAGTTGTCTTTGGTCTCTTGTGTTTCCTCTACCCTTCAAAGGTCCAATGAAGTACTGTCTTGATGATGGAGTTGGCCTCTCTGCTCATTAAGAGCCCAATCCATCTCCAACATTTCCTCATGATGACTGCCACCACACACAGTTGTCTCTGCCACTCTGTACACTGTTCTATGGTGTTACACAGTGTGAAGATCTGGTTGACACAGCCTCCGTTTCTCCTGAAGCTAGCTTGTTCTTTCCACAAGCACATATCAACTGCATCTGTATAAGGACTTTGGCGAGAATCTTGCTGGACTCTAACAAAAGAGTGATGGCCACACAAGTTGTTGCAATCAGTTAATGCTCCTTTCTTGGGGATTCTAACAAGAACTCCCTTTCTCCAGTTCTTGGGTACTTGTCCCCATTCCCAGATTATAGTAAACAGTGGTTGCAGAATGGCTGCTGTAACTTTAGATTCAACTTTGAATAGTCTGGTATTGAAATTGTCATGTTCTGAAGCTTTGTTGTTCTTTAATGATTTAATCAGAACAATCTCTTCATTCTTGGATAGATCTGTGTTGATGTCAAGGTCCTCTGCTAGCTCTTGTATGTTAGGTTCTTCATTTGGTGGTGGTCTATTCTGTAATTCTCTGAAATACTCCATCCATTGTGCTTCTTCCTCTTTCTCAGTTGTCAAAAGCAGACTGTTCTTACCTCTCACACTGGATCTGGCCTGGAACTTTCCACATAGCAGTTTTGAAATTTTGCATGAATTTCTCTGATTGCCTCAATAGGCCTCCTCTGCAAGGGTTTCCATGTAGACTCTCTTATCTTTCTTACAAGTCTCTTACCTTTCTTGTTAGCTTCAGTATATGCTAGTTGAAGCTTCTCCTTAATTCCTGTTGACTTTGCACCTAACACTTTCTTCTTAATTTTCTGTCTTTCTTCTACGGCTGTCCATGTTTCCTGCTTTGCTCTTCTTTCCAGCTCTGTATCCTAGACAAGCTTTGCTACTCTCTTTGAAGACTGAAGCATCTGTTTCCACACTGCATTGATCTTGTTTACTGACACATCCTCATCAAGGTCTTACAAGGTCTAGAATCTGTTCTTAAGCTGAATGGTGAAGGCAGATCTCACACTGGTGTCCTTGAGCTTTTCAACATCAAAACATCTTTGTACCCGTGTTCTGGTCCCAGTGATTCGCAGCTTAAGTTTCATCACTGCTACAACATCGTGATGATCACTTCCATTTCTGCTACTCTCTTGACCTTTAGATCTTGCAAGGATCATTGCCACATACCATTAATCATGAAATCATTAATCATGGGTGTGCACTGTGTTAGTTTGTGAATTTCATGGCGCCGAAAGAGGGTCCCTTCTATGACCAGATTGTTCATGGCACAGAATTCCACCACTCTTTCACCACTGTTAGTCATTGTTCACATCTATGCATGTCCATGACCTAAGTGAAGTGCCAGTTTTTACTTCCCACTTTGGCATTTAGATCTCCCATGACGATGATTATGACATGACGTAGTGCTAACTCTACCTCCGATTGCAAATATTCATTGAAAACGCAGGAAGCACCAGAGGCATCGGCAGCAGCAGAAGGCAGGTGGAGCACCACCAAATATGGTGAGTTCTTTCTCCTTGCGTGGGGGTTTTTCTTATTTTTTAAACCATAAAAGAGAGATAGGGTCTAGTATAGCCATCATCGGAGTGGGGGCTAGAGTCAAAGTGCAAACTTAGAGCCTTTAAAGGAGCTTGAGAATTAAATTAGGAGAGCTAGAAGGGGCCATGAAAAGGCCCTAGCGAGCTGGATTAAAGAAAACCCCAAGGCATTCTACAAGTATGTGAAGAACAAGAGAATGAGCCGTGTGAGAATAGTACCAATCAGGTGTGATAGTGTAAATGTGTGCATGGAGTCGGAGAAGGTAGCGGAAGTACTTAATGAATACTTTCCTTCAGTATTCACCAGGGAAAAAGACCTTGGCAATTGTAGGGATGACTTATAGTGGACTGAAACGCTTGAGCATATAGACATTAAGAAAAAGGATGTGCTGAAGCTTTTGAAAAGCATTAAGTTAGATGAGTCGCTGAGTTCAGATGGGATACGCCCCAGGCTACTGTGGGAAGCGAGAGAAGAGATTGCAAAACCTCTGGCAATGATATTTGCATCATCAATAGGGTTGGGAGAAGTACCGGAGGATTGGAGGGTTGCAAATGTTGTTCCCTTGTTCAAGAAAAGGAGTAGAGATAACCCTGGAAACTACAGACCAGCGAGTCTTACTTCAGTACTGAGCAAGTTGTTGGAGAAGATCCTGAGAGGCAGGATTTATGAGCATTTGGAGAGACATAATCTGATTAGGGATAGTCAGCATTGCTTCATCATGGGCAGGTCATGTTTTACAAGCCTGTTTGAATTCTTTGAGGATGTAACAAAACACTGATGAAGGTAGAGCAGTGGATGTAATGTATAAAGATTTCAGTAAAGCATTTGATAAAGTTCCCCATGCAAGGCTCATTCAGAAAGTCAAGAGGCATGGGATCCAAGGAGACCTTGCTTTGTCAATCCAGAATTGGCTTGCCCACAGAAGGCAAAGGGTGGTTGTAGATGGTTTGTATTCTGCATGGATGTCAGTGACCACTGGTGTTCTGCAGGAATCAGTTCTGGGATCCCTCCTCTTGGTGATTTTTATAAATGACCTGGATGAGGAAGTAGAAATGTGGGTTCGTTAAGTTTGCTGATGACACAAAAGTTGGGGCTGTTGTGTATAGCCTGGAATGTTGTCAGAGGTTACAGCGTGACATAGATAGGATGCAGAACCGGGCTAAGAAGCGGCAGATGGAGTTCAACCCAGATAAGTGTGAAATTGTTCATTTTGGTAGGTCAAATATGATATGGTAAGACTCTTGGCAGTGTGGATGACCAGAGAGATCTTGAGGTCCGTGTCAAAGCTGCTGCACAGGTTGACAATGTTGTTAAGAAGGAGTATGGTGTGTTGAATTCAATAGTCATGAGATAATGTTACAGCTATATAAGACCTTGGTCAGACCCCACTTGGAGTACTGTGTTCACTTTTGGTCAGCTCACTATCGGAAGGATGTGGATACTATAGAAAGTGCAGAGGAGATTTACAAGGATGTTGCCTGGATTGGAGAGTGGGCCTTATGAGGACAGGTTGAGTGAACTTGGCCTCTTCTCCTTGGAGCAATGGAGGATGAGAGGTGACCTCCTCTATTACTCACCAAAAGAACATCAACCCCACTCCTACTCCTCTCCTCCTGATCCTCTTCCAGTCCCATTATTCTGTGCCCTTTTCCACTTCACCTTTATTCTCTCAGCTCCATCCTACCTATTTTCTACAACCGTCAGTTCCCCTATGAACCATATACAAGATTTTTAAGGCTTCTGAGAAATAAGTTTAGTCACTAAATACAGAGGTTAGAAAATGCAAAGCTCCAACAATTGTCCATAACTTGGATTAATATATTTTGATATTAATCACAGCACAGGAACATGGCAATTAGCATAATGCTTTAGAGTGCCAGCAATCATCGTTCAATTCCTGCAACCATCTGTAAGGAGTTTGTATGTTCTCCCCATGACCGTGGGGGTTTCCTCCAGATACCACAGTTTCCTACAACATTCCAAGTTGTAAGGTTTAGTAAGCTGTGGGTATATTTGTTGACACCTAAAGCTTGGTGACACTTACCAGCTACCCCCAGCATATCCTTGGACTGTGTTGGTCATTTAACACATTTTCCTGCATGCTTCAATGTACAGTACATGTAAAAAACTGAGGTAATCTTTAACACAAGATATTCTGCTGATGCTGGAAATCCAGTTAACAAAATGCTGGATGAACATTTACGGAAAAGAATAAACAGTTGATGTTTTGGATCAAAATCCTTCATTAGAACTGGAAAGGGGAAGAAGCAAGAAAAGCTGATAGGCAGGGAAGGAGTAGGTGAAGTCAGGTGGAACGATGAAGTCAGAAGCTGGGAGGTGATAGGTGGAAAAGGTGTCTGAAGAAGAAGGAATCTGATAAGCGAGGAGATTGGACCATGAGAGAAAAGGAAGGAAGGGGGACACCAGGGATAGGTGATAGGCAGGTGAAGAGGAAAGAAGTTAGAGAGAAGCCAGAGAGGGGGAATGAAAGAAAAAGGAAGGGAAAAGGAAAACTGAAAGTTAGAGAAATCAACATTTATGCCATCAGGTTGCAGGCTATCCAGACAGAATATGAGGCATTGTTCTTCCAACCTCATTGTTGCAGTTGAGGCAGCCATGAACCAACATGTTGGAATGGGAATGGGGATTGGAATTAAAATGGTTGACCACCAGGAAATCCTGTTTGTTGCAACTGGAGCAAAGGTGCTCAACGAAGTAGTCCCCCAATCTACGTCAAGGATCACTGATGTTAAGGAGATTGCATCAGGAGCACCAAGTACAATAAACAACACAAACATATTCACGAGGAAATCTGCAGATGCTGGAAATTCAAGCAACACACACAAAATGTGGGTGGAACGCAGCAGGCCAGACAGCATCTATAGGAAGCACTGTTGACATTTCGGGCCAAGACCCTCCTTCAGGACACTTGTAGAAACGAGAAGTGCGGGGTGTGGGAAATATGAGGTTGGTGGCAGTGGATGGGAGATCCCCAGAGCTGATAAGGTTGGTGATAGTGTGGGAGACAGTGGCCTGGTGCTCCTTAGTGAGGTCATGATCGAGGGGTAAATAAAACCCCTCCTGATGAAGGGTCTCGGCCTGAAACATCCACAGTGATTCTTCCTATAGATGCTGCCTGGCCTGCTGCGTTCCACCAGCATTTTGTGTGTGTTGCTTAACATAAACATATTAGCAGTGAAGTGTTGCCTCACCTGGAAGGATTCCATGGGGCCCTGACTGGAGGAGAGGGAGGAGTTGAATGGGCAGATGTAGCACTTCTTCCATTTCAGGGCTATGTGTCAGGAGGGAGATACGAATAAACAAGGGAATCATGAAGGACAAGACAAGAAGGACAAGAACCTGCTCTACACTCTTACCCGCTTAATGGCATCTTTTTTGTAGCAGGGTGACCAAAACTGAACAGAATATTCCAAATGCAGTCTCACAAACATCTTTATGGACAATATCTCCATTTCAACCCTTCTATCACCAACCCAAGCTGAACCACAAGTGGACTTTGTGAATGAAATAGCAGCATTTTCAAGCACAATACAGCAAATTTACCTGATACGAAGCTCCTTTAATCGTCCACCTCTGCGCCAGTTATAATTGACTCTATATGGAACTGTGCTTCTTCTTACACGCTGCACCTTACACCAATCTTGCTTTATGGGATATTCCAGAGATGCACTTATGGGAAGCTGTGTTAGGCCTGCCGTCACATTACTGGGGGTAGGGAATTACATAGTTGAACATCTTACCAAAAGTGTTGAAGTTCACATCTAATCCCCAAAAGCAGTCAGTAAGAAACCCAACAATATCCTTTTCCTTGTTTCTTCACCACACCACATCTACATAACATCCAGATGTGATGAATACTGCCATGTTTCCTATGGTGGGGGTATCCAGAACTAGAAGGCGCAGCCTCAAAATTGAGGGGTGACGTTTTAGAACAGAGGTAAGGAGGAATTATTTTAGCCAGCGAGTAGTGAATCTGTGGAATGCTCTGCCACAGACTGCAGTGGAGGCCAAATCCATGGGTATATTTAAGGCGGAAGTTGATAGTTTCCTGATCGGTCAGGGCATCAAAGGATACAGCAAGAAGGCAGGTGTATGGGGTTGAGTGGAATCCAGGATCAGCCACGATGAAATGGCAGATCAGACTGGATGGGCTGAATGGCCTAATTCTGCTCCAATGTCTTATGGTCTTATGATAGAAACAGAATGATTTGGCAGATAAATGCATGGCTGAGAAGCTGATGCAGGGCCCAGGGCTTCAGCTTCTTGAATCATTAGGATCTCTTCTAGGGCAGGTATGAGCGTTTAAATTAATTTGGCAAGGGGTTGGGAACCAGAGTGAAGGGACTCAGGATAGGACAGATGGTAAAAAAGTAAAGATAGCGTGCAGTCAGACTGTCAGGAAGGCAGGTAGGTGATGGAACCTGGTTGCAGCCAACAGGCGTATCAAATCATTAGGGATGCAAATTCAGAAAGGATAGCAAATACGGTACTCAAGGTGTTGCATCTAAATGCGCATAGAATAAGAAATAAGGTGATGATCTTGTTGCAATATTACAGATTACCAGGTATGATGTTATGGCCATCACTGAATCATGGCTGAAGGATGGTTATAGCTGGGAGCTAAATGTCCAAGGTTACACATTATATCAGAGAGATAGGAAGGTAGGCAGAGGGGGTGTGTGGCTCTACTGGTAAAGAATAGCATCAAATTAGTAGAAAAATGTGACATAGGATCAGAAGATGTTGAATCCTTGTGGGTTGAGTTAAGAAACTGCAAGGGTAAAAGGACATTGATGGCAATTATATACAGGCCTCCCAACATTGGCTGGGAGGTGGACCACAGGTTACAGCAGGAAATAGAAAAAGCGAGTCAAAAGGGCAATGTTAATGGTACTCATGGGAGATTTTAACATGCAGGTCGATTGAGAAAATCAGGTTGGTAATGGATCTCAAGAGAGTGAGCTTGCTGAATGCCTAAGAGATATCTTTTTAGAGTGTTGTTGAGCCTACTAGGGGATCAGCTATACTGGATTGGGTGTTATGAAATGAACCGGAGGTGATCAGGGAGCTTAAGGTAAAAGAACCCTTAGGAACCAGCGATCACAATATGACTGAGTTCAACTTGAAATTTGATAGGGAGAAAGTAAAGTCTGATGTAGCAGTATTTCAGTGGAGTAAGAGAAATTACAGTGGGATGAAAGAAGAGTTGTCTAAAGTAAATTGGAAGGAGCTGCTGGCAGGGATGTAAGCAGATCAACAATGGTGTGCGTTTCTGGGAAAAATGAGGAAGGTGCAGGAAACATGTATTCCAAAAATGAAGAAATACTCAAATGGAAAATAGTACAACCATGGCTAAATGGTGAACTAAATGAGTATTTTGCATCATTCTTCACTGCAGATGGCACTAGCAGTATGCCTGATGTTGTAGTGTGTGAAGGAAGAGAAGTAGATGCAGTTACTATTACAAGAGAGAAGGTACATAAGTCACCCGGGCCAGATGACCTGTATCCTAGGATTAGAGATTGTGATGGCATTAGAAATCATTGGACTCTGGAATGGTGCCAGAGGACTGGAAATTTGCAAATGTCACTCCACTCTTTAAGAAAGGAGGAAGGCAGCAGAAAAGAAATTATAGACCAGTTAGCCTGACCTCAGTGGTTGGGAAAATGTTAGAGTCAATTAAGGATGAGGTGATAAAGTACTTGGTGACACAGGACAAGATAGTACAGAGTCAGCATGGTTTTCTTCAGGAAAATCCTGCTTGACGAACCTGGTGGAATTCTTTGAGATTACAAGTGAGATAGATAAAGGGGAAGCTGTGGATATTGTATATTTGGACTTTCAGAAGGCCTTTGACAAGGTGCTTACCAAGTTAAGCGCCCATGGCATTACAGGAAAGTTACTAACATGGTTAGAGCATTGGCTGATTGGTAGGAGGCAGCAAGTGGGAATAAAAGGATCCTTTTCTGGTTGGCTGCCAGTGACTAGTGGTGTTCCGCAGGGGTTGGTGTTGGGACCACTTCTTTTTATGCTGTATATAAATGATTTAGATGATGGAATAGATGGCTTTGTTGCTAAGTTTGCAGATGATACGAAGATTGGTGGAGGAGCAGGTAGTGGTGAGAAAACAGGTAGGATGCAGAAGGACTTAGACAAATTAGGAGAAAAGGCAAGAAAGTTGGCAAATGAAATACAATGTTAGAAAATGCATGGTCACGCACTTCGGTAGTAGAAATAAATGTGCTGACTATTTTTAAACAGGGAGAAAAATCCACAAAAATCTGAGATGCAAAGGGACTTGGAAGTCCTTGTGCAGAACACCCTAAAAGTTAACTTGCAGGTTGAGTCGATGGTGAGGAAGGTAAATGCCATGTTAGCATCCATTTCAAGAGGTCTAGAATACAAGAGCAAGGATGTGATGCTGAGGCTTTATAAGGCACTGGTGAGATCTCACCTTGAGTATTGTGTGCAGTTTTGGGCTCCTCATCTTAGAAGAGACCTGCTGGCATTGGGGAGGGCCCAGAGGATGTTCACAAGGATGATTCCAGGAATGAAAGGGTTATCATACGAAGAACTTTTGATGGCTCTGGGTCTGTACTCGCTGGAATTCAAAAGGATAAGGGGGCATCTCATTGAAACCTTTTGAATGTTGAAAGGCCTAGACAGAGTAGATGTGGACAGGATGTTTCCCATGATGGGAGAGTCTAGGACAAGAGGGCACAGCCTCAGGATAGACGGGCGCTGTTTCAAAACAGAGATGTGGGGTAATTTCTTTAGCTAAAGGGTGGTGAATTTGTGGAATTTGTTGCCATATGCAGGTCATTGGGTGACTGAAGGTAGAGATTGATAAGTTCTTGATTGGTCATGGGGAGAAGGCCAGAGCTAGGGTTGAGGAGAACAAAAAAGGATCACATGATTGAATGCATAATGGATTGAATGGCTCCATATGCCAAAAAATTGCTATAACTAACTTTCCATTTTATTCCACACAAATCATCTCATCAGCTTTCCCAGATAGCTGAGCTGCCTGGAAATTAATTATGCATGGCATCAAAGATATTAACTGAAGTAGTGCAATCACTTGAGCCAAGTAAGATGTTCTCCTAAGGGGTTGTCTATTGGTGGGTCCTCAGGTGGCTGTAGAGGCTGATCCAGGATCCACATATTTTGATATAGTATGGACAAGATTAAGTGGTAACTGGGGTTAATGATTGGGTCTTTTGGTGTTCAGTCTCTCTTTTCACAGCTCTACTTGTTCTCTGCACTACAGCAGTGGTCATGCTCATGTAGCACAGCTTCCTCTTAAACAGATTTCTTCCAGATGTATCTATTGAGTGCAATTAACTGTACTCAATCACAGAATGGATGAGTGCACAACACAATGCCTTTTGTTCTCTATTCTAGGGCATGATCATCCGGGGGCATAATTCTTGAGAAAGTTAGTGTAATCCAGATTATAATTTTATTAAATTTTGAGACAGACTGAAATAAAATGGCTTTTTAAAGATAATAATTAAAAATATAAGTGACCATGCTTTTGGGTCCCTGACATAATCTCTCTATGTGGTCCAATGTACAGTAAAAACTAGCCTGCAATGCTGAAACTCTTAAAATCTAAAGTCTTGATCTTTTCTTTTTTCTAAACTTACCTTTGATGAGCTTTCTTTGGGAAATCAGATTTCTTCATCAGTTGGTCTTTCCGAACTAGATGCTTTGCAGGATTCAAAGCAATTCTGTTTGGTTTTGGATTCATTTTCAAATGATAACAAAATTAACATGGAGTTCAGTACCAACTGTGCTGGGTCAAGAATTGTGAAGTTTTTTTTAATTCCCCTAGAAAGCAACACCATCTGATTCAGCCAGGAGTTCTCAGTCATACGCAGAAGCTCATAGGATCATAAAAGTCATGTGATCAACAATTATAAATTTCTTAAGAATGAAGTCAGTAATATCCCGTTGAGAGATAGCTGACAAGGTTCAATAAGCATGAATATTTGAAGAGATTACTCAGGTGAGCAATTAATTGCTGTCAGTTACAAGCTGCTTGTCCAGCAGGTCATTGACATCTCAATGAAGCACACTGGGAACCTGTGTAAAACAAACAAAACAAATTGAAATGATAATTTACAAAATATCAGATGTCGCAATACTTAAAAGAGAGGGACATCCATTCACACAAATATTAAACACTGATCACAGACAGCTTGGTGCAGCCAACTGAAACATCACAGTATCTTTACTTATAATGTGAATTACAAGACAGATCATAGTCATTCTGCTCTGCACCAGACAATTCATCTGATCAGACCTGCATGATACTTCTGATCCTCCTCACTGACGGTCAATACTTGATGCATCTCAGGGGTGTGTGCTTAGCCCACTGCTCTACTCTCAATATACACATGACTGTATGGCTAGGCATAGCTCAAATACCATCTACAAATTTGCTGACAATACAACCATTGTTGGTAGAATCTCAGGTGGTGACGAGAGGGCGTACAGCAGTCAGATACGCCAACTAGTGGAATAGTGCTGCAGCAACAACCTGGCACTCAACATCAGTAAGACGAAAGAGCTAATTGTGGACTTCAGGAAAGGTAAGACGAAGGAGCACATACCAATCCTCATAGAGGGATCAGAAGTGGAGAAAGTGAGCAATTTGAAGTTCCTCAGTGTCAAGATCTCTGAGGATCTCACCTGGTCCCAACATATCAATGCAGTCATAAAGAAGGCAAGACGGCGGCTATACTTTATTCGGAGTTTGAAGAGATTTGGCATGTCAACAAACGCATTCAAAAACTTCTATAGTTGTACCATGGAGAGCATTCTGACAGGCTGCATCACTGGTATTGAGGGGCTACTGCACAGGACCAAAAGAAGCTGCAGAAGGTTGTAAATCTAGTCAGCTCCAACTTGGGCAGTGGCCTACAAAGTACCCAGGACATCTTTAGGGAGCAGTCTCTCAGAAAGGCAGCGTCCATTATTAAGGACCTCCAGCAGCCAGGGCATGCCCTTTTCTCACTGTTACCACAGGTAGGAGGTACAGAAGCTTGAAGACACACACTCAGCGATTCAGGAACAGCCATCTCTGCCATCCGATTCCTAAATGGACGTTGAAGCTTTGGACACCACCTCACTGTTTTTAATATAGAGTATTTCTATTTTTTGCACATTTTTCAAAATCTATTCAGAGAACCTTTTTCTGATCGTGTCCAAGATATCCTGCGGTGGGAGGGAGAACAGCCAGAGGTCGTGGTACATATTGGTACCAATGACATAGGTAGGAAAAGGGAAGAGGTCTTGAAAGAAGAGTTAGGAAGGAAGTAGAAAAGCAGGACCTCAAAGGTAGTAATCTCAGGATTACTGCCTGTGCCATGCGACAGTGAGAATAGGAATAGAATGAGGTGGAGGATAAATGCGTGGCTGAGGGATTGGAGCAGGGGGCAGGGATTCAGATTTCTGGATCATTGGGACCTCTTTTGGGGCGGGTGTGACCTGTACAAAAAGGACGGGTAGCACTTGAATCCCAGGGGGACCAATATCCTGGCGGGCAGGTTTGATAGAGCTGTTGGGGAGGGTTTAAACTAGTTTGGCAGGGGGGTGGGAATTAAAATGTGAGTGCAGGGATTAAGGTAGAAGGACAAGGACATGATGTTAAGAGTTCTGAGTTGATGAGGAAAGACAGGCAGGGGACAGAACATAATTGTAGCCAGTTAAAGGGGTTGAAATGTGTCTCTTTCAATGCTAGGAGTATTAGGAACAAGGAGGATGAACTTAGAGCATGGATTAGTATGTGGAACTACGATGTTGTGGCCGTTACTGAAACTTGTTTGGAGGAAGGGCAGGATTGGATGATGCAGGTCATGGGGTTCAGGTGTTTTAAAAGGAATAGGATGGTAGGTAGAAAAGGGGGGGAGTGGCATTGCTGGTCAGGGATAGTATCACGGCTATAGAAAGGGAGGATGCTGCAGAAGGAGTGTCCATAGAGTCAGTCTGGGTGGAAGTCAGAAATAGGAAGGGATCAATCACTGTGCTGGGAGTAGTCTATAGGCCCCCAAATAGCTCTCGGGACACCAAGGAGACTTTAGAATGGTGCAGGCAGATTTTAGAATGGTGCAGGAAATACAGGGTAGTAGTTATGGGTGATTTCAACTTCCCTCATATTGACTGGCACCTCCTGAGTGCAACGGGGATAGATGGGGCTGAATTTGTCAGGTGTGTTCAAGAAGGATTCTTGACACAGTATGTGGACCGGCCAACGAGAGGAAAGGCTATACTGGATCTAGTTCTGGGTAATGAACCTGGTCAGGTGACAGACCTCTTGGTGGGGGAGCATTTTGGTGAGATTGACCACAACTCCCTTAGCTTCAGCATAGCTATGGAAAGGGATAAAATCAGACGAAATGGTACAGTGCTTAACTGGGGAAGGGCTAACTTTGAAGGGATGAGGCAGGAACTAGCGAGAGTAAATTGGAAACAGATGTTCAAAGGGGATAGCACAGAAGTAATGTGGGAGAAGTTTAGGGACCACTTGAGCTGGGTTCAGGATAGGTTTGTCCCACTGAGGCAAGGAAAAAATGGTAGGAAAAGGGAACTGTGGCTGACGAGATATGTGAGGCAACTTGTCAAGAGGGAAAAGGAAACATATGTTAGATATAAGAAGCAGGAAGTAGGAGGGGCTTATGAGAAATATAGAGTAGCCAGGAAGGAGCTGAAGAAAGGACTTAGGAGAGCTCGAGGGTGCATGAGAAGGCCTTGGCATGTAGGATTAAGGAGAACCCCAAGGCGTTCTATGCGTATGTGAAGAATAGGAGGATGACGAGAACGAAGGTGGGACCGCTAAAGGATAAAGAGGGCAACATGAGGCGGAGGAGGTTGGGGAGGTCCTAAATGAATACTTTGCTTCAGTATTCACAAGTGAAAAGGATCTTGATCAGGATGAGGTTGAAGTAGAGCGGGCCTGTGTGCTGGACAATGTGGAGATTAAGGAAGAAGTAGTGCTGGATCTTCTTAAAAACATTAAGATTGATAAATCCCCAGGGCCGGATATGATACACCCCAGGTTGTTGTGGGAATTGAGAGAAGAGATCGCAGGAGCATTAGCTATGATCTTTGAATCCTCTTTGGCTGCAGGGGAAGTGCCAGAGGACTGGAGAATGGCAAATGTAGTTCCCTAGGGAGAAACCTGGGAACTATAGACCAGTGAGTCTTACGTCAGTGGTCTGCAAACTACTGGAAAGGATTCTTAAGGATAGGATCTATGAGCATTTGGAGAAGTACAGTCTACTCCTGGATAGTCAACATGGCTTTGTGAAGGGAAGATCGTACCTCACGAGCCTGACTGAGTTTTTTGAAGAGGTAACAAAAGAAATTGATGAGGGTAGGGCAGTGGATGTGGTCTACATGGACTTTAGCAAAGCATTTGACAAGGTCCCTCATGAGAGACTCATCCAGAAAGTCATGAAGCATGGGATAAGTGGAACCTTGGCTGTTTGGATAAAAAATTGGTTTAAAGGAAGAAAGCAGAGGGTAGTTGTGGAAGGAAAGTATTCTGCCTGGAGGTCGGTGACTAGTGGAGTGCCGCGAGGATCTGTCCTGGGACTCCTGCTATTTGTGATTTTTATAAATGACCTGGATGTAGAGGCGGAAGGATGGGTAAGTTTGCGGAGGACACGAAAATTGGAGGAGTTGTGAATGGAGCTGTAGGTTGTCGAAGGTCACAAGAGGATATAGACAGGCTGCAGAGTTGGGCGGAAAATGGCAGATGGAGTTCAATCCGGACAAGTGTGAGGTGATGCATTTTGGAAGGACAAACCAGAAGACTGAGTACAGGATTAATGGTCAGTTACTTAAGAGTGTGGATGAACAAAGGGACCTTGGGGTTCAAATCCATACATCCCTCAAGGTCGCTGCACAGGTTGATAGGGAAGTTAAGAAGGCCTATGGGATGCTAGGCTTCATTAACAGGGGATTGAGTTCGAGTAGAGAGGTCATGTTGCAACTCTACAAATCTCTGGTGAGACCGCACTTAGAGTATTGTGTTCAATTCTGGTCACATCATTATAGGAAGGATGTGGAAGCTATGGAGAGGGTGCGGAGGAGATTTACCAGGATGTTGCCTGGTTTGGAGAACAAGTCAGATGAAGCAAGATTAGCAGAGCTGGGACTTTTCTCTTTGGAGCATAGAAGAGTGAGAGGGGACTTGATAGAGGTCTGAAAGATTATGAGAGGCATAGATAGGGTGGATAGTCAGTACCTGTTTCCCAAGGCACTAATAGCAAACACCAGATATGTACAAACCAGCATATGTACAAAATTAAGGGAGGGAAGTTTAGGGGAGACATCAGGGGTAAGTTTTTACACAGAGGGTTGTGAGTGCCTGGAATGACTTGCCAGGGATGGTGGTGAAGGCTAAAACATTAGGGGTATTTAATAACCTCTTGGACAGGCACATGGATGAAAGAAAAATGGAAGGTTATGGGGTAGTGTGGGTTTAGTACTTTTTTTAAAGGATTATATGGGTCAGCACAACATGGAGGGCTGAAGGACCTGTATTGTGCTGTAGTGTTCTATGGTAACCATAGAACATTACAGCACAGAAACAGGCCTTTTGGCCCTTCTTGGCTGTGCCAAACCATTTTTCTGCCTAGACCACTGACCTGCACCTGGACCATATCCCTCCATACCCCTCTCATCCATGTACCTCTCCAAGTTTTTCTTAACTGTTAAAAGTGAGCCCCCATTTACTACTTCATCTGGCAGCTCATTCCGCATTCCCACCACTCTCTGTGTGAAGAAGCCCCCCCCCCGACCAATGTTCCCTTTAAACTTTGCCCCCCTTCACACTTAACCCATGTCCTCTGGTTTTTCCTCCCCTAGCCTCAGTGGAAAAAGCCTGCTTGCATTCACTCTACCTATACCCATCATAATTTTATACACCTCTATCAAATCTCTTTTCATTCTTCTACACTCCAGGGAATAAAGCCCTAACCTATTCAACCTTTCTCTGTAACTCAGTTTCTCAGGTCCCGGCAACATCCTTGTAAACCTTCTCTGCGCTCTTTCAACCTTAATATCCTTCCTGTAGTTTGGTGACCAAAACTGCACACAATACTCCAAATTCGGCCTCACCAATGCCTTTTACAACCTCACCATAACATTTCAACTCTTATACTCAATACTTTGATTTATAAAGGCCAATGTACCAAAAGCTCTCTTTACAACCCTATCTACCTGTGACGCCACTTTTAGGGAATTTTGTATCTGTATTCCTAGATCCCTCTGTTCTACTACACTCCTCAGTGCCCTACCATTTACCTTGTATGTTCTACCTTGGTTTGTCCTTCCAAAGTGCAATACCTCACACTTGTCTGCATTAAACTCCATCTGCCATTTTTCAGCCCATTTTTCCAGCTGGTCCAAAACTCTCTGCAAGCTTTGAAAACCTCCCTTACTTTCCACTACACCTCCAATCTTAGTATCATCAGCAAATTTGCTTATCCAATTTACCACATTATCATCCAGATCATTGACATAGATGACAAATAACAATGGACCCAGCACTGATCCCTGTAGCACACCACTAGTTACAGGCCTCCGCTACCACTCTCTGGCATCTCCCATTGAGCCAATGTCTAATCCAATTTATTATCTCACCACGTATACCTGGTGACTGAATCTTCCTAACTTACCTCCCATGCAGGACCTTGTCAAAGGCCTTACTGAGGTCCATGTAGACAACATCCACTGTCTTCCCTTCATCCACTTTCCTGGTAACTTCCTCGAAAAACTCTAATAGATTTGTTAAACATGACCTACCACGCACAAAGCCGTGTTGACTCTCCCTAATAAGTCCCCGTCTATCTAAATACTTGTAGATCCTATCTCTTAGTACTCCTTCCAATAATTTACCAACTACCAACGTCAAACTTACCGGCCTATAATTTCCCGGATTACTTTTAGAGCCTTTTTCAATGTACATAATTGATCTATTTGTTTATTTAGTATTCTGTTTTATTTTCTTTATTATTATTATTTTTCTCCCTCTGCTAGACTATGTATTGCATTGAACTGTTGCTGCTAAGTTAAGAAATTTTACATCACATGTTGGTGATAATATACTTGATTTTGATTCTGATTCTAAACAGGGATGGAAATGCCTTCATATGGCACAAGCATATGGACATTTGCTTAATTAAAAACAAAAGAAAATCTGCAGATTATGATGGGTTTATGCCGAAGGCTTTTGGCCGGAAATGTCGACTGTACTTTTTTCAATAGATTCCGCTTGGCCTGCTGAGTTCCTCCAGCATTTTGTGTGTCATTTGCCTAATCACCCTAGACAAGAATAAGATCTTTGAGAGACTATTACATCAATACAGGATGGTGTGCTCTGCAAAACAGTGTGAGGAAGGAATTACAATTGCATAAAATTAAGCTATGCAGACAACAGTAGTGCAGCCCAAATTAATGAATGGAAACTTAGTCTCCAATATGAAATCTTAGACAATGTTATCCACTCTGCTGTCTCCTTTGCCTATTTTATCAAACCTGTTCCTGACCCCATCACAAAGAATATAGGTATAAAACTATAAGACAATAGGAGTGGAATTAGGCACACAGCCCAATAGTCTGCTGCAATATTCCATTATGGTTATCTCATTATCCCTCACAACTCCTTTCTCCTGCCTTCTCTCTGTAACATTTGACACCCTGACCAATCCAGGTATCAACCACTGCTTTAAAGATACTCAGCAGCTGTCCATGGTAATGAATTCCACAGAGTTACCATGCTCCGACTAAAGAAATTCCTCATCTCTGAACTAAACACTATATTCTGACACTTTGTCCTCCCGTCCTAGGCTCACCCACATAGGAAACATCATCTCCACATCTACTCTAACTAGGCCTTTCAGTATTCAACAGGTTTCAATAAGATCCTCCCTCATTCTTACAAATTCCAGCGAGAACAGGCTCTGAGCCATCAAATGAGCCTCATACATTAACCCTTTCAGCCCTGGAATCATCCTCGTAAACCTCCTCTGCACTCTCTCCAATGCCAGCACATCTTTTCTTAGATAAGGGGCCCAAAACTGCTCACGAAACTTTGTGTGGTCTAACCAATACCTTATAAAGCCTCAGCATCACATCCTTGCTCTTATACTCTAGTCCTCTCGAAATGAATGCTAACATTGCATTTGATTTCCTTACCACCAACTCAAACTGCAAATTAACCTTTAGAGAATCCTGCACAAGGACTCCCAAGCCCTTTGCACCTCAGATTTTTGAATTTTCTCATTTAGAAAATAGTCTATGCCAAAGTGCATGACAATCCACTTCCCTACACTACATTCCATCTGCCACTTCATTTCCCTATCTGTCAAAGTCCTTTTGCAGACTCCCTGCTTCCTCAACACTCCCTCCCCTCTACCTATCTTAGTATTTCCTGCAAATTTAGCCACAAAGCCATCAATTCCATTACCCAAATCACTGACATAATGTGAAACGATGCGGTTACAATATCAACCCACTAGTCACCAGCAACCAATCAGAAGAGGCCCCCTTTATTCTGACTCTTTGCCTCCTGCCAGTCAGCCAATCTTTTATTAAGCAGTCTCACGTGTGGTACCTTGTCAAAGAGCTTCTGAAAATCCAACAACATCCACCGACTTTCCTTTGTCTATCCCGCTTGTTATTTCCTCAAAAGATTCCAATATAGATTTGTCATGCAAGATTTCCCCTTACAGAAACCATGCTGACCTTGTTGTCCCTCCAAGTGCCACAGACCACATTCTTAATAATGGGCTCTTGCCAACCATCAAAATAAGGCTAACTATCCTATAATTTCCTGCTTCTTTGCCTCCTGCTCTTCTTAAAGAGTGGAGTGAAATTTGCAATTTTCCAATCCTCCGGAACCATTCCAGAATATAATGATTCTTGAAAGCTCATTGCAAATGACTCCACAATATCTTCAGTTACCTCTTTCAGAACCCTGGAGTGTACTTCTTCAGGTCCAGGTGACTTATCTACCTTCAAACCTTCCAGTTTCCCAAGCACCTTCTCCTTAGAAATAGCAAAAATAGTAACTGCAATCAATTCTACCCATTACACTCTCGAATTTCTGGCATTCTGCTAGTGTCTTCCACAATGAAGACTGATGCAAAATACTGAATAGGTTCATCTACCTTTTCCTTATTTCTTTTTACGACCTATCCAGCGTCATTTTCAGGCTCACATCTCTTTTACTCTTTATATATAAAACCTACAGCACAATACAGGCCGTTCGGCCCACAATGCTGTGCCGAACATGTACTTACTTTAGAAATTATCCAGGGTTACCCACAGCCCTCTATTTTTCTAAGCTCCATGTACCTACCCAGGAGCCTCTTAAAAGACCCTATTGTATCCGCCTCCACCACCGGCAGCCTCTTCCACGCACTCACCAGTCTCTGCATAAAAAACTTACCCCTAACATCTCCTCTGTACCTACTCCCCAGCACGTTAAACCTATGTCCTTTTGTGGCAACCATTTCATACATGGGAAAATGTCTCTGACTATCCACATGATCAATGCCTCTCATCATCTTATACACCTCTATCAGGTCACCTCTCATCCTCAGTTGCTCCAAGGAGAAAAGGCCGAGTTCACTCAACCTATTCTCATAAGACATGCTCCCCAATCCAGGCAACATCCTTGTAAATCTCCTCTGCACCCTTTCTATGGTTTCCACATCCTTCCTGTAGTGAGGCAACCAGAACTGAGCACAATACTTCAAGTGGGGTCTGACCAGGGTCACCAGGCCACCAAGCAGGATAGAACCAGACTACAGCGCACAGTGAGGACTGCCGAGCTCATCATTGGAGCCTCCCTGCCCTCTATTGTGGACCTGTACTCTTCCAGGTTGAAGAAGAGGGTGGGGAACATCATAAAGGACTCCTCCCATCCTGCGCACAGACTGTTTGATCTGCTTCCGTCTGGCAGGCGCTTCAGATCCCTCCAGACTAAGACTAATAGGCACTGGATAAGTTTTTTCCCTACTGCGGTCACTTTGCTGAAGTTAACTGCCGGTTAACTGTCGGCTAACTATTACTTGGATTGCACTACCTGTATGTATAATCTATATTTTCATTTATATTTATCATTATTATTGTTATGAGCAGAGAGACAACATCTGCTGGAAGTAAATTCCTTGTATGTGCATAGGTACTTGGCGATTAAAGTCTGATTCTGATTCTGATTCTGATAAAGCTGTAACATTACCTCTCAGCTCTTAAACTCAATCCCATGGTTGATGAAGGCCAATGCACTGTATGCCTTCTTAACCATAGAGTCAACCTGCGCAGCAGCTTTAAGTGTCCTATGGACTTGGACCCCAAGATCCCTCTGATCCTCCACACTGCCAAGTGTCTTACCATTAATACTATATTCTGCCATCATATTTGACCTAACAAAATGAACCACTTCACACTTATCTGGGTTGAACTCTATCAGCCACTTCTCAGCCCAGTTTTGCATCCTATCAAAGTCCTGCTGTAACCTCTGACAGCCCTCCACACTATCCACAACACCCCCAACCCTGTTTCATCAGCAAATTTACTAACCCATCCTTCCACTTCCTCATCAAGGTCATTTATAAAAATCACGAAGAGAAGGGGTCCCAGAACAGATCCCCAAGACAAACCACTGGTCACCGACCTCCATGCAGAATATGACCCGTCTACAACCACTCTTTGCCTTCTGTAGGCAAGTCAATTCTGGATCCACAAAGCAATGACCCCTTGGATCCTATGCCTCCTTACTTTCTCAATAAGCCTTGCATGGGGTACCTTATCAAATGCCTTGCTGAAATCCCTATACACTACATCGACCGCTCTACCATCATCAATGTGTTTAGTCACATCCTCAAAAAATTCAATCAGGCTCGTAAGCCACAACCTGCCTTTGACAAAGCCATGCTGACTATTCCTATTCATATTATGCCTCTCCAAATGTTCATAAATCCTGCCTCTCAGGATCTTTTCCATCAACTTACCAACCACTGAAGTAAGATTCATTGGTCTATAATTTCCTGGGCTATCTCTACTCCCTTTCTTGAATAAGGGAACAACATCTGCAACCCTCAAATCCTCCAGAACCTCTCCCATCCCCATTGATGATGCAAAGGTCATCGCCAGAGATTCAGCAATCTCCTCCCTCGCCTCCCACATCTTGTCCGGTCCCGGAGACTTATCCAACTCCAGCATATAACTGACAAAAAAAATTGACATCCTCTTTTATATGATTATCTGGCTTATCTTCATATTTCATTTTTTTCTATCTTTATGACTCATTTTGTTGCATTTTGTTGATTTATAAAAGCCTTCCAATCCTCTAACTTTCCACTGATTTCACTGTATAATATGCCCTCCCTTTTGCTTTTATGCTGTCTTTGTCTTCCCTTGTCAGCCATGGTTAACTCATCCTCCCATTAGAATACTACTTCATCTATCCTGCTCCCAGAAACTCCAGATATTTTTCTTTTGGCATCATCCTTGTTAGTGTCCCCTTCCAATCAATGTTGGCCAGCTCCTCTTCCATGCCTCTGTAACTCCTTGAACTCCACTGTAATAGTGATATATTTTTTCTCTTCTCCCTCTCAAGCTGCAGGGTGGATTCTCCCACACTGTGATCACTGTTTCCTAAAGGTTGCTTTACCTTAAGTTCCCCAATCAGATCTGGTTCATTGCACAACATCCAATACAGAATAGCTGATCCCTTAGTGGGTTCAACCACAAGCTGCTCTAAAAAGCCATTTCAAAGGCAATCTACAAATTCTCTTTGAGATCCAGCACAGCCTGATTTTTCCAATTCCCCCGTTGACTATCATAACATTGCCCTTTTTACATGCCTTTTCTATCTCCCATTGTGATTTGTATCCCACATCCTGGCCTCCTACCAGAGACTTCTACCCTTGCAGCTCCTAACTCTACCTACAAGTATTCTCTATCTTCCAATCCAATGTCACCTCTTTCTCAGGATTTGATTTCATTTTTTTACCAACCCCTCTGCCTGCCTGTCTGTCCTTTCGATACAATGTGTATTCTTGGATGTTAAACTTCCAACTATATTCTTTCTGCCATGACTCAGTGATGCCCAAAACATCATACTTGTCAATCTCTAACTGTGCTACAAATCACCTACCTTATTCCGTTTACTTTGAACATTCAAATATAACACCTTCAGGCCTGTATGCATCATCCTTTTCAATTCTGCACTTCAACTCATCTCACCGACTGCAATTTTACCCTATCATCTGCCTGTCTTTCCTCAGTTTCACTACACACTGCACGTACTAGTAATAAACTAAGACAACTGCACCACTCTAAACAGCGCTATATGAGGTCATTCTTACCCTCAGCCATTAGGCTCTCTAATGAGTCAACCTACAGGCAGGGAAGTGATAAGCCCCTCCTGTTAAGATTGTTTGAGGTAACTTATATTTTATTCTTTCCTACTTCTCTTCTAATACTTGTATATCTAGCACTTGTAATGCTACTGTAACACTGTAATTTCCTTTGGGAATCAATAAAGTATCTACCTATTTGTATACCAACTGCCTATCACTTCGGTTCCCATCCCCTGCCAAATTAGTTTAAATCCTCACAACAGCTCTAGCAAACCTGCCTGCATAAAGGGGATGACAATTCTAGGCAACTGTGGGTTCTCAGTACATGATTGTTGTTGCCACTTACCGCTCCATTCCACTGTAAGGCTACAGATCGATGAACAAAATGACCCCTACCTGAGTTAATGGCCACATAAGTTGTTTGGCAACTGGTCCAAAAGATACTTGGTCTACTTTATCATCAGGTCTAATTGCCTGAAGGTGCTAGGAACATGATTCAATAGTATCTTGGTATTAATCAAGACCTATGTGCAGCAGATATCCAAGTAATAACCTAGAATGTGATCATCTAAACTAAAAGAAAAAAATCCAGTCGTCGTGCACAAGATGCTCTCAGAGCTGTTGTACATGGTGCAGCTTGGTCTTACCCTCTGCCATACTGCAACTCACACCCAAGCTGTCAAAGCTTAAAGTATATTTACTATCAAAGAACATATATGTCACCATATACTACCCAGAGATTTATTTTCGTGTGGGCATTCACAGTAAACACAAAGAAACACAACAGACTAAATGAAAACCCGCACACAACAAAGACAAATAACCAATGTGCAAAAGACAACAAACTATTGCAAATACAAGAAGAAAAAAAGAAATAAGCAATAAAAGATGAATATGAGACATTCTCTATTCCCTCCACACTAATCCTAACCTCACCATCAAACCCGCAGATAAGGGAGGTGATGTAGTAGTCTGGCATACTGAACTCTGCCTTGAAGAGGCCCACAGCCAACTCACTGACACCTCATCTTACTTATCCATCAAACAGGACCCCACTGCAGAACACCAGGCCACTGTCTCCCACACCATCACCAACCTTATTGACTCTGGAATCTCTCATCCACCACCACCAACCTAATAGTCCCCGCACCCCGCACCTCCCGTTTCTACCTCCTACCCAAATTCCACAAACCCGCTTGTCCAGGTAGACCCATTGTCTCAGCTTGTTCCTGCCCCACTCAACTCATACCAGCATACCCCAACTGTTTTTATCCCCCCCCCACCCAGTTCAGTCCCTTCCTACCTATATCCATGACACCTCACACGCTCTTGATCTTTTCATGGATTTCTAGTTCCCTCGCCCCCATCATCTTATAACCATATAACAATTACAGCACGGAAACAGGCCATCTCGGCCCTTCTAGTCTGTGCCGAACACTTACTCTCACCTAGTCCCACTTACCTGCACTCAGCCCATAACCCTCCATTCCTTTCCTGTCCATATACCTATCCAATTTTTTTTAAATGACAAAATCGAACCTGCCTCTACCACTTCTACTGGAAGCTCATTCCACACAGCTACCACTCTCTGAGTAAAGAAGCTCCCCCTCATGTTACCACTGAACTTTTGCCCTTTAACTCTCAACTCATGTCCTCTTGTCTGAATCTCCCCTACTCTCAATGGAAAAAGCCTACCCACATCAACGCTATCTATCCCCCTCATAATTTTAAATACCTCTATCAAGTCCCCCCTCAACCTTCTAAGCTCCAAAGAATAAAGACCTAACTTGTTTGACCTTTCTCTGTAACTTAGGTGCTGAAACCCAGGTAACATTCTAGTAAATCTCCTCTGTATGCTCTCTATTTTGTTGACATCTTTCTTATTATTCGGTGACCAGAACTGTACACAATACTCCATATTTGGCCTCGCCAATGCCTTGTACAATTTTAACATTACATCCCAACTCCAACACTCAATACTCTGATTTATAAAGGCCAGCATACCAAAAGCTTTCTTCACCGCCCTATCCACATGAGATTCCACCTTCAAGGAACTATGCACCATTATTCCTAGATCACTCTGTTCTTCTGCATTCCTCAATGCCCTACCATTTACCATGTATGTCCTTATTTTTACTATGGAAGTCCAGACCCTATTCACCTCCATCCCCATCAGGAAGGCCTCAAACCTCTGTTTTTCACTGGATACCAGACTTAACCAGTTCCCCTCCACCACCACGCTTCTCCACCTAGAAGAACTTGTCCTCACTCTCAATGATTTCTCCTTTGGCTCCTCCCCCTTCCTTCAAAAAAAAGGTGTAGCCATGGACATTCACATGGGTTCCCAGCTATGCCTGCCAGCTTGTCAGCTGCGTGGAACAGTCTATGCTAAAAGCCTGCACTGGTAACCATCCAGCACTTTTCCTACGCTACATCAACAATTGCACTGGTGTTGCTTCCTGCACCCTTGCTGAACTCGTCGACCTCATCCACTATGCCTCCAACTTCCACCGGTCCAAATCCAACACCTTCCTTCCCTGTCTCTATTTTTTCATAATTTATTTTTTATTGAAATTCAACATCATACAAACATTTCCATAAGATGTATTTCAGATACTGTTTTATATATCATATATTCATGTTTGTCACAGATCTCCACATAGTATTTATCTAATAGAAAAGAAAGAAAAAAAGAACAAAAGGAAAACTATGTACAAGTAGGGAGTGATCTTTTTTTAACAACATAATCACTCATTTGTGAGAATAAAATCAGGCCTATGGGGTGTTATGTATTTAACCATTTTTTCCTAGTATGAATCAAATTGTTCCAATTTATGATTGACAGATGCTGTTATCTTCTCCATTTTGTAAATGTTCATTGTAATTTCCACCCATACGTTTAAAGTTGGGCTCTTCTGTGATAACCAGTTCCTAGTAAGAGTCTTTTTACCAGCCACCAGCAGTATATTCATTAAATATTTATCTCTTTGGAACAGTCCATGTTCCAAGCCTAAACCGGTTCTGCTCCCAACTTTTCTTACGCTACATCAATGACTACATTGCTGTACTTCCTGCACCCATGCTGAGCTTCTCAACTTCATTAACTTTACCTCCAACTTCTACCCTGCCTTCAAATTTACGTGGTTCATTTCCAACACCTCCTTTCCCTTTCTCGCTCTGTGTTTATCTCTGGAGACATTTATCCACCAATCTTTTATAAACCCACTGATTCTCACAACTACCTGAACTATACCTCTTCCCACCTTGCCACTTGTAAAAATGCCATCCCCTTCTCTCAGCTCCTCTGTCTCTGCAGCACCTGCTCTTAGGATGAGACTTTTCATTCCAGAACCAATGAGACATCCTCCTTCAAAGAAAGGGGCTTTCCTTCCTCCACCATCAACGGTGCCCCCATTTGCATCTCTTCCATTTCACCCACATCAACCCTCATCTCATCCTCCAATATCAGGAATTGGGTTTCTCTTGTCCTCATCTACCACCCTTTAGCCTCCTTCCCCACTGATCTCCCTCCTGGTACTAATCCTTGCAAGCAGAACAAGTGCCACACATGCCCCTACACCCCTCTCTCACTACCATTCAGTGCCACAAACAGTGCTTCCAAGTGAGGTGACACTTCACTGTATGTCTATTGGGGTCATCTACTGCATCCAATGCTCTCGGTGTGGCCTCCTGTGAGACCCAACATAAACTTGCCGGACACCTAAGCTCTGTCCGCCAGTAAAAAACTGAAATCTCTTGGTAGCCACACATTTCAATTCTACTTCCCATTTAAACATGTCAGTCCATGGCCTCCTCTACTGCAGCAATGACGCCAGTCGGTTGGAGCAGCAATACCTTATATTCCCAAAATGCTGGTGGAACACAGCAGGCCAGGCAGCATCTATAGGGAGAAGCGCTGTCGACGTTTTGGGCCAAGACTCTTCGTCAGGACTAACCGAAAGGAAAGATAGTAAGAGATTTGAAAGTAGTGGGGGGAGGGGGAAATGCGAAATGATAGAAGACCAGAGGGGGTGGGATTAAGCTAAGACCTGGAAAGGTGATTGGCAAAAGTGATACAGAGCTGGAGAAGGGAAAGGATCATGGGACGGGAGGCCTCAGGAGAAAGAAAGTGGGGGGGAGCACCAGAGGGAGATGGAGAACAGGCAAACAACTAAATATGTCAGGGATGGGTTAAGAAGGGGAGGAGGGGCATTAACGGAAGTTAGAGAAGTCAATGTTCATGCCATCAGGTTGGAGGCTACCCAGCCGGTATATAAGGTGTTGTTCCTCCAACCTGAGTTTGGATTCATTTTGACAACAGAGGAGGCCATGGATAGACTTATCAGAATGGGAATGGGACGTGGAATTAAAATGTGTGGCCACTGGGAGATCCTGCTTTTTCTGGCAGACCGAGCGTAGGTGTTCAGCGAAACGGTCTCCCAGTCTGCATCGGGTCTTACCAATATATAAAAGGCCACACTGGGAGCACCGGTCGCAGTATACCACACCAGCCGACTTACAGGTGAAGTGTGGCCTCACCTGGAAGGACTGTCTGGGGCTCTGAATGGTGGTGAGGGAGGAAGTGTAAGGGCAGGTGTAGCACTTGTTCCGTTTACAAGGATAAGTGCCAGGAGGGAGATCGGTGGAAAGGGATGGGGGGGACGAGTGGACAAGGGAGTCGCGTAGGGAGCGATCCCTGCGAAAAGCAGAAAGAGGGGGGAGGGAAAAATGTGTTTGGTAGTGGGATCCCGTTGGAGGTGCCACCCTAATGCCCCTCCTCCCCTTCTTTTGCCTGAGGCCTGTTGTTTGCCTGTTCTCCATCTCCCTCTGGTGCTCTCCCCTCCTTTCTTTCTCCTGAGGCCTCCCGTCCCATGATCCTTTCTCTTCTCCAGCTCTGAATCACTTTCGCCAATCACCTTTCCAGCTCTTAGCTTCATCCCACCCCCTCCGGTCTTCTCCTATCATTTCGCATTTCCCCTTCCCTCCACTACTTTCGAATTTCTTACTATCTTTCCTTTCGGTTAGTCCTGACAAAGGGTCTCGGCCCGAAACGTCGACAGCGCTTCTCCCTATAGATGCTGCCTGGCCTGCTGTGTTCCACCAGCATTTTGTGTGTGTTGTCGTTTGAATTTCCAGCATCTGCAGATTTCCTCGTGTTTGCACCTAATATTCCCTCTGGGTAGACTCCAACCTGATGGCATGAACCTTGATTTCTTGAACTTCCAGTAATTGCCCCCTCCCCACCATTCCCCATTTGTTTCCCTCTCTCACTTTTTTCCTTCCCTGCCCATCACCTCCTTCTGGTGCTCCTCCTCCTTTCCTTTCTTCCATGATCTTCTACCCTCTCCTATCAGATTCCTCCTCTCTCTTCCACCAACTTCCTAGCTCTTTACTTCACCCCTTCCCCAGGTTTCATCTATCACCTTCTACTTCTTCCTCCCCTCCCCCCACCTTCTTACTTTGACTTTTCCTCAGCTCTGAAGGATCTCAGCACAAAAACTCAACTGTTTATTCCTTTCCATAGATGCTGCCTGACCTGTTCAGATCCTCCTGCATTTTGTGTGTGTCATCATTGAGAGGTAACCATTGTTCCTGAGTCTGGTGGTGCAGGCCACTTCATCTGAACTTTAAAATGAAAGGCTGAAAAAAAGTCTTCTTATCCCGATGGGCTACATTTATTCATGGCTGCATCCAACTGTGCATATGCAAATGCAAAATGTTGAGGCTCAATCTGTCACCCATGCTGGGTGAGGGTCATCTGACCATGGCATTTGACTATGCATTATTAACATCTGTTCATCATAGTAATATTTGTGCAGAACAACACCTTTGACCATAAGACAATCAATCAGTGATCTGCACAGAATAGCTTTGGGGTATAGAAGATGGCAGCTTTAGAGAAGACCACCATATTCATTTTCCAGAACATCTCACCACCAGAACTTTCAAGCAAACACCATAATCATGTTTGCCCTACACTTAGGTATTTAAGATGATGAATAGCATTTGTATTTGTGGCAGACATCTCAATATGCTTGAAGATTTGACAAATTCTAGCCAGAAAGAGATGCAGTGAACACCGGCCCAATACTACTGCACTGTGCTCTAGCCTGGAAAAGGATGCCACTGTTGAGATTCCAAACCAAGTGAAAAAGACCCTTTGGTCTCCCTAACACTTCAATGTCCTAAGCCAAAAGGAGGCGACAGTGAATGCTGTATACTGGTACATTCCAAGGCCTGGGTCTCTAAGCTATAGGACCACCGAAGCAACTGCAAAAAAGATATCAAAGGTAAAGGTATTTACTCAAGGAATGAATTCATACAAGTAAAATGAATTATATTTGTGCTGAGAATGGTGGCATTCTTTTGTAAAGAATATTTTATTATACTGTCAATTATTCTCAAGGATGTACATTACTATGGCTACAAGAATCTTCTAGCTCTGAACACACAGGCGTTTAAGCAAAAAAGAACCATATATATTTGAATTTGGCCCGTAACGTAAGCGGCTTTTTGCTTTTATAAAATCAGATTCTGTTTGACATGCCACGATTAAAACTTGAGTGAATCAGACGTAGTGAATCCTTTTCAACTGCATACATTCAAGCCACACCCCGACTTGAAGAGCTGCACCGAAGAGGCATTCAGTTACTCCCTCCAGATTTCAAAGCTTCGGTGAAGAAAGGATGAGATGAACACAGCCACCATTTGAATGGCCTGCTCCTGTCCCTGCCGCTACCTGGAAAGGCCACTCAGATCCCAAGAAGAGCCGAGCATGTTGATGTGAGAAAGCCCATGATAACCGAGGACAACAAAAAAAAAATCTCTTACACTCAGAATCCGCTGGCAGAGGCAAACCATCAAACAAAAAGCACCGACTGGGAGATGGGCGACCGAGCATATCTCACGAAAAGGCAGCCGATGGACTATCGCCGTCAGCAAAGGCCGCCATTTTTCCCGCCCTAGTGTTCAACTACCCATCCTGCATCACCCGCTCACGTCTCCATGACAACGGCGGCGCCCTGCGACGGGGGCGGGCCTTTGATGTAGCTTCCAGACTGAAAATATCACACATGGTGTACAGTGGAAGTCTTGAAACAAAATAGGGGATAGGGGACTCTATAGTTAGGGAGTCAGACAGGCGATTCTGTGGACGCAGGAAAGAAACTCGGATCAAACACGAGGAAATCTGCAGGTGCTGGAAATTCAAACAACAACACACAAAATGCTGGTGGAACACAGCAGGCCAGGCAGCATCTATAGGGAGAAGCGCTGTCGACATTTCGGGCCGAGACCCTTCGTCAGAAACTCGGATGGTAGTTTGCCTCCCAGCTGCCAGGGTCTGGGATGTTTCAGATTGCATCCAAGATATCCTGCGGTGAGAGGGAGAACAGCCAGAGGCCCTGGTACATATTGGTACCAATGACATAGGTAGTAATATGGAAGAGGTCCTGAAAGACTACAGGGAGTTAGGAAGGAAGTTGAAAAACAGGACCGCAAAGGTAGTAATCTCGGGATTATTGGCTGTGCCATGCGACAGTGAGTATAGGAATAGAGTGAGGTGGGGGATAAATGCGTGGTTGAGGGATTGGAGCAGGGGGCAAGGATTCAGATTTCTGGATCTTTTGGGGCAGGTGTGACCTGTACAAAAAGGACGGGTTGCACTTGAATCCCGGGAGGACCAATATCCTGGCGGGAAAGTTTGCTAAGGCGACTGGGGAGAGTTTAAACTAGAATTGTTGGGGGGGGGGGGACCAAACTGAAGAGACTCACAAATAGAGAAAGCTTGTAGACAGTATGAGAGGGAGGATAGGCAGGTGGTAGAGAAGGGACGCGCTCAGACCGAAGGCTTGAGATCTGTCTATTTTAATGCAAGGAGTGTTGTGAACAAAGCGGATGAGCGTAGAGCGTGGATCAGTACTTGGAGATATAATGTGGTGGCCATCACAGGGATTTGGATGGCTCAGGGACAGGATAGGTTACTTCAAGTGCCGGGTTTTAGATGTTTCAGAAAGGACAGGGAGGGAGGCAAAAGAGGTGGGGGCGTGGCACTGTTGATCAGAGATAGCGTCACAGCTGCAGAAAAGGTGGACGCCATGGAGGAATTGTCAATGGAGTCTTTGTGGGTGGAGGTTAGGAACAGGAAGGGGTCAATAACTTTACTGGGTGTTTTTTATAGGCTGCCTATAACAGGGATATCGAGCAGCAAATAGGAAAACAGATCCTGGAAAGGTGTAATAATAACAAAGTTGTCGTGATATGAGATTTTAATTTCCCAATTATCAATTGGCATCTCCCTAGAGTGAGGGGTTTAGATGGGGTGGAGTTTGTTGTGTTCAGGAAGGCTTCTTGACACAGTATGTAGGTAAGCCTACAAGAGGAGAGGCTGTACTTGATTTGGTATTGGGAAATGAACCTGGTCAGGTGTCAGATCTCTCAGTGGGAGAGCATTTTGGAGACAGTGATCATAATTCTATCTCCTTTACAATAGCATTGGAGAGAGATAGGAACAGACAAGTTAGAAAAGTGTTTAATTGGGGTAAGAGGAATTATGAGGCTATCAGGCAGGAAATTGGAGGCTTAAATTGGAAACATGTTGTCAGGGAAAAGTACCGAAGAAATGTGGCAAATATTCAGGGGATATTTGTGTGGAGTTCTGCACAGGTACGTTCCAATGAGACAGGGAAGTTGTGGTAGGGTGCAGGAACCGTGGCTGTAATAAATCTAGTCAAGAAGAAAAGAAAAGCTTACAAAGGTTCGGAAAGCTAGGTAATGTTAGAGATCTAGGAGATTATAAGGCTACTAAGAGCTTAAGAAGGAAATTAGGAGAACCAGAAGGGGCCATGAGAAGACCTTGGTGGGCAGAATTAAGGAAAACCCCAAGGCATTCTACAAGTATGTGAAGAGTGAGAGGATAAGACGAGAAAGAATAGGACCTATCAAATGTGACAGTGGGTAAGTGTGTATAGAACTGGAGGAAATAGCAGAGGTACTCCAGTATTCACTATGGAAAAGGATCTTGGTGATTGTAGTGATGACTTGCAGCAGACTGAAAAGCTTGAGCATGTAGATATTAAGAAAGAGGATGTGCTGGAGCTTTTGGAAAGCATCAAGTTGGATAAGTCACCAGGACCGGACAAAATGTACCCCAAGCTACTGTGGGAGGCAGAGGAGGAGATTGCTGAGCCTCTGGCAATGATCTTTGCATCATCAATGGGGACAGGAGAGGTTCTGGAGGATTGGGGGGCTGCGGATGTTGTTCCATTATTCAAGAAAGGGAGTAGAGGTAGCCCAGGAAATTAGAGAGAGTCTTATTTCAGTGGTTGGTAAGTTGATGGAGAAGATCCTGAGAGTCAGGATTTATGAACATTTGGAGAGGTATAATACGATTAGGAGTAGTCAGCATGGCTTTGTGAAGGGCAGGTCGTGTCTTACGAGCCTGATTGAATTTTTTGAGGATGTGACTAAACACATTGATGAAGGAAGAGCAGTAGATGTAGTGTATATGGGTTTCAGCAAGGCATTTGATAAGGTACCCCATGCAAGACTTACTGAGAAAGTAAGGAGGCATGGGATCCAAGGGAACATTGCTTTGTGGATCCAGAACTGGCTTGTCCACAGAAGGCAAAGAGTGGTTGTAGACGGGTCATATTCTACATGGAGTGTCTCAGAGATCTGTTCTGGGACCCTTACTCTTCGTGATTTTTATAAAAGACCTGGATGAGGAAGTGGAGGGATGGGTTAGTAAGTTTGCTGATGACAGAAAGGTTGCAGGTGTTGTAGACAGTGTGGAGGGCTGTCAGAGGTTACAGCAGGCCATTGATAGGATGCAAAACTGGGCTGAGAAGTGGTAGATGGAGTTCAACCCAGATAAATGTGAGGTGGTTCATTTTGTTGGGTCAAATATGATAGCAGATCAGAGGGATCTCGGGGTCCAAATCCATAGGTCGCTCAAAGGCAGCTGCGCAGGTTGACTCTATGGTTAAGAAGGCTTATGGTCTATTGGCCTTCATCAATTGTGGAATTGAATTTAGGAGCCAAGGGGTAATGTTGCAGCTATATAGGACCCCGGTCAGACCCCACTTGGAGTACTTTGCTCAGTTCTAGTCGCCTCACTACAGAAAGGATGTGGAAGCCATAGAAAGGGTGCAGAGGAGATTTACCAGGATGTTGCCTGGATTCGGGAGCATGTCTTATGTGAATAAGTTGAGTGAACTTGGCCTTTTATCCTTGGAGCAAAGGAAGATGAGAGGTGACCTCTTGAGAGGTGTACAAGATGATGAGAGGCATTGATCGTGTGGATAGTCATAGGCTTTTTCCCAGGGCTGAAATGGTTGCCACAAGAGGACGCAGGTTTAAGGTGCTGGGGAGTAGGTGCAGAGAAGATGTCAGGAGTAAGTTTTTTACTCAGTGGCGAGCGTGTGGAACGGGCTGCCGGCAATGGTAGTGGAGACAGATATGTTAGGATCTTTTAAGAGACTTTTGGATAGGTACATGGAGCTTGGAAAAATAGAGGGCTATGGGTAAGCCTAGTAATTTCTAAGGTAGGGACATGTTCAGCACAACTTTGTGTGCTGAAGGACCTGTATTGTGCTGTAGGTTTTCTATGTTTCAGAATAAGTTAAGCCCTGGAAATTGCGGATGCATTGGTAATCATTTTCCAATGTTCCTTAGATTCAGGATCTGTTCCTGAAGATTGGAGAATGGCTGATGTTATCCCATTTTTTAAGAAAGGAGGGAGGGAGAAAACAGAGAACTATCAACCTGTCAGCCTGACATCGGTGGTGGGGAAGATGCTAGAGTCCATTATTAAGGATGAAATAGTGGCATATCCAGATAGCAGTGATAGGATTGGGCCGAGCCAGCATGGATTTACCAAGGGTAAATCATGCTTGACTAATCTGTTGGAGTTTTTCGAGGATGTAACCAGGAAGTTAGACGGGGGAGATCTAGTGTACCTCGATATTCAGAAGGCATTTGATAAGGTCCCACATAGGAGATTAGTGGGTAAAATCAAAGCTCAGGGCATCGAGGGGAAGACATTGACATGGATAGAAAACTGGTTGGTGGATAGAAAGCAAAGGGTAGCGGTGAATGGGTGTTTCTCGGAATGGCAGGTGGTGACTAGTGGGGTGCCACAGGGCTCGGTATTGGGACCACAGCTGTTTACAATTTACGTCAACGATTTAGATGAAGGCATTGAGAATAACATCAGCAAATTTGCTGATGATACTAAGCTGGGTGGCAGTGTGACATATGATGAGGATGTTAGGAGAATTCAGGGTGACTTGGATAGGCTGGGTGAGTGGGCAGATAATTGGCAGATGACGTTTAATGTGAATAAGTGTGAGGTTATCCACTTTGGGAGTAAGAACAGGAAGGCAGATTATTATTTGAACGGTGTAGAGTTAGGTAAGGGAGAAATAAAAAGAGATCTAGGAGTCCTTGTTCATCAGTCACTGAAGGTGAATGAGCAAGTGCAGCAGGCAGTGAAGAAGGCTAATGCAATGTTGGCCTTTATTACAAAGGGAATTGAGTACAAGAGCAAGGAAATCCTCTTGCATTTGTACAGAGCCCTGGTGAGACCACACCTGGAGTATTGTGTACAGTTTTGGTCTCCAGAGTTAAGGAAGGACATCTTGGCTGTAGAGGAAGTGCAGCGTAGATTCACGAGGTTAATTCCTGGGATGTCCGGACTGTCTTACGCAGAGAGGTTAGAGAGACTGGGCTTGTACACGTTGGAATTAAGGAGATTGAGAGAGGATCTGATTGAAACTTATCAGATTATTAAGGAATTGGACAAAATAGAGGCAGGAAATATGTTCCAGATGCTGGGAGAGTCCAGTACCAGAGGGCATGGTTTGAGAATAAGGGGTAGGTCATTTAGGACAGAGTTAAGGAAAAACGTCCTCTCCCAGAGAGTTGTGGGGGTCTGGAATGCATTGCCTCGGAAGGTAGTGGAGGCCAATTCTCTGGATGCTTTCAAGAAGGAGCTAGATAGGTATGTTATGGATAGGGGAATCAAGGGATATGGGGACAAGGCAGGAACCGGGTATTGATAGTAGATGATCAGCCATGATCTCAGAATGGCGGTGCAGGCTCGAAGGGCCAAATGGTCTACTTCTGCACCTATTGTCTATTGTCTATAACTATGTTCAGCCCTGACCTCAGGTGTCACCACTTGATCTGCTTCTTTCCAAAACTCAGTTGTGCCGTGGGTTAATTGGTTATTATAAATTGCTCATTTGACTGAATAAATGGCAAGGTGCAGAGAAACAGAGGGGTTGAAAATAACTAGAGCAAAGTACCGATAATTTTCTATGTAAGGAAATCACTATGGTTCACCATCTGGTTCATTGTTCAATGTTTGCTGCCCATTTCCCGTGCTCCCTTTCAATTCACCAGCATCGGGTTCCTCGCTCCTGGTCCAAAATAGCTGCCAGCCAGCACCAGCAAAGTCTCAAGTGTACCAAATTATCGATTTTAACTGTAAATGGATTGCTCATCTCAATTTAACGTGGACCAGGTGGTCCAAACTATCTCCTTTTGCCTAACATCCAGAATAGATGAAACTGCTGGTATCTGTCAGTAAGAAAAATTAACAGAATGCCTGGAAAATAATTTTAAAAGACTTGGTAAAGTCAATGAAAATTTTATAAAGGAAAATTGTGTTTAATAAACCTTTTCAAATTTTTTGAGGTTGTTTCTAGCAGAATAGAATGAAGCAAACCAGGTGATGTGGCATGTGTGGACATTCATGGAACTTTCAATGGGTATCACACAAGAAATTATTGTCCAAAATTCAAATATTGGCCAGGGGATGGTGGTGAGATATATTAGTGTTGTTTGGGATCCAATTTATAGAAAGAATATGTGTTGGAGTCACTGCTGTTTACAATCTTTATCAATGTTTTGGAATAAGTATAATATATCCAAATTTGCTGATGATACAAATAAGTGGCAATGAGCGTTGTGCACAAAGTGCGAAATGTTTCATAGGGATATAGACAGCTTAAGTAAATATGTGAGGACATAGTGGAAGGAACATTCTTAAGTAAATATGTAAGGACATAGTGGAAGGAACATTTTGGAAAATTCAGAAGTCAGCCACCTTGTTTAAAAGTTATTTTTAAATGGTAACAGATTGTACAGTGTTGGTGTTCAGCAATAAATTGTACCCCTTCTGACCAATCACTGTTGCAGAGTTACAGCAAGCAATTGGGAAGATGAGTGGCATGTGGCCTTTATAGCAAGATTATTTCAGCACAAGTGAAAATGTAATATCCTCCATTTATCCTATGATAAGGCAGCACTTGAAATATTGTTTACAGGTCTGACCTCCCCATCTGAGGAAGGATATACTTGCAAGAGAGGAAGTGCAGAATTTTTGCATCAGGCTTACCTCTAGGTTGGGTGGGGTATTGTCTTATGAGGAGAAATGAACCTAACTGAGACTATACTTGAGATTAGACAAAAAAACAATATATCATCTCAATCAACAAGTAATATTTCTACAGGGCTGATTAGGATGCAGGAAGGATATTTCGCCTGAAGCAACACACAAAAGTGCTGTAGGTCAGCCAGCATCTATGGATGGAAATGGATTGGCCAACGTTTTCGATAAAGACTCTTTATCTTGGACTGGAAAGAAAGAGGGGAGATGGCCACTATGAACAGATGTGGGAAAGGAAATGGAGCAACAGCTGGCAGGTGATAGGTTGGTCTTGGTGAGAGGAGTTGATAGGCAGAAGAGGGAAGGAGGAAAGTGGGAAAATATTGGAAACTCGGTGGTGATGGTTGAAAGTGACAAAGGGCTGAAAATGATGAAATCTGATAGGAGAGGCAGGTAGGCCATGGAATAAAGCAAAGGTAAGGAAGGGAACTTGTGGAAGGACGTACAGATAGACAGTCGCGGATTGGAAAGAGATAGCTGGGATCTCCTGGTGGCCAGCCATTTTAATTCCACTTCCCATTCCACAATGACATGTCTGTCCAAAGACTCCACCACTGCCAGTTCAACACTAAATGCAAAGTAGAGGAACAGACTTCACATTCTGTCTAGGCAATCTGACAGCAGGAATATCAAATTCTCAAATTTCCAGTAACTGTTCCCCTTCTGTTCATTTCCCCTTTTTCCATTTCTCTCCTCCTGATTCATCTGGCTCCCATTACCCTCTCTTTCCCCTTCCCCACCCTCTCTATCTGCCCTTCACCCACACACTCTTCCCATGGGGTTCTTTCCTCACCTCTCTACCCTTTAGTACATACCCTATTATTCTCTCCTATCAGACACCATCATAGTCAGTCCTTTGTCACTTCCACCCATCAGCTCTCAATTTCCAACATCATTTCTACTCTCCTTACTTATCACCCCCCTACACACTCCACCTGGTTCCAGCTTTTGCTCTACCCTTTCCCTCCATCTTTTTACACTGCCTATGTCCCCTCTTTCTTTCCAGTCCAGACGAACAGTCTTAGCTGAACTGTTGACTGTCCACTTTCCTCAATAAATTTGGCCTGACCTGCCAAGTTCCTCAAATGCCTTTATGTGTTATTCAGATTTCTGGTACCCGCGATATCTTATCTCTCCATCATATCTTGCCTGGTTGAGTATTTAGAATGAAAGGTCATAGGTTCCAAATAAGGTTCAGCCATTCAGGACTGAGATGTGAATAAATTTCTTCACCCAAAAGAGAGATTTGGAATTTCCTACCGAAGAACCATACAGACATTGAGTACATCAATATTTGGGGGGAAAGGGCTTAGTGCAGAAAGCTGCTCCAAGGTCAAAGATCAACAATGCATTTGTTGAATTACAGAGAAGGCGCAAAGATCCAAATGTGGTGTTATATTCCAAACAATATGGTAAGCACAAAGCTATTTGTCGTAGTAGGATGTCAGGCTAGGAAAAGGAAATATACTTGAGTTGGTGAAATAAATATTTGTCAGTCCAACACAAATTAATGTTGAAGCTGTAAGAACAGGAGATGGTCAAAATACTGGGTGAACACCCTGCATCAGGAGTGAAAGTACAGAGGAGGATAGTAAAGGATATAGAAGGGAGAGAGGAGTGAGACAAGGTTGTAAATGATGGATGAAATCAGATGAGGTGAGGTTGATGGACACATGGAGCCAGGGGAGTGATGAGACAAAGGGAGGCTGATAGGTGAAAGCAGTCAAAAGGAGTTGGGGGAGTGGACTTTAGGCAGATAGAACTGTGTGGGGTGTGGGAAAGCAATGAGGCAGAGACTAGTATATATGTGGAACCAGATAAGGGAAAGATGATAGATGGATGGAACCGGGTTGGGTTGAAAGATGGGATAGGAATGATTTTCAAAGAAAGATGAAACCCCACCAGTCCGCCTGGGTTCTCTGTTCACCTATTCCAATCTTACCTCCTCCCATGACCACCTTCACCCCACCAACCCATGCTATACATTAATCTTTCCCTCGTTGCCATCACCCATATACATATCCACCTGAGTTTTCTTTCTCCCTTTCCTATCCCTTCCCCCACCTTTTTTCCATCAGATGTAGTAGTGCTTGACAACAGTTCAGTTTTGGATACTACATGTCAAGAATTACATATTGTTCTTTTATATGATTGTGAGAGCATAATGTAGAATAACCAGAAAAAAATCAGGGATTAAATTATGCTCATTAACTCTTATACCCTTATATTCAGAGGGATAAAGGATAATCAAATTTATATAAGGTTTTGATACATAAATATACAACAATTATTTTCTGAGTTGGAATTCAGAACAAGGAGGTATAATCTTTAAATCTGAACTTGGCCATTGGAGTGAAATCTAGAAGAAATTTTTAATATGAAGGCAAATTAAACTATTGAGCTCTCTGTTTTACAGTTGGAGGATGTTAGCGGAGCAATTAAAAATTTTAATTGTGTGATCAATAACTTGGGTAAGAGGTCTTGTGCTCTGGATCAAAGAGGGGGAAAATGGAGATCATGTTATAAATTGTTGGATAACATGAATGACCTATTCACCTTACTGGGAGTTCGAGAAGGTGAAAGGGTATTTCTGTGTGCAAGAGAGAAGAAATTTCACCATTCAAAAGCAGTACCTAGTCCTATAAAGCTTCCCATGTTTGTGCATAGTTCATTTTCTTCTGCCATGTATCCAATTCTTTAGCTCTTTGAACAATTTTGTAAGATAACCATGGTGCTCTTTCCACAATTCTAGCCATAACATGCTACTACAGTCTGGCTGCCATGGGTAACATAGCTTTAAGTGGTCTTGCCTTTCAATGACCTTTGTTCTAAGCTGGGACCACTCCCATTGCATTGGCCAATGCATGCACTGAGGTGGAAGCCACGTTGTTGCAGCCAATTTTACAATCTTCTTGGAAGAGATGATTTGGTGTTATGCACTAAAAAGAGATTAAATCAAATTTTTAGGCAGATATCTGGCTACTTTCTCATGCTTGCTGATCAAATTGCTGGCACCTAAATTAAACAATGATTACATTCTGAAAGGATTTCACTGGCTGTAATGTACTTTGGAACACCTTGCAGTTATTACCAAGTTCAATACTCAAGCACTTTTATTAAGATTGGCATTTTGATTTTCCATCTTTAAAACCTTTTTTTTTACTGTGCACAATCATTAATTCTACTAATTTACCTGATGCAAGAAATTAAAAGAATGTTCTTTAACCGAAACAATGAAACTTTAGAGTCAAATGTTTCAACTTGCTTTTTCCAGATCTTGTTTGTTATACATAATAAAAACAGAAAATACTCAGCATTTCAGGGATCCATAGAAATGACCAGTTAACATTTCAGTTAATGCTCTTTCAATAGATGTGACAGAATGTTTGACCAAATGTCATTGACCTAACTGCCCAATGCTTACCATTTCCAGCATTTTGATTTTACTTCAATTTTCTAATATTTTATTTATTTTGTTTTTGCACTTTTAAAATCATACTTTGTATTAGTTTCCTCAGAGAAATTTTGGGAATTGCTGACTCTTGCTCCATAGTTTATAATTTTAATATTTTTCAATATCTTTTAATAATACAATGTCATTCTCAGATGAATGTTAATGAGCACTTTTCAAGCAATTCTTATTCAGTAATACATATCTAAGTAATATGTGATCAATCTTCATTTTTACTTTTCCAATTATTTGTCCAATTTCTGCACAATCTGAGTTAAATACCCTCTATTTTCTCTCATATACTCTCTCAGTACTTAAAAATAACTGCCTCACACTTCAACTATAAAAATGTTTTGTTTCTTCATAGCACACAAATCCCATGTTCTAGAATCACAATCATAAGAACAAAGGAACAGTAACAATCTTCTCAAACTTACCTCACCATTGAATATGGTAACAGCTGATTTAACCCAGGCTCAACTCCTTCTCAGATCCCCATAGCTCTCAATTCCCCAATCTTCCAAATGTATGTCTCCATTTTAAGTGCTTCATGTGAGCTAGTTTCCATTGCTGATCTCTCTGAATGTCCTACAATGCATGTGTAATGAAATTTTGCATCAACATACACTCAGTGCCCACTTCATTTAGCTAGGTACAGTAGAGGAACCTAGTGTGGTCTTTTGCAGTAGCCCATTTCAGAATTGCTCTTCTGTACACAACTGTTGTAATATGTGGTTATCTGAGCTGCTGAAGCTTTCCTTTCAGCTTGAACAAATCTGGCCATTCTCCTCTGCCCTCTCTGATTAACAGGGAACATTCTCCCACTGAACTGCCACTCTTTGGATGCTTTTTATTAATCACATTCTTTTGTGTAAACTCTAGAGCAGGGGTTCCCAACCTGGGGTCCACATACCTCTCGGTTAATGGTAGCGGTTCATTGCATAAAAAGGGTTGGGAGACTGTTGTGGGTGAAAATCCCAGAAGATCGGCAGTTTCTGAGATACTCAAATTCCCATGTCTGGCAGCAACAATCACATTTCTTCTCCATTCTGATGTTTGGTCTGAACAACAAATAAACCCTAAACCTCTTGACCATGTCTGAATGCATTGAGTTGCTGGCACATGATTGACTGATTAGATATCTGCATTAATGAGCAGGTGTACAGATGCACTGAGCATATCTTGTTGTGATTTTAAACTAACAGAAATTTAAGATTTCAGCATCCATATGTGCACAAACCTAAATGGAAACACTGGGAACTGTTACAGAATTAATGAAAAACAGGAATAATCTCACTTTTAGTTTCCATTTTCAATTTTACCTATGTGCCAAAACTTAACTTAGTTGATTCCAAATTATTTAGACAGGTACAATCTTTATTACATGTGCCATTGAGAACAGAGCATCTTATTGCTTTGACCAAGTATACAATTAATTTAATTCCATCTAATAAATAGAAATATTAAAAAGTGGTCAGAAGTCTTACAAGCAACACACACAAAATGCTGGTGGAACGCAGCAGGCCAGGCAGCATCTATAGGAAGAAGTACAGTTGACATTTTGAGCTGAGACCCTTCGTCAGGAATAACTGAAAGAAGAGATAGGAAGAGATTTGAAAGTGGGAGGGGGAAGGGGAGATCCAAAATGATAGGAGAAGACAGGAGGGGGAGGGAATGAAGGTAAGAGCGGGAAAGTTGATTGGCAGAAGGGATACATAGCTGGAGAAGGGAAAGGATCATGGGATGGGAGCACCAGAGAGAGATGGAGAGCAGGCAAGGTGTGATTGTGAGAGGGACAGAGAGAGAGAGAGAGAAAAGAAGAAAAAAAGGGGAGAAATAATAAATAAATAAATAAATAAATAGATAGATAAATAAGTAAGTAAGGGATAGGGTAAGAAGGGGAGGCATTGACGGAAGTTAGGTAAATCAATGTTCATGCCATAACGCTGGAGGCTACCCAGACGGAATATAAAGCGTTGTTCCTCCAACCTGAGTGTGGTTTCATCTTGACAGTAGAGGTGGCCATGGAGGGGATTTGCCCCCCCCTCCCCTTCTTACCCCATCCCTTATTTATTATTTTCCCCCTTTTTTCTTCTTTTCTCTCTCTCTGTCCCTCTCACAATCACACCTTGCCTGCTCTCCATCTCCCTCTGGTGCTTCCCTCCCCCTTTCTTTCTCCCTTGGCCTCCCGTCCATGATCCTTTCCCTTCTCCAGCTGTGTATCCCTTTTGCCAATCACCTTTCCAGCTCTTACCTTCATCCCTCCCCCTCCTGTCTTCTCCTATCATTTTGGATCTCCCCCTCCCCCTCCCACTTCCAAATCTCTTACTATCTTTCCTTTCAGTTAGTCCTGATGAAGGGTCTCGGCCTGAAACGTCGACAGTGCTTCTCCCTATAGATGCTGCCTGGCCTGCTGCATTCCACCAGCATTTTGTGTGTGTTGCTTGTATTTCCAGCATCTGCAGATTTCCTCGTGTTTGCGTTTTAAAAGTCTTACAACTGTGGATCAAATTACCATTGTCATTTTAGGTTGTCATAGTAATACATATTGCCATCATGTACCAAGATCATGTTTTCTTACTGACCATCTTCTCCTTGTCACCAAAGTCAAGTGAGATTTTAATGTTTGCAAATATTTAAGAAAGTAACTACAATCATGAGGGCTTTGGTGATGCATTATCTGAACCAGGTGAGCATTATTCTTAATTTAGACGTGGTGGCATTGGAGTGCATTCATCCAGATTAGAAGCTTGTTGGTTTGGTTCCAAGTCCACAGACTTGAGTGGTCTCATGATCAACTGGCTAGAGTGTTCACTGAGATCTTTAACTTCTCTCTTCAGCAGTGTGTGGTACCCACGTGCTTCAACTAGTTTTTAATTATACTGGTCCCCAAGAATAACATGGTGACCTGCCTCAATGACTGTTGCCCAGTAGCACTTACATCCACAGTGATAAAATGTTTTGAGAAGTTGGTGATGAAACATCAGCTCCCGAGAAGTGACTTAGGTCCACTCCAATTTGCCTACCAGGGCAACAGGACCACAGCAGATGCCATCTCATTGGCTTTTCACTTAACCCTGGAATATCTGACAGCAAAGATGCATACATTAGGATGCTCTCACTTGCAGACTCCAGTCAGAACAGAGTGGCAACATCTCAAATACAATCTCCATCAGCATAAGTGTACCACAAGGCTGTGTGCTTAATCCCCTACTCTACTTGCTTTACACTTATGACCGTGTGGCTAAACGCAGCTCCAATGCCATATTCAAGTTTGCTGACAATACCACTGTTATAGGCTGAATCAAAGGTGGTGGTGAATCAACATATGAGGGAGATTGAAAACCTGGCTGAGTGGTACCACAACAACAATCTCTTACTCAATATCAGGAAGAACAAAGACACGATTTTAGATTTAAGGAGAAGGAAACCAGAAGTGTATGAGCCAGTCCTTATCAGAGAAGCAGAGGTAGAGGGTCAGCAACTTTAAATTCCTCAATGTTAATATTTTGGAGGACTTGTCCTGGGCCCAGCACACAAGTGGAAACACGGAAAAAGCACGGCAGTGCTTCTACTTAGGAGTTTGTGGAGATTCGGAATAACATCTACAACTTTGATAAACTTCTATAGATGTGTAGTTGAGACTATAACGACTGCATCACAGCCTGGTATGGAAACACCAATGCCCTTGAATAAAGAATCCTACAAAATTTAGTGGATGCAGTCCATGAGCAAGGTAGGTAAGATCCTCCATGACATTGCTGGCCTTTTTCTGGCACCTTTTTGTATATGTCCTTGATGGCAAGTAGGCTGGTGCTGGTGGTGTGTTGGACAGTTTTGACTACCTGTTGTAGAGCCTTCTTATTCACTGCAGTACAGTTTCTGTACCATGCAGTAATTCAACATGCTAGGATGCTCTCCACTGCATACAAGTAGAAGATTGTTTCCACTGCTGTGTCGCCAATGTAAATAGGGGTGTGTGGTATGAGTTGTCCCAAAGGCAATAACCATCTCCTTTATCTTGTTGACATTGAGGAAGAAGTTATTTACCTAACACTAGGCCTTGAATTTTCCATCACCTCTCTCTAAGCCATCTCATCATTGTTGGTGATGAACCCCACCACTGTTGCGTCATCGTCAAACTTGATATGTGCAAGTCATACAACCAATGCAAAAACAAGATTAAACCAGCCTTGGACAGTTGCAGGGAAGGATAGAAATGATGGCTAAGAATTAAGCTGAAAACTTGTCTAATATCACACAACAAACAAATAATCTGATAATTTAGAAGTATGCAAGGTTAAGTGGGGAAGAGATTTAAATTACATTTCACTAACCTACACATGGAAAGTGAAGGTGTGTTTTAAAATCCTGTTTTGGGGGGTAGGATAGGTATTTAAGAATGGGAAGGATCAGAGATAGTTAGAACACTATGGAGCTAAAGAGAAAAGAGAAATCACTCAATTCTCTAGCTGCAGCTGAATAAGAAAAATAACAATCAGTAGCAACATCTGGAAGAGTGGACACCTGCTAACAGTCTGAATTTGATGCAGATTTTATAGCAATACATGGATTTCCAGAGACTTTGGTAAATACTCTACCATGCAATCTCAGATTACCTCCACACTTAATTTCTAGCTTACCAAAGTACTTACACTATAGGTAGCGTGCACAAAATGATATTTGCACTCCTGATGTCAGGGACTGCACATGCATCAGTTACCTCCTGTGGCCAGAAAAAAAATCTGGGTGTGGAATAGAAGTGGGGGAGAATGATGCAATCAAGCATGTCAATGACTAGGAAAAGGTTGCAACTTTCCTGATGGTCCTTCTTAATGTGTGCCAACACCAATGACAAAGACACACACCTGATAGGATAGATTAAGACACCCGAGTTCTGGGAAAGACATGTGGATTCAAGAAACACATTCACAGGAAATAATGGAGTTGAAAATGGGGCCTGAGCTTGTAAAGCTATTGGAATCAAGTATGTTTTGGGCAGGTCAATGTTGGCAGTATCTACAGTAGGGTCAGCACCCGATGAGAGGCAACCATTAACAGTATGAGCTGACATGGGCCCATTTACAGACTCAGAAAATCAATTGATTGAGATCGAAGAAAATGCTGTCATATTGATGCAATTAAAATAGGTCCATTTGGCAATAAATCTATTTATTTTTCTCATTGGATAGAAATAGTGGAAGAGTTATTATTAATCTGCTCTTTTATTCCTGTTAATTAAGGAGTTAATTAAAATAGGTCCATTTGGCAATAAATCTATTTATTTTTCTCATTGGATAGAAATAGTGGAAGAGTTATTATTAATTTGCTCTTTTATTCCTGTTAATTAAGGAGTTCAATTCAGGAAACATTTATTTAAGTTACAAAAATGCATATTACCAATTGGGTAATACAGTGGTTTCCGGTTATTTGGATCATCAGTTAATCAGGGCAGCCACTTATTTGCAACAAGTCTTAAATAACAGAAATTAATCAAGAAAATTTCTGGGATTCCCATCATTTATTTAGGACACTATGCTACTTAATTGAAGCAGGAGACTGTTGCCAAACAGGTTCTAACTAGCATCGCACGCACACTTGTGTGGCCGTTAAGACACTACATTGTGATTAGAGAGAAGTTTTTAAATAGTGTCAGTTGCATGTGTTTGTGTTCAAAAAGCAGTGATTTCTGTCATGATAGTTGGTGAATAAACAGTAAGACAAGTCAGAACAGTTTCACTCACTGCAGTTTTAAGCATTCAGGCTCGGAGATGCCAGAAATGGCCAGCAGTTAAAATGAAACTACTTTCAACATGTTAGGAAGGATGAAGAATTTGAAGGTATCAACGATCATCTTGAACGTTACAATAAAAATTAAGATTTCAAGGATGCCATCATTGAAAGCATTGCATGATGGCAGAACATTATCTGCACTAGGTAGCTGCGTGGATTTTATTCATTACAATCAAAAGAACGCATCAGTGTAAACTGAAGATGTACTGTAGTAGATTTGGTAGTGTTATCATTTGTTCTGTATTTCATTTAAATACATAATTTGTTACTCAGTTAAATGGTAGTCTTTTTATAGCATTGTATAAAGGCAATCCACTACATGTCTGTGCTGATTTTGTTAATTGTGTAACTAGATGAATTGACAGCTATATTTAGTACCGTAGTAATATTGGTAGCGTTCCAATTTGTTCTGTATTTCATTTAAGTACATAATCTGTTACCCACTTTGCCTTTTTTTTATTCCTTTTTAACTATTTAACTTTTTAACTGGGGCAGCCGTTTAATTAGGCCAAAAAGTACTGGTTCCGATTAGCTGGAATACACAGTAATTGTCAACAAGCAAATGTTCAACACACACTAAATACTGGAGAAAAGATCAAGATTTCCAGAATCTTGTGTTTCTAACAAAATCATTTAAAAATTACATAGTAAATAAACCACGTTAAAATAATATCCCCGTAGTTCATGTTGTGCTTCAGTTGTCGAAGAATTTGAGAGAGTGTGTACCCTTTCCACAGACACCAAAGCACAAAGAGAGATCCAGATTAGGGGCGCTCTCTACTTCTTGTTCCTTTGTATCTAATGACTCGTTTTCAACACCTTACTAGGTCCAAGAGTTGCAGCCTTTTAAATCCACCTGTGTTGTCCTCATTGATTGGCGAGTGATAAGGAAAACAGAACATATTTGCAACCAAAACATTTGAGGATGCCGATTTTGCCGGCAAAGTCAACATTATTTATTGTCCTTTCGAAGACAATGATGAACTACCTTCCTAGTCCCTGCAGTAAAGATGGTCAAACTATACCTTTAGCCAGGATAGCGGGATTCCTAACATTCACAGGCAAGCATCAACGATAATGGGAAACGAAAATCTCAGCCGCGTGGATATACGGAAGCTGTAGACGCCGGGGGTCCATACACATCGAAAGTGTACTGAGAGAAACAATCCGCGCACATGCCCGTCATGCATACAGAGAATCTCAGTGTGCTGAGCCCCGACGGCTCAGCCGCCACCGATCAGGCTGCCCGGCTGACGCCCCAGACAGACGCGCCCCTTCTGATTGGCTGAGCAAGGCTGAGTTTTGCCGTTGACTTTATTAGCCTGAAGGTCCTTCACATTTTTCAAAAAATATATGGAGTGCATGAAATATAAATAGTGTGAATTAAATAATTAATAATTAAGATGATAATATTCTATGTATCATTTAATGCAAAGTACTTTTAGTTCGAATGTATTGGTTTTCTCTGCTTGAGGAGAGTCAGGCGCCCGGCCGGCGGCCCGTACATCCGGGCGCGTGACGCGGCTGCGGGGGTTCTTAGCCGAGCGGCGGAGGCGGCTGCTGAGTCTTGGTGGTGGTGAGCTTGGTTTCGGGGTTGGTGCTCGTTTCGGCGCTTGGACCCTGCAGGCTGTAGCCCTTGTTGTTGTTGTCGTCGTCGTTGTTGCTGCTTTCTCGGCCGGTTGTGTTCCGCGTTTGTTGTGTGTGTGGCGGAGCTCGGTGTCTGGCAGGCTCGGGTTGTCCCGGTGCCTGGGGCCGCTGCACAAGCTGCCGGGTAACCCGGGGAGCGGTTGAGTGTCCTCTTGCCATTCCCCAACACAAACTTTTCCCTTTAATTTCCCTACCTACTCCGCCAGACGCCTAACAAGCAAGATTAGGTGCCTTGTTGCCTTTTCAGGTATGTATTTGCATGTAGGAAGTGGTCTCGGTTTAGTGCTGTGGAAGAAGGGATAGATTTTTGTTTCTTGTAATTGGGAAGCCACTTTTTTTGTTTTGCACATTCTCATTAGTTCTGAACTAAACGGCTAAAGATATCTTCCAGTTTGCCTTGTCTCTTTCGTAGTGGGTAATATTACATATTTGTGTTGCCCTTAGCTTTCAAGTTGAATGAAATGTTATCTATTGGTTTATTAGCTCGAAATAGATATTAACGGGCCTATTATTGTTGGTGAAGTTTAGGATAGACTATGTCTGAACTATGGTGCAACAGTTGGTAAATTTTGTTTTAATGTCTTTAAACTTTATGGCAGGCATGGATAAAAAATGGATTGAAGAAAAAGAGCAAGTAAATGATATAGTAAACATGTGTGGCAAGAAGAAACCATATAGATATTCAAAGGTAAGTTGAAATATTTGGAGTTTTTCATTTGGTGGTTGTAATTTCTAGGAGCTTTAGCTGTTTGTAGTGAAGTAGTTGTGGGAATTCAGAATTGTATTTTTTTTGTAATTTCAGATTTCCAGTTTTGATTTCATTTTTTATGTCAAAAATTTAGAATTCAAGTGTAAGATCTCAGTAATTTGGTGATGGCTGTTGGTTTTGGCCTGTCATAGAGTGAGATAAATAAAATAAATGCTGTATTGTCAAAAATCAACATCTTGGAAGTGTGTGTTGCGTCATATCCTAGCGGTTTAAGATTTCATCAGGAGCTGATATCTGCATAAACTAATTTGAAACAACCTTGTCATCTCAGTACCTGTTCAGGTTGGGAATCTACATGACAGGATCTTGCATTTGGGTTCAGTGCTGTATTATATGAGCATAAAAATTAGGTGTTAACCTTTTGGCTTTTGTCTGACAATCACTAAGATGTTAATCTGCAGTTTTCACCCAGTTCCCATTTACTCCCTTGTAACCTTTTATTGCTTTTCAAGAATCTAACAACCTGTGCCTTAAAATTTTCAGACACTTTGCTATCCTATGAGGGAAAAATTCCAAATGGTCATGGCCGTAGACAAATCTGCCTTTCTTGCAAATTATTCTTTTGAACAGTAATTCCCTCCTTCCAGACTTTTCTTGAATAATCCTTTTGATAGTCACCTGTCAAGATGTTGTCTCACTTTCTCCTCCTCTTCCTTCCCCTCCCCCCAGCAGATGCTAGTGTCCAAATTTTTCTGCTAAAGATAACAAAGTTGTGCACCAGCTGTGATCTTGTGAATGCCTATAAACTTGCATTTTTTTTTGGGGGGGGAGGAACCTAGATGATGGTGGTAGATGGATTTAATAATACTGTTCAATAGGTGCATTTAACGTCAGAGAAATACATACAACATGGAATTCTTTTTCTTCGCAAACATCCACGAAAACAGGAGTGCCCCAAAGAATGAATGACAATTAAATGTTAGAACCCCAAAGCCCCTCCAGCTGCCCCCCTCATGCACAAGCAGCAGGAAGGCAACAACCCAACCCCCAACTAACAAAAAAAAATTGGCGCCCTCCACTAAGCATTCAAGCTTGCAGCAAAGCATCAATAAAGATGCAGTACCCCAAGGACTACTCATTCACCCGGTAATTCGACATACCATAGTGTCTCACTAATAAAGCAAAAAGAGGTGTCCCCATTTCACAGCAAGAGGGAAGGCATAACAAACAACTTGCTGATTCATGATGATAAACGTCTGTTGCATCGCTTTTTCTGAGCTCTGCCCCAGAAAGGCTCTGGTCTCTGGACACACAGCTGGCAGCTAACCCACTGCTCCTGATATTCAGGGGCACCAGCCTTGAATCAGCCTGTCTCCAGAGCCACAAAAATCTGGCACCCTGAGAGCGAGCTGGTCTTCCTTGGGATATCAAAAAGCAGCTAGTCGTGAGGTCCTGAGAGTGGGTCCCATTCCAGCAAAGAACCAAAGTTAGACTGTAACTCTAGGCCAGGGTCTTCAAAAGAACCTTGGCAAGGTTTTTCCTTTTTTCAGGAGATATCAAAGATAGAAATAAAGCTGTTTTGCATGTAATGAAAAGCTGGTTTGTAATAGTGAAATTAATTAAGTCAAATGAACTTTATATTACAGAATCAAGTTCCAATTATGAGTTGATGAGCACCTTTGGTGTATACATCTCTGGAAATTGGCATAATATTTTTGGAAACAAAATGCTAAATTAAGTGTCACAATGCACCTGTGAGGAATGTATTGTGGGTTGGGCAGTGAGGAAGAGATGGGAGGGCAATGGCACCCAAGCTAAACTATTTGTACCAGAATGCTGTTTAATAATGAGTGCCCAACTGTATGGACTAAAGACAAATTTTCAGTTGTGGCATACTCTTATAGTTTAGTTTATTGATGGCTATTAGCTTTGTGTTGGAAGATATCAAACACCATGAAAAGCAGTTGGAAGCTTATAGTATTCTTTGAGATGAGAGAAGCTGGGGATATTTTAACTAAATCACACCCTTGATGTAATACTTGCTAACAGTATATGGTTCATTTAAAGTTATTTTTAAAAATTTACATCTGTTTTTAAAGTTTTAAGACAAAGGCTGACACCCCTGCTTTTGTGTGTGTTTTTTTTTTGGACAGTATGACATAGCCACTGAGTCACTTAAATCTGCACCTTGCAACACTATCAACTCATTCTTTCCACACTACAGGTACTAGCCCTCAGTGCAAATTGCTTTCCAGGTACTTGATCTGATCCTGATCTGACAGTTTCAACAAAACTTAAAGTTCTGCCCTGCAGGTTTCAAGCAGTACAGTAGTTATTAATTTTTCTGGATTTTTGGGCTTCATATGCCCTCCATTTAAGCTCCAGTGAGATGAGTTTGACAACCCTCTTTTTTTAAAACCTGATCTAGTTTATCCTTCTGTGGATTTTAAACAATTTGACCCTCTACATTCTCTCAGTGTTGAAATTCTTGGTATCTGCTCAGAATTGGCTAAAACCTTCTTACATTAGCTTGTATGCTTCTCTTTATTAATTTGTCCTATCAGCTGAAATTGTTTTATGGGGTTTGGGGAGAGGGAAACATCTTTTTTAACCTTTTTTTAAAGTTGTGTATTTCAGAAAGAATAAACTTATTTTTGCTATTGTCTTTTGAAGTTAGGTTACTATTATCATGTTCATTACATTTCAGGCTTAATAGCAATTTTATACTTGAAATGTGAGATCTGCTCAATACTTTGATTTCTCAGTAACTTGATGTTAGTGGTGCTCCTATATTGAATTTGACAAACTTTCAGTCTGCAAGCACAATAGGAACTTAATTAGCCAAAGCAAAACAATTGTTTAACAATTGGTCTTGAGTTTATTGATAGAATCAACTTTTAATCATAACATTGTTACCTATCTTACTCACCCATACTTTCCAAATGACAACTTTGTCCTAAACAATATTTTCTTGTCCATTTGTTCATAATAGTTAACTATAAAATGCAGATTGAAAACATGAATTGAGTTATTGATCTGCTTATGAACAACAGCCCCACTTTTACAATGCATATTTCCTGAATTCAGTATAGGTGAGATGTTTACCAGACTTGTGGGAGAAAGATAACTGTGGACACAAGATATTGTAAGATATTTCCCACCCCATGATCTTGTAGAGCATTTATTAGGTTGAACATGTGTAAGTATAAATTCTGTAATGAACCAAGTCTGCATTGAGCTTTGTAAATCTGTCATCTTTATGCCACTGTATACCTCAGATTGACAACGTGGACTCAAGGTGAGGCTGAACCTCTGGCATGCATGGGTAATAGTTAAGAGCTGAGATCAAAATGTCATTGATATACTACTTGTAACTACTTCGCTCATTAGTGATTTAAGATTGTAACTTATTAAGTAAGCTTACATTTGCAAAATATTGGGTACAGAAACTTTGTTTCAAAATTTCTGTCATACTTGCCATCATGTAGTCTAATTTAGACTTTACCTTAAATGTAAACATTTCCTGGCTTTAGACATGCTATATTCTTCCCATGTATTTTCAAAAGTTGAATTAAATCATCTCTAGACAGTGGGTTTATAACCTGAATTTCAGTTGTCTTTAACCCTGAGTCTGATCTGTTGTAAGCTGAGGACGTGCACAATATGCATAGTACTGCTCTTTAATGTTCTAGATGTAGTACCACCAGCTGTTTATTGGTTTTGTAGTGTAGAGTGTTTCACTCTCTAGATATGAAAGCTATAAGTCTGTTACCATTTTCGTACCCACCTGACGTAGTAATCATTGACTGCAAGGTTTCTGAAGCTCTTGCTCTTCCATGTTAATTTAGAAAGTAGCGATATACACTAAGCTTCCTGGTTTAATGAATCCATTTTCCCCTTCTACACATACTGCTTAAAATGTAACTGGCTTTTAATCATGAATAGATTTTAGGTATACAAATATCAACTATACTCATGGGATAATGTAGCCTCGAGGCACTGAATCCTATTTCTGCAATTTAGCTACCTATCTTTTTTCCTCCAACCTTCTCTTGCTATTAGTAATTTCCTAGCCAGATCAATTTTTTTCCTTCAGAAGACAAAAGCACCCACAATCACTGGCTTATTATATAGCTTCCCCCCGCATATCAGTTTTTGCAAAGTAGATCCACCTGTGGAGTCTTCAGTGTGTTTCATGGTAGCTTTTGAAGTGCTGCATCCTCTGAATTATGAAATTGACGTTTGAAGGATCAAAGGATTATGAATTGTTTTTATTGCGCAGTCATCAAGAAAACTACTCGTCTGTTCTGCTTGTACCAGGTGGTTAAGTTTTTTGGTCTATCAGAGATTAAGAAATTCAAATGCAACTTCAGTTAAATTCAAGATGAAATTTGAAATCATGTATATTAAATACTATGGACTATACATTTTTTTGATCTGAATACCCTTGAAAATGCTGTATTTTTTTAAAAAATGCATCCCCCACCACCCTTTGGCGGGCAGATGCTCAGTACTCTGTATGCTTGCAGTACTTGATGTCCATCCAGAGTTACCACATTAAGTATGCCAAATGAAATAGCTTGAATTAACATGACACATTTGCAACTTATCAGCTGATTTAAATGCTACAATCAGCTTGTCCTCCCAGCCTCCTCTTGCTGAAGCCTCACCTTTTTCTGTGCTTCACTTGTGCATTCAAGACAAAACTGGACAGGATTCTTGGGGCCTGTCAATGATACCTTCACATTATACGAGACTAAGTATTAGCAGTAAATAGGAACTACTGTAAGTTAGGCTGAAGGGATGTGGAAGATCAGCTTGGTCATCAGGAGTCAGACCAGGCTTAAGTACTTTGTGAATACAGTAGCATAGTGGTGCTACAATAACAGATTCAATTAACAGCATCAATAACAGATTCAATTACTGTATTTATGAATACATTAGCATAATGATTAGCACAACACTTTACAGCATCAGTGACCCAGGTTCAATTCCCACTGCTGTCTGTAAGGAGTTTGTACATTCTCCCTGTACAATGGGTTTTCTACTGTAGATTAGTCATTGTAAATTGTCCTGTGATTCAGCTAGGGTTAAATTTGGGGTTGCTAGTCGATACGGCTCAAAGGGCCTATACTGTGCTGTCTCTCAAATTTTTTTTTTAAAATTGTTTTGCTTCTCCCATATGAGATCAAATCACAGTAACACATTGTACACAGATAATAAATGGCTGAGAGCAATGGAAATAGGGCAGGGTTTTTGGACTAGATAACTGTGTTGCTGAAAACTTGTTGTGCTTTTCAGTACACTTCAACTGAACAGGGTTAAATGGTGTGAAAGTGTCCTCTCCCTAAAAACCCAAAAACTCCACAAGCCCAGTCCTCAAACAGAAGCCCTGGGTTATCTTAAGAGATTCAGTCTGCTGAGGGCTAGATCAGTGGCGTGGTGTTCAGGGCTAGAAATAAGGCATCTCTGGAATGTCTGGATGAACTCACCTGAATCACAGAGGGATGCTTGACAAGTATGGCAGGGTTTCAATGTCATGGGTTCCTACAAAGCAAAGTCAAGCAACATTGGTCTTGTGTATGGTATTGTGTATAATTGACAACAGGAGAGTGAACCATGGAAATCATTTGGCCCAGGTGATGTACCTGGCCGAGTTCTGAAGACCTGTGCTAATCAACTGGCTGAAGTGTTTAATAATAAGTACTTTATTGATCCTGAGTGGGAAATTTTGTTACATCAGCAATATTTAAAAACTGAGCAATAATTGTAATTATTAGTTAATATCAAGTACAGAATAATATATAAATTTAATCATGTGCAATGATGTATGGAATGATAAAACAGATTATTGTACTATGTGTTCTGCTACTCAGAAATGAACTGTCATATGCTTTTTTTCCTTCCAAATGAAATTATTTTCTGTAACAATCCTTGTGACAGCAAAGCTGAATGAACCTATTCAAAAGGGTGCTCCGCTGCTTATTCATGGAGCAGATGCACCAGATTGTCCATAATGGATAAGTTTGTTCAATGACCTCCTCTACACCGCTAACTCAAGAGTCCGGTGTAGCCAAGAACAGATCCAGCCTTTTTGAATTCGTAAACATCTTGATTCAGCAGTCTGAGGTACCCACTTGCTTCAAGTCGGCTTCAATCATACAGGTGTTCAAGAATAATGTGGTAACCTGCCTCAATGAGTATCATTAAGTAGCTCTTGCATCAAAGTGAGGAAGTGCTTTGAGAAGCTGGTCGTGAAGATTATCAACTGCCTGCCTGCCTGAGGAGTGACCTGGATCCACTCCATTTTGCCTACTGTTGCAACAGGTCAATAGCAGATGCCATTTCATTGGCTGTCCACTCAACTTTGGAATGCCCGGATAAGACCTGGACCTTGATATTTTCCCTGTGCAACTGGATCCCCAATCTCTCATTTGCAGACCCCAGTTAATAAGGCAGCATCTCTACACAGTATCACTGGTGGACCACAAGGGAGTGTGCTTAGAACCCTACTTTTTATAATTGTGTGGTAGTTCTAATGCTGTATGTAAGCTGTTGACAACCCTTTGGCTGAATCAAAGGTGCTGACAAATCAGCATACAGGAAGGAGATTGTTGTGGCACCATTCAACCAGATTTTCAATCTCACCCATTTCAGCAGAAACAGCTGAATATCAGCTGCAGGAGGAATAAGCTAGAGGTCCACAAGCCAATCGTCATCAGAAGATTGGAGATGGAGAGGGTCAGAAACTTTAAATTCTTTGCCATTATCATATCAGAGGATCTATCCTGAGACCAACATAAATGCCATTACAAAGAAGGCACAACAGTACCCCTACTATCTTAGATGTTCATGTACACTTGGCATGTCACCAAAAATTATGGCAATCTTCAGTAGATGCATGAGAGTATCCTAACTGGTTGCATCATCACCTGGAATAGAAACACCTGTGTCCATTAATAGAAAAGGGTACAGAAAGTGATGGATAAGCTCAGTCCATCACAAACACAATCCTCCTCACCATTGAGTGCATTTACTTGGAGTGCTGCCACAAGAAAGTAACATTTATCAGCAAACTCACCACCCCCCCCCACCACCACCATCCAGGAGCATGCTGTCTTCTTGCTGTTGCCATTGGGCGGGAGGTACAGAAGCTATAGTCCCCACACACCTGCTTTGGGTACGGTTATTGCCCTACTACAATCAGGTTCAGGACCTGACGTGAGTAACTTCACTCTCTGCAATTTTGAACTGATTCTACAACCTACAGACTCAGTTTCAAGGAGGTTTTACAACTTGTGTTCTTTTCGCACAATTTGTCTTTTGGTTGTCTTTATCTGCACTATAACCATTGATAAACTGTATTTTAACTGTAAATGCCTGCAAGAATATGATTCTCAAGTAGTATATGGTAATATGTACTTTGATAACAAATTTTACTTTGTCTTTGAAACATATTATTGGATTTAGTGGGAAACACTAAGTTGAAATTTTACTGTGCATAAAAGGAGATGCATGTTTGTTAGAAATATGGTCCATCACTGTGCTGTGGTATTGCTGCAGGTGAATACTTCCTTAAATCCTCCTGCATGGATTGCTCTGAGCACTGGCAAATAAACATTTTGGAAGGCTGCTTTACCCTGGCTGGTACGGGGCATCAATGTTAAAGCCTCATTTAGCCAGGAGGCTATGATGTACACAGTTTACTAAGTCATTTGCCTAGCTCCCTACAGTGCTAGAAGATGTTATATGACCAGCAGATGCATGGAAATCCCAGCATCTGATTACTCCATTATTCTGGGCAATGTCTGTCATTGCCCTTCATTTAAATCCTGGAACTCCAAACCCAACTGCACAAGTGTCCTTTACCTGAAGGTAGCTAGTTACTGAAAGTAACTTGTGTGTCAACATGGAGAAATGGTAATAAATTTAGGCCTTGCCAGTGAGGTCTTGGTCAGGGTTACTACAAAGATGATATTGTCATTGACTTCTCTTCCCCAAAAAAGACAGGCAGCTGGATAACCAAGCAGTATATGGCTTTTTGTAATGCTGAGTTGAATACACATCCCGGTTGAATATTGATCAGAACGTGGATCTAGTTTGGTATCACTTCTGTAGGGATACATTAAAGAGATTTAACAGATTTTTTTGCCATTGTCTAAAACTTAAGATTTTAATTGTTTTCCATTTTCAGGAAAAGCTACTTGAAATCAAAGAGTATCCATATGCAAAACAAAGACCAGCATGTCTTTTGGAAAAATATGACAGGTAAAGGAGTGTGTTCTTTTTGATTGCAATGAGATTATTTTAACTTTGTTTAAACTTTGCAGTGAAAAAATTTTTCACTTTCTGCACAAGCGTACTGATATAAAATGGAAGCGTAAGTGGGGTAAATAGTATTTTCCCAGGTGGAAATGCTTAAGGTGAGCACAAGTTGAATGAGGGAAAAGTTTTGAAGAGATTAGTGAGACATGTTTTTTCTTTCCCTACAGCATAGGAGGTTTCAGGGAAACATCATAGTATATAAAATTAAGCCAAGTAGGTAGCTGATCAGTGTTTTTCCTGGAGTAGGAAGTCTAAAGTTAGAAGGCATAAGTTAAGCTGAGAAGTGGGGGGGTGGGTACAAAGTTAAGAGGGCTTGAGGGGATAACTTAGAAGGTAATTGGTATTTGAAATAAGCTGCCAGAGGAAGATTTAATTGCACCTGCATTTTGTGTTTAAAAGGCACTGATATGTACCTGAAAGTTACTGCAGAAGCTGATAAGGTAGTAATGTTTGAGGCATTCAGACAAACATAAACAGGTGGGGAATAAATAGATGGGATTAGTTGGTTACAATAGTTGCAGACAAGGTGAGCTGAACTGTTCTACATTCTAAGCATGGATGTTGGGATGTCAAAACTAGGGCAAACATTTGAAACTTGGCAGCAAGCAATAAATGTACCTGTCCCCAAAGCAACAGTTGATTATAATTTTTTTTCAAAGCCTCCAAATGAAGATGTCGAATCGTTAAAATGAAATCTAAACTGTGAACACTTATTGAAAAACCAAGGAACGCATCAGGTTCACAGACAAACTATAGAAAGATGATAGCAAACCAACTATGAAAACAACATGTGGGCAAATAACCAATTTATAAACTTGGATTAGTGAGAAACTAATGTGGGAAGTGTAAAATTGTCCATTTTGACAAAACACAGTATCTAAATGGCATTAATTTATGTATGTGGAGATGCAGAGGGATCTCTGTTCTAATGCAAAAAAGTTATTATGAAGGTACATTAATAATAGCACTTTTATTAAGAGGGGATCACTATAGGGTAGAAATTGTGGTTCACTTTTGGGGATTACTGAGACCAAGTCCAGTGGACTGTGTCTTAAGCAGGAAAGTTAATATTTTAGGAGTAGTTCGGAGAAGATCTTCTCCAACATTTCTTAAAATGAGATTATTACCTTGCAACCAATTTTTTTTTTTTTTTTTTTTGGAGTTCAGACTAAGTGCATATTTGATTGAAATAAGATCCTGAGGGATATTGACTGGGTGGATATGGTGAGGGCTTCTCATTTTGTGCAGTAATCTGGAACTAATTGGTTGCTGTTCAAAACAAAAGTATGCAATTTTTTTTTTTGAGGGTCTTGCAGTTTCAGGTTACCAGTGAATTAAAATGAAAAAGTATGTTTTAATTCAGCATACTACATAATCAAACTATCTTTAGTCATTTTTTTTCAATGAACTGAGTAACTTTTTAACTGGTATTTCTCTAGTGAAGGCATCTGGGATCCTGAAAAGTGGCATGCATCCTTGTACCCCAATTCTGGCAGGAATTCTCCACTGGATGGAACTAAGAAGGACTGTGCTTCAGATTTGGAGAGAGCAGTTCTCAAGCGAAGAATTGCAGGTGATTCTTGTGGAAAATAATAGTTCAATTTTATTTGTCAGTTTATTTTCTAGCTTGTTTCTATTGAATCAATTTCAGCATCTTGAGTATAGTGTTTGGCTGGCTAAATAATCGTGTATCAATTAAGGATCAGGATTGCATATGATGTACAGTGCAAAGTTGAACTATTTAACCCAAAGTTGTATTTTTTGGTGTTTAGTTTTATCTTGTGATCAGACTCTGGTTCCCAACTCAGATGGTAATATTGTAACTAATGTCCCACTTCACATATCAGGCTGAGGTGAGTGAACCTGGAATGCAACTTTTTAGGAAGGTGATTGAGTTAGTAAAAATGGTACGTCGGACAATGTTCCCTCTGAGGTGCGCACACGTCTTTTGCTACTAATGCACAAAGGAATTTAAACTGTGCACAAAAGTTGGTCACCCTCTACCTCGTTAGTATATTTCACAATCATGGTTTCTGATGCGGATAGTGTTGATAGTGTGGAGCTTGCAGTGATTTGTTTGTAGATTATAGATTATAACTTTTTTAATACTGAATTTTATTGAAGAAATTGTTGATGTACTAAGTTGAATTCCAAAGAAGCCAAGGGATTTGTGTGGGAAGAAGTGGAGTGAAATTTAGAAACTTTTTAAAGCCTCATTTGGCAAACAAATCATATATGAATGTGTGCAATCCAGCAAGAAAATCCTTGATTACCTGCTACAGGCCTGCAGATGAATGAGAGTAAAAACAATCAAGAGGAGATCAAAGTTGTGGAGGTTTTCCAGCTGTTAAAATGAATACCTAACTGTAAAAATCAGCACACACTTGTCACTGGACAATAAATTACACCGCCCAAGTTAATTGGAGGGAACATTGATGTCAAACACATGGGAAATATTTGAAGGGCCGAATTGCCGGTTCTAGCCACGAGCTCCTTTCCCTAGGTGGATTCATCTTTGATTTTAAAATCTATGGTAATTTTGACAGGTAATTCAGTCTGAGGTTATAAATGTCTTTCATAGATTCAACGCAAATATTTCACTTGGTATTGAAACTTTAGTTTTTAATTAAGATGAATGTATAACATTATTTTTCAAATGTAACAATTAAAATGTATCCTTTAGAACTCAGCAGCAAATCTTATATGTAACTTTTTCGCAGGCATTTTGTGCTCTTAACAAGAATGATAGCAAGGCTGGCTTAGATAGAGGGGAAAAAAATGAAGGGCTACCACATCAAAGGTGCTCATAGTTGAAGTGTTGCATCCAGTAGGTGTTGATTACCTCGGTTCTTGATTCTCAGTGGCCTGGGTCTTTAGGTGTTGTGATCATTGGATTTTATTCTGAAGTACTTGTACATATGGCAATGGTAAAGTTACTGACCTGTACTCTCCATTCTCCATTTGTTCTCTGGGTTCTGTTTTAAGCTGGTTCTCTGTCTTTAGGTTACTGTTTCTTTTCAACTTGAAAGTTCTTCCTTTTCTTTTTAGGAATGCTTTGTATTTGCAGTTAATTAGTTCCTTTTATTTTGGTCAGACTTGATAAACTTCCTTTTTCTGAAAGAAACCAGGACCTAATTCATGGATCGAATTATGACAGACCTTGGGGTAACTCCTAAGCTGTGGACTCTGGCTTCTGCAGGCTGGGAAATGATAAAATTAATATTGTTTGTCAGCAGAAGAGCTAGTTTAATTCCATCTAGATGAAGAGAAGCATATTGCAGAGGACTTCGTTCTGCATTTATCTTGCTCAGCAGGAAAGGTGACTAGTCCAACTCTGAATGGGTCTCCCTGCTTACTGTAACAGGGAAAACCATTGCTAGAGTTTTATCTGGGCTGTTCCTTCCTGAATCCTGTGTGGAAGCAACTTGGAGGCATGTAATCTTCACAAAATAACTCAAAAGAAAGGGAGCAGCACCAGCCTTTAATTCCATCATTGGAATAGTGGAGAACACTCTTCAAATCTATTGTTCACAGAAGTGTCTCCATCTTATTCATTGCAAGCCATAGTGTGCCAACAGCAACTTTTTTTTTTCTTGTGAAGACTGGTGTCCATAGATGCTGCCTGGCATGAGTTCTTCCAGCATTTTTGGGTATTGCTTTGACTGAAGCATGTCTGGATGGGTTTTGCATTCATAATTCACAAAGCAAAAGGACCTCTACTAACCTTGCTTTGCTGTATGATATTTCAGATTTGCAGAAGACTCTTGAAAATGTGGACTTTTGTCCTAGACTTGGGAGTGCCTTCAGTAAAGGCAGATTAATTCACCACCTCTGAGCCATTAAGGATATTTAAAATGGAACACATCTTCAGGCACATTAGACTCCTTATACAAATGTAATGCCCTGGTTCACATGGTTCATATTTTTTCTGTTCTGTGTAAACTGCTTGTTTGGGTTACTGTTGAAGATGAGAGATAGGATAAATGTGTGCCACCCAACCGGGATAGTGGATATGGGGGAGATTTCTCTGGTGAAGGACTAGGGTTGGGCTTGGGGCTTGAGAGGGGAGAAGAGGTTGGAGGAGTACATAAGATATAGGATCAGAAGTAGGCCATTCAGCCCGAGCCTACTCTGCCATTCAATCATGGGCTGATCCAATTCTTCCAGTCATCCCCACTCCCCTATCTTTACCCCATACCCTTTGATGCCCTGGCTAATCAAGGACCTATCTATCTTTGACTTAAGTCGACCCGGACTGGGGCTGGCAGTGTCGACATTTCGGGCTGAGACCCTTCATCAGGATACGTTCTGACTTTGTCCTGACGAAGGATCTTGGCCCAAAACATCAACAGTGCTTCTTCCTATAGATGCTGCCTGGCCTGCTGCGTTCCACCAGCATTTTGTGTGAAGCTAAATCTTTTAATTGTATGCGGTGTACTGTCTATTATTCCACTTTACTTATTTGTAATGGTAACAAATCACGCAGCATCCACACATACAGGGGGATTTGGGGGGGGGTGGGGGGCTTGCGCTTCAATCTCCCACGTTTGGCGTGGCCGGGAGGGTGTCTTCCCCAGACTTGTTCAGCTGATGGAACCAGAGTGTTAGACAGATTAAACTTCAATCCTTTGTAGGAAAAGCATAAGGTTGTTGAAAATGTTCATATGGGCAATACATTGTAATTAATATATTGTAAAAAGATGAGGTTTCTTCTGTTTTTGCTTGTTGTAACGTCAGTTTCTGAACCACTGAAATAAGCATGACTTGAATGTTAACTTTGGTTTACACTCTTGAGAGATACTCTCTGACCCAAGGGCAGCATTTTCTTTTTTGAGTATTCTCTCCATCCTAATAACAATGGGGTGCTTAAAACTTCATTTGATTCTGAAAGAAATGTTAAGTTTGCTGGAATTAATTTGCCTCTTTAGGTTTCCAAAATTGCTTAATTTCTTTTTTAGCTATTTGGAAAGCACTTTAGTCTTTAAAGCATACTTGAATCTTCAAGTTCATGCCTTGTTTTAATTTCATAAAATGTTACCTTTGGTGGACCCTCAGATCGATGGAAGACTTTATTTCTGATCCATTTTGGATTTTTGAGGTTTTTATGATCTTTTTGTCCATGTTCTAATAGTAACTGTATTAGGAGTCTGATATAGCACAGAATGATGATGATGATTAGGAATTCAGTGGACTCCAAGTCATTTGAGTATTAGTTGGCCCTCAACTAGATTTTAATGAATAAGAACAGGTTAGATTATTTTTCCAGCTGGTGGATCTCAGGGATTCAGTGGAGTTGCATAAGTAAATTGGGATGCTGCAAGTCATTTAGGTCTAAGTGTATAAGGAAAGGTTTCATTATTGCCCAGTTGACAAGGTGTTTTGAGCTCTACAACTCCTTAACTTGCCTTATTTATTCTGTGACAATGCAAATTTCATTTGCTTGCTTCAGGCCATCATATCTTGCCCTTTCCTATCTGAATGCTCTTTTTAAAAATTGTAATTGCATGTCTCTACTGCCACCTCTTTCAGCTTGTTCCATATAATCACATCCACCTGAATTCCCTGAGTTTTTCCTCTTCTCCCTTTAGCCTTCAATTAGTCTTTTCATCTCGGAGCTTTTACCCTTTCTATATCCCATATTTTATTGCACGCTGTAAAGTCGTCCCTTAACCACTCCTCCTTTAAGTGAATCTTAAGCCCACCTTGCCCAGTCTCCCTGTAATTACTCCATTTCCAGGCAACATCCTGGTGAACTTTGCAGTGTACTGGCACTACCTCTTTCCTGAGGTGTGGCAACCAAAACTGTACAACTCTGTAGAAACAGTCAAATCTGTATATTTTACAGCTGCAATATGACATTTCAACACCTATTCTCAATGTCTCTGCTAGTGTAGGCAGGCATAGTGAATGGCATTGTCATGACCTTATCCACTTTCAGGGAACTTTGGGCTAGTACCACATGATCTCTGTACACCAACATTTCCAAGGTCCCTATCATAACTCTGAAGTCAAACTCTGTTGGGGCATAAATTCAGACGAAGGACATATTAAACTTTATTTTTGCCACTTCTGTGTCCAACTTTCCAGTTCATTTGTGTTTTTCTTATCCTTGCACTCAATTTTCATATCTTTGACAGACTTGAAAATCAAACACTCTACTTTTTTTGTCAAGTCATCTCTATACTGATCCCTACCTTTGATTAAAGACTGCCAGACATCAAAACTACCCTCTGCCTCCAATCACTCCAGCCAATCTTTGAACATTGTTTATTTGAAATATGACCTTAACTTGTCAATCATTTGTGGTAAAGCTAGATCTAACTTTCTGTAGGATAGTCTAGAGTAATCTGTCATTGGCAGTGATAGTTGGAGGTCTAGACTTTACCCAATGGTTGTTGATGACCTGTTTTGTGATGCTGACTATTCCCAACTCTAGGGTGGGGCTTTTAAGTGTTTGAACTTATGAATAGTTGGCTGTCAGCTAGTTGCTCAGCCTCTTTCTACACCCAACTGCTCTTCAGATATAGCAGGAAGTAACAGTTAATCTTTCTGCATGATTCAATTCTCATCTGAAAGGTTGTTAGCATGAAATGTTTAAGTTTCCCTCTAGCATTGCTGCTTAATCTGTTATTTTGAGCATTTTCTGTTTATAATAAAACTACTGACACTGGAATACAACCTGCTGTTTTGTTCATGGGAAGAAATGTTTTTTCCCCCCAGTCCAGGCTAATGTACTTGATCCTGTGAAAGGGCCCAGTAAACCAAATTTAGTTGAGGGGTTAATGATGAACCATGCCTACCTAGCCTATTTTCTATATCATTTTGTGCTTGTTAAAGATAAACATACCCCACTTCGTCCACTCTTTGATCAGACCATTTGTTTCCTGTTTGTCATGTCCTTGTAAGCTATCTTAGATTAAACACTAGAGATTCTGCAGATGTTGGAAATCTAGAGCAACACAAAATGTTCATTGAGTCCTGATGAGGTTCTCTCCCTGAAACGTCGACTATTTATTCATTTCCATAAATGCTGTTTGACCTGCTGAGTTCCTCAAGTATTTTGCATGTATTACTCACAAACTATTTTGTTTGTAATTGATTTGTGCATTGGTGCAAGTTTGCATTGAAGCAAGAGATTCTAGATGCGTCTCTTTATTTTTTCCCCCCTGCTTTTTAATTATTATTTTTTACAAACTTGGTGAGGCAATAGCCAATGTTTAAGAAACATGTAGGAACTAAAATGGTTACACACACAGGAACTAAAAGTCCAAAGAAATTTAGTAATGGTTCCTGTAAATTGAGGGTGGGAAATGTAGCCCTGCATTGTTGGGCTACTACATACCAGATACACCAACACCAGATGATGAGGAAAATGCTAGGACATTAGAAAGTTCAAAGTATGTGTCTTATATACAATGCTGAGAATCATTTTCTTGCAGGCATACTAATAACCATAATAGAATGCCTGAAAGTCTGTATTGATAAGACAGACAACCAGTATGTAAAAATACAAATAGGAAAAAAGAAATGAGAAATATTGAAGATGAGAGAAGTTCTTGAAAGGGAGTCCATAGATTGTGGGAACAACTCAGTGATGGGACAAGTGAAGTTATTGTTACGTTCCCCAGTAACCGGGTGACTTACCAGCAAAGATAGAGAGGTCCGCTGAAGCCTGGTGCTACTATTTTCAAACGTTTTATTTATAAAGGGGCACAAACGTATGGTTAATACAAAACATTCAGATCATATACATCGTCAAAACTCAATCTAAAGCACAGGTGTAGTAATAATCAATCAAAAATGAGCTCTATCATTGTCTAGGGGATACTGAGTCCAATGGGATATAAGAGTCACTCAAAGTCTGCAGGCTTCCCCGTTTCGGGAACCGCTGGCATTTCACGTGTTGGAGAGAGAGAAAAGGAACACTTGCCCGTCGTCCTTGCGAAGCAAATCCCTGCTGTTAGTTAAAGCGGTTTTTCCTTTTGGGTCCAGCCACAGACTCCCGATCCGGAATCTAACGCACGTGGCTTCCTTCAGAATGGCTTCCCGCTCCGATGGGAAGCACTATCGTGTCTTCTTCGTGTGTCTCCTTGGTGCGCCTGAGGCCCCGCCTCGGCAGCCCACCTTTTATCTGGACTGGCAGGGTTGTAGATGTCAATCAGGGTGGGGGGTGAGGCAATCTTTCCCCCATCACCCATCTCACATTGCCCTTAGGGTTTGCACGTAGTCCAGTTCCTTATTCCACAAAGGTGTCTCCCAAGACAATGGCTATGTCCAAGGCTTTTGTCTTGCTGAGCGGCCAGCCCACATTCCAAACCGTAAGGCTCTCTCTCTTGCGATTCTCACAAAGGAGGGGGCTGAGGTCATGACATTATTCTCTCTGGTTCAGGAGCCCTTGCAGGTAATTGGATGAAATTTAATCTGCCACCGTTCTGTCTAACTTTCCAGATGATCAGGATCCCTGTCACAGAAGCAACCCTCCATCTCCCTCTCCCATATCACTTTTGGATCGAATTTGCCCCAACTTTGTGGACCAGCTACTAGGTGGGTCTTTGTCAAAAACCTTGATGAAGGCCATTTATACCATGTTTCCTTTCAATTTTCTTAGTAGTCTCAAATTGTAAAAACTGGTAAGACATGTTTTCCCACTGTCAAAACTGATTTCGCCCTCTTTCTTTCTCTTCTGACCCAATTTCAAGTGATCATAAATTTCACCCCTAAAGATCTTTTCCTATAATTTCTTTACTGCTGATACAAAGATGTTTTCTAACTTATCCCTATCTCTGCTGGTCTTTGAGCGTGGGTCAACATTAGCTGCGCCCTAGTCTTCTGGTACCTGATCTGTGGCAAATAATTAAAAATCTGTTTTTCCCTAAAGCAATCTCATTCCTTCCAGCAATTTCTTGGGATAGATTTCATCAGGCTTTGGACTTTTCCTCCAAATGTGTCAATATCTCAAGGCTTCCTCTTGCCTGAGGTTCATGTGTTCCAAGCTATTAGCAGGCATTTCTTTTCCTTGTTCTTTCAAGATATCACACATCTGGTTTCACATCAAGACCAAGGAACTCTTATTTCTAATTTTTAAAAAATTCTGAACTCCCATGTAATGAGTTTGTGTACAATATTAGATTTGGAGTTTGGGGTAAGCTGAGGAATGCCAGCGTGGCAGATAGTGCTGCAGCCCTAATTTTGTCGTCATTTAGGAGTGAACCATATGCTTAAGTGGCATGAAATAGGATGGGCTTGTGAGGATGCACTGTTGAAGAGTTTGAATGAGTGGACGGTAGATGATAGATGTGCTTTACAATGGTTAAGTGAAGTTGTCAACTTTGATAGGGAAAAGCCAATGCTGAATATTTAATAAGTAGGGGACTAATTAAAAATGGACCTCGTTGTCCTTTATGAGTTACAGAAAGCAAATGTGGAAATCTACAAGCAGTTAACTAGAATCTTTCATTAACTCTTTTATTTTGAAGTTTTCAGTGCAGAACCAAGGATGTAATCATATACAAGATTGGATAAGACCTACAATATTAGGCAGCTTTGGTCTCTATATGCATAATCAAATCATATTGTATCCTATCATCATTTTTGATGACAGTGTATGGGGATCCACCAAGGCATGAATTCTTTAAAAGATGAGGTGAACTCATTTAAACTTGGTGAATTCTGGCAAAACTTGGCAAGTTAGATGCAAGGAGCAGGTTACCTTCTGAATAGGAGAAGATTAAGTGATTGTCGTCTCAGAATGATTTGGGCTGAGATTGCTTTTTGCTCAGAATTCCCTGGCTCAACTACTATCCATGTTCTGGCAGCTAAGTCATTAAATATATTTGAAGATGGTTGATTTCTAGACACGGGCATCAAAAGAAAGTTGATCAGCCAGCATATATTAAATGCCAAGATAGGCTCTAAGGGCCAAATGGCTAAAGTGGCATAAAAATACAAATTTGTTCTTAATGGATGTGGTAGTATTAAGTTAGAGATATTGGTTCTGATTTTGTTTCTCACTGAGTGGAAGGTGGGGCATCAAATGGCCTTCAGCTTTTAACTGAGTAGTCTCATATCTGTTCTTTATGACATGCAATATGGGTGATCTGGGAAAGCAGAATTTGATACTGAATTTGAGTCAGAAGGTGCACTTTAATATCTGTTTTTGACCATGGAAGTTCATTGATCAAATGTCTATACTTGCTCTAGATCCACGAGAGAGAATAAAGGAAGAAGATCTTGATGTTGTACTCAGTCCTCAGCGCCGAAGCTTTGGTGGTGGCTGTCATGTGACCAATACTTCCAATAGTCGACAATCTGGAAGCCCATTGGAAAACAAAGAGAATGAAAATATTCGCGGGTTGGGTTGCCAGCGGAGAATTGGAAGTGGACGTATAATAACATCAAGAGCGTTTGATCGGGATGGCAGAGACAAAGACTTGCGTGACAGAGATGCTAGAGAAGGAAGGGAACGAGACTACAAGGAAAAGCGCTTTAGGGTTAGATTTGCTCCGGACTCTGATTTTATTTGTAATTGTGACTACATGATTGAGGGAAAATTAACCACCAGAGAAGTATCACTTGGTCATTGGAACCCATTGGTCCCAAAATCAAGTTGTTACAGTGTAGTTTGGAGGGACATGTGGCCACTGGTTTAGAACTTAGGATGTGATCCTCTAGTTTAGTGGTCAACAACCTTTTGAAGCCCAAGTTCCCCTACCTCGGCCTTGTTAAAAGGCAAGATTGACTCCAAGTCGATTAGTTACACGCATGCGCACCAGGGCAGAAAAGACTGGAAGTAAAAACCCCGCAACCCGGAAGTAGAAATGTATGAACACCAGGGGTCACCATCCTTTTTTTCCCCGCACCGCAGACCTGTTTAATATTGACAATATTTTTGCGGACCAGGGTGGGGGGGGGGGGTGAGGAGGATGTTAAACATGATGGGAATACAGCAATACTCCAAGCAGGTTCCTTATGTCCAGTCTGTTCCACAATTTAGATTACGTGGCTCTCAGCACTTAGCTGCTGTCCCACTTGCTCACGTTTTTCCCGCTGGAAAAAAAAACTCAGCGTGTTTGTGGAGGGTGCTTGGACTCAAGGTACAGAAGCAGGTTTGAGGGCTTCATTGCCTCATTAGACAGCCTCTGGGCCTGAGCTTCAGCCACCTGTCTGCCCACCGCCTTGGCCAGGTGCGTCTGTTCCCATACCGGGGCAGTGGCGATCGCAGTCCGGCGACCAAGCGAGGAGTGCAACAGGACGTGTCCACCACCCCCTTGTAGGATCTATGGGCCAATAAAAGTTCGTTTCAGTAGATCGCAGCGCGGTAGCTGCTCTGCTACTTATGAAACCCTGAGCCTGAATTAGGTAGTCTGTGAATATTTTAGCACCAGGATCCCCCGGTGTGCTAAACAGGTTTAGAGGCGGTGCCCATCTGTCCGCGCTCCAGGCCAGTAGCAACGGCACTTCCCGCCGGCCAGTTACCCGAGGCCAACTAGTGATCCCTGATGTGCTTGGGTAATGACCTCGCATGGGTTCAAGTTCAACAGTGAGTGTGACAGGGAATGAGGAAAGGTGCAGCTGACTCATTGTTTCCTTGCGGCCCAGTGGTTGGGGACCAGCGCGTGGAGGGGGAGCTACACGCATGCACACTGGGCAGAAAGAACAGAACTAAAACCCCACAACCCGGAAACAATCTCTCAACGGTATTTGTGTATTTATTTTTCTTTTTTTTTGGGATCTACTGGGAAAGTCTCAAAGATCGACCAGTCGATCGTGATCAACGGGTTGATGACCACTACTCTAGTTAGTGTGAGTGTGGGGGTGGGGTGGGGGGAGAAGGTTAATTGTTTAGAGTTGGAAAACCTATGGAGGAACTAACTTATGAAGTCACTAGGAGTTAACTTGATTGGCGTTTATTATGTGGAAAGGTACTTGCATTGTTCTTTGCCCTTATCGGTAATTGATAAGTGTTGTGCGGTACTTGTGAAACTAGTAAGCTTGATGACATTGCATGATATTCTATTAGCAACCATAAGATAGCATTTTATGACTAAAAATGACTCTTGTCAAGCAAATAAGATCTTGATACACCCCTCTAAATAAGGAAGAGAATTAATTGTGCCCTAACTTGAAAGCAGCTATTCCAATGTAATATATCAAGTCTTAAATCTTGAAATATGATCTAAACATATGGCTTCATCTACCAGCATGATATGGCTGGGAAATTGGCTGAATCTTGGACATAGTGCTTTCTATTTTTGCAGAGAGAGTTTGGTGATGGCAAACGTGTTTTTGGTGAGCGGAGGCGATGTGATTCCTATACAGAAGAGGAGCCTGAATGGTTTTCTGCTGGCCCTACTAGTCAGTCAGAAACAATAGAACTGACGGGTTTTGATGATAAAGTGCTATTGGAGGATCCAAGACGGGCAAAGAGGTGGAGAAAGCGATCAGAAACCCTTAAAGAAGGTAATATTTTCATCCTTCCATTGAAAGTAGTTGTATAGCTAACAGCACGTTAAACACAATACCCTGTTTTGATTTTTGTAGCATTATATAAATGTCCCTGCTCAAATTTGTTTCAAGTATGTAGACTGATTTGATAGCCTAAAGTTTAAGAGACTTCATTTGCTTTTTTTCTCAATTTAGTCCTTGGTAAATTGGCTTATTGCCTCATTCACTGAGGTACAATGAAAAACTTGCATACTGTCCATGTAGATCAATTCATTATAGCATTGCATTGAGGTAATGAAAGGTAAAATTATAAATGCAGAATAGTGTTGGAGTGCAGTGCTGATACAGTAGGGTGCAAGGTCACAATAAAGTAGATTGAGGTAGAGTCCATGTTATTGTGCCAGGGAACTATTCAATAATCTTCTAACAGTGAGATAGAAGGAACTGAAGGCCTCATTGTTTAAATTCGTTCATACCACGGAGGTAGGAACACTTCAAGGACATGAGGTTATATTCTAATGAAAATGAGTGGACTTCCAGTTAAGATGGTGGTAGCTTAAGTCGCTGAAACTATTGCTCCACTCCATTTCATATACTTGCATTTATTTCTTACTCTTCTTCCCACTATTGAAGTTGCTGGCTGCACAATGAGTGTATCTAAGCCTACTAAATCGGCAAAAAAAGACATTCCATCGGGAGCAACCTTGAGTGAAATTGTGTCGCTGTAAGAACAAACCCGACAAGATATGTTTTCTCAATTTAGTTTGTTGGAACTGAAACTGGATAAAATCAACTCTACACTGAAGAATCACACTCAACGTTTATCACATGTTGAAGAAGTCACGGAGAAACTAGACAGTTGTTGTAAAGACCTGGAAAGAGTTTGCTCTACCCTAAAGGAGCATAATAGCAAGTTAACTCTTAAAGTTATGGTTCTTGAAAGCAGGAGTAGATGCCAAAATCTTCGAATTCTCGGCTTGCCTGAGACTGTTGAAGGGGGATCCCCTGTCGAATTTTTCTCAAACTTTCTATGTGAGATTTTTGGAAGCGCAATACTTTCCAGTCCTCCAGAGATTGATCGAGCTTTATCTTTACATCTTTATGTATCTTTACATCTCGCTCAGCAGATGGCCAGAGACCACGTCCAGTGATAATTTGCCTCCATCGTTACCAAATCAAGGATTTACTAATTAAAGAAGCTCGCCGACATAAAACGCTTCAATATAAAGGTCATGCTATCCGTTTAGTAGAGGACTATACACCTCAAGTTATGAGTCAACGTGCTGAATACAGAGGAGTAATGAAAATTCTCTACGATTGTGGACTTCATCCAGCCCTCGCCTATCCAGCCCGGCTCCGAATCAAGCTTAGGAATGGCGATTTTAAATGTTTTCGATTCAGTTGCAGAGGCGCAGACCTTCATTGATAGCCTATCTGCTACTTCGAGTTCCTCAGATACAATATATGATTATTTTTTTTTCTTTTCAGCCTTTTTCGTTTCTGTTTAGATAACGATTTTTTCCCTAATATTCTAATCTTCTATCTTTTTCATTATTCATTTAACTCAATATATTTTTCAATACGATGGATTTCTATTTTTCAGTATGGGCATTTTCATTTTCCTTAAATAGAGCTGACTGTGAAACAATGTAATTAGACACCTCTTAAAGGTCTTTGGAGACTTTATTTCAAAATGGAGTCGGTGTCGCATTTAAAAATCGATATGGATTCGTGAAGTGACGACGTCTTTGAATGGTTTTTTGTTTTTCTTTTCAGACTTCAGTCTCAAATTTCTACAAATCTTGATATTTTCTTTAAATTTAAAATGTAGCTGTTGTCGCATCTAATTAGTAGCTTAATTATGTTGCATTGTCCTATTGAAGTGCTTTTTCTTCCATTTTCTCAATTTTGGTTTCTATCTTACATAATTTTATTTGTTTAAAGGTGATGATTTTTTTTTCTCTCCGGTTAGATTATTTTAACCTTGAGCAGCAGTCAATGCTGTACCTTTAAACTCAGTTTTTGGTTTAGATCAAATTCCTCTTGAATGGATTTTTCTTTGGTGTTTTTTTTTCCTGTGTTTCAAGATGCTATTTGTGTTGTTTTCTTTCCTTATTTTTATGATTCGGTTGGATTACTTACTTTGACGTTAGTTTTTTTTTCTGTATAACTGAGTTTATAGATTATCTTTTTTTCGGTTTATCAACTCTAGCGGAAAGGTTGGGGTAAAGTTTGTTTTTTTTAGACCATTATTATACTTTAAGATTTACAAACTTCAAATGTATTGTTTTTTCTTGTTAAGGTAAATCTTTGTAACTCAAAGCTTTTTGGTGTTTATTTCCATTACTGTATCAACAGTTGGAGTGGAGATAATTAAGATGTTACCTAATTGGAAGTCCAGTAGGGGGTTAGTTTTTCTCGGGGAGAGCTTGCTGCTTTATATTTGCAGCTTTCTTGTTGTACGTTTAGAGGGTGTGGGTGGGAACTCCAATGCTAATATATATGGAATTTTGACTTATTTGTACTATACAGGATGTAATTTCATCCTGTTTATTTTCTTATATACTTTTGCCCCAGAATTACATATAAATTTCAGATATGGTTTAATGCCTGCTATCCATTTTTTTTTTTTCTTGTGTTCAATGGTTAGTCCATTGAACTTTGTCAGCTGGAATGTTAAGGGTTTGAATCATCCGGTTAAAAGGGGAAGAGTGTTCGCACATCTTAAACAGCTTAGAGCAGAGGTAGTCTTTTTACAAGAAACACATATTCGTCACTCAGATAATTCTCGTCTGATGGGCAGGACAACACTTTCATTCAACTTTTCAAGCCAAGTCGAGGGCCGTTTCAATTCTTATAAACAAAAATGTTTCTTTTGAGCTTCACAATAAGATATCTTATCCTAATGGTCGTTTTATCTTAGCCAACCTTTACGCTCCTAACTCGGATGATGTAGGGTTTTTTGACCGTTTTTTTTCTTCATTGCCAGAACTAAGTTCATTTGGGTGGTGACTTTAACTGTTGGCTGGATCTGGTTTTGGACAGATCTTCTATCCCTAGACAATTAAGTAAATCTGCTTTATTTATTCAATCTTTTTCTAATTATGGAGTATCTGATATTTGGCGTTTCTTTCATCCACATGAAAGATTACTCCTTTTTCTCACAAGTTCACCATACATTTACTAGAATCAACTATTTTTTAATTGATAATCGATTGATCCCATCCGTCTGTTCTTGTGACTATAAGAGTATATTGATTTCAGATCATGCCCCACTTACATTGTCCATAGTTCTCCCTGGCCTCCCTCAAGTAAATAAACACTGGTGTTTTAATCCGACCTTGTTGTCGGATAACGACTTTGTAAAATTTATGGAGGATCAGATAACTTTCTTTTTAAATACCAACGCACTACACATAGGTGGTTTGGGATGCAATGAAAGCATATCTAAGAGGTTAAATAATTTCCTACACAGCAATTATGAAAAGAAAGACTCACAAAGAACATTTAGAACTGATCAATCAGATTAAAGCTATAGACCAATTATACGCCTAGATCAAGGATCCGGAGTTATATAAGAAAAGAATGGAACTTCAAACTAAATTTAATCTTATTTCGACTTATCCGATTGAACGCCAACTTTTGGGCAGTCGGCGAATATAAGTTCTATATTCACGGGGATAAATCTGGTAAGTCCTTAGTTAACCAACTTAGACGCCCTAAAGCAAAACAACACATCACTAAAATTCAAATGAGTAATGGGTATATTAGTGTGGACCAGTCTAAAATTAATGATACATTCAGGAATTTTCACTCTCAACTTTACACCTCTGAATCCTTTAATGGTAATACTACTGTTATGCAATTTTTAGATAGTTTAAATATTCCTAAACTTTCTTCTGATCTTAAACATAAATTGAATGAGCCATTATCCTTAGAGGAGATATCCTCTGCTATTTCTGCTTTGCAGCCTGGTAAATCTCCTGGTCCTGATGGGTTCTCTACAGAATTTTATAAATCATTTTCCCCATTGCTCTTAACCCAACTTAGTTTAGTTTTTTCTGATTCTTTTAAACAAAACAAATTGCATCATTTGATGAGGCTTGTATCATTCTTTTAGCGAAAAAAGGCAAGGATCCATTAGAATGTGCTTCATACAGGCCGATTTCTCTATTAAATGTAGATGCTAAAATTTTAACTAAAGTTTTGGCCCGTAGGCTGGAGAGTATTTTAACCCTTAATTATCTGAGGATCAATCTGGCTTTATTAAAAATTGCCTTCCCTTTTTCAACATTAGACGTCTTTTTAATATTCTATATTCATCTTCATCAGGGACCTCTGAATGTGTTATCTCTCTTGATGCAGAAAAGGTGTTTGATCAGGTGGACTGGCACTATTTATTTGCGGTTTTAGAAAAATTTGATTTTGGATATAATTTTATTAAGTGAATTAAGTTACTATATTCCCATACAATTGCATCAGTTTTGACTAATTCCCAGCAATCCCAACTGTTTGATCTTAAACGTGGCACCCGACAGGGATGCCCTTTAAGCCCTCTGTTATTTGATCTGGCCATCGAGCCATTGGCAATTGCGTTTCGCAGTTGTACTGAACTGATTGGGATCTGGAGGGGCAGTTTTGAGCACAAAGTCTCTATACGCTGATGATTTGTTACTTTTTTATATCAAACCCGACCACCTCCTTACCTTTGTTTTCACTTCTCAATAAATTTAGTTAGCTATTCAGATACAAACTTAATCTACATAAGAGTGAACTTTTTCTGATAAATAAGGAAGCACAAGAATTAGAATTTCACAATCTCCCTTTTAAAGTAGTAAACAATTGTTTTACTCGGTATTATCGTAACAAGGAACTATAATCGACTGTTCGATGAGAATTTCAATAATCTTTTAAATTTTACAAAACTGAGATTAGCACAGTGGTCACCTCTGTCCATGTCTTTAATTGGGCGAACTAATGTAATTAAAATGTATATTCTCCCTAAATTTTTATACTTATTTCAATCTTTACCTATATTTATTTCTAAAGTTTTTCTTGATTCTTTAGATTCTATTATCTCGTCATACCTATGGAAGGGTAAACAGCCCAGACTCGATAAAGCTCACCTCCAAAAGCCTAAAAGAGAAGGTGGCTTGGCTTTGCCTAATTTTTGTTCATATTATTGGGCAGCCAATATTCGTAATATTATCTTTTGGTCCTACTTTTATAATCAGTCTGTTTGTCCAACATGGGTGGCAATGGAATTAAACGCTTATAAGAAATTATCTATTCCAGTTTTACTTGGATTTGTTCTTCCTTGCCAATTGCCAAAATCTATTATTAATCCTGTAATCAGGCATACTCTGAGAATATGGGCTCAATTTAGAAAATACCATGGTCTTTATAGTTTTTCCCTCTCTAGTCCTATTCTATACAATTATTTATTTCAACCGTCTATGCAGGATTCCACATTCCAAGACTGGTTTAGGAGAGGTATCAGGCGGTTTGAAGATCTTTTTTATTGACAATCAGTTTGCGTCTTTTGAACAGTTGTCTATAAAGTTTAATTTACCGAATACTCATTTTTTAGATATCTTCAAATTAGACATTTTATTAGCCCTTTAATACCACATTTTCCTGAACAACCTGATAAAAATGTTGTAGACTTGTTTCTTCAAATGAACCCCTTGGGCAAAGGTGTAATTTCTACTATTCGTGTTAAATTTATGACTCTCAGACAAGCCCCTTGTGATAAAATTAAGACTGCTTGGGAGCATGACTTGGGTATTTCTTTGTCCGACAAAGTTTGGGATTCAATTCTTAAATCCATCAATTCAATCTCTTTATGTGCTCGTCATTGTCTCCTGCAGTTTAAAGTCGTCCACAGGGCTCATATGTCCAAAACCAAATTGGCGAAGTTCTATCCTGATATTAGTCCCTGGTGTGACAAATGCAAAAGAGGTGAGGCCTCCCTTTTCCATTTGTATTGGGCCTGGAAAAATTTTGGAAAGATGTTTTTTTAACTTTATCTTCTATATTAAATTGTCATTTGGAACCTGATCCTTTTGGTATTCTTCGAGACCCTGGCAAGCACTTGACCCCGGCTAAACAACGAACATTGTCTTTTGCCTCTCTTCTAGCCAGATGAGCAGTACTCCTTAAATGGAGAGATGTAGTTTCCCCTTACCCATGCTCAATGGCTTAGGGATATTATGTCTTCTTTAGATCTCGAAAAGATTCACTATTCACTTTCTAAATCGGACATAAAGTTCCATAGGGTGTGGGGATCTTTTCTCGAATATTTTCATAACTCACCTAGATTGACAGGTGTTTGTTCTTTTTTCCCTTGATAATCAGACCCTACATTTCCAGCTTATTTTGACTTTTGTTTTTTTCTGATCAGGTAGCAGGCTTTTTTTTATTACAATATGTAGTTCTGGGGTAATAAAAGTGTATCTCATATAATGGTTGGCTTGGAGTTGGATAGGTGATGGATTGGGTGCTTTTTTTCCCCCCCTTTTTTTTTTACTATGGGTGACTTGCTCATTTGTTAAGACATGTATTATTGTTATTTTTGTATGGCAATGATCCTATATATTGATTTTCTTTTTGTTGTAGTTTGTAGAAAATTATAAATATTTTTTAAAAAAGAAATGAGTGAGCAAAGTTGTAGAATGTGATGAAAATATGAAATCGGCAGTTTAAGCAGGGCCATTTAAGTTTGTGGAAATAAGGTGCTTGGTGTCCTAGGGCACAATTTACCAGTTTCAAGTCATTAAAGAATGTTTAATTCTGAGCCTTTATTTTTGGAGAGGGAATTAGTGGAATGATGTATGAAAGTTAAATTTCAATTTGTGTGTCATTGTTAAGACTACATTTGGAATACTGTAGTTTTGTTGGAGGCATGCCTGAAAAGCTTAAAAAACAAATACCTGTAATTGGGTTGGGGAAGATTTGGTTGGCTTGGGGAGGATGTTGCATAGGCTAGGCTTTCCATTGCTAGAGGAGGTGAGAGGGGGCTTGATTAAACAGGATCTGGAAGGTTCTTGACAAGGGTGTTTGAGTGAATTGGAGGTGATTATAGGGGAAGTGGTGCTGAGTGACATCATTAAGAAAGTTGATTATATTTAATGAGTCTTTGGGTCTCTGCTTCAACTTAGCAAGTCTAAATAAGGCAAGGGTAGCTGATCAAAGGAATGAAATGTTACTGATGGTTGAATGGCAGTCATCTTCATGGACTGGGTCTGTAGGAAACAATTGGTATACATATAGATCAAGTGACCAGGGAAAATTGAATTTGCCTTAACAGCATACAGGATATTGGCAAAACTACATGTAAAGTTCTGAATATATTTTTCATCTTGATGGGTACATGTGGAAGTCAAAGGAAATGCAGTTAGTTAATTCCAGGGATGGAAGGTTTGTGATTAGTAAAGCAGTTTAGGCTTGTACCTTGGAGAGACAAGACTGCAGTCTACTTTGGAGTTCAGAAGTGAAACTTAAATCTAGGAATATATCTTAATTTGATCAATGAAGAATTTAGGAAAGTGTTCATCTGTTATCTGGGAGAGAATTTGGGTTGAATAATTTACTAAAAGACTGAGAAACTGATGCATGGAGGAGTTGAAGGTTATGGGCAGTATCTCAAAATCTGATCTTCCAAGGTCTTGGCCTTCAGGGGTGCTAAAAGGTCTACTTGTATTCATGTTTTTTTTTAAAAAGCTTTTAACATGTATGTGGACAAATATAAAGGTTGTCCAGTTTCTTGTGTGGCCAAGTGGTTAAGGCATTGGACTAGCGATCTGAAGGTCGTGAGTTTGAGCCCCAGCCGAGGCAGCATTTTGTGTCCTTGAACAAAGCACTTAACCACACGTTACTCCAGTCCACCCAGCTGAAAATGGGTTCTGGCAAAATGCTGGGTGGGGGTTAACCTCGTGATAGACTGGCATCCAATCTGGGGGTGGGGGAGTCTCGTACTCTCAGTTGCATCACGCCACAGAAACCGACATAAGCACCGGCCTGATGAACCTATAAGGCTCGGAACAGATTTTAACTTTAACCAGTTTCTTGTATTAGTGAATTGTAGGTAGGTGCAAAAACTTGAATTGTCCAGTGGCAGGTGCAGAGTTTACTAATTAAATTGGAACACCACTGACCATGGAAGAATGCTCTAGATACTGGAGAAGTCCCAGATGCTGATAAGTCTGTGAAGAGTAAGTGTATATGGGCATGCTGGGAGAGATCTGGAAACGGCCAGTTTTTGTGATGAATCAAGACAACTAAACAATGGCATTGACTCCATAGAATGTAAAATGAAGGAAATTGTATTGAAGGCTGGTTTGACAACAGCTGAACTATTCTCTCTCAAAGTATTGCCCTTGGTGTCAGGCATTTAAGAGCAATTTTACAGTAGTGCAGACTGAACAGAAAATATTGAATAATTGGTTGCAAGCAGCAAAAAAAAATCTGATGGTAATTCACAAAACTCGAATACATTCACAAAATCTGTGCAGGAGGAAAAAATGAATTTAGTATTTTAAGGTTTCTGGACATCCTAAACACTTTAGCTTGTGAAACACCCTTTTTGAGTAATGGGAAAGTTCTTTGAAGTATTCTGAGATGCCGGATAGACAGGGATTGATTAGGGATAGTCAGCATGGTTTTGTGCATGTAGGTAGTGTCTGACCAATCTTAGTTTTCTGAGGGTGTTAGCAGGAAAGTTGAAGGCAAGGCAGTGACTTCTGCATAGACTTCAGCAAGGCATTTGACAAAGGAGATTGGTCAAGAATGTTCAGTCACTTGGCATTCCAGATGTGGTAGTGAATTGGATTAGGCACTGGCTTTGAGAGAAGCCAGAGAATGGTAGCAGATGTTACCTCTCTGACTGGAAAATGACATTGAGTTTATTGCAGAAAAGTGTGAGGTGTTGCACTTTGAGAGGACAAACCAGGGTAGGCCTTGCACAGGGAATGATAGGGTACTGAGGAGCGCGGTAGAACAAAGGGATCTGAGAACACATACAGGTCCAGAATTCATTGAAAGTAGTGTCACATGTAGATAGGGTCATAAAACTTCATAGCTCAAAGTATTGAATATAAGAGTTGGGATGTCATGTTGAAGTTTAAGACATTGAGGCCTAATTTGGAGTACTGTGTGCAGTTTTGATCACTTACCTACAGAAAGATGTGAATAAGATTGGAAAAAGTACAGAGAAAATTTGCGAGGATGTTGCTGGGACTGGAGAACCTGAGTTATAAGGAAAGATTGAATAGGTTGGGACTGTATTCCTTAATGTAGAAGATTGAGGGAAGATTTGAGAGGTATACAAAATTGAGGGGTATCATTTAAAATGGGGGTAAAAGGTGAAATGTTTAAGGGGAACATGAGGGGTATCTTCACTCGGTGGAACAAGCTGCCAATGCAAGTGGTGGATGCAATTTTGATTTCAGCACTTAAGGGAAGTTTGGATCGGTACGAGGATGGAAGGGATATAAAGGTCTACGGTCCTGGTGCAGGTTGATGGGACTAGGCTGTTTAAATGGCTTGGCATGGACTAGATGGGCTGAAGAACCTGTTTCTGTGCTATAGTTTTCTGTGACTCAAAGCAAATTGATATCTATGTACATGAAAAGATTCAAAGCAACTTGGTAATGAGTAGGACAAATTTTGGATGGTTTTACAAATGGCATAATGGGACAAATGGCTGCACTCTGCATCCATAGTAGAAGCTATATCTACTTCAAGACATCAGATTATTTCAGGCTCCATTATGGGTTAGGGATAAAAGATTAAATTTGTCAATAAGATGGTGACTATTAAGACTAGATATGGATCATTAAACCTAAATTTATTTAGCTAATTGAACATTTGCTGCAGTAATATTTAGGCCCATTCTGTACCATTCCATTGTTTTGCTACCTGTTGCAATTTATTGAGGCAGCAACTTTAATATTCAAGGTTAAACACATTATGGCAAAAATACGAAGGTATAAGAAATGATAACTTTATTCCACATTGTTGAATATGAGCACTATAGTAGCTGAATTTAATCTGGTTTCTGCCAATATATGGATTGCTTAATATTTTTGAAAGCTTGTTCATTGTTTTCTAGGTGTAGAGTGCAATGGTGCTGCCCAAGCAGAGATGCCTATTGTTTCTACATCAGAAGCTGACCAAGAAGTTCCCCAGGAAGCAGTCCTGCCTGAACCTTCATTAGGGGACTTTGATTTCAATGAGTTCTTCAACATGGAGAAAAGTGTACCTGGACTAGCATCGGTTAGTTGGCACATTTGGTGTTGGGATAAGATGTAATGATCCACCAATAGCTAATTGCTCTAGTTGGATTATTGTAGAACCAAAGGGAAGATAACGATCCATGGGTTTGTGGTGGTGCACATCATAAAATCTTTCATTAATCTAAATCCTCCAGGTATTCATAGCAAAAACAACTTTAAACAAAACACCTGCATGTACGCATACAGTCAATGCCAAATGCTTTGGGTCAGACAGCTTCTGTGGGAATGGAGCAGTTCTGATGAAAGAACTAAATTTAATTTTTTTCCAAATACTGTTTGACTGAAGTATTTCTGGTATTTGGTTTGCTTATGGGCATTCTTGAATTGATCTCAAATTGGTGTTTGAGTGCACTTACTTTCTTTCTTACTTTCTTTTTTGATGGGCTGTAGTTTACATTTACATTAAAAGTAGACTATTAAGGGAAATGTAAAATCCTCGGATTACTGAAATTATTTCAAAGGGTTGTCTTGAGGCCCTTGTATAAAAGATACAGGAGGATATTTGCCTGTGGTTCCTGCTCTGCTCTAGTGTAGTTTTTGTTGGTTTACATAGTTCAGTATAGTTTTTGTATTGTTCATGTAGCACCATGGTCCTGGAAAACTTAGTCTCGTTTTCACTATGTACTGTACCAGCAGTTATGGTCGAAACGACAATAAAAAGTGACTTGACTTGATAAAATGGCTGAGACAGTGACTTAATGCTGTATAACCATGATTTATGTATTTTAATACCTGTGACTAAGTCCTAATTTTAAAATCTAACAATTGCTGTAAAGTGTTCTTAATTCTGTTGCTGAACCAGACATCATCAATTTAAACCACTTATGAAAGAATATACTGGGCTGAACTTGCTGCTATGCTGCCTGCCATTTAATTGGATGAGGTTTTTACATGGGAGGCCAAGTTTTTAACACTTGAAAGGCTACCTCATTGCTGCTTCAGCATGGGGCAGCTAGCTAGAGGTTCTGGAGGTGCAGCTACCTAATGAAGCTGGACTCCTACACACTGTCTAAAAATATAATTGCAGCCTTAAATGCTGGTGGAACGCAGCAGGCCAGGCAGCTTCTCTCTATAGATGCTGCCTAGCCTGCTGCGTTCCACCAGCATTTTGTGTGTGTGGCTTAAATTTCTAGCATCTGCAGATTTCCTCGTGTTTGATTACAGCCTTTCATGTTTGTGTGGAAGTTTTAGATTTTTGCAGACATTAGCATTCAGAACATGGAAGGGATATTTTCTAATATTTGGAGCTTAAAGTTTAGCATTAATCAAAATCATAATTTATAATTAGCATTAGTTTTCTCAGCTTAGAGGCTGATTTTCCAAATAATGAAGCCTCTGCTACTGCCCCATAGGTTTCATGAATCACCCAGTGAATCTTGGAACCATTGAAGCCAATGGGCAGTCTGCAGCACAGATGTGATCAGAAACTCATTGCCTATTTAAACTAACACTAGCAAAGAAATGGCCACATGTAAAAGCAAAGTCCTAGATTTTGGATTAACCAATCTCACATCAGCTTGTTTCAATATCTGCACATACAGTTAAATATAATGAACGTTAAAACTTGCTTCAGCCTTCCTCCCAAAGCAACTTCGGATTTCCAGTCAACACATAAAATGCTGGAGGAACTCAGCCAGCTAGGCAGCATCCATGGGGTGGGGGGGGGGGGGGGGGGTGCAGTTGACAGCCCAAAATGTTGACTCTACTTTTTTCTATGTATGCTGCCTGGCCTGCTGAGTTCCTCCAGCATTTTGCGTTGCTTGGATTTCTAGCATCTGCAGATCCTGTTTGGATTTCTCATCTTTAACTTTCCACCATTTAAAATGTATATTCTGTCCTGAAACCCTCTTAAAGTTCAGTTCCATATTTTTCCTGAATTAATCTAGCTGCTTAGTATCTGCAATTTATTTCTATCTCATCTACAGTAAGTAATTATCAATTGACAGCACAACATGCTTGGATTGGGAAGGGTTCACAATTAATGAGCAGAGCATGTAAATAGAGATTGGAATAAAACCTGATCAGTTCCAAGTTTAAGGAGCATGAATATTTTGCATGACACTGGTAGTCATCCAGGCATTAGGTACTGAAAATATTGGGACAATATTGGGACAAGTGAATTCATTACATGGGGGAGGGGAGTGGGAGTGGGTCCCCAATGTTAACTTTTGGTGGGGGGGGGGGGAAGGTACGCTTAAGCTTTCTCATACATAATGAGTCAAGGTCCTGAAGGAACTTGGCAGTTTGATTTAGGGTTGATAGATAATGTAGAACTTGTGTAGGGGTGATATTAATATAGAAGGATAAATGGCTGTGTAAACTTGATAGTGTGGGCAAGATAGAAGACTTAAGGTTGCACAAATAGTCAGATTTCAAGTTATGACAGAACCAGAGTGAGTGGTTAGCCTTGAATAGTAAATTTTTGGGTTCTAAAGAGGAGAAATGATGAGCAGCCAAAAATAAACTTCAGGAAAATGCATATAAATTGAAGTAATTTCTTCATGAGACTGGCAACTTTTCAGTGATTTTCTAACCTTCTCTGGAATGTCTGAAAAGAACTCTCTGAACAGAATCTTTGATTGCAGAAGTGGCCTTCGATGGTTGGTCTCATTTAGGAGAATCTTGAATTGAATTGGTGTAGCTGAGGACTGAATTCACTCAGTGTGAAACCATTGCTAATCTAGATTGTATACTAGTCAGTGTTTTCAAGATATTTTATGGATCCATGAGCTGGGATTTTTTTACAATTGCTTTCTGGAGCTTGACAATAATATTCAACATGTGATGCACTTAATGTTAAATTTCTTCAAACCTGCAAATTTTGCAAGTGCAAGTTGAACAATTTCTCAACTTGCATGCAATAGTTGAAAATGTTTTTGTTGCTGTTCAAATGTGAAAACCTTGAATGAATTAATCAATAAAGCTTGGTTTTATGAAGGGTTAAATTTGGTTTTTAGCTATTTGGCATATTAAAATTACAAGTGTATAAATATTCAAGTTTGAATTAATCTTTGGTTGTTGATTTGGGTAGTTGCTTGGTCTCAATCCTAATTTTTTTTCTTTGGGCTGACTAAACCCATAGGGCTATAGAATTAAAGTCACAAATATGGTTATGCCAATGTTATAGGACAAGCAGGAACAGTCCAATCTTTTTGCATATATAAACTCCAAATATTTTGCTTTGAATTGTTGAAATAAGTAACAATTAGGAATGTCAATGCATTTGTTATGCCCATCACTAATGAATATGTAATTAAACTTAAATGGTAATACAGTTATTGGGAGAGGAGGTGATTTTGTTCTTGCATTAATACAACAAAGCTGCAAGGTGGCGATACATTCAGCAGTCCTATTTATCGTTGGGAAATCAAGTTCCAAATTTAGCACCAAAGGGCTGTGTGATGATGTAAGTTCAAACATTCTTCTATGTTACTTCCTCATTGCATTTGGTTTGATTATGACATTAATTCTGATTTTCTTTTAACTAGATGATTGAAGAGGTGCTTGGAGAAGGATCAGTGTCATCCAGCCGGTTCAGTCAGTGGTTTTCGAGTAACTTAAGTAGACCAGGTAGTCGCTCCAGTAGCCTGCGGTCTACCCCACATGAAGAACTTGAGAAGCTTGCTGGTAAACAGCTTTTGTCTAAAATGTTGAAGTTCTTCCCATTATCTTCAAATACAAATATAGTTCTTGGTTCTTGAATAACATTATCCAATAATACCCCCTTTGGGTGGTCGTAAGATGTGGTAAAATCTCATTTCTTGAGTAATATAGATTTGTAAAGAATAAATCTGAAGTTGGAATAAGTAGTACAGCTTTCAGCTTGGGTTGGGGTGAGATGCCTGTGATGTGTAGCATTGCAGAAGCAAATTAAGTAAAGCTTTTGGGTAGCCTAAAGTGAATAACAAAAGTAACTTGTCTCATTCAACTTTATTCTCCTAAGCTGCTTTGGAAACTTTATTTGAAGCTTTTGCTTCAGACACCAAACCTGAATTCTCAAAAGGGATGGTGGGGGGGGCGGGGGGGGGGGGGGGATCCTCTTTTGAGTCAGTATGGGTGGAAGTCAGGAACAGGAAGGGAGCAGTTACTCTACTGGGGGTATTCTATAGGCCCCCTGGTAGCAGCAGAGATACCGAGGAGCAGATTGGGAGGCAGATTTTGGAAAGGTGCAAAAATAACAGGGTTGTTATCATGGGTGACTTTAACTTCCCTAATATTGATTGGCACTTGATTAGTTCCAATGGTTTAGATGGGGCAGAGTTTGTTAAGTGTGTGCAGGATGGATTCCTGTCACAGTATGTTGACAGGCCAACTAGGGGGAATGCCATACTAGATCTAGTATTAACCGGGTCAGGTCACAGATTTCTCGGTGGGTGAGCATCTGGGGGACAGTGACCACTACTCCCTGACCTTTGGCATTATCATGGAAAAGGATAGAATCAGAGAGGACATGAAAATTTTTAATTGGGGAAGGGCAAATTATGAGGCTATAAGGCTAGAACTTGCGGGTGTGAATTGGGATGATGTTTTTGCAGGGAAATGTACTATGGACATGTGGTCGATGTTGAAGGATATCTTGCAGGATGTTAGGGATAAATTTGTCCTGGTGAGGAAGATAAAGAATGGTAGGGTGAAGAAACCATGGGTGACAAGTGAAGTGGAAAATCTAGTCAGGTGGAAGAAGGCAGCATACACGAGGTTTAGGAAGCAAGAATCAGATAGGTCTATTGAGGAATATAGGGTAGCAAGAAAGGAGCTTAAGAAGGGGCTGAGAAGAGCAAGAAGGGGGCATGAGAAGGCCTTGGCGAGTAGGGTAAAGGCAAACCCCAAGGCATTCTTCAATTATGCGAAGAATGAAAGGATGACAGGAGTGAAGGGTAGGACTGATTAGAGATAGAAGTGGGAAGATGTGCCTGGAGGCTGTGGAAGTGAGCGAGGTCCTCAATGGATACTTCTGTTCGGTATTCACCACTGAGAGGGAACTTGATGACGGTGAGGACAATATGAGTGAGGTTGATGTTCTGGAGCATGTTAATATTAAGGGAGAGGAGGTGTTGGAGTTGTTAAAATACATTAGGACGGATAAGTCCCCAGGGCCTGGTGGAATATTCCCCAGGCTGCTCCACAAGGCAAGGGAAGAGATTGCTGAACCTCTGGCTAGGATCTTTATGTCCTCGTTGTCCACGGGAATGGTACCGGAGGATTGGAGGGAAGCAAATGTTGTCACCTTGTTCAAAAAAGGTGGTAGGGATAGTCCAGGTAATTATAGACCAGTGAGCCTTGCGTCTGTGGTGGGAAAGCTGTTGGAAAAGATTCTTAGAGATAGGATCTGTGGGCATTTAGAGAATCATGGTCTGATCAGGGACAGTCAGCATGGCTTTGTGAAGGGCAGATCGTGCCTAACAAGCCTGATGGAGTTCGTTGAGGAGGTGACCAGGCATATAGATGAGGGTAGTGCAGTGGATGTGATCTACAAGGATTTTAGTAAGGCACTTGACAAGGTTCCACATGGTAGACTTATTCAGAAAGTCAGATGGCATGGGATCCAGGGAAGTTTGGCCAGGTGGATTCAGAATTGGCTTGCCTGCAGAAGGCAGAGGGTCGTGGTGGAGGGAGTACATTCAGATTGGAGGGTTGTGACTAGTGTTGTCCCAGAAGGATCTGTTCTGGGACCTCTACTTTTTGTGATTTTTATTAACGACCTGGATGTGGGGGTAGAAGGGTGGGTTGGCAAGTTTGCAGATGACACAAAGGTTGGTGGTGTTGTAGATAGTGTAGAGGATTGTCAAAGGTTGCAGAGAGACATTGATAGGATGCAGAACTGGGCTGAGAAGTGGCAGATGGAATTCAACCCAGAGAAATGTGAGGTGGTACACTTTGGAAGGACAAACTCCAAGGCAGAGTACAAATGGCAGGATACTTGGTAGTGTGGAGGAGCAGAGGGTTACATGTCGACAGATCCCTGAAAGTTGCCTCACAGGTAGATAGGGTAGTTAAGAAAGCTGATGGGGTGTTAGCTTTCATAAGTCGAGGGATAGAGTTTAAGAGTCGCGATGTAATGATGCAGCTGAATAAAACTCTAGTTAGGCCACACTTAGAGTACTGTGTCCAATTCTGGTCACTTCACTATAGGAAGGATGTGGAAGCATTGGAAAGGGTACAGAGGAGATTTACCAGGATGCTGCCTGGTTTAGAGAGTATGGATTATGATCAGAGATTAAGGGAGCTAGGGCTTTACTCTTTGGAGAGAAGGAGGATGAGAGGAGACATGCTATAAGTGTACAAGATATTAAGAGGAATGGACAGAGTGGACAGCCACCGCCTCTTCCCCAGGGCACCACTGCTCAGTACAAGAGGACATGGCTTTAAGGGGAGGGGAGTTCAAGGGGGATATTAGAGGAAGGTTTTTCACTCAGAGTGGTTGGTGCGTGGAATGCACTGCCTGAGTCAGTGGTGGAGGCAGATACACTAGTGAAGTTTAAGAGACTGTTAGACAGGTATATGGAGGAATTTAAGGTGGGGGGGGGGTTATATGGGAGGCAGGGTTTGAGGGTCGGCACAACATTGTGGGCCGAAGGGCCTGTAATGTGCTGTACTAGTTCTATGTTTAAAATATTGGAGGTAAAAATCAATCTAAATCATTTGGGCTACATCAGGCCCTGATGTGGCCTAATGAACTAAAGTAGTGCACACGAACTACCACAAGCAACCTCACTTGAGTTCAGTGCGCAAGAGAAATTCTTATTAGTTTGTGGCTGGATAAAGAATTTTTTTCCCCAAAGTTTTTAAGAAAATATCAGGTTGAATATTTCATTTCTGTAATGTTCAGGGACTTGGCTGTCTAATAAGCAACTATAATTGTGGCAAATGGGGGGTGGGGTGGGAAATGTGCAGGTTTGCAAATTTTTAAAAGCTGGATGTCCACATATTTTTCCCGTTGGTCACATTTATGGTTGGTTATTAGAGTTTCTAGCCTGTGAATTGTGAACCTAAAAGCAAAAAAAAATAGATAATTGACACCACCCCTAAGGTTGGTTGAATATGAGGTGGCTGATAATGGTTATGTGAACAAGGTGTATGAAGTCAACTTTCTGTGGAAATTTCTGTAGTGTTCAAAGTTGACGTTTTCAAGTGCCACCTTGGACTTGTAACACTAATCACCTGAGGTTACATGATAGTAAATGCTGTATTGACATCTGCTTTCAGATTTGTGGAAACAATTCTGCTGTCATTTAAACAGGCTTGGAAAACAATCCCATTTTGGTCATTATTTAACACTTTCTAAGTGATCAACTCTGCCTATTTTTATCTATTGTTTCTGACAGACAACTTATTTTTGAAGTCAGCTCTTCTGAGCTACCTGACTTGCTGAGTGAGTGCACTGGCCTTTTTGGTTTTATTTCGTGTCCAGCATCTGCAGTTTTTGATTTTTTTTTTACACACTAATTTATGTGGTGCCTTTCATTAACCAAACCCAAAACTGGTGGTTTGAGTTGCAATTTTTTCTGTTGCCTCATTAGAACTGGTTACATTTGTGCTACAGAATTCAAGTACATTGTAGTACAATGTCTTTGCATCAGTCAGCAAACTGCATGACCAAAGGTACATTAGAGGAGTTTCCTTGCTTATGGTGAGATGCATCTATCACAAGTGCCAGCTTCTGGTTCATCTAGGAAATACAATTATAAAGTTCAGATTGCTTATGAGTAACTTCATAGTCAGTGTTTCTTTGCAATTGTCAATGCTCATCTGAAAGCGCATATGCTCTCATCTGCTGCCTGGCTCCATCTGACAAAGCAGTACCAAGTTGTATTGGGGAAGCTACAACTTGTAGTATTTAGAACTTGGATGTTAACCAAGTGTAACAAGTGTTTTTGTTTTGGTGGCTACAGGTCTGGAGCAAAGGATCCCAACTCCTGTTTCACAGCTTGGAAACTACTTTGCTCCCATTCCATCACGAGAAGATAACAAGGAGATTAATAAAAAGGTTGATATTTTAGAAATACTGCGAAAAGCAAATGTGGATGTGAAACCACTGCTGTCCAGTCTTACTGCCAACAAGGAGAAACTAAAGGAGAGTTGTAGGTGTCTATTTCTGCATATTTAACAGTTGAAGTTGAAATTGTATTAATTGTGTTTAAAAGATTGCCAGGTTAATTACCCTGTACATAGGCAGGGGAGTGGTGGAGTTGTGAAAATGGGTATAAGATAAAATTAGATCTGGAGTAAATTGTTTTTTCATGGAACTGAAAGGCAATTTTTCCGTGCCTCCTGATTCTAATGGTGGTGCTAAGTTAACTGTTTTTGGCCACTTCACCACTGCTTTGATTATATGAGTATCTTTTGTACTTGTGAAAATACAAAACATAACTTATTTGCTTGTCTGTCAGCAGTTCTGGTAATTGTGGATCCATTCTGTTTTCCCTGTGAACTTGGTGCTAAGCTTCAAGAAACTATTTTGCCACCAAAAAGTTATGCAGTTCATTTGAAATGTAGACAAGTATGCCCAAGTGATCATGAAGGTGCTGTGTGTGGCTGAGGTGCTCAGTTTGTAACTGGACTGTTTAATGGATTGTTTCGATATAGTGTATGATCTCTTCTGTTTTGCAGCACAGACTGGAGTGGTTTTGTCTGTTGAAGAGGTGGAAGCAGAACTGAAGGGTCTCAAAGTGGAATCTGAGAGGAAGCTTGCCACACCATTCATGGTGGAACATCTGGAACAGACTCTGACTGCATCATCTGGTCCCAAACAAATACAAAAAAAAGACACAGATATGACTGCTTTCAATAAGTTAGTTAATAGTATGAAGGCAAGTGGAACTTTGCCTTTGCAATCAAAGCCGCCTGTAAGTACAAAGTTGACTGCAGATTCAAGTCATAAACATGAATGTTTTTGTAATCATTTAATTATTTTATAGTTCATACTTGGTGATGGGCATTTAATTATTTTATAGTTCATGCTTGATGGGCATAATGAGTAAAGCTCTTGCAAATTTGGAGCAGAAGTTCATTGTCCAAAAAAGTGGAAGCCTTTGACATTGGACTAGGTTATCACTTTTAAACCAAGTTCCTGCGTGTCTCATAACATGGCATTCTAATAGGGTTTGATTAACATTGGCTTTGTACAGTTCTTTGAATAAAGTAAGTTGAGCAACATTGTAATTGAGTTAACTAAGTACATCCTTTGTACTGGGTTATAATGTTCAAATATTACAACAGGAAATTTCTTCTCATTCATTTGGGGGAAAATAACACAAACTGCTTCCAAGAAATTTAGACTCCAGATTCCAACATCTGCAGTCTCTTGTTTCCAAGTAATTTGTTCTCAAATGGATGACTTAATATAAAAGTATCCATTGAAGATGTGAATTTCTCTTGAATCTTAAGCTTATGTAAGGTTGTTCTCTACACTTTTGGAAACCAAGTGCATTTTACCTAATTTGAATAGCTTGCCTTGAAATTTTGATATTTTCAGTATTTTAATTTGATTTGCTTGTATCAAAAAAGATGTAGTAATAGGTTAATTGACTCCGTGTTACGGTGGATAGAATTGTGGGGAAGAATAAAATGGGATTCAGCATTTGATGTAAAATGGTTTAATGGTTGGCATGGACTGTGTGGGCTAAAGTACGTTTGTTTGTGTCTAGCTCTAATAGTCCTTGCTATAAGCAATGTATCTGTAGAAAGACATTTTTTGGAAGAATGTTTAATGAATTTGTTCACCTGAGATTATCTTGACATTATGGTGCACTTTCAGTTTAGCAGACAAGGTAGGAGTATTGTCACAAAGCACTATTTCGATTACCTAGGACTTCAGCCATTAGTCTTTGCAAGACCGTTGTAAGTAACTGTTCAGCCTACAGTAGACATCCTTCCCCTGTTACCCACTGGGCTATAACACTTATTCCCAAATTCGTGGGTTGGGTTGTTCTCTGGATTCTAGCCTATATCTTCTGTCTGACTTAAAGATCTTTATTACAGTATTTGCTGTTTGCCACTGTGCAATTTATTCTCCAGATTCTAGTCTTTCACATATGGCTTAATATGTAGTACCTTTGTAAAAGTATTCAGCCCCTAACCCTTTGTTCACCTAAGTGAGTATTACAATCAGGAATATTGATCAATTTAGCTGAGAATTTTTATTCATGAATCACATCAGAATCAGAATAATATCACCAACATGTGTTGTGAAATTTGTTAACTTTGCAGCAGCAGTACAATGCAATACATGTTATAGAAAACTGAATTACAGTAAGTATATATAGTAAATGCATACTCAATAGTTAAGTCACACAGAAACAGTTTTAAAAGAAACTAGTGAGGTAGTGTAAAAACATAATGCTGGCAGAACTCAGCAGGCCAGACAGCATCTATGGGAGTAGGTAGTGACGACATTTCGGGCCGAAACCCTTCATCAGGAGGGTGATGGAGGGTTTCGGCCCAAAACGTCATCACTACCTCCTCCCATAGATGCTGTCTGGCCTGCTGAGTTCTGCCAGCATTTTGTGTTTTTATTTATTTCCAGCATCTGCAGATTCACTCGTTTTGCCTAGTGAGGTAGCGTTCATGGATTCAACCTCCATTTAGAAATCTGGCAAAGGAGAAGAAGCTGCTCTTGAATTGCTGAACGTGTGCCTTCAGGCTCTGTACCTCCTTTCTAACGGTAATAATAAGAGGGTACGTCCTGGATGGTAGGAGTGCTTGATGATGGAAGCTGCTTTTCTTATGTAGCACTCCTTGAAGATGCCTTGGATACTACGGAGGCTAGTACCCATGTTGAGCTTACAAATTTTATACCGCTCTGCAGTTTCAATTCTGTGCAGTAGCCACCCCATACTGGATGGTGATGTAGCGAGTCAGAATGCTCTCTGCGATATACCTGTAGAAGTTTGAGTGTTTTTGGTGACAAACGAAAACCCTCTCAAACTCCTGATGAAATGCAGCCGCTGCCTTTATAACTGCATTGATCTATTGGACCAGGTTAGATCCTCTGATATTGCAACCCAGGAACTTCGAAGTGCTCACTCTCCTCTTCTGATCCCTATGAGGACTGGTTTGTGTTCTGTCATTTTGCCATTTTAGCCCTTTTTTAAACAGTTTAGCCCCAAAAATAAAGTTGTAGAGCATGTAAAACTGAAAATTCAAAACCTGAAATGTTAGCAGTTCAAAAGTATTCATCCCCCCTTTGCTCAGTACTTGAGCTATAAGTTTCTATTAGCTTTACACAACATAAAAGAGCAAGATCTGCCCATTCCTCCTTGCTAAATTGCTCAAGCTGTTCTGGTTATTTGAAGAGCGGTGGTGGGCAGCAATCTTGAGGTCTTGCCAGAGACATTCGATCAGTTAGGGTTAGGATTCTGACTGGAGCACTTAAGGACTGGAATTTTCTTCATTTGAAGATACTCTATGGTTACTCTGGCTGTGTGCTTCAGGATGTTGTCCTGCTGAAAGACCAACTTCCTCAAGTTTCTGGCAGAGTCTAGCAGGTTTTTGTCTAGGATCGCTTGTATTTAGCAGTACTCATCTTCCAATGCTGACTAGATTTCTAGCATCTGGTGCTGGAAAGCATTGGTGTAGCATGCTGCTACCTCCACAATGCTTTACAGTACAGATGGCATTACCTGCTGATGCACAATTTTAAGATTATTGGCACACTACTTAGTGAGGCCAGAAAATTCTCATCCAGCCAGAAGATCTTTTCCACATCTTTACAGTATCTGAGTGATAATTTGCAAAATCTTTTAAGCTAGGGCTTCTTCCTTGCCACTCTTCTATAAATGCCCTTGTGCAAGGCTGCAACTGAAGTTCATGGCTCCACAATCTACGTAATATCTGCAGCTCTCTGAGTGACAACATCTGCAGATTTTCTCTTGTTTGTGATTGGACAGCCTAAAGAAATTAGGGTTTACCATTATTACGTCTTCACTGTCATTACTGAGCTCTTTTAGGAGCTTGATTAGGATGAATCCAGTGTTCCATTGAACCGTAGAATCATAGAACATTACAGCACAGAAACAGGCCTTTTGGCCCTTCTTGGCTGTGCCAAACCATTTTTCTGCCTTGTCCCACTGACCTGCACCTGGGCCATATCCCTCCAAACCCCTCTCATCCATATACCTGTCCAAGTTTTTCTTAAATGTCAAAAGTGAGCCTTCATTCACCACTGCATCTGGCAGCTCATTCCACACTCCCACCACTCTGTGTGAAGAAGCCCCCCCCCATGTTCCCTTTAAACTTCTCCCCCTTTACCCTTAACCCATGACCTTTTTTCCCTCCCCTGGCCTCAGTGGAAAAAGCCGCCCTGCATTCACTCTATCTATACCCATCATAATTTTATACACCTCTATCAAATCGCCCCTCATTCTCCTCCACTCCAGGGAACAAAGTCCTAAGCTATTCAAGCTTTCTCTGTAACTCAGTTTCTCAAGTCCCAGCAACATCCTTGTAAACATTCTCTGCACTCTTTCAACCTTATTAATATCCTTCCTGTAATTAGGTGACCAAAACTGCACACAATACTCCAAATTCAGTTTCACCAATGTCTTGTACAACCTCACCATTACATTCCAACTCTTTTACTCAATACTTTGATTTATAAAGGCCAATGTACCAAAAGCTCTCTTTACAACCCTATCTACTTGTGACGCCACTTTTAGGGAATTGTGTATCTGTACTCCCAGATCCCTCTGTTCTACTGCACTCCTCAGTGTCCTACTATTTACTTTGTATGTTCTACATTGGTTTGACCTTCCGAAGTGCAATACCTCACACTTGTCCGTATTAAACTCCATCTGCCATTCTTCAGCCATTCCTCCAACTGGTCCAAATCCCTCTGCAAGCTTTGAAAACCTTCCTCACTGTCCACTACACCTCCAGTCTTGGTATCATCAGCAAAATTGCTGATCCAATTTACAACATTATCATGCAGATCATTGATATAGATGACAAGTAACAATGGACCCAGCACTGATCCCTGTGGCACAACACTAGTCACAAGTCTCCACTACCACTCTGGCTTCTCCCATTGAGCCAATGTCTCATCCAATTTACTACCTCTCCATGTATACCTAGCGACTGAATCTTCCTAACTAACCTCCCATGCGGGACCTTGTCAAAGGCCTTACTGAAATCCATGTATACAATATCCCCTGCCTTCCCTTCATCCACTTTCCTGGTAACTTCCTCGAAAAACTCTAATAAATTGGTTAAACATGACCTACCACGCTCAAAGCCATGCTGTTTCTAATAAGTCCCTGTCTATCCAAATACTTGTGGATCTTATCTCTTAGTACTCCTTCCAATAATTTACCTACTACCGATGTCAAACTTACCGGCCTATAATTTCCCGGCTTACTGTTTGAGCCTTTTTTAAACAATAGAACTACATAAGCCTATCCTCCAATCCTCCGGCACCTGACCCGTGGATATCGACATTTTAAATATTTCTGCCAGGGCCCCTGCAATTTTAACACTAGTCTCCCTCAAGGTCCGAAGGAATACCCTGTCAGGTCCTGGGGATTTATCTACTCTGATTTGCCTCAAGACAGCAAGCACCTCCTCCTCTTCAATCTGTATAGGTTCCATGACCTCCCTACTTGTTTGCCTTGTTTCCATAGACTCCTTTCCAGTTTCCTTAGTAAATACAGATGCAAAAAAACTCATTTAATATTTCTCCCATTTCTTTTGGTTCCATACATAGCTGACCTTTCTGATCTTCAAGAGGACCAATTTTATCCCTCACTATCCTTTCACTTTTAACATACCTGTAGAAGCTCTTGAGATTATCCTTCACCCTGACTGCCAAAGCAACCTCATGTCTTCTTTTAGCCCTCCTGATTTCTTAAGTACTTTCCTACTCTTTTTATACTCCACAAACATCTTATTTCCTCCCTGTTGCCTATACATGTTATACATCTCTCTCTTCTTCATCAGAGTTCCAATATCCCTCGAGAACCAAGGTTCCTTATTCTTAATCACTTTGCCTTTAACCCTGACAGGAACATACAAACTCTGCACTCTCAAAATTTCTCCTTTGAAGGCCTCCCTCATCCTTGCAGAGAACAACCCGTCCCAATCCACGCTTTTTAGAGCCTTTCTCATTTCTTCAAATTTGGCCTTTTTTCAGTTTAGAACTTCAATCCGAGGACCAGATCTATCTTTATCCATGATCAAGTTGAAACTAATGACGCTATGATCACTGGAACCAAGGTGTTCCCCTACACACACTTCCGTCACCTGCCCTAACTCATTTCCTACTAAGAGATCTAATATTGCATTTTCCTATTTGGTACTTCTATATATTGATTTAGAAAACTTTCCTGAACACATTTCACAAACTAACCCATCTAGACCTTTAACAGTATGGGAGTCCCAATCAATGTGTGGAAAATTAAAAATCCCCTACAATCACAACTTCCTGTCTCCTGCAGTTGTCTGTTATCTCTCTGCAGATTTGCTCCTCCAATTCTAGCTGACTATTGGGAGGTCTATAATACAGCCCTATTAATGTGGTCATACCTTTCCTGTTTCTCAGCTCCACCCATATGGCCTCAGTAGACAAGCCCTCTAATCTGTCCTGCCGAAGCACTGCTGTAATATTTTCCCTGACTAGCAAAACCCCTCCCCCCACCCTTCATCCCTCTGCCTCTGTTTTAGAATAATTTGTCTTCACAGTATAATTTATCACCAACTTTTGGTGACTGAATTTTGGCTGAAGCCTTGACTATTAGCTCAGTTGTGTTTTGCTGGGGTTTTTTCCCTTTTTTTTGTCAGGCACTCAACTAGTCCACCTATTCATGAACAAATGCTAGTGCAACCACCTTCTCTGAAGATCGTTCTCAAGCCGTGGCTCTTTCTATTAATTCTCATCAGCATCTATAACACCTATTCAACTTTTACCCTTGCTCCATCGTGTCTTTTACAAACCTTTTTTGTTTAAAAAAAAGTTATTGACATACAGCCCTTTGAGCCATGCCACCTAGCCATCCCCAATTTAATCCTATCCTAATCACGGGACAATTTACCACGACCAGTTGACCTACGGGGGTGGGAGTGGAAACCAGCACATCCGGAGGAAATCTACACAGCCACGGGAAGAAAGTACAAACTCCTCAGAAGCAGTGGCAGAAAATCCAGAAAGCTTCATCCTGGATTCCCCTCACGTGACCCTTTGTAGTTGGCCAGCTTTCTTGCTTTAACTTAAAATGTAGTTTTGTATAAGTGGAAGGGTGGTATATTGAGATCTTACTGTCCTTGCATTTCTTCCTTGTTTATGGCAACTGAAAACAAAATCAGAATAACAAGATGTGAATGACATGTTGATTTGCTCACTTGTATTTGGAGACTTCAGTATTACACACAACCATTGATTAACTTGCAAAGTTTTTCCTGATGGAACTTCTAAAGTGAAGCAACTGACATTTCAGTTGACATTTGTTGCATAGCTTGTAAACCACGTTCTGGAAAGTTTTTGGCTTTGTCCACAATGTGCTTTTTTTTCCCTCTTTGCTATACATCTAGTAAGCCTGTGCATGTATGTTTTGCCAATGTTATTACAATTCTGAAGTGGCACAGTGGCTACAAAGAAATCCGATTTTAATTTCAAAATTAACTTGTTCTTCACTGATGGAAACTTTAATTTTAAATATTTTATGTGATATTGCTTGGATCAAATTGTGAATTTTTGTACAGGAAATTCTACCGCCCCCTGTAATGGGGCCTCCATCCCCAGATATTCTAGGTGACTTGCTGGGCAGTCAGAATCATCACACACCAGTCCTTAATCAGCAAGGCCATTCGTCCCCCATACCAGCATTCCAGCAGCCATCCCCTTCGGAGTTCTTCAGAGTCAAGTCTCCAATTGGTGAGCATAATATCTGCATCTAGTAACATAATGTTAATGAATCTCAGTACACATTTGTGCTTCATAATGTCTATCTGATAGACAATTTGCTTATAAGCTATTCTAAGTTTCAGTTATCCACTTGAGGCATGCAAATTCTTCAAATTAGTTAACACTCAGTTCCCATTCGCTGCATGTAAAAGATCGTTAAGTTAGGGCTGCCACGATTGTTTTTTCTCCAGCTGCTCCAGTGGCCACGCCTAGTATATTAGGGAATATACTGTAGAAGTAGGAATTTCCCTTGGACGATGTAAGTAGCATATACTCTAACTGTAAATGTGGAGTGATTCATGAAATCAGAGTTGGGTTGCCAGTCAAATTTAAAGTGGAGGATTACAGCTGTTTGGTTGTCTGAAGATACTTTGAGGTGTTAGCAGGAGAGAAAAAAACTCTTGAGATTCAGTTCAGTTATGGTCAAAACTGTTTCCACTACAACTACCATCAAAATGGCCAGGTTAACCTGCCCCGTTTTTATTTTATAGGTTATCCCCAAAATTCCACCCACATTCAAGATCACTATCAAGGACTGCCACTGTCAAAAAACGTATCTCCTATTCCACAGGTAGGTGGTGTCAGTCTTTGGTCAGTATTTTTGACCAAATGTGGAATTCAGTCTGCTTATTTTCAATGGCTTAAAATATTTTTTGATACGGTAAAATTTGAGTTTTTTCGTTCTGTTGATCCTGGAACAGAATGGAGGGATTTAGTGCAGCACAGTACAGGCCTTTTGTCCCATAATGTTGGGTTGGCCTTTTAGCCTACTTTAAGATCAATATAACTCTTCCCTCCCATGTAGCCCTTCAGTTTTCTTTCATCTTTCATCAATGTGCCTATCTAAGTGTTTCTTTAATGTCCTTAATGCATCTGCCTCTACCACCAATATGTTCTATGCACCTATCACACTTTTAGAAGACAAAATCTACCCCAGACATGTAGCATTTACTAAATGGGCTAAAGGACTTGTTTCCTTATGTAGTGCTCCTTCGTGTCGAAGGCATCAAACTCTCTCCATACCACTTTTTCAAAAGTAATGGACTTGAATTTGAGTCCTAACTTCTGGAATTGCTACTGGAGAGGCATGTTGGTGCAAACCCAGAGATGCTTCCTCATCACTCCAGTGATCTAGGTTCAATCCTGTACTTGTAAGCTTTTTCCTGGATCCACTTGAAATTGGTAGGTTAATTATCTGTTCAAAATTGAGTGATGGAGCCTGGAGGAAGTTGCCAGGAATGTGGGGTGAATAAAATGGAAATGGTACAAGATTAAACACAGTTTGTTTAGATTCTGTCTACTCTAGGGCTGTATCACTGGCTACTGTGGGGCTGGCACAAGAATTGCTTCCATGGTCACATCTGTTTAGTTTGTTTGATTTAAATACAAATACTCAAATTTGCTGATGGAAAGCTAGGAGGAAATATGGGTTGAGAAAGATGCAAGGAGAATTTGAGGGGAAACAGTTGAAATGAATGGATAAAGACACAGCAGAATGCAATGTATTTGAACTGATGCCATCCAAATTGTGAGCCAGTAGCTATCTCCTGATTTAGTCCTTGATCTAATAGGCTGATAGTCCATCCCAACTGGATATGCGACAGGGAGCCATGGAACGGCTTCCTTTTGCGCAAGATCTGCATGTGCCTGGTGGGGAAGTTTACCAACCTGGATTTGGGAAAATCCACCACGAACACAGGGATAGCTACAGTGTCAGGTATGGGTCTTCAAGTTGAAGCTTTGCTATAGATGAAATGTATTTACTGATCTGATTTATAACTGATCTGCTAATCTAAGTTAGAATTTGTAATTAAACTTTAATATGTCAATTAGTTTCATATAAAGACTGAGTATATCTTTAAGCTAGGATTTTTTCTAACTTTCAATTTGCTAAAGGGGCTGTTTTCTTTATAGAAACTGTTTTCATTGACTCTGAAGGGGGAAAGCTTGCAGAGCTTTGGAAGGAGTAATTAAGAGGGACTAAATGGGTAATAGTGATTTGAACATGACAGCTTCCTTTAATATTAAAGTTATATAATTGAGTGATCCATGTGATCTGAGGTATTCCTGACTGGAGTCTGCAGACTGCTGCACTAAGCAACAATGTGATCTCTATTCTTTAACAACCTCTCCGATTTTAGGCAGCAGCGAATTCGTTCACCTGGGCCACCTAGTCAGCATAGATTGAATGCAGCATCACCATCACAGGCCTCCTCATTCACAAACATGGTAAGAATCACCAGTAGACTTGAGGGAATGTGATTGTATTGTTAGGTAAAACAGCTCAGAAAAATTAGAACTTTTTTTGAGAAAGCAGATATCTTGTATGACATGTGGCACCATCACCACTGCTCTTGTCAAACTCTAAACCTTGGCATATAGAATGTTTAGTTCTGAGTTTTATAAACCAAATCATACTTGACAGATTTTTTTCCGTACAGCATTTATTGTCAAATGAAAAGCAGTAGATACAACATTAAGACAAAGTTTGTTGCAAGTTAAAGAAGCTTGGATCAAAAGTTCAACTTGTTTGAAGCAGAGACTGCATGAATGTTTTGGGTTGAGAATAGAGGTGAAAGGAAGGTTTGATATTGGAACCACACATTGAAGGTAGATCAAGCCAAATGTTTCCAGGTTGTAATTCTCCCTTTGTCTTTTTCCCACACATGGAGCTTTCTCCATCATTCACTCCTACCTCAGTAATTCGAAAGATGTTTGAAAGTAAAGACAAGTTCAAGGATGGGAAGGAAACTCATCCAGTGAAGGACCTTGTGGAGGATAGACATGGCCTAATGGAAGGTATTAGAAGCTTTAAATGCATTATTTGTCATTGCCATTTAATGTATGTTTATCCTTGTACCCATAAGGCACACGGAAAGCAAATTGAGTGGTGGGAGTTTGTTACTGTACTTGTAGCTCATCAGTTAGTTGGTAGGCTCCGCTTTCTTTGAGCCTGTTTGTTTGCCCTGTTAAAATCAATACCTACTAATAACCCAATAGAAGTGAAGCAGTAATACCACATGCTGGTTGAAATGGGGTGGGGGGGGGGTGGGGGAAGAGAAACAGATGAAACTTAATGCTGAGCATTGCTATATTCTAAGTAGTGTGGACCCAGAGTTGCAATTCCAAAAGGTGCAAGAATTTGTGTGGTGGTGGGCAGGATTTATGGAGTTAATTGGAGAGGGAGAGGCACATAACAAATCACTGGAGTTTAAAACTTCCTTTTAAAAATAAATAAATAAATAAATATAAAACAAATACCCAAGGGCAGGGTTCACCAGCAAGAAAGTCACAACTCTATTAATGCTTGGTTTGGCTATAACTGTGATCATCATACTAGGGTGTAAAGTGCTTTAGATTGCAGAAGGAAATGTCCAAAATGGAGGATAAATAGACTGCAGATGTGGGACATCTGAAAGCAGATGTGGAGAGGGGAAGCATTAACAATCTGAATCCATTTTTCAGTACTTCGACCTGAGCATTTTTAATCTAAACATAAGGGACATGGTAATTTACTTGTACTGGAGAACAGCCCTTTTGGCCCACCATATCTGCCTCATCCATGATGCTAGTCTGCCTTCACGTAATCCATATCCATCTATTCCTCGTCTTTCTGACCAAATGCCTCTTAGCTGTTACTGTATCCACTTCTGCCGCCTTCCCTGGTGGTGTAATCCAGGCTCTTACCACTCCATAACCTACAGTATTTATATTTGCATCCTGGAGGAAAAAGACCATCTCGAGTATGCCTCATTTTTATGTACTTGAGTTGTCCCTTGGCTCTGGATCCAGAGAAAATAATCAAAGGTTGGCCAACCTCACTTCTAATACATTCCAATCCAGGTAACATACTGGTCAACCTCTTCTGCACTCCCTCTAAAGCCTGCACAGACTTTCTGTAGTTACGGCGAGCAAAACCGCACACAGTACTCAATGCAACTTAATCAAAGATATATGTGTCATAGGTACACATTGGTATGTAAATCAATCCACAGCTCCCTGAAAGCAGCAAAGTCCCTCTAAATACTTGCACCATTTCACATTTGTATGGTGACTTGTGGAAAGAGGTTGGAGTTGGTAATAATCATGAAAGCATAGTTACAAATTACAAACGTTTGTATTTCCATTGAATGACAGGGCATTGAAGACAAAAGAACAAAGGGATATTGAACTTTCTGTACACTTGCATTGCCGATCTATTTGCATGTATAATGGAAATTACAATTGACTGCCATCTAGAAAGGATTATATAATGCATGATGGGCCTTTTATACTATAACTGCTGTCATTAATATGGGTTTTGTTTTAAAAACCTAAAGCACAAGTTTAAGTTCAACTTTTTATTGCTTCACCTTTGCAGGCCATTTGTCACCTGGTTCTCAACAGGAAAACACAAATCGAGGAGCATCTCCTATAGGAGGGGCAAGGTCAACGTACCACAGGTCTGCATGTACAACTCCTCAGTTAAACCAGATGCGTTTCACAAAAGACCAAGACTATAGACCTAGATCTACAGGAAGGAAAACTCCAACTGGGGCTTCTCCAGTTCCTGGGTCTTCATTTCCTCGACTCATTTGTCCTCTATCCCTCATGTCACATGTACCACTTGTGCGTCAGTCTCCTCACTTGCCTCCTGGGGTAGTTCAGAGGATGCTGGCACAAAGCAGTTCACCACAACAGCTACAACCAGCATTACTTCATGCAGGTGAGTGCAGAGCAATTCAGTGTTTAATCTTAAATCATGGCTATAGAATTGGATTAAGTAATTTTTTGGTAGGAGAACATGGAGGTGCTTTTCTGTTCATCCTGGTCTAAGTTGGAGAAACCTGAGAGAAGAACGGCACAGTAGTCTAGTAGTTGGTACAACTATTTACGGTGCAGGCAGCCTGGGTTCAATTCCCACTGCTGCCTGTAAGGATTTTGTATGTTTGTATGTTGCCACGTGGGCTTCCTCTCGGTGCTCAGATTTCCTCCCAGATCCAAAGACCCACTGGCGTACAGGCTGTAAATCATCCTGTGATTAGGCTAGGATTAAATTAGGGATCACTTGAAGGGTCTATGTGCTGTATCTCAATAAACAAATAAATATTGATGATATACTGGAAACACTATACGTGTCTAAAATGTTTGGTCTGAATGTTTCCTATGAAAGTAAGCTATCAAATTGACCTAAATGTAATTTGGGTGAATTCATAACTTCATAAAATTTTTAATAACTTCAGATTATTCAGCCCATTGAGTGTATAACTAACCATTCTCATTTTTATTCTCTCAACTGCACCCTAACTTTCTACACGTGGCAGTTTACAGTGGCTAGTTAACCTGCCAGCACTTTTGGAGATGGTGGGAGTAACCAAAATGCTGCAGTCAAACTGTAGCTTTGTTACATCTCATAGCTGAGCAGACTCGTTGGGTCAAATGACCTAATTCCGCTTATGTTTTATGGTTTAGATTAGGTATTCCTTAAAATTGTAAACTAGTCAGTGGTTTGCTTGCATTTCTTCATCTAATTCTTCAGTAGTACATAATTGATTTGCTATAGAATACAATTGGAATTGACTTCACACTAATTTCACATTACAACTGAGGAAAACTTGTAAACCACTTTGAACTACACATCTATAAGAAAAGTACTCAGAAAGTAAGTTAGTCTGCCACAATGAAGCCACACTCCTGTCGCAGGAGCAAGACCTCATGGGTAGCCTCCAGCCGAAAGGCATTAAAATTAATTTCTCTAACTTTTGGTAATTTCTCCCTCTCACCATTTTCTTTTTCACCCATTGGGCTGTATCTTAAATAATAAACCACAGTATAGGAAGGAGATAGAGACATGGTGTTATATCAAATCTTCCCTCAATGTCAGCAAAATAAGAGTTGCTCCCTCCCTTCAGGGGAGGGGGCAGTGCATGTGCTTCAGTTTACATCAACGTTGCTGAGGCTGAGAGCATAAGTGCTAGGAGTGGACATCAATATCCTGTCCTGGTCCAACCACACAGACATCATAGCCAACAAAACTCACCAGTGTGTCCATTTCTTCAAGAGCCTAAAGCTTCATATGTCTTTGATCTTTTAAATTAATACACTATAGAGAGCATTCTATCCCAATGCATTATGGCTCTGCACATGACTAAAACTTAAGTTATGGACACACCTCAGCATATCACAAATACTAGCCTTCCCTCCTTGGACTGCTGTACTTCTCACTACCTCAATAAAGCAGCCAGCATAATCAAAGAATCCTGCCCAATGCAAATATATATTTTTTATCTTTCCTCTTCTATCAGGCAGAAGATATAAAAACCTTAAAGCGCATGCCACCAGGCTCAAGAATATTAAATAATTCCCTAGTGTAATAAGATTAGATTTGACCTCTCAATTTGCCTTGTTTATAGCTTTGCCCCTTAGTTGCTTTCTTGTACTGTACTGTCTTTGTAGCTGTTATTCTGATGTTTTGCCTTGTTCTCCTTCAATGTACTGTATAACTAGATCTGAATGAACAGTAATGCAAGATGAGCTTTTCAGTATCTCATGTGTGGTGGGGGGGGGGAGAAGAGAGAAAACCACACCCAAACTAAGAAATGAGGAAGCTTTGTGAACAGAAGGCTGGAGCACATGAAATGTTGATCTCGGATGGAGGGGAGTCACTCCAATGGCAACCCTAGGTATTGAAAGTTTATGCTAGTTGGGGATTGGATTGTCAGCTTCCTTGGTTGAGGTATCTGGGGCATTAAACTAAAATTGCATTTAATTTGTTTACCAATTCAAAATGATACTACTTAAACTGTTTTAATAGTATTAGCAAATGATAGCTAATCTCCATGTGAGAATGCTGCTTAATATTCTGCTATTGTTAAGCATTGAAATGAGCCTGAACTCTCCAGTAAATAGTGGCATATACAAGAATTGCAAGCAGCTCAGAAACCAACTTGTCTCCCAAATCTTTTGTCAGGTATGTTTCAGTCGGGTGTGGATCTATCACATTTGCAAAGCCTTCCTCCAACTCTCCTTGGACAGACTTTCTACCCTCTTCCAGCAAGTGGCCTCCCTCTCCTGAATCCTCGAGCTGCAATCTCTGCAGCACAGGTTCAGGCATCTGGAACATCCCTGCAGCATCTGGCCATGATAAGACAAGGTAATAAATTCAAATTACATTTGAAGCTTCAAATCTTTATCATTGAAAGATCACTCACATTGGTGGTAAATCTTATCTGGTTGGAAATTGTGAGGAAGGCTGCTAGATTGTTTGAATTTGATTGTGAAGCTGTCCATTTGACTTTTGTCCCTCAAGAAGGAAGGCAGGGAATGTGATGGTTGCTCTTGACCACTGATCCTAACTCCTAGATCCTTGATCTAGAGAAGCTGGACACTTAAATGTTATGACTATTTGGATTTTTGAGTTGAAGATTGGTAACAATGAAGCATCTTGTTACAGCCCATCTGGTGCACTGATCTTGTAAGGATGTTTACCATGCTCAACATGTTTAGCATTTGAATCCAAACCTAACTGTGCTTCATCAAATTCCCTTTGAAGTGAGACACTTGAGGATAGAACTGAATTGCATTGAAGACTCCTGCAATGTATGTTGAAGACAGTCTGTACTTTTGCTTTATTGGTCAATCAATGGAACATAACTACTGTTATTACAAAGCACTTGCATTCTAACCTGAGTGCTATTCAGTTAGAGGCTTTTTGTCAGGGCTGCAGGGCTGCTGTTCCCAGTCTCTCCAGCCTTGGTCTGAACTGGGCTCAAACTGAATTAGATAAAAGTGCTGTTCTTGGCATCAAGGCAGTATTTGAGTTTGGATCAGAGCATTGGTAACACTGAGATCAATAGACATCTAGTGGAAATGTACTAATGGTGGTCAGAGTGCTATAGGTAGCTTATGCAGACCCAGGCCATCAATGCAAGAGTTCCTCACAGACCAATGGACTATTTATCTTCAGTGCTGCTTCAATATCATGGTCTGAATATAATGAGTGTGTTTGCTTGTGTGACTCAATTCCATTTGCTGCTTGTTAAATGCTGTTGGTGGATGCACGCAGAAGGGTCCAGACAAATTCCCACAGTGTCTCCAAGATTCTAATCACCTGTTGTCATTGACATTCAATCAGTTACCTTTTGGATCCCTACTACTAATCTGGGTGGGTTTCTAGGGGAGATTCCCCAAGTCGGCCAGAGGTTGGGTCTTCTATGCCATAGTCTTTACACCAGCTCGAAGATGCAAACAAATTCATGGAGTAGATACTCCCCATGTACCTGATGTGTAGTTCTAACACAAGTTTGAGACACTTTACACCTAATTATTTTTCTTCTAACAGTGTTGCAGTCACCAAGTACAAGTGGCCAAGGACCTGGAGCACATCTACACCTGAACCAGCCGAATTCAACACTGCAACCTCTCCATCAGAGAAGTGGATCCCCTGTCAATCTCTCCAAGTGGTTTGGCAGTGATGTCCTTCAACAACCATTGCCATCTATGCCTAGTAAAGTGATCAGTGTGGATGAACTTGAACTCCATCAGTAGAAATGTGGCAAAGTAAAATGTATGAAAAGATGGGAGTTTTTAAGAAGGGAGCTGCAGGCATCAAAATACTAGGGGAGTGGTCCGGAAAGTGGATTTGTTTGTTACCCAATGTTTCCTGAGCCCCTTGACTGGAAAAAGTGCTACTTGGGAGTAACTAAACCCAACAGTAAGATAAGTGGAGGAAAACTTGATCAGTTGATCTGTGGCAAATGCCTGTCTGGGAACACTGGATACTTTAAGGATCCAGTAAACTCTCTTATAGAAGAAAAAAGTGATTTTTTTTTTTTTTTGGAGGGGCTTTACAATTGTAGGCCACCATGAGAATTGTATAGACCTTGTGTACAGAAACTTGTGTAAAATAACATCTGTACATATGCAGTGGGAGACTGTACATAAAAATGCTGGAAGGATGAATGCAATGACTTGTAAACCAGTTTTGCTGAAATTTTGTATCTTTTGTGCAATTTTGCAGCATGAATATTTTTAATTTCCAATGCACTACATGGTTCCTGAGCAGGCCTGTGAACATTGACCAGTAGGTAGTAACTGAGCAGACAACTCTGTACTGGGAATATTGTGTATATACTAGATTTGAATTAATGCTGGTAGTAGCAAATGGAAGAAAACACTGTAAACTTTTTTGTTGAAAAATCTAGGTCAGATTGGATCCAGTTGATTGTTATGGGGCTAGGACCCAAGTCTTCAGCATCAAGTCATCCGTGGTCATCTGGTTGATTCTGATGTCCATAAAGACCGTTTGGGTTGAATTGGGGTGGGGTGGGGGGGGGGGGGGGGAATGTAGGCTTGAATTTGTAACTTTCATTTTGCAAAAAGATGGCTGAGTGAGTTGTAAATTTGCTTACCATTTGGGCACAAGCCCCTCAGCACCCATAAGATGTTGCCTCTAGTGTTCAGGAAGTAGTGTGGTTTCTTGTGCCTTTTTTTTTTTCTGTGGCTAAAAAGGTTATTTTCTCCTCCCTCTCCCAAACCAATTTAATGTACTGTCCCTTCTGTACACAGTAAAGCTCTGCTTTGCATTGTTCAGTAATGTGACCCATGACTGCTGGAATTCATTGTTTTAGGGAAAGGAAAGCACAAAGATTTTCAAAAGGATAATAAAATATGAATTCAATGTTAAGCTTCCAATTAATGAAGAAAAATTCTCCCAAAATGTATCTTTTATTTAGAATTACAGGGAGTGTCATAGAAATTGGTTCTATGACAAATCAGTATTTAAGTTTGTCTATCCATCTGAACTACAGATCTATGAATACTTCTATGTTTACACAATTTGAAATTCCCCTGCACAAGAATATAATATAGGGCATGGATTGTGATAATTGACAAATTTTCCTTTTGATTATGTATCTTGCCTCTATTCTAGTATTTTAATGTTAGTATTTATTAACATCAAATAGCAACCAAGTACACAGCACTCTCTCATCAGATGCTCATGATTCAAAAATTGCTTACAACTGTGGAAAGGATACTGATTCTCTTCAACAGAGCCATAGGATTGCCACCAACCACCCTAGGTGGATGCAAACATAGACTTGTAGTACAATACCCTAATATTGTAAGCTCCACATACAGGCTATCAATTGTACTGCTAAAGATTTGCAGAATGGACTTGTTTCTCTAATGCAAAGCTTTGTCTAATCAATCCCAGTGGTGCTTGCACAATGCAGTAAACACATTGGACATGTTACCAATAATACTACACAAGATTCTTTATAGGTTGGTCAACTACAGGTGTCATTTTCTCTACTTTCCTTGCCCAATTCTCTCATTGCAGATTACTGGGTAATAAATCTGAACTAGGAGTTTCCATATTCAGTGGTCACTTCATTTGATATGAGCTGCCAAGGTCTTAACACATTTATCCATGACTAAAAACCAACTTGTTCCAACATTGAATTGTATTTAACATCACTTGCCTTTCTATAGTTGTGGTTAGTTCAAGATTTCATGTTTACATCCATGGTATATTAAACAGCTCAAGCCAGTGGAATCAGAGGCATGGTGGATAATTAAAGTTCACGGTAACTTTTTTATCCTGCTAAGAGCACTGCCTTGAAATGAGTGCTGCATCATTTTGCCTCAGAGTAGGAGGAGGCCATTTTGCCCCCTGTTGGTTGTTCAATATTATCAATACTGGCCTCAGTTCATCCTCATAGTAATTACCTATGCCTCATTTCTTTAATCTTTCATCAATTTGTATCCAACTCCACTAGCCTCAAGACAGATTTTCAGTGGTTGACTGCTCTTGAAGAAATTTCACATTGTTTTTAAATTGCTGTCTTGTTAATATAGCTATGCCCCCTTGTATGAGAAACATCAGGTTTGATCCTGTCAAACCCATGAGCTGCTTGTATGTTGGAAGATCACTTCATTCTATTCTCTTTATAGGACAACTCTCCCATCCTAGGGGTTAGCCTGGTAAATCTTTTTAAATACCTCAATTTTTAACAAAAGGAACAAAGCTCCATGGTATTTCAGATGAGGTGTTGTCCACACCCTGTACAACTGTAACTGAACCTCCCTATTCTTATTCAACCCCTTTGTAATCATGGCCAACATGCTATTACCTTAACTGTTCTTTGAACCTGCTTGCTAATCTGTGTGCTACAGCACTTCAGTTCTTCTGAACATTACTCATTTGGGGGAATCTCCATTTTGAGTTTCTGCCCTTTGATTCCTTACACCCTAGTATTATAGGAAAGACACTAGCATGGGTTGAAAATTAACTGACTGGAAGAAGGCAAAGTATGGGAATAAAGAGGGCCTCTTCTGGTTGGCTGCTGGTGACTAGTGGTCTTCCTCTGATGTTCAATAGTTCCATTTTAATATCAGATTGTATACAATGTACAACCTGAAATGTTGGGACTTCATGTTATGCTAGTCATTTGGAGGACAGAACTGATGACTTGGTGGCCAAATTTGCAGATCAGAGAAGGGGAAGTTAGTGTTCTGGAAGCATGGAGTCCGCAAAAAGACTTGAACAGGTTAGGAGAATGGACAGACAGGTGGCAGATGGAATACAGTATAGGGAAGTTATGATCATGCACTTCTGTGGAAGGAACAAAGTGTAGACTTTCCTAAATGGAGAACAAATTCAAGGTGCAAAGGAATTTGGAAACGTAGGATTCTCTAAAAGGTTAACTTTCAGATCTTGTTTGGTAAGGAAGGCAAATGCAATGTTGCCATTCATTTTGAGGGGGCTAGAATATAAAAGCAAGGATATAATGTTGAGGCTGTATGAGACATTGAGAATTGAGAGTAATTATTGGAGCCCCCTTAACTAAGAAGGGATGTGCTGACATTGGAGAGGATTCAAAGGAGGTTCATGAGAATGATCCTGGGAATGAAAGGGTTAATGTGTGAGGAGCATTTGATGGTTCTGGGACTGTATGTGCTGAAGTTTAGAAGAATGAGGGGAGATTGTGTTGAAACCTATTGAAAAGCCTAGACAGACTGGACATGGTGAGGATGTTTCCTATAGTGGGCACAGCCTCTGTATGGAAGGATATCCCTTTACAGCAGAGATGAGGAAGTATTTCCTTGGCCAGGGGATGATGAATCTGGAATTTAGACAGTTGTGGAGGCCAAGTCATTGGGTATATTTAAAGCTGAGGTTGATAGGCTCTTAAATAGTCAGGGTGTCAAAGGTTACTGGAAGAAGGCTGGGGAATAGGGTTGAGAAGGATATCAGCCATGCTGGGATGGCAGAGCAGACTTGATGGGCCAAATGGCCTAATTCTTGCCCTTGCCTTTTGGTCATGTAAGTACATGATCTTATACTTCCCCCACCTTAAACTCCATTTGCCAGAGTTTTGCATCAGTTGATCTGTATCCTGTTGTGTAATCTCAATAGTCAGAGCATTACAGTACAGAAGCAGGCCCTTGCCACCATCTGGTCTGGGCCAGGCTGATTTCCTACCAAATCCCATCTACTTGCACCCAGACCACAAGCTCTCCAAACCCCTCTCTTCCAAACTTAATGTTACAATTGAACCTATATCTAGCACTTCATTCCACACCCTCGCTATTCTGATTAAAACTGTCGTCTTCACAACATGCCATTCCATTTTCATTGCAGCAGGAAACTTGGAAACCTTGTAGTTGGAAGCCCCAAGCTTGATTGCAGTGGTAAAGAATGTCACACCAAGAACTAATTCCCTAAAGCATTCCACTACTTCATTCTTCCAGCTTGAAAGACACCAAAAACTTAGAAACAATGTTTTTATATATGAAGTGCTGTTGACACTTGTACCTTTTTAGGATTTCAGTTTATGCACCAGTCTCTTATGTGGCACCTTCTCACATGCTTTAGAAAATGAAATGCCTTGCCTCTGTGACCCCTGGCAGTAGGAATATCTTCATCTAGAGTTTTGTAATAATGTGCTCATTCTTCAATGAATGTAAGAAACTAGAGGTAGGAGTTTGGCTACTTGGGACTGCTAACTGCCATACTATTCCATTTGATCATGGCTGTTCTGCTACTTCTCCAAAGCAATTTAATAATGTATCCAACTCCTCTTTACATTTCTAAATGATCTAACTTCCACAACCCTCTAATATGTTCCTGTATTGTGCCAATTCTAAATGATTACCCTCATTTGAAATTATCCTACTAATGGTGAAATCTACCCTGTCACACACCTTAGGATAGTTTGTTTCAGTATGATCACCTTTGTTAACTCCACATATAGATCTGATTTCTGTAGCTGCCTGTGATGGGTCAGCCCTCTCATCCCACGAATTAGTCTAGTAAATTTTCATAAAACATAGAAAACCTACAGCACATTGTAGGCCCTTCAGCCCACAATGGTGTGCCCAACATGTACTTTAGAAATTACCTCTGGTTATCCATAGCCCTCTTTTTCTAAGCTCCATGTGCCTACCCAGGAGTCTCTTAAAAGACCCTATTGTATGTGCAGAGGGGAGAAAACTTATTCCTGACGACATCTCTGTACCTACTTCCAAGCACCTTAAAACTGTGCCCTCTTGTGTTAGCCATTTCAGCTCTGTGAAAAAGCCTCTATCCACACAATCAATGCCTCTCATCATCGTATACACCTCTATCAGGTCACCTCTCATCCTCCGTCGCTCCAAGGAGAAAAAGCCAAGTTCACTCAACCTATTCTCATAAGGCATGCTCCCCAATCCAGGCAACATCCTTGTAAATCTCCTCTGCACCATTTCTATGGTTTCCACATCTTTCCTGCAGTGAGGTGACCAGAACTGAGCACAGTACTCCAAGTGGGGTCTGACCAGGGTTGTATAAAGCTGTAACATTGCCTCTCACTTCTCACTCAAACTCAATTCCACTGTTGATGAGGGCCTTCGCTGTATACCTTCTTAACCAGAGTCAACCTGTGCAGCTGCTTTGAGTGTCCTATGGCCTAAGATCCCTCTGATCCTCCACACTGTCAAGAATCTCACCATTAATACTGTATTCTGCTATCATATTTGACCTACCAAAATAAACCACCCACACTTATCTGGGTTGAGCTCCATCTGCCACTTCTCAGCCCAGTTTTGCATCCTATCTGTGTCCCTGACAGCCCTCCACAACACCCCCAATTTCTTTTGGACTGATTCCAGTGTTAGTATATTCTTTCCAAAATGATGACAAGCCTTGTTGTTCCAGTCATTCTATCTATCAGACAGACAGACATACTTTATTGATCCCGAGGGAAATTGGGTTGTTACAGCTGCACCAACCAAGAATAGTGTAGAAATATAGCAATATACAAGAATAGTGAAGAAATATAGCATATTTGCTATATATACCAGCTACCAGCCAAGAAGTTCTGGTAATCCATTGCTGCACACCACTGTTGTAAGACAAATCTTTCCTTGTGAGCCCAAAACTGTACAGCATACTCACTGATATCTCCTGAAGACTGAATAATTCACTGATGATCCTGTGCAGGTTATTAACCACCTACATGCTCCTGCCCACCAATAGTTTGCCTCCATTTATCCACATTATACTGTATCTACTATTTATTTGCCCACCTGTCCAAATTGCAGTTGTGCCTCTCTGCATCTCATAGCTCATTGTTCCTTAGCAGCATTGTTTCAGCCACAATCTTGGGGTTTATTGTGCTTAATTCCTTCATGAAAATCAATAATAGAATTTCTGAATACCAGCATTCCAAGTACTGAACTCTAGTCACTGTCTGCCAATTGGAAAAGGAATTGTCTATACCTTGTTAGCTATGGACAAGCCTGTTTTATTTTTGTGCCAAACAGTAATAAGCCATTGACATGTGTACCTTAAATTGTTGCTACTGCCAACTCTTCCACACGGTACAGTTTCCATTTTTTTAGTTTCATGCACATAATGGTTTATCATATATGTTGCTCCCCTGAAGGGCCCTTAGACAAAAATTTTTATTATTTTTTTCCTAAACACAGTTCCAGGTTAGCTTGGTCTCCAGTTACTTCATCAATGTATTGGTCCAGAAAGTCATCCTGTATCCACCCAGAACTTCTAATTTGATTAATCCAATCTGTGTGCTATTACAATTGTTATCTTTAATTGTATTTTCTACAAGGTTCTCCATTATCTAACATTATCACTACTGTTTATGGGGTCTGTGTATTAATGTTTATAAACTGGTGAGAACATATACCAGTTTATAAACCACATTGTTAATCTCTGGTATTTGATTTAAAAGAACATTAGGTATGTTACAATTCAGAAATAGTTTGTCTACAACTGTAGATAGAACACATTACTAATCTTTTGAAACTTGCTTTTGCCAGTCTCTGTATTGGCACGATAGTGATCAGTCTGAAGGCTGATCAACAATGGACCTGCGCCACAAGTCTCTTAGGAAGAGGTAAGAAGCAATTCATGGAGGTTTTGATGAATTTTATTCCCAATTTGGTCATGTTAACTGTCCCTTAAAACATAACTTCCACGAACATATCAGATATTAAGTATGACCCTCTGACTCTATGCTGAATTTGAATGTTCTCACAAACTACACTCAGTGGCCATTTTATCAGGAACACCTGTAACAAAGGAACAATTGTCTGATTTGATATTTCCATTATATGGCAGCAACTCAATAAATAAAAGCACGTAGACATTGTCAAGAGGTTTAGATGTTCAGACCAAGTATCAGAATTGTGAAGAAATATGATCTAATTGATTTTGACCATGGAATAATTGTGGGGTGGTTTGAGTATCTCAGAAACTGCTGAGTTGGGATTTTCATGCACAACAGGCTCTAGAGTAGCGGTTCAGAACTGGGGGTCCACGGCAAAAAGGGTGGGAACTCCTGCTCTGAGAACGGGCAAGAAACAAAAAAAAACATCTAGGAGTGCCAGTTCTGTGGACAAAAATACCTTGTTAATGAGAAGTCAGAGGACAATGACCAGGCTGGTTCAAGCTGACAGGAAAGTGATAGTAACACAAATAACCACCCACTACAACAGTGGTGTGCAGAAGAGCATCTCTGAACGCAGAAAATGTTACTGCAAAGTGGATGGACTATAGCAGCAGGTGACCACACTATTCCACTACTGTACCTAATAAAGTGGCCTCTGAGTGTATTTTCCCCAGACTCCGAAATTGCAACCCCTTTCAAGCCTGATTTGTCCAAGCTCTGCTTGCTTCATATTTTCAGTTATTCCTATTATAACTAACACAACAAATGGTCCATTTAATGTATTTCTACATCTTTTTGTTATTGGATTTAACACATAACCTGCTTTTTCCAAAATTACTTTTGCAGCATGCTTTCTTTGAGTATTCCAAATCAATACATTTTCTTTGCTGGGCTCTGGAACAATATCTTCATGTGTTGAAACTACCTTAACAGTTTCAAATGTGGCTTTGGAATAGAAGGGCAAAATGATGGGTGATACAGTAATCGTATTAGCTTTCCTTGGCGTAAATTAGGTTGATAAACCAGCTTTGATTCTCTTGCCTGCAGAGATGTGATCTGAAATATATACCAGAAGAAACAGCTTGCCTTTTCCTGAGTCTTGTTTTATTACTGCTATATAACTGCAAGACATACTGATATTACTTTTGCAAGTTACCATAGAAATTTATCCACTATTTATTGTGGATATCAATTCTATATCTAAAGAATCCAATCAACTTGTTAAAAAACTAGTCGTTAATGGAACATTTCAGTTAAAACAAAGTACACTGCTTCAGGCATCCAATTTTCAGTCACAGTATTTCCTATTTTTTAACATTCCAGTAAAGCCCCTTCACATTGCTCCCAAATTTATCTCAAATATTTCTGAAACTGCAACACCAATTGGAATCTAATTCCTCATTAAGGTTTACCATTATGGCCTTTGAATTCTGTGCCACTGAACTTGTTTTTTTAAAATAACCTTTACCTTAATAACAGTGAACTTCCTTGGAGACTTTTGCCAGATTTCTTGTGTGGCCATTTGGGGAGGGAGGGAGGGTCTGGTACTGAGCCTGCAACTCAGGAAGATGAATTCACTTATGAGTGGATGAAACACTTTGGCCATAGTCCCCATGGATTGTTTCTAAATAAACTATTGATGCCAACATTCCTGAGATTCAACCATTTTGACACTTAGGTGCTGTCCTCATACACAAAGTACAAGGTAGTGAATGATAGGATTGAATATCTTGCACCTTTTCCTGAATCCTATCCTCTAACCATTATACTTCAGCCATCTAGAACTTTACTCAATCTCTCTATCCCCGCCCCCCCCCCCCCTTTTTCTTAGCTGGCTTCCTCCGTTTATGCAGCTTAATGAAACTGCCTTCTTACAATGTCAAGGGTTAATCTGCTCTCTTCTACATTCGGCATCCTATGCATGCTTTTCTATACTTCCTGGAGTTACAGGTCTTTAGATAGTTCTAAAACAACTAATTCTGAACCCAAATATACTACCTAATTACTGCTAGTTAGTAAATTGATTGTATTTCTTAAGAGATTCCCCCCCACAGGGAATGCTTGTTTTATAAATGTTTTACAAGGATTATCAGTAGCCTATGCTGCAAGGTTTAAGCTGATAAGAACAAGAATATTTGTGGAAAGTAAACTCCAGAACATTTGAGCACCCTAAAGGGAATGTATGTACTATAATGTCTGGCAACATTAAATACTGCCTGCTACCTTCCCCACGCCACCCTCCATGATGAAATGGCAGATTAACAAGCATAGTTACTATTCTACAGGGCCCTTTTTTTAAAAAAAAGTTTCTTTTCCATATACCAGACACAACTGTAACTTCACTTAAATCAATGTACAGATTTGGATATGATAGTCAAACTAAACCATTAATTGCACAGAAAAGTCTAGATATTGATCTTTGATGCCCCTTATCCTACAAAGAAAAATCAGTGACCAAGTAGCCACTTAACTCATCAACGAACCTCTAGAGAGGAAAGCAACAAGAATTTTCAATTGAATTGTATGTCTTTAACCCACGCACCAAAAGACGCTATAAGAACATGATAGGTACTTATTTTAATAATGTCAAATCATTAGATGCAATCCTGTTGTCCCAATAATCTTTTATTGGCTGAATTATACACTTGTTGAAAGTCAAGAACCTTTTGTTTCTACATATGCAACTATTTTGGATGAAACCACTTTGGCTGCAGATTGAATAAAGGGAAGTACCAGACCCAATCACAACCTGAAGAGTTTCATGCACCATATGACAAAACACTGTTACCACCAAGGAGTTGTTTTAAGAAATGAACCTTGAAGAGTAGAAATCATGCTCCAGTTTACTTCTTTACTATCTGAATTACATCCTCATCTTCCAGCACATGGTCCTTGCCAACCTTCTGTGGATTATATTTCACAGACGAACCCCACACCAGAGCACTGTAACAGAAGATAAATAGCACTAATTTCATCATGCAGTCCTCAACTTGTGTCACATTCTTTATCAACCACCTTGGCTATGATAATTAAGGAAGTATTACTTACTATTTGAATTCCTTAATTAGGTTTTTATGAATTTTCATGCAGAAATCCTCAACTGTAGTTCTTCGATGTGGTAACACAACTGGGGAAGTGTAATCAGGTAACTGTCCCTTGGGTTTGGTGTAACTGCAATAATAAAATTTCAGTCCATTTAATATTTAAGAATCCCAACAAAAACAAAACAGCATTGGATTATTATTCCCATTCAAATGGTACCTACATACGAACAAGTTGCAAGTAATCCCATATTTTTTCCAAGAGATCATCAAAGTTCCAACGGTGATGCGCAGAAATTGGTACGCAGTGTGGTATTTTATAAATTATATCCAGCTCCTCTAAAGAGATCTGGTCTATTTTGTTCAGAACATATATGCATGGGATGTACACCCTGCAGTGGAGAAAATAGGACATTGAGTCTACAGATAAAGTTTCAACACTATCGCCACATGCAGTTACTTTAGTTGAAATTGTCTAGGTATTCATTTTAAAATTAGGTACTAGCTCTTAATATCCTAGATGTTCAGATAATAACTTTAGTACATAGTGCATTAAGTAATCCAAAGGAACTCAATAGATTTCAAATTGTAACATTTTACATAACTAAACATATTGAATATTGAAGAAACAGGAGTAGTCAATGGTAATAATGCATTAAATGTATATTATCTCTAGATTTTCAATCACTTAGATAATGATTCAGAGATTGCAAAACCAGAAGACAGAGCAGAATAGATTAGGAACAAAATTCACAGAGTGAAAATAAAAGGTTGATATTTGCTATGGTACAACAATCTGCCAGAGGAACTCAGGACATCAAGTAGCATATGTGGGCAGAAAGAAACTGTCAACACTTCAAAGTTCTGCATCATTTACTTCTTTCTGCAATATAGATCTCTCAGTCTTTATGCACCTTCATCCCCAACCAGGAAGGTCTTAAAGCCCTGCTTCATTCTAAACAAAGCTCAATCCTGGTGCATCATTTCAGTCTGAACCATCAACTATTCTTACCCCTCCCCCAACCACCAGTCCATATGCTGTTCAGCCCACTCTGTTTCCCCAGCAGATCCTGGTAGCTTCAGATTCCCTCATCCACGTTTGCACTGGTAGTTGTGCTCCACAGCTCATATTAACAATCTAAACACCAGAACATCATGTCTAAATTGCAGATAATATCAAATTAATGACTTGTAAATTCACTCAATTATACCGGCACATTAATGAAGAATATTAATAAACTAACCAATAGAGGTTGTACATGTTGGTAGTAAGAAGCGGGATACAGATTATTTATATGTAGATGGAGTCCATGTGAGGTACAAGAACAAAATGCTCTCAGATTGCAAGTACACCTGTCACTAACAGTGGACCACTAATTAAAATATCAATTCAAGCTGATTTTGAATTGATAGAGTTGCTCTACTGAAGAAGATAATCTTATGTTACAGGAGGATATTGATCAAATCATAAAATGGACAAACTAAGACAGATGGAACTTAATCCTGATAAGTGAGGCAATGGACTTTAGGGAAGACTAATATGGATAGGACATATACAATGAATGGTAATGCTTCAGTGAATACAAGACTAAAATCCACAAAGGCACATAGCAGTTAGAGTTGGAAAGTGTATGGTCATTCACTTTGGTGTAAGAAATAAATGGACAGATGGGGGGAGAATTCAAAATACAGAAATGCAAAGGGACTTGGGATCCTTGTGCAGGATACCCTAAAGAAGGATGGACAGGATTAAGGAAAACCCCAAGGCATTCTACAAGTATGTTAAGAGCAAGAGGATAAGGCGTGAGAGAATAGGACCAATCAAGTGTGACAATAGAAAAGTGTGTATGGTACCGGAGGAGATAGCAGAGATACTTAATGAGTACTTTGCTTCAGTATTCACTATGGAAAAGGATCTTGGCGATTGTAGAAATGACTTACAGCAGACACAAAAGCTTCAGCATGCAGATATTAAGAAAGAGCTTTTGAAAAGCATCAAGTTGGATAAGTTACCAGGACCGGACAAGATATACTGCCGGCTACTGTCTGAGGCAAGGGAGGAGATTGCTGAGCCTGTGGCAATGATCTTTGCATCATCAATGGGGACAGGAGAGGTTCCAAAGGATTGGAGGGTTGCGGATGTTGTTCCCTTATTCAAGAAAGGGAGTAGAAATAGCCCAGGAAATTATAGACCAGTGAATCTTACTTCAGTGGTTGGTAAGCTGATGAAAAAGATCCTGGAGGCAGGATTTATGAACATCTGGAGAGGCATAATATGATTACAAATAGGTAGCATAGCTTTGTTCAAGGCAGGTCATTACTTATGAGCCTGGTTGAATTTTTTGAGCATGTGACTAAACACACTGATGATGATAGGGCAGTAGATGTAGTGTATATGGATTTCAGCAAGGCATTTGATAAGGTATCCCATGCAAGTTTATTGAGAAAGGAGGCATGGGATCCAAGGGGAATGCTTTGTGGATCCAGAACTGGCTTGCCCACAGAAGGCAAAGAGTCATTGTAGACGGGTCATATTCTACATGGAGGTTGGTCACCAATGGTGTGCCTCAGGGATCTGTTCTGGGACCCCCTACTCTTCGTGACTTTTATAAATGACCTGGATGAAGAAGTGGAGGGATAGGTTAGTAAATTTGCTAATAACACAAAGGTTGGAGGTGTTTTGGATAGTGTGGAGGGCTGTCAGAGGTTACAGCGGGACACTGATAGGATGCAAAACTGGGCTGAGAAGTGGCAGATGGAGTTCACCCCAAATAAGTGTGAGGTGGTTCATTTTGGAAGGTTAAATATAATGGCAAAATATAGTAGGAACAGCAAGACTCTTGGCAGTGTGGAGGATCAGAGGGATCTTGGAGCGGGAGTCCATAGGACACTTGAGGCTACTGTGCAGGTTGACTCTGGTTAAGAAAGCATACAGTTCATTGGCCTTCATCAATCATAGGATTGAGTTTAGGAGCCCAGAGGTAATGTTGCAGCTATATAGGACCCTGGTCAGACCCCACTTGGAGTACTGTGCTCAGTTCTGGTTGCCTCACTACAGGAAGAACGTGGAAACCATAGAAAGGGTGCAGAGGAGATTTATAAGGATGTTGCCTGGATTGGGGAGCATGCCTTATGAGAATAGGTTGAGTGAACTCCGCCTTTCTTCCTTGGAGCGATGGAGGATGAGAGGTGACCTGATAGAGGTGTATAAGATGACGAGAGGCATTGATCGTGTGGATAGTCAGAGGCTTTTTCCCAAGGCTGAAATGGCTAGCATGAGAGGGCACAGTTTTAAGGTGCTTGGAAGTAGGTACAGAGGAGATATCAGGTTAAGTTGTGTTTTTTTTTTACAGAGAGTGGTGAGTGCTTGGAATGGGCTGCCAGCGACAGAGGTGGAGATGGATGCGATGGGGTCTTTTAAGAGACTCCTGGACAGATTTCTGGAGCTCAGAAAAATAGAGGGCTATGAGTAACCCTAGGTAATTTCTCAGCTAAGGACATGTCTGGGTCAGCTTTGTGGGCTGAAGGGCCTGTATTGTGCTGTAGGTTTTCTATGTTTCTACGTTCCTAAAGGTTAACCTCCAGGTTGAGTTGGTGGTGAAAGAGGTGAATGCAATGTTGGCATTCATTTCGAGAGGTATAAAATATAAGAGCAGGGATGTGATGTTGAGGCTCCGTAAGGCACTCGTGAGACCATACTTGGGAGTATTGAGTGCAGTTTTAGGCTCCTTATTTTAGAAAGGATATTCTGACATTGGAGAGGGTTCAGAAAAGAGTCACAAAAATGGTTCCAGGAATGAAAGGGTTACTGTATGAGGAATGCCTGGCAGCTCTTGGGCTGTATTCCCTGGAGTTCAAGAGAATGAGGGGGGAATCTCAAAGAAACATTCCGAATGTTAAAAGGCCAGAACAGGTTAGATTTCCCATGGTAGGGGAGTCTAGGACAAGAGGGCACAACTTCAGGATTGAAGGACGTCCATTTAGAACAGAGATGTGGAGAAATTACTTTAGTCAGAGGGTGGTAAACCTGTGGAATTTGTTGCCACAAACGGCTGTGGAGGCCAAGTCATTGGGTGCATTTAAGGCAGAGGTAGATAGGTTGTTGATTAGCCAGGGCATCAAAGGGTGAAGACAGGGGAATGGGGATGACTGGAAGAATTAGCTCTGCCCATGATTGAATGGTGGAGCAACTTGATGGGCCAAATGGACTTCTTCCCTATGGTGTTATACTATTATAGCTTGGGGCACTGCAGTTCAGCATTTATTCCAACGTCATTTGCATGGAGACTATACATACTCGCTGTGGAATGTGTGGGTTTTCTCTGGGTGCTCCAATTTCCTACTGCACTCAAAGGGAGGGATGGATAAGATAAGGTGGCAGCACACAAGATATGACATTAACTGGGGTACATAATATAAGGGTAAAGAGACTAAATACAGTTTTAAAACATTGCTTTGGTGACTGTTTCAGTGTGTATAATCCTGGTCACCACACTAAGGTAGGATGTAATTGCACTGAACAGGGTTTAGAGGAGAATTCACCAGGTTGCTGGCAAGGATGCAGCATTTGATTTATGAGGAAATATTGGATAAAATGGGTTTGGTTTCCTTGGAGCATGAGGTTAAGGGGAATCTGACTGGTTTCCAAAAATTGTGAGATACTCTAAGAGGATTGTGAGAAACTTTTCACATAACAAGTGTGAGAATTCAGATTAGGGCAAGGGGGAAGAGGTTTAGAGGAGCTCTGATGAATAAGCTTTTCACCTTGATGAAATCAGGGACATACTACATGAGATAGGAATCTCACAACATTTTCAAGTACTCTAACTTGTTAAGCGAAGTGCTTGGAAATAGAATTAATGTAGATGGATGCCTACAATTGTCATGGTGAACTGATCTTTCTATGCTTATGAGTCTACGGCATGAACATTTTATTTTGGAAGCTTAACTAAATCTGAAATGAACACAATTTAGCAAAATGTACATAGGTCTGCTTGGCATATTATAGAAAAGAGACACTGCAGAGAAGATGCTCAGATGTATAAAATACCTAAATAAGCACCAAAACTATTAACACCAAGGGCCAATACATAATATTATTATAGATAAGTGTTTGATCGTCAACATGGATATGGTGACAGAAGGACCGATTTCAGTGTCATATAATTCTTATGATTTACAAATAAGACTCCTAATGTACGTAATCTCACATTTCTGGCAAGGATGAATAAAAGTCAAGATTTTCGAGAACAGACCCAACTCGTTCTTTTCAATTTTTGAGTTACTTGGCAATTGGCCTTTATCCCTTTAAAACATTCTGATCCACATACCTGTTCAAATGTCCTTTAAACATTGGAATTGTACCTGTCTGCAGCGCCCTCTAACAGTACATTCCATTTACCCGTCATCCTCTGTGTGAAAATGTTGCTCCTCAGGTCCTTTTAAAATTTCTCCCCCTCCCACCTTAAATCTATGTCCTCTAGTTTTAGATACCCCTACTCTGGGATTAAGACTGTGATTCACCTTACTTATACCCTTCATGATTATATGCAAGGTCATCCCTCAGCCTTCCACATGCTCTAGCCCCAGTCTCTCCACTCCCTCCTTATAACTCAAGGTAAGGTAACATCCTTATGACTTTTTTCTGCAGCCTTTCCAGCTTAATGACATCCTTCCTTTTAGCTGGGTGACAGGAATTTTGTACAATGTTCCAAGCAACAATTGCAACATGACAACCCAACTCCTGTACTGAAAGCCATGATTAATGAAGGTGGCTTAGCAACGACTTTGCTGTCTGTGTGGAGTTTGCATGTTCTCCTGTTGACCACATAGGTTTCTCCTCATACCTCTCACCTTAAATTTATGTCACCTAATTTTAGTTTTCTAGGAAAAAGACTTTGACCATCTTACAGCCCTCTTGCTGCTTTGATTTTGATGTGAATCAAAGGCATGCTGGTTGGCTGATAGATTAACAGACCAATGTAAATTGCCCCAAGTAAAGGTCACTGTACTATCCCAAACTGTGGACACAATATTAGAGGAACCGAATCTGAATCCGGTTTATTTTCATTGGCATGTGTTGTGAAATTTGTTAACTTAGCAGCAGCAGTTCAATGCAATACATAATATAGAAGAAAAATAAATAAATTGCAGTATGGGTGCATACTAGATAAAAAAAAAACATGCAAAAAACAGATTTTTAATGTCCATTTAGGAATCGGATAGCAGAGGAGAAGAAGCTGTTCCTGAATTGCTGAGTGCTTGTACCCCCTACCTGATGGTAACAGTGAGAAAAGGGCATGCCCTGGATGCTGGAGGTCCTTAATAATGGATGCTCACTTTCTGAAACACTGAAGATGTCCTGGGTACTTTGTAGGCTAGCACTCAAGATAAAGCCGACTAAATTTACAACCCTCTGCAGCTTCTTTCGGTCCTGTGCAGTAGCACCCCGATACCAGACAGTGATGCAACCTGTCAGAATGCTCTCCACGGTACATCTATAGAAGTTTTTGAGTGTACTTGTCGACATACCAAATCTCTTCAAACTCCTAATGAAGTATAGACTCTATCTTGTCTTCTTTATAACTGCATCAATATGTTGGGACCAGGTTAGGTCCTCAGAGATTTTGACACCCAGGAACTTGAAACTGCTCACTTTCTCCACTTCTGATCCCTCAATGAGAATTAGTATATGTTCCTTCACCTTACCCTCCCTGAAGTCCACAATCAGCAAAGTGAAGGCATTAGTGAGGGTCCAGAAAGGAGTTATGAAAATGGATCCTGGGTGAGGCACGACAGTTGAACACAGACTGGAGAAGGTGTCACTGTTTTCCTTTAGAGACAGCTGAGGGTAGATTTGTTAGGATACAATGAAGGGGTCTGGACCTGCTTCAATCAGTTTCCAGTGAGATCTTCTACACCGCTTTACACCTCGCACTTTTCATGATGATCAAATTAGTTCACCTTTGTGCAATTTTAATCCAATTTCAACTTTTTAAAATTAATTCTTATCACCCAACACGGATTTCAGATCAATACCTCCCCTTATTCTTTCTCCTGAATGCTTGACAGCTTCTAACAGCCTAGGCAAATGAGTCACTGACAAAGGTCTGTCAGCTATGGTATGTGAAGTAGGTCACAATGCATTCTGCATTACAAAGCACCATGAAATCAGTGCTTTATTGGGTTAGCAATTGTACATAAAAAACAAAAACGAGCAGGCCCAGCCCCTCAAAGCCCCTTATTCCATTATGCTCATCACTGATCTGCCCCAGGCCTCAACTCCTATGCAAGTTCTCCACTGCCATCACTTCAGGTGTTTTAAAAAATGCATCCACCTGCTATTTAAATATCTCTAGTGATCTCACCTCCACAACCCACTGGATAGAGAATTCCACAGCTTCACCACCCTCTCCAGTTCAACTTTATTGGAATTAAGGGTTATGAGGAAAAAACAAACAGGTGGAGATGAGTCCATGGCCAGATCAGCCACAGTCTTATTGAATGGTGGAGCAGGCTCAACAGGCTAGATGGCCTACTCCTGCTCCTATTTCTTATGTTTTTACTTAATATGATTGCCCTCTTTCCTTTTAAATTGTCCCTCATTCTATTTCCTCCCCATAGTGAAGAACATCTCAACATCTATCCAGTCTTGTCCCCTCAAGATCTCTTATGTTTCAACAAGATCATCTCTCATGCTTCTAAACTCCAAAGAGTATTTAATCTAACTCTCTCATTCCAGGAGTTGGCCTAGTGAATCTCTTCTGGGCAGCTTCCATCCCTAGCATATCTTTTTCAAATGAGGGCCAAAAATGTACACATTTCTGATAAGGGTCTTCTACATGGTGTTAACTCTGTTTCTCTTTCCATATATCCAATCCTGACCTGTACAACGTTTCCAACAATTTCTGCCTTTATTTCAGATTTCCAGCATCTGCAAGTCCACATACACTGTACTCCAGATGTAGATCCTTATTTTTAATCTCTAAGTCAGAGGTTGCCAAACTGGGGACCATGGATCCCTTGCTTAATGGCATTGATTCATGGCATAAAAAAAATTGGGAATTCCTGCTCAAGGTCAATACATCATAGGCAACAGCACCAAGATCCCTCATTTGAATTCCCTCTCCATTTAAATAATCGTCTGTCTTTCAGTTCAAGAACATCTGATGCAGATGTCAATACATAATACTTACCGATTACCCTCCACCACATCAATCAGGTCATCTGCTGTTGAGTCACTGCGTAATGTGACATCGGCATTGTGGATTTTATATTCAGCTAGGATACTTTTCACAGTTTCCATGTCCAGCTCAGACTGCACACACTACACAAAGGAAAACATGTATACATGTAACTAAACACATACCAAGATGTTGTATTTGCATTTTTGACAAGTAATGAAAGATGGATGTCAGAAGATCCTCAGAGCAGTTAATTCTTCAGCTCATCTGCAGTTACATGTTTGTGCTAACTCAATCTTTTGCTGGAAAAGTTCTTAATGACATTGCCATTTTAGCCTTTTATTGTGACTCAGTGACATATCAGGGCACTTAATCTTTGACATAAGGAACATAAAGACTTGGCATAAAAATAGAACTGCTTGACCCTGCAAGCTTAAGTGCTGTGTTATGTGCTAAGTTCACCATAAACACTGAGGTACTTGATTCAGATGCTTATGATTTAGAATTAGGGATTCCAAATAGTACTACAGTCAGAGGTTAAACCTTGTGTATAATTATATACACATCCATAGATTTCCTAGCTGATCTGCTACATTTTTTGTTTAATTCTTGAGAGAGAAAAGTCAATTATTAGCTCCCAACACAGCAGAGCAGAAAAATGATGACAAGAAAGGCACCAACAAGAGTTGTACAGCAGTAATTGAAATACTCCAGGAGGAGGAAAAATATGTAACACCTACCTCTTTATCTTGTGGACTGCCAACAGTAATATTGTAGTGGCCTTCAATTAAGCTGAAGAAACCTTATTGTTTTTGTAATGGGGTGGGGAGGAGTATTTGGGCATGGAGTGGATGGTAGGGAAATGCAGAGGGCAGGTTTTTCAATACCAGGGTTGGTGGGTTTATCAAACAAGATGCCAGAGTCAGTGATCAAGGCAGATATAATAACAGCAATTAAAAGACTTTTGGACAAGTTCATGTATGGAAATGACTTGAAATGATATGGGCCAAATGCAGGAAAACGGGACCAGCTCAGCAAAGCACCTCAATTTATATGAACAGTTGGGCCAAGAGGCTTGTTTCTGTGCTGAATAACTCAATGATTCTAAATGAACTTTCCAAGCCTTCATTTGCTAATATTACACTATGAAATTTAAAGACCATGGACAATACATCACTGTAACCGATCACAACCATAACCAACACCAAACCACTGTTACAATCAATTTCCACTGAGGTCCTTTCCATCCCACACACTCCATGCAGATCAAAATGGTTCACAACTTTGTGGAATCTTGATCCTGTTTCAAACTTCATAATCAATTATTATCACCCACCGTGGATGTCAGATTAATGCCTCCCTTGTCCTTCTTCCTGAACCCGATGTTGGGAGGCTGCTTGTTAAGACGGATTCCAAATCCTTCCACCTCATTCTCAATTATTTTCTTGTGTAACAAAGGCTTCAGCACATCGAGTACGATCAAGATGAGGTTGCAGGTTCGAGCCACTGAAAGGAAAAAATATTACTGGTTACATTGTGCCTTCTTATGTACACCAGGTATGCTAGAATAATAAAAAAAATTCAGACCATTTTTTTCACTCTTAAGACAGACTTGATCTTTAATCATATGTCAAAACTTCTAAAGCTTACCAGCAATAACTTGTCGCCCACGGCCTTTGCCATCTTTGGCTCCTTCGATGATACCCGGAAGGTCAAGCAGCTGAGCAGAAAGACAAGCACATTTAAAATGGTAAGTGTCCAAAGTGCTAGACAAGCTACAAGCCCGTGGTATTACGGGAAAGATTCTAGCATGGATAAAGCAGTATCTGATTGGCAGGAGGCAAAGACTGGAAATATATGAAGCTTTTCCTGTTGGCTGCCGGTAACTAGCAGTGCTCCACAGGGGCCTGTGTGGGACCAAATCTTTTTACATTATATGTGAATGATTTGGATGATGGAACTGATAGCTCTGTTGTAAAGTTTTCAAACAATATGAAGATAGGTGGAGGGGCAGGTAGCTTTGAGGAAATAGGCTACAGGAGAATGGACAAAGAAGTGGCAGATGGAATACAATGTCGGGAAGTGTATGGTCATAAACTTCAGCATTCAACACAATCATCCCTCAGAAACTGATTGGAAAGCTGAGCCTACTGGGCCTGAACACCTCCCTCTTCACTGGATCCTAGACTTCCTGACTGGGAGACCTCAGTCAGTCTGGATCAGGACCAGTATCTCCAACACCATCGCCCTCAGCATGGGGGCCCCCCAGGGCTACATGCTCAGTCCACTGCTGTTCACTCTGCTGACCCATGACTGTGCTGCAACACACAGCTCGAACCACATCATCAAGTTTGCCGATGACAAGACCGTGGTGGGTCTCATCAGCAAGAATGACGAGTCAGCTTACAGAGAGGAGGTGCAGCGGCTAACAGATTAGTGCAGAGCCAACTTAGTAAGATTAGTAAGAGACAACTTGTCTCTTAATGTGAACAAAAGAGATGGTTGTTGACTTCAGGTGGGCACGGAACGACCACTCCCTGCTGAACATCGACAGCTCCTCGGTAGAGATCGTTAAGAGCACCAAATTTCTTGGTGTTCACCTGGTGAAGAATCTCACCTGGTCCCTCAACACCAGCTCCATATCAAAGAAAGCCCAGCAGCATCTCTACTTTCTGCGAACGCTGAGTAAAGTCCATCTCCCCCCCACCCTCATCACATTCTACAGGGGCTGTATTGCGAGCATCCTGAGCAGCTGCATCACTGCCTGGTTCAGAAATTGCACCATCTCGGATCGCAAGATCCTGCAGCGGATAGTGAGGTCAGCTGAGAAGATCATCGGGGTCTCTCTTTCCGCCATCACGGACATTTACACTATACGCTGCATCTGCAAAGGAAGCAGCATTATGAAGGACCCCATACATCCCTCATACAATCTCTTCTCCCTCCTGCCGTCTGGGAAAAGGCTCCGAAGCATTTGGGCTCTCACGACCAGACTATGTAACAGTTTCTTCCCCCAAGCTATCAGACTCCTCAATACCTAGAGCCTGGACTGACACCTTGCCCTATTGTCCTGTTTATTATTTATTGTAATGCCTGCACTGTTTTTGTGCACTTTACGCAGTCCTGTGTAGGTCTGTAGTCTAGTGTAGCTTCCTTTTTTTTTACGTAGTTCAGTCCAGTTTTTTTACTGTGTCATGTAACACCATGGTCCTGAAAAATGTTGTCTCATTTTTACTATATACTGTACCAGCAGTTACGGTCAAAATGACAATAAAAGTGATTTGACTTGACTTGAATAGGTTGACTATTTTCCCAAGGGAGAGAAAATACAAAAATCTGAAGCGCAAAAGGATTTGGGAGTCCTTGTGCAGGATTTCCTAAAGGTTAATTTGCAGGTTAAGTCTGTGGTAAGGAAGGCAAATGCAATGTTAGCATTCATTTCAAGAGAACCAGAATATAAAAGCAAAAATTTAATATTGAGACTTTATAAAGCACTGGTGGAACCCTCACTTGGGAGTATTGTGAGCAGTTTTGGGCCCTTTATCTCAGAAAGGATGTGCTGAAACTAGAGATTTCAAAGAAGGTTCACAAAAATGATTCCAGGATTAACAGCTTGTCAGATGAAGAGTGTTCGATGGCTCTGGGCTGTATGCACTAGAATTTAGAAGAATGAGGGGGAGACCTGATTGAAACCTATAGAATGATGAAAGGCCTTGATAGAGTGGACATGTAGAGGATGTTTCCTATGGTAGGAGAGTCTAAGATCAGAGGGCACAGCCTCAGAATAGAGAGGCATCCTTTTAGAAAGATGAGGAGGAGGAATTTCTTTAGCCAGAGAGTAGTGAATCTGTGGAATTCATTGCCACAGATCTTCATGTATATTTAAGGCAGAAGTTGATAAATTCTTGATTGCTCAGGGAATGAAGGGATATGGAGATTCTTGATTGCTCAGGGAATGAAGGCAGGAGATTGGGGCTAAAGAGGAAAACTGGATCAGCCATGATGAAATAGTGGACCAGATCGATGCGCCAAATGGCCTAACTCTGCTCCTACATCTTAGGGCAGGGGTCACCAACCCTTTATGCACCACGGACTGGTTTAAATTTGACAATATTCTTGCGGACCGGCCAATGAGTGGGGGGGGGGGGGGGGGGGTGTTAATCACGACCAGAATACAAGTTATAAGTCAACTATAAATCATTTATAAGTGGCTAATACACTCAATTTCATTTCTAAAAGGGTTTATCTAACGAATTTAATATTAAACACAGTGCATATTTTCCTCGCATGAGTATAGTGATAAGTCAATTGTAAGTCACTTATAAGTCAATAGCATCATAACATTTAAAGTAACATTTGGATATTAAACACAGTGCATATTTTCCTTGTATGAACATATAAAATCATTGCAACACACCAATATTGCTGAATCAGTGGGAGCCCCGGGCCTGCAACAAGACGGTCCCAGAGGGGTGATGTAAGACAGTGATACTAGAAGGGGGTTCCATACGTCCAGTCTATTCCACAATTTAGTTTTCATTGCATTCATTGCAGAAAACCCCGCTTCATAGAAATATAATGTTGGAAATGGAAGCAACGTTTTCAGAGCTTTCGTGGCTATCTCAGGATACTCAGCCTTGACTTTGATCCAGAATGCCAGCAGAGATGTTATGTCAAACATACTTTTCAGCCCACTGTCATTTGCAAGCTCGAGGAGCTGATCTTCTTCCCGCACTAACATGGATGATTCACCGGGGACATTCACAAATGAGTCACGGATCCATTCCTTTGCACGTCTTGGGTCATTTGCGGTTGGGAAGTAATGCTCGAATTCTGTCGAAGGCGAAGATAGGTGATCGCACACCAGCTGTGAGGAGGACGGTGCAGCCTCAGTCTCTCCCAAAATCCCAGCTAATGTTGGGAACATGTCAAATATGTCCCTGTCCACTCTCCGTCCCCACAGTTCCAGTTTGGCTTTGAAAGCAGACACTTTATCTGCCAACTTGAAGACAGTTGTCATTCTCCCCTGAAGTGACAAATTGAGTTCATTGAGCAAGTTGAAGATGTCACAAGGATAAGCGAGTTTTGCTATCCACTCCTCATCACCGCAGTGTACTGACAGTGGTTACTTATTTCCAGAAAGAAATCTCTGTAGCAACTCAAAAACCCTGGCCCCCTTGATAGCCACCTGACTTCAGTGTGTAAGAGAAGGCCTTTGTGCTCTTCATCCATTTCCTTGCAAAGCTGCTCAAACAGACATGAGTTAAGGGCTTTTGCTTTGATGTGATTGATAACTTCAACAACATCACTCAATACGCTGTTAAGATCAGGTGACATTTTTCAGCTAGCCAGCATATTGGAATGGGTGGAGCATTGGCTGATAGGCAGAAAGCAAAGGGTGGGAATAAAGGGATCCTATTCTGGTTGGTTGCTGGTTACTAGTGGTGTTCCACAGGGGTCGGTGTCGGGGCCGCTTCTTTTTACACTGTATATCGATGATTTAGATTATGGATTAAATGGTTTTGTGACTAAGTTTGCAGATGACACCAAGATAGGTGGAGGAGTAGGAAGTGTTGAAGAAACAGAAAGGTTGCAGAGAGATTTGGTCAGTTTAGGAGAGTGGGCAAAGAAATGGCAGATGAGATACAATGTTGAGAAATGTATGGTTGTACATTTTGGAAGAAGAAATAATCAGGCAGATTATTATTTAGATGGGGAGAAAATTCAAAAATCAGAACTGCAAAGGGACTTGGGGGTCCTCATGCAAGATACCCTAAAGGTTAACCACCAGGTTCCATCGGCAGTAAGGAAAGCGAATGCTATGTTGGCATTCATTTCAAGAGGAATAGTGTGTAAGAGTAAGGAGGTGTTGATGAGGCTCTATCGGGCACTGGTGAGACCCCATTTGGAATACTGTGTGCAGTTTTGGGCCACCTATCTTAGAAGGGATGTACTGATGTTGGAGAGAGTTCAGAGAAGATTTAAGAGGATGATTCCCGGAATGCAGGGGCTAACATATGAGGAGCGTTTGTCGGCTCTTGGACTGTATACATTAGAGTATAGAAGAATGAGAGGGGATCTCATAGAAACATTTTGAATGTTGAAAGGGTTGGACAGAGTAGATGTGGAAAGGCCGTTTCCCTTGGTGGGTGAGTCCAGGACAAGAGGCCACAGTCTTAGAATTAGAGGGTACCCATTTAAAACAGATGAGGAGAATTTTTTTTAGCCAGAGGGTCGTGGATTTATGGAATTCATTGCCACATACAGCTGTGGAGGCCCGATCATTGAGGGTGTTTAAGGAGGAGATTGATAGGCATCTAATTAGTCAGGGTATCAAGGGATATGGGGAAAAAGCCAGAAATTGGAACTAGATGGGAGAATAGTTTAGCTCATGGTGGAGTGGCGGAGCAGACTCAATGGGCTGAATGGCCTACTTCTGCTCCTTTGTCTTGTGATCTTCTTGTGTATGACACAGTGTGTAGATTGGCATTCAGGAGCAACCTCTTTGACTTGGGTAGTGAAGTAGCCATCCAGTCATAGCTGTGCATATTCCTTTTTTGTAAAGTTCAATTTCATTTATTTTCTTTTATTCATAATTAAGTTCACAATATTTAGGTTTGGATAAAGACTAGGCAAGTTTACAGGTTTTCTCAGAGAATATTCCAGTATTTCATTTTGTACATCACTTCATTATTCTCAAGTTTTCCCAACCTTAAGTATAAGCCACCTCTTTGACTCTCCACTGTGTAATTACATTCATGCACGTTCTCGCTGCAATCTGGAGTTGTAAGTTCGCGATACTGTGTTCCAGGCATCCATATGTCGATCCATACACATAGCTATACATTTCTGTTCAGAGTTATCCAGTGAACTTCCTGGTTCGCCAATGCACTTTTTAAAACACTTATCAGTCATTCTCTGTAGTAATTCCTGAGCGTTAGCAACAGCAATTTGCAGTTTTACTTGCTCCATGATCGTCCCCGCATCTACCTTGGCTCCACCAAGAGTGCCAGAAGAAAAGTCCGAGGAGTAGCTGTCCATCGCACCAACGGCCACACACGCGTTGCTGCAGTAACGAACCGAACGCGACTCTCAGCCTCCAGGACACCCTCGGTCCAACTTAGCTGTGCATATTCCAACACAGAATGACCAGTCCAGATTGCCTGACATGTAATCATTCAAAGACTTGAATAGTTCTGCCCCAGTTTTATTAGTTGGCAGCAGCAATGCACACAACATATCCTCGTGCACATTGTCTTGAAATATATAATCGCACATAAACCAGCAGTATTGCCTTGTTGTTGACATCAGTAGACTCATCGACCTGGATAGCATACCATGGTGACTCGTTAAGCCATTCCAAGAGCTGTGCTTCAATGTCCTTCGCTATGTCATTGATTCTCCTTGAAAATGTGGTAGCTGAAAGAGAAACCTGTGCTATCTTGTTAGCTGCAGCTTCTCCCAACAGTTCATGACACGGCAGCAGGCAGAATCAATTCTTCACCAGTGAAAGGCTTCTTAGCCTTAGCCACTAAGTGCAATGCTCTCAGAACAGCAGCATTTATGGAGGTGGTGGCTCTCAGGACTTGCTTCTGTCCCGCTTGCTCACAATTTTTTCCGCTCAAAAAACTCAACAGGTTTGTCTTTAACGCAGCCAGGATGTCCTTCCTTAACCCTGGAGACCAAAACTGTACACAATACTCCAGGTGTGGTCTCACCAGGGCCCTGTACAAATGCAAGAGGATTTCCTTGCTCTTGTACTCAATTCCCTTTGTAATAAAGGCCAACATTCCATTAGCCTTCTTCACTGCCTGCTGCACTTGCTCATTCACCTTCAGTGACTGATGAACAAGGACTCCTAGATCTCTTTGTATTTCTCCCTTACCTAACTTTACACCGTTCAGATAATAATCTGCCTTCCTGTTCTTACTCCCAAAGTGGATAACCTCACACTTATTCACATTAAACGTCATCTGCCAAGTATCTGCCCACTCACCCAGCCTATCCAAGTCACCCTGAATTCTCCTAACATCCTCATCACATGTCACACTGCCACCCAGCTTAGTATCATCAGCAAACTTGCTGATGTTATTCCCAATGCCTTCATCTAAATCATTGACGTAAATCGTAAACAGCTGTGGTCCCAATACCAAGCCCAGTGGCACCCCACTAGTCACCACCTGCCATTCCGAGAAACACCCATTCACCGCTACCCTTTGCTTTCTATCTGCCAACCAGTTTTCTATCCATGTCAATGTCTTCCCCCCAATGCCATGAGCTCTGATTTTACCCATCAATCTCCTATGTTGGACCTTATCAAATGCCTTCTGAAAATCGAGGTACACTACATCCACTGGATCTCCCTTGTCTAACTTCCTGGTTACATCCTCGAAAAACTCCAATAGATTAGTCAAGCATGATTTGCCCTTGGTAAATCCATGCTGGCTTGGCCCAATCCTATCACTGCTATCTAGATATGCCACTATTTCGTCTTTAATAATGGACTCTTTAGCATCTTCCCCACTACTGATGTTAGGCTGACAGGACGATAGTTCTGTTTTCTCCCTCCCTCCTTTCTTAAAAAGTGGGATAACATCAGCCATTCTCCAATCCTCAGGAACTGATCCTGAATCTAAGGAACATTGGAAAATGATTACCAATGCATCCGCAATTTCCAGGGCCACCTCCTTTAGTACCCTAGGATGCAGACCATCTGGACCTGGGGATTTGTCAGCCTTCAGTCCCATCAGTCTACTCATCACCATTTCCTTCCTAATGTCAATCTGTTTCATTTCCTCTGTTACCCTATGTCCTTGGCCCATCCATACATCTGGGAGATTGCTTGTGTCTTCCTTAGTGAAGACAGATCTAAAGTACTTATTAAATTCTTCTGCCATTTTTCTGTTTCCCATAACAATTTCACCCAATTCATTCTTCAAGGGCCCAACATTGTTCTTAACTATCTTCTTTCTCTTCACATACCTAAAAAAGCTTTTGCTAACCTCCTTTATATTCCTGGCTAGCTTGCGTTCGTACCTCATTTGTTTATGGTGCTTTCCCTCATGTTACTGTTTCCATCACACAGTTAAATTACTGAAGGTAATGTGTTACCATGGCTAAATACTTTGTTAACTGCAGTAAACTAAAGCTCCTTAAACACACCAGAGAGGAAAATGGACCAACATTTACAATTCTAAGCTCACAATGTTAGTGAGCTCAGAAATATAACAAAATACTGCATAACTTAACTCTGCCTACAATTACAAATCACATAATACCTGTATCTTAGCTCCTTTATAGCGAATCACCCCTGGTACAGTGGTCAAAGTAGTGAACTCATAGGCTGCCACTTCCGAATACACTCCAGCCAGATTACTTAGCAATGTAGATTTCCCAACAGAAGGGAAACCCACAAACCCAATCCGGGCATCCCCAGTCTTTGCCACATCAAACCCTAGCATCAACAACAGAAAGAGAAAGAGAGAGATCAATAAAAAACATATTAGCATAACAATTCATCAAAAATTATACAATAAGATCTTTTAATTCATGCCACAAAAAAGTACCAGGCAATAGCCATCTCCAACAAGTCAGATTTAACTATCCTTAACATTCAATGGAATTACCACTGACAAGTTCCCTACCATTAATACCTCAGGGATAAAAAAAAACACAAAAAATTAACCAGCTTTGTATGTATTGTGGCTATAAGTGAGATTCAGAAACTAGCTATCCTGCATCAAGTTACTTACCTACTGACAACAGTCATTCTCCATCTACAAGACACAGGTTAGGAGCATGATGAAATATGCTTCACTTACCTAGATGAATGCAGCATTATCAATCCTCAAGAAACTTGACACCATACAGGACAAAGCAACCAACTTATTGGCATCCAATCCATCTTAAAAATTTCCTGACTTGGAAATGTATCGCCATTCCTTCATCAACACTGGCTTTAAATCCCAGAATTCCTAACTGTATTAAGAGTATCTTCACCAAAAGGACAGCAGTGATGAACCACTAATTTCTTAATAACAATTAGGCAATAAGTAAATACTGGCCTTACCAGTGATGCTCAGATCCTGAGAAATAGGTAGTTAAAACCATTATGTATAGAAACCCAACATCTTGTACACTACAAAGCCTTGTGGAGCACCTTTCTGCTGTGCCTTCCCCAGTTCATTCCAATGACATCATCATTTTTTCTATTACCTGCATTAATTTCATAATCACCTCATGGTTTTAGAAATTGTCACTTACCAAATCATTTCCAGCTCTCTACAGCCAGTGGTTCAATGAAATACCAGCATAACAGCTACTCCCAGGTCATGTTCAGGACCTGTGTATCTCAACACTTGTTATAGTTATTTGCCCTGTGACCAAACTCGCCAACATAAGCCAATCCCATTTGCCTTTGTTACAACCAAATTTCCCATCCACATACCTGTCCAAACATATGAAGGTGGCTCATTCCATAAATGCTTCAGCATGAATAAAGATGTCCCTCAAGTCCCTTTAAATCTTTCCCCTCTCACTTTAAACCTACACCCTCAAGTTTTTGATTTCTTTTCCCTGGGAAAAATATGCATTCACCCTATCTATGCCCCTCACTATTTTATCCATTTCTGCAAAGTAATCTTCCAGTCTCACTCCAAGGAATAAAGTCCTACCTGCCCTACCTCTTCCTATAAATCAGGTCCTTGAGTCCTGGCTGCATCCTCGCAAATAATCATTCACTTGTTCCTGCTTTACAATGTCTTTCAAAGAACAAAGAGCTATACAGCATAGTACAGGCCATTCGGCCCACAGTGTTGTGTTGACTCTTAAACCTTGCCCCCCCCCCATATAACCCTGTGTTGGCACATGGCCTAGGGGATAAGGCATCGGTCTATGAAACAAAGGTCACTGGTTCGAGCCCCAGCTGAGGCAGCGAGTTGTGCCCTTGAGCAAGGCACTTAACAACACATTGCTCTGCAACAACACCAGTGCCAAGCTGCTTGGGTCCTAGCACCCTTCCCTTGGACAACATCGGTGGCTTGGAGAGGGGAAGGCTTGCAGCTTGGGCAACTGCTGGTCTCCCATACAACCCTGCCCAGGCCTGCGCCCTGAAACCTTCCAAGGCGCAAATCCATGGTCTCACGAGACTAACAGATGCCTATTACCCTCCTCCTTAAATTCCTCCATATACCTGTCTAGTAGTCTCTTAAATTTCACTAGTGTATCTGCCTCCACCACTGACTCAGGCAGTGCATTCCACGCACCAACCACTCTCTGAGTAAAAAACCTTCCCCTAATATCCCCCATGAACTTTCCACCCCTTACCTTAAAGCCATGTCCTCTTTTATTGAGCAGTGATGCCCTGGGGAAGAGGCACTGGCTGTCCACTCTATCTATTCCTCTTTAGTTCCTCTGACAGAGAACTAAAACTGTACATAATACTTCAGATATGGCCTCACCAATTCTTTAATTCAACACCCTGACTGAAAGCCAACATGCCAAATGCCTTCTTCAGCACTCCATCTCCTTCTGATGCCACATCGTTGAGCTATCTGCTCTTACACCCTGTCTTAAGAGCAGCAATTTCATTCAGTTGAATGGGGATTTACATTAGGTTCTTCCCTACTTCCCAAGATATTTTCTTTGAATGTTCAAAGATTTATGTGTTTAATTATTTCAGTGTTAATAAATGTAAATTTTTAGAGCAATTCAATCAAACTACCGTAGATTCCGGATTTTAAGCCGCTACTTTTTTCCCACATTTTGAACAGCTTTGAACTTTGCGGCCTTTAAAACGGAGCGGCTAATACATGATTTTTTTTCATGCCGCCTCGTAAACATTTTGCCTCGTAACAGTAGACCAATAAAATTGATGAGTAGTTCACAGAGGTCCAATGAAATTGTACGATAAATCAAGCGCACTTTCACAATTAAATTATTGTAAATCAGTCATTTGTACTCACCCTCATCAACATGGAAAACACTCGAAGAAAAGCATTATCCTGCCTTTATGGCAGTTATTTATAATATTTTCGCTTAGTAATTCATTTTCTAGTTAAAGTTAGAAGAGTTTTAACTATATTTGTTTTCTGTACTACATCGCGGGATGCTATGACGTCACACCCGGTTTCGCCGCGTCTTGTGGGAAAACGCCGGTTTGCGATAAAACGGGACGGAGGGAGGGAGCGCATTACGCGAGCGGCTTTGGATCTGAGCGAACGCTGCTTTTAAGTTAAAGGCGATCAATAACTTTTCCTGGTAGGCTGCAGTATATATATTTTTTACCAGTCGTTAGGAGATATTGGAATGTTGTTCAGTAAAGAAGTATACGCAACGTATATTTAAAAGTAGCCGCGTTACGGGCACGGTTCGAAAAAAAGCATTTGCAATATGTATTTGTTTTTGTTACCATATGGATTTAATTAAAAGTTAAAAAATCCTCACGTGTAATATCTTTCTGTGTAAATATCTCATATTACAACGTGGGACACCTGCGGCCGAAAATCCGGTGCGGCCTAAAATCCGGTGCGGCCTGTACAATTAAAAAATTGATTTTATTTCTAAAATTAGAGCCAGCGGCTTTTAATCAGGTGCGCTCTGTAGTCCGGAATCTACGGTATTTAAAGCAATTTTAATATGAGACATTTAAAAACTGTTACAAAGCCTCCATTGGTTTTGACAGGCAGCATGGGTCATCAGATTTTATTCCCTTTCAAAGGGTGTTCTGCAAAACCTCAGCAATATGCCTAGTTCCACAGAAGCCTCATTACACCTTGCCAGGGGGTGAAGGACTAGAGCATTCAGTCAGGCAGATTTCAAGGACTGCAGATAGAGAAATCAAGAAGACAGGAGGTTGGGGACTGCAGCTTGATCCAAGCTACTAATTTCCCCGAAGAGACTGAAAGAGTCAGCCTCCATTACGGAGATGCAAGATTCCTGCAGATGCTGTATTCTGGAGCAAAGAAAAATCTGACAGAAGAATTCAATGGGTTATGCAGTGTCTGTGGAGACAAAGGGATGGTTGATGCTTTAGGTCAAGTTCCAATGCAGGGTCTCAGCAAAAATATCAACCCTTTCTTTGCCTCTACAAATCCTGTTAAAACTACAAAGTTCTTCCAGCAGTTTACTTTCTGATCAACCTCCTTTACCATCACCCTTCACTCGCTCTCTTAAGATCCCCAGCCTTGCTCAGGGTAGTATATAGTGACATATACGTACTTTGAATATAAATTTACTTTGAACTTTCCTTTGGAATACTTTCATGGTCCTATTCCTCTTCTTTCAATCATTAAACTCTATTGCAAATTCTTTCCCTTATCAACCATACCTACTCTTTCAAAGTCCTTCCCAGCACCATTCTCACTAGTTATGCTGCCCCACTCATTTTATGACTCATGAAAATGCATTGTTCTGCTACAAAAAACAAGCTACAGTGGGATACTCCAAACAATACATGATGGCTCTCAGAGCATTAAACTTAATATCTTGATAAAAATCAACATCTGAATATCCTAAATTTGAACAAATAATAATGCATTAATTCAATTTCTCAGAAATTCTAACACAAATCCAATACCTTCACCAGGTCCTCCTCCACCTCCTCCTTTGGGAGCAATGAGCTCTCGACGTAGTTTGGCCAAACGGGCTTTCAGCAGCCCCAAGTGGTGAGCTGTTGCTTTGTTTTTCTGCGTTCTGGCCATCTAATCCAAAAGAAACAAGGGAGAGATTTATTGAACTATTACATCATATCATTGTTATTGTTACCAATAAATGGTGGATATGTACATAATGGTAGTTTTACTATCATTACTAACTCAGATACTACTTTGATAATTGATACTCAATGCCACACAATAGAAAAAATCAGCTTATCTAAAGGAGTTAATTATTTATGGGGAGGTAACTTCTGTTGTTCTGTAGGATTTTCAATCTTGAAATTCAATCTTCAAGACTATAAGAACTTGAAGATCTGAAACAAGTGTGACATTTTATTCTCCAAGTCAATCCCTCTTACTGAAAACAAATACCTTAAATAAGGGCTTGTTGATCCTATAGTCCGTTACAAGTGATAGTCTACTCACTATACCCCCGGAATTCAACTCTTTTGTCCATATTTCGTTAAATTAGTAAGGAGGTTTAAAGCAAACCAAACACTTATGAGCAAGTTCAATGTTGCTTGATCAACAGCGTTGACAATATTTTCTACTTTGCTATGGCTAAGAATAAGTTGAAACACCTCATTTAAATAAGCTATTGGTGACATTAGCTTTGTCATGCTTTTTGTGGACAGAATAATACTGGAAAATGTTTCACTTGGTCGAACAAATGTCATTGCAGTTGTGCTAGAATATAAACACGAGATACTGCTGATGCTGGAAGTTCAGTCCTGATGAAGGGTCTTGGCCTGAAATGTCAACTATCTATTCACTTCCATAGATGCTGCCTGACGTGCTGAGTTCCTCCAGCATTTTGTGTGTGTTGTGCTAGAATATACTGGCTCAGAGCACAACTAAGCAGAAGAGCCCAGGAGCTAGAATGTGTTAGAGACTACTGTCTTAGCCAAGTTCAATGCTTTCAACCTTACCCCGATTTCATGAACAGCATTTTCTACCAAAGCAACAACTTCAGGAAGGGGCCAAATTGTGTACTGTTCACTTGGTACTTCTGAATTAAGGTGGTTGAAAATCAATCACAACTGAATCTGACAATTCAAAATCACTAATCCATTCAATTAATGGAATTGTTCTGCTATCTAGGGTATAGTTCCACTGCTCAACCAGTATGTACATCAGTGTTTTGGTAGTTCAGTCCAGCTATGCTGAGTATCATTTTCTACGATTCCTCTGAATATGTCCTATCAGATTAAGTTCTGTTGCATTTAGACCATAAGCCACAAGAGCAGAATTAGGGCATTTGACCCATTGAGCCAGTTCCACCATTCCATCATGGCTGATATATTATCCTTCTCAATCCCATTCTCTTGCCTTCTCTCCATAACCTTTGAAACCCTTACTAATCAAGAATCTATCAATCTTCACTTTAAATATACCCAATGGCTTGGCCTCCACAGCCATCTCTTGCAATGAATTCCATGGATTCAACACCATTTGGCTAAGGAAATCCCACTTCATAAAAGGGACATCCCTCTATTCTGGGACTGTGCCCTCTAGTACTAGACTCCCCCACTAGAGGGGAGTCCACTCTATGTTTTTCCAATATCTGACAAGTTTCAATAAGATTTTCCCCTCATTCTTTTAAACTCCAGTGAGTACAGGCCCACAGTCATCAGACACTCCTCATACACTCTTCTTTGATGGAATACGACCAGCTTTGAACTTCTGGGTTTGCTCGGAATTCCTCCAATTAGTCCAGTGAAAGTGCCATACAGCAGAGATTCTCCTTAGTGAAGTCAAAACTTTATCTCTACACTCCTAATCAGTAACCAACTTATCTCTGTGACGTTGACTGCTCATTTCAACAGATGCTGCCAGACCTGCTGAGTTCCTCCAGCCTTTTTGTGTATCTGTGACAGGTTGACCAGTAAGGAAATGAAGTACATCCCTCACACTGCTCTCCCTCAGAACCAATCAGGCAGGCATGCCTTTTAAAGAATCAGAAGCTGCTTCAGGTAGTAATTTTTGGGATTTCACTCCAACACACCACCTACCCCAATAACACAGACTAAATCTCAGCTGCTACTCTAAGTAATTCTTCCACGTGACTTAACACTACATCAAAGACTTACTCACTATTAAAAACCTAAAGGACTTCCTTCTTCTGACCACATATCACCACGTCCTAGGTCTCTCCTATCGGTAGGACAGGTCATACACAGGAATTGCAATGAAAAAGCCTGGGTGAAAGGAAATACTCTTCAATAACAAACAGGTTCTGTTTTTACAGATGTCCATTAGTCAGTGGGGTTTACATTCATTACTTGAAGGCAGCCAGTTTGGTATCTTAAGCTGTTATTTGTTTACTTAAAAGGACAGTTGTCAGTTTTGGAGTAACGCCCTAGATGATGTTAGCAAGTCAAATGGACTCATTCAGCTTTGTTTTTGGGTGGCAGGGGGTGAGTGAGTTAATCAGATTTTGAGATTTTCACTCTGATGAGCAAAGTGACTTGATCGACCATTTCAAGGAGAAGTCAGCATCCCGCAATCATCCAAATTAGATTGGATAGGATAAAGGACAATAAATTTCAAAACTGCAAAATGTACATGAAATGTATCACCCAAAAAGCGCCCAAAAGGAACAAGTGCATGGGATTCCCATCAATTCGAAATAACCATTACAACTTGGAAATATGCCACTATTATTGATTATCAATTAAAAAAATCAATGGATTATGAGGCAATATCTCCCAGCAAGAAAGTTAGCCTGCACGAAAACACTGGGACCAGTCTCGTGTGTTCATCAGAGCAGCTACAGTTAACTGCCAAAGAAACACAGGCCGCAAGTACATCCACGTGAGAATGAGTGTCCCCAAGTGGAAGGAAGAAAGTAAAACGCCAGCGAGGGACGGCGTGAACGCAGCAGACTGGGCCAAGACTCCGGTGGATGGGGCGGTTTTTCAGGGTGAGGAGAGGGAGAGGCCCGAGAACCGCTTGGCCCGTCATGTCAGCTCTCTCGGTGACCAGCCCCGGCCTCCCATTACCTCGGCCTCGATCTCTGCTATCTTCTGCAGGATGCTCATCCTGGCGCTGCGCCCTCCGCGGTCCTGACCGCCGTCAACCCACCCTGCAAACAGTAGCTCAACAGCCCGATACTCGCCGCCGACTGCCGCAGGACTCGTGTTCAAGCGGACACGGCGGCGCGATTCGGCGCATGCGCCTTACCGCCACGGTTGCTCCGCAACGCCCCCTACCTATGGGAAAGGCACCGGAGCGGGTTAGAACTCAGTTAGTTTTGTTTAGGAGACAGAAAGTTTGAAAACGTTATTTATAGTTGAAGGGACTGATAAACACTTTGGCTGGGGTGGTCGAGTTTAAGGTCTGCGCAAAAAATAAGAGCTCTCAATGAAAAAGATAACATGGTCGTTGGGCTGTGATGCACCATCAATAACTCTGAGACGTGGGTTAAGGTAGGCTTTTATTGGCTGGAAGAACCATCACACAACATCCTGGCGACTGAGGACGGCTCTGTGTCTCCAATCGCCTTTATACCGGGGTCTGTGGGAGGAGCCACAGGAGCAGACAGCGGGGGGGGGGCGTGTCCAGACAGGTATATGTAGTTCACCACAGGCTGGTGGACAGGAAGGAGAGAGGGGACTTAACATAACTTTCTCTGCTTGGCATGATATTCTGTTTAGGCAGTTCCATCGAAGATTACTTGCTTCCCCTCTGGGTTTGTGTACCGAGGTGACCGGTGAACCAATGGGGAAGCCTTAATCTTCACAGATGGGGCAGGAGATTTCTGATGATGTGAGCAGTTTGTGAGGTGTTGGAGTCGGTTTATTCTGTCCTCCGTGCAGGGTTTCTTGACCCAAATGATTTTGACCTACTTGATCGTTGTTGAAACTGTACCTATCCAGGCAATTGAAGAATATTCCAACATAATCCTGATCTATGCCTTGTAGATGACAGAATGACACTGATGTCTGGCCTATGGCCTGCTCCTGTAGATACTCTATTTACGAGGAGTGATTTGTAAGTTCGTGGCTTAAGGGAGAAGGAGTCAATTTTAGAAAACCTAGCACATTTATTTTTCAACATAGTCCCCTCCTACACGTACACACTTAGTCCAGTGGTCGTGGAGCATACGGATTCCTTCTTTGTAGAAGTGGTCCACAGCAGGAGTGGTTGATAAGTTAAATTTTCTGTATTACCACTCAAAGAGTTGAACTGCATGTGCATGTAACGAGAGCGTCTTGGACCTCCTGGTGGTCCACAGCAGGAGTGATTGATAAATTTGTGGCCTAAGGTGGAAGGAGATGAGTTATACAGCTCTCGTTACATGCATGTGCTGTTCTACTCTTGGGGTGAAAATGCAGGAAGTTTGAAGTTAATAACTCATCTCCTTCTACCTTAGGCCACAAACTTATCAATCACCCCTGCTCTGGACCACTTCTGGAGGTCCAAGACACCGACTTCTACAAAGAAGGGATCCATGTGCTCCACGACTGCTGGACTAAGTGTGTAAATGTAGGAAAAACAAATGTGCTAGGCTTTCTAAAACAGACTCCTATCATAGGCCATGAACTTATCAATCACCCTCTTGTATATGTTTGGTTTTGCTGAGTTTCTGTTCAGTGCTGATCATCATAATGTTGATGGTAAGGGGGGTTGCATTGGCAATGCCACTGAATGCTTAGATTCCCTCGTTGGAGACAGTTAGCTTATGGCAAAAATATTACTTGTTCACCAATCTACTCATGTCTGAACGTTGTCTAGGTCTTACTGCATACATGTATTGCTTCCTTTGCTGAGAAGTTTTGAATGGAGTTAAGTATTCTAATTTTTTTATTGAAGTTCATCATCAAAAAAACATTTCAATAAGATGTATTTCAGACATTGTAAATATATATCATATAATCATATATGTCACAAATCTCCACATAGTATTTATCTGAGATATACACTTATAGAAAAGAGTGGAAAGAAAAAACAAGCAAAAGGAAAAAATTATTACAAGTAGGGAGTGATCTTTTTTTACAACATATTCATTGATTTCTGAGAATAAAATCAGGCCTATGAGGCATTATGTAGTTAAACCATTTTTCCCAGTATGAATCAAATTGTTCCAGCTTATGATTAACAGATGCTGTTATCCATTTTGTAAATGTCCATTGTAATTTCCATCCATGCATTTAAAGTTGGGCTCTCCTGTGATAACCATTTCCTAGTAAGAGTCTTTTTACCAGCCACCAACGGTATATTCATTAAATATTTATCTCTTTTCAACCATTCTTGAGATATATGCCCAAAATATATGGTCTTACTCTCTAAGGGTATTTCACATTTAAAGATGTTTTGTAGGGCATTGTGTATCCCCCTCCAATACTCTTTGATAATAGGGCAGTCCCAAAAAATATGATAATGATTTGCATTTTGATTTCCACAATTTCTCCAGCAAACAGGGAGGTTACTATCATAATGGGATTTCTGAGAGGGTGTAATAAAATATCTTATCAAGTTTTCCATCTGAACTCCCTCCATTTCTGTGACTGGTACACTTCCATTGATACCATATTATTGTCCATTCTTATCCCTCCTTCCTTCTCCCATTTTGTTTTAATGTATGAAGTCGAATGTGTTCTAAGATTTGACAAACCCTTATACATGCTTGCAATGATTCTACTATCATTATCTGAATTATTTGCTTTTCTAAATAGCTCTATCAAGCATGTACTTGCCTTGGTTACATTTTTAAGCATCCTATTAACATATTGTCACATCTGTAAATACCGATAAAAATCTTCTTTTTCTAATCAGTGTTTCTCTTTCAGCATTTCAAAACTGAACAGTGTTCCTTCTTTCATTATGTTGTAAAGAACTGTTATTCGTTTAGTTTCCAGTCCTTAAATCTAGCATCCAGTTTATTCAGTGTAAAATCCGAGTCATATGCACACCATTTAAGAATTGCAATATCTCCCTCTAGATTATATTCTTTTATAGTAGTTTTCCATATTTTAAGAGTCAATTTCACCCATGGGTTATCAATAGTATTTATGTACCTTTGCAGGTTGTTATCAGCCAAAATTGCTTGTATGGGGATGGGAAGTACCCGTTCCTCAATGTTTTTCCATTGAGTGTCATATGGTGAGCTGCACCAACATATCATAGCTCTCAACTGTGCTGCAAAATAATAATCTCTAAGAGAAGGTAGGCCCTATCCCCTCTTTCCCTTTGCTAATTGCAAGTTTTGAGACGAATTCTGGGCCTTTTACCTTGCCAAATATACCTTGATAACATCTTGTTCCATTCATTGAATTGATTTTGATTAATCTCTATTGGTAGGGTCTGAAAGAGATTTAACAGTCTGGGCAGTATATTCATTTTAATAGACTCAATCCTTGAACTGAGACTAAAAAAAGGAATCAGGTTCCATCTTGCCATATCTTCCTTAATTCTTTATATAAAGGCTGATAATTGCATTCTGATATTTTTGCCAAATCTTTTGGCATATTGATGCCCAAATATTTGAAAGACTCTGTTTGCCATGCCCAGGGATATCTACTTTCAATTTCTCTTGGTGGGCTATAGTTATATGAAAGTAATTGGGTTTTATGTATGTGGATCTTGTATCCTGATAATTGACTATATTGTCCAAAGGATTGCATCAATTTAGGTAAAGAGTATGTTGGTTGCCCTAAATAGATCAAAATGTCATCCATGTAACAAGCCAATTTATGCTCTGTTCCTTTAATAGTAATTCCCCTGATATCTTCATTTTGTCTGATGCATCGAGCTAATGGTTCCAGATATAATGCAAAGAGTAGCGGTGACCATGCACAACCCTGTCTCGTGCCCCTTTCTAGGGTAAGACTATTTGATAAATATCCATTGATTTTAATCCTAGCAGTAGGGTTGTCATATAGTGTCTTTGAAGCCAAATTTATGTAAAACTCTGTAAAGAAAATTCCATTTAACCGAATCAAATGCCTTTTCAGCATCCACGCTTATCACTATTGCTTCGATTTTATTTTTTTGTATATGATCCATAATGTGAAGTGTCCTTCATATATTGTCTTGTGATTGGCATTGTCATATAAAACCTGTCTGATCATTACACATCAGTATGAGTAGAAACTCTTCTAATCGTTTGGCCATGATGGAGGTAAATAATCTATCATCTATTGGTCTAAATGACCCGCATTCCATTTTATCCTTGCCTTCTTTTGGTATAGCTGAGATTATCACTGCATTCCAACTGGATGCCATTTGTGCCTTTTTTAGAGCCCAGTTCAGTGTGGGGAGTAAAACAGGAATTAACTCATTTTTTAATTCTTTGTACCACTCTGCCGTATATCTGTCTGATCCTGGTGACTTGCTTAATTGAAGCCTACTAATTGCAGCTTTTAGTTCAACTTCAGTTATGTCAGCAGTCATCGTTCTATTCTGTTCTTCGCTTGAAGTGGGTAACTCTAGAGAATTCAGGAAGGTGTCAATTTGGGTTATGTTTCCCCCTGGGACTTTGGAATATAGAGTTTTGTAAAACACTTCAAAAGCTTCTTGAATTTCACTTAGCTTATTTTCTTATCATTTTTGTTCTTGGATCCCTAATTTTATGAATTGTATTTTCTGCTATTTTTTTTTTCAGTTTCCACGCCAGTATTTTCATAGACTTAGATCCACTTTCATAATGTCTGTGTTTCAGAAACATTAATTTTTTCTTGCTTTCTTGCATAGCCAAACTATTAATTCCGTTCCTAATTTTTAAAATTTCCTCTAATATATCCTGTGACAAATTCAGTTTGTGTTTTTTCGCTAGTTCCTTCAGCCTATTTTGTAATTCCTCTAATGTTTTATTCCTTTTTTTTCTTATATGAAGATATCGCTATAATTTTCCTCTTAAGACAGGCTTCAGAGTATCCCATAAAATGGGAGATGAAACCTCTCCATTATCATTGAATTCTAAGCAGAGACCAATTTCTTTTTTAATTTGTTCCTTAAAGTATGGATCATTGAGTAGACTTGAATTTAGTTTCCAAATAGTATTCTTTGGTTGTAGTTCAAAATCAACAGATAAATATATAGAGCACGGTCACTTACATCTATTGTCCCAATTCCACAGGTGTTTATTTTGTCTTTGTCTTTTCCAAATGTTATGAAATAGTCTTCTTGTATATACAGAATGGGAGCAGAATAATGAGTGTAGTCCCTTCTGTTGGGGAAAAGGTCCCTCCATATATCAATTAAACCAACATCCTCAAAAAAAGTATTAACTTTCTTATGTAAGGATTTTGTTTCATAGGTTTTTCTATTGGAAGAGTCTAAGTTTGGTTGTAATTGTAAATTTAAGTTTCCCCCACATATCAGGAGACCTTCTGTTTCCGTTACCATAATATCAGTAATTTTCTGAAAGAAACCAATATCACTTCCCAGGGGTGCGTATATATTCAATAGAGTAACTGAATTTCCATCTATGTTCCCCCTTAACAGAATATATCTGCCCTCCTTATCTCCCATTTCAAATACTTTTTCAAAATTTAGCTTACTTGAGATAAGAATAGCAACTTCTCTCCTATGTCCTGATTTATATGAAGAGAAAAACAAATTAGTGAAGCCCATTCTCTTTAGTTTTCTATGCTCATTAACACTTAAGTGAGTTTCCTATAAATATACTACATGGGCTTGTTCTTTTTTCATTTTGGATAGAATTCTATTACATTTGATTGGATTTAATAGCCCATTGACATTAAAAGAAATGAATTTTACTTTGTCCTTAGCCATCTGTATTTATCTGTCATAATTTCAATCTGTATCATTGAAATTAGCAGAATAAAACTTAATCAATCTACTCCCTGAACAAATAAGAACCAAGAAACGCAAATAATAACAAAAAAGGCAACAAAGGTGTGATTCCAAGGCTGAGGTCTCTAATAGATGACCCTGTGTTGAGCTAGAGGAAATGTCTAGCTGTGGGGGGATAGCCCCTCCTACCTGTGAGTTGAGGGCCCCCATTGCAGTATTCATAAAAGTCAGTGAACAAATCACTGGGAATATATATATAGGAGAAGTACACAGGGAAATCTTTTCTGTGTGTGTGTATATATATACACACACACACACACACACACACACACACACACACACACACACACACACACACACACATATATATATGCACACACATATATATTCTCATTTTGGTGGGGAAAAAGGAGTAAGTGAGTGAATAAAGAAGAATAACTGAGTAATATAAAATCCACATTATTATAAGTATTTCTCGAGATAGGTATATCACCGTCTACCTTTGCTTCCATTTAGCTTCTCAACATTTTTAAAGTTAGCCAAACCTTATGGCTCTTCTGGAAGGGGTGAGGGCTGTCTTTGGAAGACTCCCAGTTTCTTCCTGATATACTTCTCTCGCCCTCCTCCTGTATCCTGCTTTCTCGATTCTCGCATTATTTCCCAAGCAGAGTGGGATAATTCCTCTGCCAGGCTTTCCCTCAGTTTGATCACGCTGATAGACAACCCTCTGGCCTTCATGTCTGTAGTCGCCACTTCCACTGTCTGATACAGTTGGATCCCATCTTGATAAAACACTCGAAGTTTAGCGGGGTACGGAGTTTGAAATCTAATCCTTTCTTGCTTTAGTATTTGCTTTACTTCAGAGTATTCTTTACATTTCTGCAGGACCGCAGTGGGGGGTAATCTTGATCGAAATATATTAATTTACCGTCTAAAAACACCCTCTTCTTACCCCAGGCCCTTCGTAGAATCTCCACCTTGGTACTGTATCGAAGGAATTTAACTACTATTAAGTGTGGCTTATCTTCTTTGTCTCGGGTAGGCCGCAGGACGATTGCACGATGCACCCTCTCAATTTCCAGCTCCATAGTCAGAGGAATCTCCAGCACGTCCCGCAGCAACTTTCGTACAAACACCGTCATAGGCAAACCCTCCACTCCTTCGGGAACGTTGTATATCCTGATATTTTTCCGCCGTGATCTTCCCTCCAGGTCAAGCAGTTTACTTTCTTGTTAATTTAATATTTTTATTTACTTAGCATCTGTTCCATGTTCTGCACGCGATCTTCCACCTTCTCAATTCGAGTCTCTGCCACTGCTATTTTTTGATTGACGTTAGCAAGCTCTGACTTAATATCATGTAGCTGCTGTTTTATATCTTTTTGGAACTCCCGTATCTCTTTCAAAATTTTTATCATATTTGCCGCTTCAGCTGAACAAGGCCCATCGTCAGTCTCGCTAGCATGCGGTTGGGTAGGAGAGCCACTCACTGCACCCCTCTCGTCCACAGGCTCTGCAGTGATGCTTTTTAAATTTCCATTCTTGCCGCTCTTATCAGTTCAAATACTTTTGAAAAATCCCATATTTGATGGGTTAACGGGGCAAAATATGCATTTTTCCGGAGGAGCTATTGACTTAAGCTGCCATTCTGGATGATGATGTCACCGGAACCCCCAAGTATTTTAATTCAAGTTCAGTTTATTGTTGTTCAGCTGGTTATATGTATGCTGCTAAATGAAACAATGTTACTCTGGACCAAGGTGCACAACACAGTACGTACATACAACTCACGTGCATAACACATAAAATAATATTACTACAAATAAATTAACAAATTAACCAATATTATGCAATCATCACGGAACATCCCTATTTTAGACCAGTTTTTCCAGGAAGATGCTGTGTTGATGTCAAAGGCTGTCTGAAATGATTCTTTTTGACCCATGTGTAAATCAAGGCAGTGGTGAAATTTGGAATTGAGTGCACCCGGCAAAACCCAAACTCTTCACTACTTCCTCATAATTAAGAGTAGGCTGGTTGTGTTATCACCAGCTGAACTAAGATTGCCGTTCCTATTTGTGAATATAGGAGCAGAATTAGGCCATTGAGTCTGCTCTGCCATTTCATCATGGCTGATCCATTTTCCCTCTCAGCCCCAATCTCCTGCCTTCTCCCAGTATCCCTTCATGCCCTGACTAATTGATAACAATCTATCAACCTCTGCCTTAAATATACATAAAGACTTTACCTCCACAGCCACCTGTGGCAATGAATTCCTCAGATTCACCACCCGCTGTCTAAAGAAACACCTCCTTATCGCCCTTCTAAATGGATGTCCCTCTATTCTGAGGCTGTGTCCTCTGGTCTTAGACACCCCGCCATAGGAAGCATCCTCTACACATCCATTCTATTGAGGCCTTTCAACATTCAATAGATTTCAAAGAGATTCCCATTGATTCCCATCAAAACTCTCTAGATTCTGGGCGGGTCCCAGCGGATTGGAAGACAGCAAATGTCATGCCACTTTTTAGAATGTAGGCAAAAGATGGGAAACTATAGGCCAGTTAGCTTAACATCTGTAGTCGGGAAAATGCTTGAAGCTGTTGAGGAGGGAGGGTGTTGATGGGCAGACTGAAATGCAGCCGGCATTGGGGGCACAGAGGGTGGAACCCGAACATGAGACAGAGGGTTCTCAGGTGAAGAGGGAACCCAGTGAGGGAGAGGGTAAGGGTCCGACAGGTAGACCTGGGGTGTCCCCCATGGTGTCTGAGGCGAAAGGGTCAGCAGAGGGCATATGGAGGGGGTACGGAGATCTCAGAGAAGTAGGCACCCTCCCAGAGTGGTTGACATATGCAGTGCCAGGAGAGTCGAGTGTGACCTCTACTGCCCTGGGTAGTTATGTCACTGCTTTCTGCACCTGGATTGAGTTTTGTGTTTTGCAAGAATCATTGGGGAATTCTGTTAATGTCATGAGGGCATGACTTTTGTTGGTGGGGGGAGAGTATACTGCATATGTTAATCAAAATGGTTTCTTTGTTAAAAGTAAAACTGCTTCTTTGTTATGCTAACTGGTGAGAGAGTGCTTGTCTTGCAGAGCACTCTCGAAGCTTGTTTGGGTTAAAGTTACTGATAACCAGGGATTGTATTCATTTGTTAACCAATTGGGTTAGATGTTATTTTCTCTTGTGGGTCTGGGAGCTGGGATTGCGCGGACCTTTGGGAGTCGGGAAGAAGACTGTGAGGAAGGTGGACGGGTGCGGCACTGCTGGTCGATCACCGAGGATGGTCCCAGGTGTGGGGGTCTCAGAGGTCGGAGAAGAGCAAAGTGTGGTCAGAGAATTCGATGGTTGAGTTCCAACGATGTGCACTAATTGACTGAACTCTGATAAGTTCTGGCACCTTTTCTTTATTTTCTTTCCCTTCATATATATTGTATCATTATTAATCACTTAGTTCCAGTAAGATTTATAAAGTGTATTCTGTAAACGTACCTGGTGTGTGCTTGATATTGTGTGTGCGAGTTTGTATTAGCATGTATATCACAGCATCCACGTATACGGGAGGCACGGCTTGGCGGGTGGACGAATTTTCCCCTAGACATACACCAGCCGGTTGCGTAAGCGTTACACTCCTATGAGATGTCCTATCCACCTGTGGATACCCTGAAAAGTACATTCGAATCCTGAGACTCCTCCATGATGGCATGCTTGCCACAGTCATCGTCAGCAACAGTAACTGTGAGCCTTTTCAAGTTAGATCAGGAGTAAAACAGGGATGCGTGATTGCCCCAACTTTGTTCACCATCTTCACTGCAACAATCATTCACATTATCAAGGATGACCTACCTCCAGGAATCGAAATTGCCTAAAGAACAGATGGCAGACTTTTCAATCTTGCCTGTCTCAAGTCCAAAAACAAGACATCCACAAGTTCCGTCATCGAGTTCCAATACGCAGATGACAACAGTGTTGCAGTTCTTTCAGAAAACCACCTACACCAAATTCTGACTGCCTTCAACTGTGCATACACAAAACTTACCATCAATTCCAAGAAGACTCAGATCATCTACCAACCGTCACCAACTGATCAAATCGGATAGAACCATCAATTCAACTTGGTGAAATAACCCTGGAAAATGTGGACCACTTTCCGTATCTTGGAAGTCACCTCTCCTCCAATGTCAACCTTAATGACGAGATCCAACATCGTCTTAAACGCGCTGGAACAGCTTTTGGACATCTCTGAACAAGAGTCTTTCATGATCATGACATCCGAACAGACACCAAAATGTTAGTGTACAAAGCAGTGGTAATTCCAACACTCCGATATGCATCAGAAACCTGGACAACATACCGACCACATCTGAAGGCACTCGAAAAGTTCCATCAATGCTGTCTTCGAAACATCTTACTGGTAAATATCAGCTGGGAAGATAGAAGAACCAACATCAGAGTGCTAAATGAAGCAAAAACAACAAGCATTGAAGCCTACGTCATCAAGAACCTACTAAGGTGGAGCGGTCATGTTGTTCGGATGAAAGACAAACGTCTGCTGAAACAAGTCTTCTACTCCCAACTTAAAGAAGGCAAACGTAAAAGAGGCAGACAACAGAAGAGATTCAAAGACGTCTTAAAAGCCAACATGAGGAAATGTAACATTGACATCAACAATGGGGAAACCAATGCCAAGGACAGGAAACTCTGGCAAACCATCATCCGAGAAGGAACAGCAACTTTTGAAGCCAACAGATGTGCAGAATTAGAAGAAAAGAGAAGAAAATGGAAAGAGAGGCAACAACAACCAAAGCCCGATCTGCCATCTGGAAATACCTGTCCTGAATGCGGAAGAACTTTCGAAGTCAAGATTGGACTCATAGGCCACTTGAGAGCCCATAAATAGATCAACAGAACGAAGACCATCATCCTCGACCTCCAGGGATTGCCAAGATGACGACAATCTCTTCAACCACCTCTTTCAGAATCCTGGACTATAGACCATCTGGTTCAGGTGACTTGCCTACCTTTAGACCTTTCAGTTTCTGAAGTACCTTCTCCCTAGTAGTGGCAACCTCATTCACTTCTGCCCCAACACTTTCGGACTTCCAGCATAGTGCTAGTCTCTTCCGCATTGAAGACTGCTGCAATTTCCTTGTTTTCATTACTACTGCAGCATTATTTTCCCGAAGTCCAATCTCTACTCTCACCTCCCTTTTACACTTTATATATCTGATAAAACTCTTGGTATTCTCTTTAATATTATTGACAAGCTTACTTTCATATTCCATCTTTTCCTTCTTTATGACATTTTTTAGATGCCTTCTGTTGGTTTTTTTAAATTTTTTTATTAGTTTTTCAAAACATTTTACAAAATTAAAAACCCCAAATCCCAATGAGGAGCATTAATACAGAGCAAGGTTAAGCATACAATATCAATATGCTACAGAGGAAGAGAATTTAACAAAAAAGCACCTAAATTAAAGACAAGTGAGCTTAGTGTCCTCCCCAAACCCCACAACACAAGAAAAAAAAACAATTCCAGACCAACCACCACACAATATAGAGAGTATAAGTCCGGACAATCAAACTCCCAGACTGTGAATACACTTAGCAACAGAGGATAATAATGCCTACTACCAGAAAAGAAAGGGAGCTGAAAGCAAGGGACCGAAGGGAGAAAAAAAAACCCTAGTCAAGAGGAAGGTTATGAAAGTAGTCGATAAAAGGCCCCCAGATCTTATGGAACTTTAAATCCGAATTGAGAACTGAATAATGAATGAATATGAGTTTCTTGGAGGAAAGCAATGTCAGCTTTGAGTTGTTTAATATGTGAGAATACCTTCCTCCTTTTAACAGGGTGGTTCAGTCCCTTTACATTCCAGCTCACAAATTTAAGTGCACTAGCCATTACCAATTACTAATGCATAAAAGGCAGCAGGCATATAAAAAGTCAAGCAGTACAATAGCAGTCTGGGAGCAGAGATGTAAACATAGATTCGTAAGGTCAAAATATAAACATGTCCTAAACAATAAAGAAATGTTGGAACTGGAAAATCCACCCCACCCACACAACCCAAAACTAGACGGCTACCAAAACAAGTAGCTAGCTCTACCAAAGAAATTAACCCAAATACAACTTCCAGATCTGTGTCATTGACAGCAGTTCCATATAAATGCTATAACAAACAGTAACTAGTTTATGCACTAGGAAACATAATTAAAGATTAGAACACCTTCTGCCGAGATATACAACTTAATACAGAGAAAATCGGCAGAAAACCAAAACTAATCTACCCGCGAAATATTATAGAAGGATAAAGTAAGAGAAAGGGAAAAAAAAGGTAAGAAGGAAAAAGAAAAAAAAGAGGAAGGGGAAAATTGTAAATTCAAGACGAGTATTTATCAACCGTTTACCGAGAAGGGAGAAAAAAACATTCAGAGAATGGAAAAAAAAGGGGGTGAAGAAAAGAAAAAGATAAAATAAATAAGTATTTAAAACAGAGGAAAAATAAATCAGCAGTTGAACTGTGAACCGACAAACAGGGAGGCCTTCACTAAAGACTTCAAACCTCCAAAACAAGTTAGATTTAGTTGTAGAACTCTGTAGGTGAAAATAGATTACACACACACCAAATCCCGGGAGAGATTGTCAACAGCCTTTAGAGTTTCAGTGAATAATGTCTGAGTGATTCAAGTGAATTCCGAGTCCAGAGAAAGTAATTTTACTACGAGGAGTACTTATCCACCATTTTAGGAAGTCCGATCAGATTCTGAAGATGAATGGATAGCCAGAAGACTTGCCACAAATGCTTTGGCTTCCCTCGCTGATTTGAACCACTTGAATTCCCCGGTATTAAACTTGATTCTTAGGTCAGCAAGATTACGAAAGGAAGGTTTGAAACCACGATCAAAAAGCACTTTCATTACGCCTTTATACTCAGCGCGCATCTTTAAAGTCTGGGGTGCAAAATCTTCCACAAAGCGAATGGTTGTATCCTGGAAAGAAAAAGAGCCTCTGCGACATGCCTCCACAATCAGACTGTGTTTTACCTGGTATTGATAGAAACACAAGATTACTGGTCGCGGACAGGTGCCCAGAATTCCGGGGGGGACATTAACTCTGTGTGCCCGTTCGAGCTCGGGCGGGTTTGGAAGCAGATCCTTCCCGAATATCTCACAGAGAAACTCGGCGAAAAACTTCACGGTTGATACCTTTTCAGTCGCCTCTGGTAATCCCAGAATTCTGATGTTACAGCATCTGCTACGATTTTCGAGATCCACCATTTTGGAAAGAAGTTTGTTAGATTTTTCCTCTAAGCTGGAACAGAGAGTCTCCAAGTATCGAACCCGACTTTCTAAAGCTTCAGAAGTCGAATCGATGCGAGATAAGTGTTCAGCATGTTTGTCCACTTTATCGTTGATCCGATCCAGTTTGTCTTCTAACTGTTTGAAAGCGGTTTTAATTTGCTTTAAGATTTCGTCTCGGAGATTTTCAAGCGCCTTCATCGTCACGCCCGACGAAGTCGTAGTTTCTTTTCTCCCGGATTTAGAGCTCTTGCTAGACATTGTAGGTTAGATATATTCACAGGCAAGTAAGAGATACCGAAAAAATTCCTATCTAAGCTTTATAAAATGGAGACATTTAGTGCAAAGGTAGCGACAGTAACGGAACAAAAGTTCGGAGCAGCTAAGCAATCGCCATGTTACCGGAAGTCCTGTTGGTTTTTAAAAATTTCCCAATCCTTTAACTTCCCACTAATTTTTGCTCTATTATGTGCCCTCTCTTTAGCTTTTATGTTGGCCTTGAATTCTCGTCAGCCACGGTCACATCATTCTGCTTTTAGTATACTTCCTTCTGCGGGACTTATCTATCTTGTGCCTTCCAAGTTACTCCCAAAATCTCCAACTGTCATCCCTGCTAGTGTTCCCCCAATCAATTTTGGCCAGCTACTCGCTCAACCCTCTGTAATTCCCAGTAATACTGATACATCAGATTTTAGCTGCTGCTTCTTAAATTGCAGGGTGAATTTTATCATATTATGATCACTCTACCCCTAAGGGTTCCTTAGCTTAAGCACTCTAATCAATTCCAGTTCATTGTACAACTCCCAATCCAGAATTACCTAGTGGGCTCAACCACAAAATGCTCTAAAACACTTTTTCTTTGGCATTCTACAAATATCCCCACGAGAGATCTATCACCAGCCTGATTTTTCCAATCTACCTGCATATTGAAATCCCTCATGACTACTGTATATTGCCCTTTTGATGTGCATTTTCTATCTCCCATTGTGATTTGTAAACCACATCTTTGCTACTGTTCGGAGGTCTGTATATTACTCCCATAAAGGGTCTTTTTACCTTACAGTTTTTTAGCTCTTCTCACAACAATTCTACACCTTCCAATCCTATGCCACCTCTTTCCAATGATATGATTTCATTTTTACCAACAGAGCAACCCCATCCTCTTTGCTTACCTGCCTGTCCTTTCAATACAATATGTATCCTTGGACATTAAGTTCCCAGCCATAATCTTCTTTCAGCCATGATTTAGTGCGCACAACATCAAACATGCCAATCTGCACCTGTGCTACAAGTTTGTCTAACTAATTCCGTTTGCTGCATACGTTCAAATATAACACCTTCAGTCCTGTATTCATCACCTTTTTTTGATTTTGACCCCCTTATATGTTGCAACTCATTCTATTGACTGTAATTTTGCCCTGTCATCAGCCTCTCCTTTCTAACAGTCTCACTACATACTGCCTCTGTGTGTAAACCAATTGCCCCATCCTCAGCCCTGGTTCCCATCGACCTGCCTTAGTAGTTTAAACTCTCCCAAACAGCTCTAGCAAACCTACCCGCAAGGATATTGGTCCTTCTTGGGTTCAATCCGTCCCTTTTGTACATGTCGTACCTCTCCCAGAAGAGATCACAATGAATAAGAAATCTGAAACCCTGCCCCTTGCACCAGTTCCTCAGCCACACATTCATCAAATCATCCTATTGTTACCCTCACTGGCATGTGGCACAGGCAGCAATCCAGAGATTTACAGCTTTCTACCTAACTTCCTAAAACCTCTCTTCAGGACCTCCTTAACTTTCCTTGCTATTCATTGGTGCCACCCTCACTCACCCACTGACTTCCACTGCTCACCCTCACACTTGAGAATGACATGGACCCGATCTGAGACATCCCTGACCCTGGCACCAGGAAGGCAACATACCATCCAGGTGCCTGTATTGTGTACACAGAATCTCATCTCTATTTCTCTAATTATGGAATCTCCTATCACTACTGCAGTTCTCTACACCTCTCTTGTCTTTAGAGCTACAGTGCCAGATACAGAGCTGTAGCTCCTCCCCGGTATGTCATCCCTGCTCAATAGTATCCAACATGGTATATTGAGGGGAATGGCCACCGGATACTCTGCAGTTTGCCTATTTCTCTTCCTTTTCCTGTCAGTCACCTAGTTACCTGCCTTCTGCAACCTAGGGGTGACTACCTCTCTGTAGCTCCTATTTATCACTTCCCCAGTCTCCCGTACGAGCCAAAGATCATTGTTGGAAGAGCTGCAGCTCAGTGCAAACATACCAGATACTTACCTCACCCAAGCCTGATAAGCCAAAGCCACTCTAACACTGGCCCACTCACACATGGTTGCTCCTCTTGCCTCGCCTTATTTTTTATTCGCCCTTTCTGATGAATCCTGTTCACTGATTGGGCCCGGTCCAATTCCATGGGCATTGCTGGGCAATTATCCACATTAGCAGATACATGAGATGATAATTTTTCAGACAAACCGAATAAGTATTTTGCATCAGTCCTCTCTGAGGAAGACACTAGCAGAATGGTGGAAGTTCTAGGCATCAGGGGGCATTAAGTGTGTGAAGTTACCATAACTATAGAGAAGGTTCTTGGGGAAACTGAAAGGTCTGAAGGTAGATAAATTAACTGGATTAGATAATGTGCACCCTAGGTTTCTGAAAGAGGTGGATGAAGAGATCATGGAGGCATTAATAATGATCTTTTAAGAATCACTAGATTCTGGAATAGTTCTGGAAGATTGAAAATTGCAAATATCACTCCACTCTTCAGGAAGGGTGATAGACAGAAGGAAGAAAACTATAGGCTAGTTAGTGAGTTAGTGTGACCTCAGTGGTTGGGAATATGTTGGAGTCTATTATTAAGGATGAGATCTCAAGGTACTTGGAGGCACATGATAAAATAAGCTGTAGTCAGCATGGTTTCCTCAAGGGAAATTTTTTCCTGACAAGTCTGTTAGAATTCTTTGAAGGGAAAAAAAGCAGGATTGACAAAGGAGAATTGGTGGATGTTATGGACTTGGATTTTCATAAGGCCTTTGACAAGGTGCGACACAAGAAGCTGCTTAACAAACTACGAGCCCATGGTATCACAGGAAAGTTTCTAACATAGTTAAGGCAGTGGCTGATTGGCAGGAGGCAGTATGGGAATAAAGGGAGCCTTTTCTAGTAGGTGACTAGTGGTGTTTCACAGGGGTCTTGTGTTAAGTCTTTATAGGTCAATGATTAGATGCTGGAATTGATGGCTTTGTTGCGAAGTTTCCAGACGATATGAAGTGGTGGAGGGGCAGGTAGTTCTGAGGAAGCAGGTAGGTTACAGAAGGGCTTAGACGATTAGGAGAATGGGCAAAGAAGTGACCAATGGAATATAGTGTCAGGAAGTGTATGGTCATGCGCTTTCGTAGAAGAAATAAAAGGGTTGACTATTTTCTAAATGGAGAGAAAATAGAAAAAAAGCTGAAGCACAAGGGGATTTGGGAGTCCTTATGCAGGATTTCCTAAAGGTTAATTTGCAGGGTGAGTCTGTGGTGAAGAAGGTTAGCATTGACTTGGCCATGCTAAGTTAGCAGTGTTAGCATTCGTTTCAAGAGGAAATAATGTTGAGATTTTATAAAGCACTGGTGTCCCCTCGTTTGGAGTATTGTGAGCTGTTTTGGGCTCTTTATCTTACAAAAGGATGTGCTGAAACTGGAGAGGTTTCAAAGTAGGTTCACGAAAATGATTCCAGGATTGAAAGGCTTACCATATGAAGAGCTCTGGGCTTGTATTCACTTGAATTAAGAAGAATGAGGAGTGACCAGATTGAAACCTATCAAATGGTGAAAGGCTCTGATAGAATGGACATGGACAGGATGTTTCCTAGGGTGGGAGAGTCTAAGACCAGAGTAACAGCCTCAGAACAGAGGAGCGTCTTTTAGAACGGAGATGAGGAGGAATTTCTTTAGTCAGAGAGTGGTGACTCTGTGGAATCCTTGGCCAGTGACAGCTGTGGAGGCCAAGTCTTAATGTATATTTAAGGCAGAGGTTGATAGATTCTTGATTGGCTAAGACATGAAAGGATATGGGGAGAAGACAGGAGATTGGGGCTAAGAGGAAAATTGGATCAGCCATGATGAAATGGTGAGGCAGACTCAATGGGCCAAATGGCCTAATTCTGTACCGATATCTTAAATGATTCCCCTGTAAAAGAAAATGGACCCTTGATCTCAATGTAGCTCACTATAACGTTGCATTTTATTGTCTCCCTCCAATGTTTTTTTCTGTTTTTCACTTTTATTGTTGTATCCTCTCCATCTCCAAGCCATCTGTGGTCAGCAAGAATATTGTATGGTTTGTTCTTTCCTTAGCTCATTTCAAAATATTCATTTTGAAAAGACTAGAATATAAAAACAAAGATGTAATGCTGAGGGTTTGTACGGCATTTGTCAGACAGTACTTGGAGTATTGTGAGTATTTGAGTATTTGGGCCCCTAAGCTAAGAAAAGATGTGCTGGTATTGGAGAGGGTCCAGAAGAGGTTCACAAGAATGACCCGGGAATAAAAGCGTTAATGATTGAGGAGCATTTAAGGATGGCTCTGGGCCTGTTCTCCCTGGAGTTTAGAAGAACGAAGGGGGATCTCTTTGAAACCTATTGAATATTTTAAGGCTCAGGCAGAGAGGATGTTCCTAACATTGGGAGATTCTAATACTAGAGGGCATAGTCTCAGAATAGAAGGACGTCCCTTTAAAACAGAAATAAGGAGGAATTTCTTTAGCTGGAGGGTGGTGAATCTTTATAATTTTTGCCACAAAGCTATGGAGGCCAAGTCATTGGGTATATTTAAAGCAGAGGTTGATTGATTCTTGATTATTAAGAGCAGCAAAAGCTATGGGGAGAAGGCAAGATAATAGGTTTGAAAGGGATAATATGAAATGGCAGAGCAGACTTAATGGGCCATAGCTGCCTCCATCTTACACACATTTTAACATTAATGTTCATTCAAAAATCTACCTTTCTCCATATTTGCATGAAGTCACATACACAGATCATTCCTGCACCCATGGACAGATATTGGTTCATGGCCAGGTGTTCATGGCATTGCTGAGCCACCTTCTTTAACTACTGCAATCCTTCTGTCGAAAGTTCTGCTTCAGTGCTTTTGAGTGGGGAGATTCAGGATTTAGTCATAGCAACACTGAAGGTATATTGATATATTCCCAGTCAAGGTGTTATGTGACTTAGAGGGGAACATTCAGACAGTGGAGTTCCCATGTGCTAGAGAATCTATTGTTGATGGTAGCAGCTGCACATAGGTTTGGGAGATGCAGTCAGCTATCAAAGGAAATATCTCTGAGGAACTGCAGTGCATTTAGTAGATGGAATACATTGCATCCATGATAACCAGTGAAACATAGAAAACCTACAGCACAATATAGGCCCTTCGGCCCACAAAGTTGTGCCAAACATGTCCCTACCTTAGAAATTACTAGGCTTACCCATAGCCACTGTTCCCCCCAATTTTTAGTAGTCAGTGTGTGCAAAAATCTTATGTTGTGCAATTTTTTTCCCGTGACAAAAGTATGTGTGCACTGAATGCACACATGGCACAGTTTATGTAGGTTTACAAAATATTAGACATAAAAATGCACAGAACAACAACAAAATAACATACATATTTAAGTCAGTTATTTTTTTTCTCTCTCTCCGGTCTTTGGCATTTACCCATTCTTTGTAAACTCTATCTAGACTAATAGAACTTCCATCCAATTGATAGCTTTTGATTCTCATTAACATATCCAAATGAACATTCACCTAAACGGTTTCTCAGCTTGTTTTTGAGTTGATTAATTAGGCTAAAACCTCGCTCACAGTCCACACTAGACACAAGGAAGGTTCCCCCAATGTCCATCAACCGTGCAAGGTCGCAAAACTGTTCATTTTGAAGTACCATTTGAGCAAAGTTTGAAATCAGTTTGGATTTAATTTTTTCTTGCACAGAAAATTTGAAATCATTGAACTGTCTAACTATTAGAGTATTTTCAGCTAGAAAATCATGATATTTTAGACATAAGGCATTAACTTGTTCATCACCAAATCTGCAATTGCGGAGAAATCAAAAGCTGACCATTCTTTTTTTTTGTAATACAAATTTTTATTATTATTTATTCTTACTTTACAAAGGAGCACAGCATATCATAGAGCAGATACAGTACAGCACATTTACACAGCCATCCCATGACAGGAAAACATAAAACTAAGAAACAGAAAAAAACTTCTAATTTAAGTTTAAATTAACATACAACCAAAATTGATCCCACGCGTCTTGCACTTTTCCCTCACTGTTAATTCTTCCCAACGTGTTCATATGATGAAATCTTAACCATTTCCTCAGTCCATTCCCTCACAGTGGGACATCTAGGTTTTTTCCAGTTTTGCAATGTAATTCTTGCAGCTGTGATGAGACCCACCTTTAAAATAGTAAATTTGTCATTGTTTACATTAGGTATCATTGTCCTATCACCCTGGAGACAAAGCTGTGGGCATAAGGGCAGTGTAGGACACCTGACCAATTCGCCAACAAATCAAGAACTTTACACCAAAATGGACGAACCATGGAACACTCCCAAATCATGTGAAAATATGTGTCCACCTCATTTTAACATTTCCAGCATAAATTATCAACAATCCCCATTTTGTAGAGTCTAGTTGGTGTCCAATAATATCTGTGTACTATCTTATACTGAATAAATTTCCCTCTCGCTTCCCTAATATGTCTACCCACATTTGATAAAATATTTGACCACTCATTATCTTCAATATTGCTTCCAAGATCCTTCTGCCATACTGCTTTGAGATTGTTACACTGTTCACCCACAGAGTCCTTGAACATTTTATAAAACACTGATGCTTTATGAACTTCCTGTGGTAATGTAAAATATTCAGTTAAAGGGTTACTTTGTGGGCCACCATTCTTGAATATGCTACTAATGCAATGTCTTATTTGTAAATACTTCCAGAAATTCCCTTTATCTACAAAGTTATATTTCCTCTGCAAATCCACATACGACATAAAAATCCCATTCTCATAGAGATCACCTACTATATTTACACCTTTAATCTTCGATTCTTTCCAGTACACCATTCTTTTCCCAATGCATATCTCAGGGTTATCTTGTTAATTTTGCCTCGTGCAGAATGAACTAAATCAATCGGTGTCAGGCCACTCTTTTGCAGAATCTTGCACAGTGCAGCCAGTTCATCAAAGACATCATTTAAATAATTATTAATTACTACATTATTTTAGGTAACTAACCTTTTGTGCGCATATCAATTTCCTTTGTGTGCTGGTTGAAAAACGTGTGCACATGCACAGCTTAGAGGGAACATAGCCCACAGCCCTCTATTTTTCTAAGCTCCATGTACCTATCCAAAAGTCTCTTAAAAGACCCTGTCAGATTCGTCTTCACCACCGTTGCCAGCAGCCCATTCCGTGCACTCACCACTCCCTGACATCTCCTCTGTACCTACTCCCCAGCACCTTAAACCTGTGTCCTCTTGTGGCAACAATTTCAGCCCTGGGAAAAAGCCTCTGACTATCCACACGATCAATGCCTCTCATCATCTTATACACCTCTATAAGGTCACCTCTCATCCTCCGTCGCTCAAGGAGAAAAGGCCAAGTTCACTCAACCTGTTTCCATAAGGCATGCTCCCCAATCCAGGCAACATCCCAGTGGTGGAGGGAATAAATATTTAGAGTGTTGGATGGGGTGATAACCTTAGGATAATGATCATAAGTTTCATCAAGATTTGCAAATGTTCTTGGAGCTGCAGTCATCCAGGTAAATTCAGAGCATTCCAACACATTCTGATTTGTGCTTCGGAAAGAAGCACCACATTGCAGAACATGCAGCCTCCTATATCTACTGATCTTATGTAGCTGATCCATTTGAGCTCCTGCTCATGACCCTGTGATGCTAATGATGGGATCTTGGTAATGATAATGCAATTTACAGTTAAGGAAATGTTATTAAATTCACTCTTGTTGAAGATTGACCTGATTTACTTGTCACTTATCAACCCTTTTCTCAATTCATCAAAACATGCAGGAATTTAAAGGTGTCAGACCAGCAGACATATTAGATGCTATTTCTGCTAATACTCCAAAACAGATTTAATTTATTTTTTACAATTATAAAACAGTATAATAATATTTTCTAGTGAACCTAGTACATTTAAATGGAGCATCTTTTCATAGGTAACCAGGTGAACTTAAGGTCCCAATGTGCAAAGGGAAGTGCAGAAAAGATGTTGTTGGAGATAAAATCAGAAGAGCCAAATGCTGAAGCATCAGGATTTCTGAACAGTCGTATAACATGTTAAGGAGTTTTATTTGCTGAATGCAAGTGTGGAGTAGCAAATGAATGGTGCAGTCATTAGCAAAGGTATTGCTCTTCTCACCCAACAAAGGGTACTATGTCATTGATGAAGCAAAGAAACTATCCTGAATAACTTCTGCGATGATGTACCAATGCTAGGACGGTTGACCATCAACAACCACAGCTCTTGATCTTTATTAATATCATGGACAATCACTCTCACTTTACCTTCAGAATCTAAAACACAAAGTACACTGCAGATGCTGTGGTCAAATCAACACGTACAAAAGCTGGATGAACTCAGCAGGTCAGGTAGCATCTGTTGAAATGAGCAGTCAATGTTTCGGGCCAAGACCCTTTATCAGGACTGAAGGAGGAAGGGGCAGGGGCCCTATAAAGAAGGTGGGGGGAGGGTAGAAGGTGCCAGGTGAAAAACCAGAGGAAAGGTCAAGGGGTGGGGGAGGGGAACCAGGAAGGGGATAGGCAGGAGAGGTGAAGAAGGAATGTAAGGGGAAAGCACTATGGGTAGTAGAAGAATGCAGAATCATGAGAGAGGTGATAGGCAGCTAGAAGAGGAGGCAGAGTGAAAGTGGGATGGTGGAAGGGAGAGGGAAGGAATTACCGGAAGTTGGAGAATTCGATGTTCATACCAAGGGGCTGGAGACTACTCAGACGATATATGAGGTGTTGCTCCTCCAATCTGAGTTTGGCCTCATCATGGCAGTAGAGAAGGCCATGTATAGACATATCCAAATGGGAATGTGAAGCAGAGTTGAAGTGGGTGGCCACCGGGAGATCCTGTCTGTTGTTGCAGACGGAGTGTAGGTGCTCGACGAAGCGGTCCCCCAATCTGTGTTGGGTCTCACTGATGTAGAGGAGGCCGCACCAGGAGCACTGGTGCAATTGATGACCCCAACAGACTCAAAATTGAAGTGTTGCCTCACCTGGAAGGACTGTTTGGGGCCCTGAATGGTGGTAAGAGAGGAAGTGTATGGACAGGTGTAGCACTTACACTTGCAGGGATAAGGACCAGATGGGAGATCTGACACTGAGCACATCCTCTGCATCCGCCACAACTGACAGGATCTCCCGATTGCCACCCACTTCTGCTTATCACCTCTCTCATGATTCTGCCTTCTTCTACTACCCATAGTGCTTTCCCCTTACATTCCTTCTTCACCTCTCCTGCCTATCCCCTCCCTGCTTACCCTCCCCCACCCCTTGATCTTTCCTCTGATTGGTTTTTCACCTGGCACCTTCCACCCTCCCCCCACCTTCTTTACAAGGCCCCTGCCCCTTCCTTCTTCAGTCCTGATGAAGGGTCTCGGCCCAAAACGTTGACTGCTTATTTCAACGGATGCTGCCCGACCTGCTGAGTTCATCCAGCTTTTGTACATGTTGACCTTCAGAATCTAGCATGCTGATCTGTATTTGGACCAAGATTATGTTAAGGTCAAGGGTTAAGCAGTTCTGGTAAAATACATACTTGGCATTGGTCAACAGGGATTATTAGTGAGTAAGTGCCCATTGATAGCACTATGTTTCAGGACTTGTGTGATAATTGCCCTCTCACATTAGCCATTTCAGTCCTGGGTAAAAGCCTCTGACTATCCACATGATAAATGCCTCTCATCTTTAGGGGACCTTTAGGGAATCCTGCATGAGGACTCCCAAGTCCCTTTGCACCTCAAATTTTTGAATTTTCTCCCTATTTAGAAAATAGTATATACTTTTATTCCTTCTACACAAGAGCATGACCATACACATCCCAATACAGTATTCCATCTGCCACTTCTTTTCCCATTCTCCTAATCTGACTGTCCTTGTGCAGCCTCCCTGCTTCCTCAAAACTACCTGTCCCTCCATCTATCTTTGTATCATCTGAAAACTTTGCCATAAAGCCATCAATTCCATCATCCAATTCATTGACATATAAAGTAAAAAGTAGTGGTCCCAACGCAGACCCTTGTGGAGCATCACTAGTCACCGGCAGCCAACCAGAACAGGCTCCCTTTATTCCCACTCTTTCCCTCCTGCCATTCAGCCAATGCTCTATCCATGCTGGTATCTTTCCTGTAACACCACGGACTCTTAAGCTTGCTAAGCAGTTTCAGGTGTGGCATCTTCTCAAAGACCTTCAAAAAAATTCAAGGACACAACATCCACCAATTCTCCTGTCTATGGTGGTTGTCATTTCCTCAGATTTTCCCTTAAAGAAACCATGCTGACTTTGGCTTATTTTACCATGTGCCTCCAAGTACCCTGAAACCTCATCCTTAACAGTTGACTCCAACCACTCAGGTCAGCTAACTGGTCTATAACTCCCTTTCTTCTGCCTCCCACCCTTCTTGAAGAATGGAGCAATACTTATAATTTCCCAGTTCTCCAGAACCAAGCCAGAATCTAGTGATTCTTAAAAGATCCTTACTAATGCCTCCACAAATCTCTTCAGCTACCTCTTTCAGAACCTTGGGTATAGTCCATCTGGTCAAGGTGACATATTTACCTTCAGACCTTTTAGCTTCCCAAGGAACTGCATTCACTTTCTCACTCTGGCTCACTTGAACTTCTGGCATAAGGCTCGTGCATTCCACAGTGAAGACTGATGCAAAATACTTATTCAGTTCATTGCTATTTCCTCTTTCACTCTTTACTACCTCTCCAGCATAATTTTCCAATGGTCTGACATTTACTCTTGCCCCTCTTTAATTCTTCATATATCTGAAAAAATCTTTGGTATCCTCTTTGAAATTATTGGCTACCTTAACTTCATATTCCATCTTTTTTCTCTTTATATTTTGTTAGTTGCCTTCTGATAGATAGATAGATACTTTATTCATCCCCATGGGGAAATTCAACTTTTTTCCAATGTCCCATACACTTGTAGCAATACAACAGTGTATCCCATACAATGTAGCAAAACTAATTACATACAATACTTAACTCAGTAAAAAAAAATATGATATGCATCTAAATCACCATGGTTTTTCTGTTGGTTTTTAAAAGTTTCCCAAGCCTCTAACTATGCCCTCTCTTTTGCTTTTATGTTAGATTTGACTTACCTTGTCAGCCATAGTTATGTCTTCCTGCCTTTAGAATACTTCTATCTTGTGTCTTACAAATTGTTACCAGAAACTCCAGCCATAGCTGCTCTGCTTCCATCACTGTTAACCCCTTCTAATCAATTTTGGCCAGCTCCTCTCTCATGCCTCTGTAATTCCCATTTTTCCATTGTAACACTGATACAATGTCTGACCAGCCCTAATAATAGCCCTTTTAAGTTCAGGCAACATAAATTCTACATCCAAGCAGGAACTAGAACATTCTTCACTCTCAGCAATCTGACAACTGCTTATCAAAGCTGTTTCTCTGTAAGACGTCTCTTCTTTACTTAAAAAGGCCGCACTATGTACACCAACACACATTTCTGCTAATAATTTAGCTTTTCCTAGAGTTATTAACAGAAAGTTTCTCCCCACCAGACAAAACCGGTATTGCATCAAATTTTCTAATTCACCCATTTTCTGTATCATTCCCCAAACTTCCCCTACCTGGATCTCTTTTCCAATGCTATCAGAGTACATTCTCCAATTCATTTTCTTTGCTCTTCTGACTACTTTTCTAACTATAATCTGAGCTTTTTTTTATTCATAGCTTTTATATTCATAGAGATGAATAGAAGCAACACTGTCTACCTTTCCTAACAGATTTATTCCACTCCTTCAAAGCTCTTTTACATTCATCCATCCACCAGGGACCAACTTTCCTTTTATTATTCTCCCAGCAATCTGGGAATTGATTCCTTAGCTATTGAGTGGAATACAGAGAACAAGGTCTTATTTCTCAACTCGATATCCTCCAAAGCCAAATGATCAGAAAATCTACTTTCACATAAATCAAATACATCCCAATTTGCATTATGAAAATTCCATCTGGGAATTTGAGAACCTTTCCTCTGATACACATCTATTCCCATTGTACAAATAACAGGGAAATGCTCACTCCCCACTGTTGTATCAGTATCCACCTCCCTGTTACATACATTTGCTATATCCTCAGAAACCAGCGTAAGGTCCATAGCAGAAACAGTGTTGTTAACAGAATTATCCTTGTACTTCTACCATAACTCAAGCACACCAAACACTTTTCTTCCAGAAAGTCTTCCACCACCATCCCATTGACACTACAACCCCACGTAGAACTATAAGCATTAAAATCTCCAAACCATATGGCCTTACTTTACCATTTCCACCCACACTTTCCAATACATCAGGTGTTAACCTTTCACAAGGTCTATAACATTTATTACCTGCACTTTACCATTCTTTCCCCAAATTTCAACCACAATTGACTCATAAATGACCCCAATTTCTATAACTCTAATACATATACTATCCCATTTTTAGCAAAGATAGCCACTCCTCCTCCATTACCTGAGGCAGCATGGTAGCGTAGTGGTTAGCACAATGTTTTCCAGTACAGGTGACCTGGTTTCAATTTGTAAAGAGTTTGTACGTTCTCCCTGTGACTGTGTTTGTTTCCTCCAGGTGCTCTGGTTTCCTCCCATGATCCAAAGACCTACCTGTTGGTAGATTACTTGGTCATTGTAAATTGTCCCGTGATTAGGCTAGGGTTAAATCAGGGGTTTGCTGGACAGTGTGACTCTAAGGGCTGGAAGGTCTATTCTATGCTGTATCTCACTAAGTAAATAACCCGTTTACCAATCACAACTTTCCTGTACACATATAACATCGTTTATTTGGAAAATAAATCTCACTAAATGTCTTAAATTCTTGACCATTCATCAGGACCTGATGAAGGGTCTTCGTCTGAAACGTCGACTGTACTTTTATCCATAGATCCTGTGTCCTGCTGAGTTCCTCCAACATTTTGTGTGTGTCGCTTGTTATTCAATATAATTCCTTGGTGTTACCTTCTTCCCACAGCTTTTAAACCCAAAATTTTCTGACATTACTTACTTTATTTACAAATACTAAGTGTGCTCATCTCTTAAAAGGTTTTGAGCCCAAAATATCTCCTAATGTTTTTTTTTCCAAATCCTTAGATAGTCTAATTGGATTGAAATCAGAAGCAGAAAAAGGGGGCCACCAAGAGACCTATGACAACTCTGGAGGATTTACAAGCTTCAGTGGCAGAGTTGGGAGAGACTACACATACAACAACTGTTGCCCGGGTGCTTCACCAGTCGCAGCTTTGTGGGAGAGTGGCAAACTGTTGAAAAAAAAAACTCTCATGAGATCTCGGCTAGAGTTTGCCAGAAGGCTTGTGGGAAACTCTGAATTCAGCTGGAAGAAGGTTGTATGGTCTGATTAAATAAACATTGAGCTTTTCAGTCATCAGACTAAATGCTATATTTGGTGTAAGCCAAACATCATCAAAAGCACACCACCTCTACTGTGAAGCATGGTGCTGGCTGCATCATTCTATGGGGATGCTTCACTGCAGCAGGCCCTGGAAGGCCTGTGAAGGTAGAGGGCTAAATGAATGCAGCAAAATACAGGGAAATCCTGGAGGGAAACCTGACACAGTCTGCAAGAGAACTGCAACTTGGGAGATTTGTTTTCCAGCAAGCCAATGACCCCAAGATAAAGCCAAAACTGCACAGGAACAGCTTAAAAACAACAAAGTTAATGTCCTGGAGTGGCCAAGTTAGAGCCCAGACCAAAATCCAATTGAGAAATTGTGGCTGGACTTGAAACCTATTTCTGATTACTTTCAATACCTGTTTGTTAATGCAAATATCTAATCAGCCAATTATGTGACAGCAACTCAATGTATGGAAGCACACAAATATAATCAAACGGTTCAGTTATTCTTCAGACTAAATATCAGAATGGAGAAGAAATGTGATCCAAGTAACTTTGACTGTGGAATTATAGTTGGTGCCAGACGGGGTGGTTTGAGTATCTTAGAAACTGCTGATCTCCTGGGATTTTCACGCACGACAGTCTATAGAATTTACCAAGAATGGTGCAAAAAAACAAAAAAAAATTGTAGGCAAAAATACCTTGTCAATGAGAGAGGACAGAGGAGAATGGCCAGACTGATTATTTTTTCCTTTTTTATTTAGAGATACAGCACAGAATAGGCCCTTCCTGCCCATCAACCTAGCTATTTAACACTTGCCTATCACAGGACAATTTATAACAACCAATTAACCTGATAACTGATAGGCCTTTAGACACTGTGAGGAAACCAGAGCACCCAAAGGAAACCCATGCACTCACAGAAAAGATGTAGAAACTTCTTACAGAGATACCAGAATTGAACTCTGAACTCCAATGCCCTGAGCTATAATAATGCAATGCTACTGTGCCACCCCTTTAGCTATTTAAGCTGACAGGAAGGCAAAGTAATTCAAATAACTACACATTACAACAGTGATGGGTAGTAAAGTATGTCTGAATGCACAACAATTCGAACCTTTAAGTAGATGGATTACAGGACCAAAAGACCAGACTGGTTTCCACTCCTGTACCTAATAAAATGGCCTCTGAGTACATGTTACCAGCATACTAGCAATTAAAATAATACATTTATTTTTAAACTCCAAATGAGCAATAATGGCCAATATGATATTTGCATACAGGTAGATAATAGGCTAGGGCAAAATGTCTCATTGATAAGGTTTCCATATTAAGCTCTTCTTTGCCATATCCAACCCAGTGTAAACCTTGTTAACCAGGGATCTCAAGATTTTGTAGTCCCACCTTTGTTCTCTTTGGAAGGCAACTTATCCTAAACCCCTGGAGCTTCCTTCTTTAATGCCTCCCACTAATCCAAGACTAATTCATCTTCAATTAGTTGTTTCATGTCCATATTTGTCAGTTGCTTCTCAGTGTGATAACATTGTCCTTACCACAATTTAGGATATTTGCTCCTATTTAATGTTTCCTTTCCATAATAATGTTAAATTTACATTTAAGTGCCAGGCTTTAGATGTTTCAGAAAGGACAGGGAGGGAGGCAAGAGAGGTAGGGGAATGGCACTTGATCAGAGATAGTGTCACAGCTGCAGAAAAGGAGGAAGTCATGGAGAGATTGTCTACTGAGTCTCTGTGGGTGGAAGTTAGAAACAGGAAGGGGTCAATAACTCTGCTGGGTGTTTGTTTTTTATATAGACCTCCCAATAGTAACAGGGATAGAGGAGCAGACAGGGAGACAGATTCTGGAAAGGTATAATAATAACAGGGTTGGCGTGGTGGGAAATTTTAATTTCCCAAATATTGATTGACATGTCCCCAGAGCAAGGGGTTTAGATGGCATGGAGTTTGTTAGGTGTGTTCAGGAAGGTTTCCTGACTCAATATGTAGATAAGCCTACAAGGAGAGAAGCTGTACTTGATCTGATATTGGGAAATGAACCTGGTCAGATGTTAGATCTCTCAGTGGGAGAGCATTTTGGAGATGGTGATCACAATTCTATCTCCTTTACCATAGTATTGGAGAGGGATAGGAAAAGACAAGTTAAGAAAGCATTTAATTGGAGTAAGGGGAAATATGAGGCTATCAGGCAGGAATTTGGAGGCAAAAGTTGGGAACAGATGCTCTCAAGGAAATGCATGGAAGAAATGTGGCAAATGTTCAGAGGATATTTGCGTGGAGTTCTTCATAGGTATGTTCCAATGAGACAGGGAAAGGATGATAGGGTACAGGAACCATGGTGTACAAACGCTGTTGTAAATCTAGTCAAGAAGAAAAACGCTTACAAAAGGTTCAAAAAAATTAGGTAATGATAGAGATCTAGAAGATTATTAGGCTGGCAGGAAGGAGCTTAAGAATGAAATTAAGAGAGCCAGAAGGGGCCATGACAAGGCCTTGGCGGACAGGATTAAGGAAAACCCCAAGGCATTCTACAAGTATGTGAAGAGCAAGAGGACAAGACGTGAGAGAACAGGACCAATCAAGGGTGACAGTGGAAAAGTGTGTATGGAACCGCAGCAGATAGCAGAGGTACTTAATGGGTACTTTGCTTCAGTATTCACTACTGAAAAGGATCTTGACGAATGTAGGGATGACTTACAGCAGACTGAAAAGCTTGAGCAAATAGATATTAAGAAAGAGGATGAGCTGGAGCTTTTGGAAAGCATCCAATTGGATAAATCACTGGGTCCAGACGAGATGTACCCCAGGCTACAATGGGAGGCGAGAGAGGAAATTGCTGAGCCTCTGGAGATGATCTTTGCATCATCAATGGGGACGGGAAGGTTCCGGAAGATTGAAGGGTTGCAGATGTTGTTCCCTTATTCAAGAAAGGGAGTAGCGATAGTCCAGGAAATAGAGATAGACCAGTAAGTTTTACTTCAGTGGTGGGTAAGTTGATGGAAAAGATACTGAGAGGCAGGATTTATGAACATTTGGAAAGCCATTTGATTAGGAATAGTCAGCATGAAATTCAAGAAGCTTTTGAAGTGTTTTACAAAACTCATATATTCTAAAGTTCCAGGGGGAAGCATAACCCAAAAATGACACCTTCCTGAATTCTCTAGAGTTACCCACTTTAAGCGAAGAATAAAATAGAACGATGACTGCTGACATAACTGTAGTTGAACTAAACGCTGCAATTAGTAGGCTCAAATTAAGCAAGTCACCAGGATCAGATGGGTATACGGCAGAGTGGTACAAAGAATTTAAAAATGAATTAATTCCTGTTTTACTCCCCACACTGAACTGGGCTCTAAAAAAGGCACAAATGCCACCCAGTTGGAAGGCAGTGATAATCTCAGCTATATCAAAAGAAGGCAAGGATAAAATGGAATGCGGGTCATTTAGACCAATATCTATTCTTAATGTAGATTATAGATGATTTACCTCCAACATGGCCAAATGATTAGAAGAATTTCTACCCATACTGATACATAACGATCAGACAGGTTTTATACGACAATGCCAAGCACAAGACAATATACGAAGGACACTTCACATTATGGATCATATACAAAAAAAATAAAATCAAAGCAATAGTGATAAGCGTGGATGCTGAAAAGGCATTTGATTCGGTTAATTGGAATTTTCTTTACAGAGTTTTACATAGATTTGGCTTCCAAGACACAATTATTAAAACTATACAGACACTATATGACAACCCTACTGCTAGGATTAAAATCAATGGATATTTATCAAATAGTCTTACCCTAGAAAGGGGCACGAGACAGGGTTGTGCATGGTCACCGCTACTCTTTGCATTATATCTGGAACCATTAGCTCGATGCATCAGACAAAATGAAGATATCACGGGAATTACTATTAAAGGGACAGAGCATAAATTGGCTTGTTACGTGGATGACATTTTGATCTATCTAGGGCAACCAACATACTCTTTACCTAAATTGATGCAATCCTTTGAACAATATGGTCAATTATCAGGATAAAAAATCAACATAGATAAAACCCAATTACTTTCATATAACTATAACCCACCAAGAGAAATTGAAAGTAGATATCCCTGGGCATGGCAAACAGAGTCTTTCAAATATTTGGGCATCATTATGCCAAAAGATTTGGCAAAAATATCAGAATGTAATTATCAGCCTTTATATAAAGAATTAAGGAAGATATGGCAAGATGGAACCTGATTCCTTTTTTTAGTCTCAGTTCAAGGATTGAGTCTATTAAAATGAATATACTGCCCAGACTGTTAAATCTCTTTCAGACCCTACCAACAGAGATTAATCAAGATCAATTCAATGAATGGAACAAGATGTTATCAAGGCATATTTGGCAAGGTAAAAGGTCTAGAGTTCATCTCAAAACTTGCAATTAGCAAAGGAAAAGGGGGGATGGGGCTTACCTTCTCTTAGAGATTATTATTTTGCAGCACAGTTGAGAGCTGTGATATGTTGGTGCAACTCATCATATGACACTCAATGGAAAAACATTGAGGAACGGGTACTTCCCATCCCCATACAAGCAATTTTGGCTGATAACAACCTGCAAAGGTACATAAATACTATTGATAACCCATGGGTGAAATTGACTCTTAAAATATGGAAAACTACTATAAAAGAATGTAATCTAGAGGGAGATATTGCAATTCTTAAATAGTGTGCATATGACTCAGATTTTACACCAAATAAATTGGATGCTAGATTTAAGGACTGGAAGCTAAAGGTATAACAGTTCTTTGCAACATAATGAAAGAAGGAACACTGTTTAGTTTTGAAATGCTTAAAGAGAAACATTTATTGGAAAAACAAGATTTTTATCGGTATTTACAAATGCGACAATATATTAATAGGATGGTTAAAAATATAACCAAGGCAAGTACATGTTTGATAGAGCTATTCAGAAAAGCATATAATTCAGATTACAGTAGTAGAATCATTGCAAGCGTGTATCAGGGTCTGTTAAATCTTAAAACACATTCCACTTCATACATTAAAACAAAATGGGAGAAGGAAGGAGGGATAATTATATCTGAGGAAGAATGGACAATAATATGGAGGTATCAATGGAAATGTACCAGTTCATGAGAAATGGAGGGAGTTCAGATGGAAAAACTTGATAAGATATTTTATTACACCCTCTCAGAAATCCCCATTATGATAGTAACCTCCCTGATTGCTGCAGAAACTGAGGAAATAAAAATGCAAACCATTATCATATTTTCTGGGAATGCCCCATTATATGATATTACTGGAATGCTCCAATAATATCAAAGACTATTGGAGTGGGATACACAGTGCCCTACAATACATCTTTAACTGTAAAATACCCTTAGAAAGTAAAGACCATATATTCTGGGTTTATACCTCAAGAATTGTTGATAAGAGATAAATATTTAATGAATATACTGTTGGCTGGTAAAAAGACTCTTACTAAGGAAATGGTTATCACAGGAGAGCCCAACCTTAAATGCATGGATGGAAATTACAATGGACATTTACAAAATGGAGAAGATAACAGCATCTGTTAATCATAAGCTGGAACAGTTTGATTCATACTGGGAAAAATGGTTTAACTACATAACACCTCATAGGCCTGATTTTATTCTCACAAATCAATGAATATGTTGTAAAAATAAAGATCACTCTCTACTTGTACATAGTTTTTTCCTTTCGCTTGTTCCTTCTTTCCTCTCTTTTCTATAAGTGTATACCTCAGGTAAGTATTATGTGGAGATTTGTGGCATATGTGACTATGATATATATGTACAATATCTGAAATACATCTTATGGAAATGTTTGTTTGATGATGAAACAAATTACACAAAAAAAGGTATAGTCAGCATGGCTTTGTCAAAAGCAAGTTGTGCCTTACAAGCCTGATGTGCCTCATCACCAGTGGTGTGCCTCAGGGATCTGTCCTGGGACCCCTACTCTTCATGATTTTGATGACCTTGATGAGGAAGTGGAGTGATGGGTTTGTAAATTTGCTGATGACACAAAGGTTGGGGTTGGGGTGTTGTGGATAGTGTGGAGGGCTGTCAGAGGTTACAGCAGGACATTGATAGGATGCAAAACTGGGCTGAGAAGCGGTAGATGGAGTTCAACACAGATTAAGTGTGAGGTGGTTCATTTTGGTAGGTCAAATATGATGGCAGAATATAGTATTAATGGTAAGACTCTTGGCAGTGTGGAGGATCAGAGGGATCTTGGGGTCCGAGTCCATAGGATGCTCAAAGCAGCTGCGCAGGTTGACTCTGTGGTTAAGAAGGCATACAAGGAACTGGCCTTCATCAACTGTGAGATTGAGTTTAAGAGCTGAGAGGTAATGTTGCAGCTATTTAGGACCCTGGTCAGACCCCACTTAGAGTACCTTGCTCAGTTCTGGTCGCCTCACTACAGGAAGAATATGGAAACCATAGAAAGGGTGCAGAGGAGATTTTCAGGAACATTGCCTGGATTGGGGAGCATGCCTATGAGAATAGGTTGAGTGAACTTGGCATTTTTTTCCTTGGAGCGATGGAGGATGAGAGGTGACCTGATAGAGGTGTATAAGATGATGAGAGGCATTGATCGTGTGGATAGTCAGAGTCTTTTTCCTAGGGCTGAAATGGCTAGCATGAGAGGGCACAGTTTTAAGGTGCTTGGAAGAACATACAGAGAAGATGTCAGGGGTAAGTTTTATTTTATGCAGAGAGTTGTGAGTGCATGGAATGGTCTGCCAGCGATGGTGGTGGAGGCAGATATGATAGGATCTTTTAAGAGACTCCTGGATAGGTACATGGAGCTTAGAAAAATAGAGGGCTATCAGTAACCCTAGGTAATTTCTAAAGGTAAGGACATGTTTGGCACAGCTTTATGAGCCGAAAGGCCTGTATTGTGCTGTAGGTTTTCTCTGTTTATGTTTAACTGAAGACAAAAGCAGGCTACAGATGTTGGAACAATACACAGTGTGCTGGAACTCATCAGGTCAAGCAGCATACATGGACAAAGGTGTATGTCAACGTTACAGGTCAAGTCTCTAAAATCAGGACTGAGAGGATACAGGGGAGATTCACTGTGATAAAGATGCTTTCCCATTGATACCCCTTCCAGTATTTTATTCATTTATTTTAGTGATACAGTACAGAATAGACCTTTCTGGCCCTTTAAGCTATACCACCTCAGCAACTCCCAAGAACCCTAGTTAACCTTAACCAAATCACTGGACAATTTATAATGACCAATTAAACTACCTGGTACGCCTTTGTACTGTGGGATGAAACCACGGCACACCGGGAAACAGACACATTCTGCAGGAAAGACATGTATCTGCATCATGCTACCACCCAAAATGGACCCCCTACCAATTCAACTACTGACGAAACCGATCGATAGCCACTGCTCTACCCAACGTCCTTACACATCTGGAGAAGGATGCTTATGTGAGAATGCTGTTCTTGGACTACAGTTCAGCATTCAACACCATAATTCCATCCAGGCTTGACAGGAAGCTTGACCCCAGCCTTGACTTTGCCTTGTGCAGCTGTATCCTGGACTTCCTGTTAGATCGCCAGCAGGTGGTAAGAGTGGGCTCCCTCACCTCCACCCCTGTGACTCTCAACACAGGAGCCCCTCAGGGCTATGTACTAAGTCACCTCCTTTACTCCCTGCATCCCTATGACAGTGTCACCACCCACAGCTCTAATCTGCTTATTAAATTTGCTAATGACACTACATTGATCGGCCTCATCTCAAAAATAACAAGGTGGCCTACAGGGAAGAAGTCATCTCTCTATCACAGTGGTATCAAGAAAAGAACCTCTCCCTCAATGTTGCAAAAACAAAGGAGCTGGTTGTAGATTACAGGAAGAATGAAGATGGGCTAACCCCTATGGATCTGGGGTTGAGAGGGTAAACAACTCTAAGTTCCTGAGCATCCACATCACCAATGTCCTGACGTGGTCTATACACTCCAGTTGTGTGGTGAAAAAAGCACAACAGTGTCTCTTTCACCTCAGACAGTTGAGTAAGTTTGTTATGGGCCCCCAAATCCTAAGAACTTTCTGCAGGAGCACAATTCAGAGCATCCGGACTGGCTGATTGCCTGGTATGGGAACTGTACCTCCCTTAGTCGCAGGAATCTGCAGAGAGTGGTGCGGACAGCCCAGTGGCATCTGTAGTTGTGAACTTCCCATGATTCAGGACGTTTACAACGATGGTGTGAGAAAAGGGCCCAAAGGATCATTGGGGACCCAAGTCACCCCAACCACAATCTATTCCAGTCGCTACCATCCAGGAAATGGTACCACAACGTAAAAGCCAGGACCAACAGGCTCCGGGACAGCTTCTTCCACCAGGCCAGCAGACTGATTAACTCATGCTGATCTGAGTGTATTTCCACCTACATTGACTGTTCTATTTATTATTATTATAAATTACTATGATTGCACATTTAGACAGATGTAACAAAGATTTTTTCTCATGTGAAGGACGTAAGAAGTAAAATCAATTCAATACAGAGACTCCTCACAGACAATGCCAGAAGTGAACTCAGAACTCCAACACTCCAAGCTGTAAGTGTGTTGCACTAACCACTACACTGCCATGCTACCCCCGCATTAGTGATTGCCACATTTTCATTATTTTGTTCAACCCATACAATCTCAATTCATGATCTTTTTGATACATCATTTCCTCTAACAAAGTGATTGTTTTTTTAATCCAATATTGCCAACTTACTGCTCTTTTATGCCCCTATTGTGTCTGTGAAAACTTTGTCTCCAGAAAGATTCATCTTCCAATCATGCCTCTTTTTAAAGCAGATTTCTACGAGTTATAATATTGACTTCCACATGTCTATTGGTGCATGTGGTTCATCTATCTTATTCATTACATTTAGTTTTCTGTCCTCCCCCACTCCCCAGTCAACACAGTGAAATTTATTTTTGGTATGTTTTTCATTAAAACTCATTTTCTGCCTTCAATTTCTCTCTTCAGAATCCTTTCTGAGCTACTAAAACCCATGCCAGTTTGGTTTAAACCATTCAAATAGTGCAAGCAAACCTACCCATGAAGATTTTGACTGTGAACCTGTGGAGCAGTACCCTATCCAGCCTAAATCTGTAGCAAATCATACACACGAGATTCTGCAGATGCTGGAAATCAGCAGATCAGGCAGCATTTTTGGAGGGGAAGAAACCAAAACAAGAAGGGGGAGCAGAAGGAATACAATCTGGCCGGTGATAGGTGAAACCAGGTGAGGGGGAAGGTGGATGGGTGGGGGAGGCAAGGGTTGAAGTGAGAAGCTGGGTAGTAATAGGTGGAAAAGATAATTGGTCTCTGGAGCATTACCTGTACAGCTGAGCCAGCCAAGCACTACTGTCTTGGATGTAAGTAACTATATCCCCTTGGGGACCATCTTCCCCATCTCTATTCAGAACCAAAAAGTATTTAGTGAGCAAGAATGCCCTTAGGTCTCCCCTGAACTACCAGCTTCCTGTGTCTGGCATTCACCCTTTCCCTCTATGGTAGTACTCTCTCCGAAACACACATTAGTGGGCCCAAGTGACCTTAGCTGTTGCTCAAATTCCAAAGCCCAGATTCTGAACTCATCCAGCCAATGTATTTGAAGTCTTCCAGAGCCTTTTGACCAGTTGAGCCAAGGTCTCTTGCCTCAACCAATTTGTTCAAGAACCAGAATCCCTCATTTCAGCCACTAGAGGTATTTATAATTGAATGCCTCCTCCAGTTTGGTATCCCTGAAACGTGCTCCCTTATTTTCAGACCATGCTCCAAACCGAGCCAATATTTGTCAATCAGTGCCCTCAGCTCTATGGCAGTTTTCCCTCTTCTGAGTGACTGTCCCCCTCCTTCAGCCACGGTGCCCCTTCCTTATTGCATCACCCTGCCAAAACCAAAATCCCCTATCCTAAGCCAAAGTGCTCTATCCTGAGCTAGTATTTCCAGCCTGCCAGTATTCTCTAGCTCTGGACTCCCTGAGCCTGTGTCCTCCATCTTTAACCAACATCTCCCATCCTCAGCCAACGTTGTCCATCCTAAGCCAATGTTCTCCACTCTGAGCCTATTACCTGTCCTCAGAAAATGCTCTCCCTAGTTGGTATCCTCCACAATGAGCCAATATGCCCATCACTGAGCATTTCCTGCCCTTAATCAATATTCTCCATCCTAAACCAGAGCACCCCTACCTGAAACAATATCTTCCACCATCAGCTGGTGCCTCTCATCCTAAGCCAGTGATCCCAGTTTTGAGCCAGTGCTCCCTATCTTGACCCAGTCTATCCTGTCCCATTTGTTTCTGGTATTCTGACCAATTCTCCCACTCTCAGCAAGTGTCCTCTATCCAGTCTGAGTCAATTATCTCACCTCAGTGGATGTTCCCTACTCTCATGTAACATGATCCAGTATGCTCCACTCTGTCAGTGCCTCCTTCCACAGTGATCCCCATCTTCAGCAGTCCACTCATCCTTAAACACTCTCACCATTGGCCATTGTCTCCCAACCTCAGCCAGTATTCCCTATTCTGAGTTAGTGTCTTTCACCCTCAACTAACATCCTCCTCCTTAAGCAAGTCTCCCAATGTCAACCAGTCTCCTCCGCTCTCAGTGATCACCATCCTGTACTTTCCAAATTGAACCAGTGTCTGATCTGCTGAGCAAGTTTCCCATTGTCAGCCAGTGTCTCCCAATCTCATGGAGGGTCCACTTGTTTCTACCTGAAACACCATTCCTGGCTTCTGAGAGAGTCAACCAGTGCTTCACACTCTGAACCAATTTGCCATGCCCCAAACAAATCTCCCACCATCAGCTGTCTGCCAACGTCATGTAGAGTCCTCACACTACCAGCCAGTGGTGATATTCATCACTGACTGCCTCCTCTAACTTGGTATTCACCTGAACCAGTGTTCCTCATTTTCAGACCAACTTACTGAACCAGTAAGTCACACTCAATGACTTCAGTTCCTACTCCAAGACTATATCCCCTACCTTATGCTACTATACCAATCCCACATGGAGTCCTCACACTTAAAGATATTCTCCCATCTTGAGCCAATATGCCCTGCCCTCTGCCAGAGCGTCTCCCACCTTCTGCAATTATTTCCTTCACTGACTAGCAAGACCCTCGCCATCAGCCTCACGCAGAGTTCTCTAGTTCCGAGTCAGTGTTCCACCACACAGAGCCAGCGTACTCACTCTCTGCCAGTGTTCCTCATCCTGACCCTATTTCCCCACGCTGACCACCGCCCTGACTAAGATTGCCATAAACAATCCGTGTCTGCCAAACTCGCCTAGAGTACTGCGACTCCCAGCTAGAGTCCCTTACCGCAAGCCAGCATCCACCGCCAGCGCCTCTCCCCGCCCCCCTCCACCCCCGCGCCCCCCCCCCCCCCTCACCTACCCCCGCCTCAGCCAGTGCCTCTCCAGGCCCCCGGGAGGGGTCGCAGTTGACAGGAAACGCCGCGCTGCCATGTTGCCGAGCCTCCCGCGGCGCCAGGGCCCGGCGGCTGTGAGGGGAACAAAAGCGGCGCCGAGCACTCCCCGGCCTTCGCTGCGCGGCCTTCCCTCGGCTTGGCTCGGCAGCAGGCGGAGCTCTGCACCGCGCGCTCCTTTTCAAATCTCTCTGGCCTCGGACACAGTTGTTTAGTGTTGGAGTGTGAAGGGGCTGTTTTCTTTCCGTCGCGGCTCGGACTTGGCGGAGGCAATGGAAAGGGCTGCCGAGCAGTCCTGGAACAGCTACACCTACCAGGTGAGCCAGCACAGCGCCGACATGTTGAAGAAACTCAACGGTCAGAGGAAGAACGGCGGCCGTTTCTGCGACGTGGTGCTTCGGGTGGGCGACGAAAGCTTCCCGGCGCACAAGGCCGTGTTAGCCGCCTGTAGCGACTACTTCGAGTCTGTGTTCGGCGCGCCCGTCGACGAGGCCCAAGGCCGCGAGCTAGAGATGCACACCATCAGCGCCAAGGTCTTCAGGGACATCTTGGACTTCGCCTACACCTCCCGTATCGTGGTGAGGCTCGAGAGCTTCCCGGAGCTCATGACGGCCGCTAAGTTTCTGCTCATGAGGTCGGTCATCGAGATCTGCCAGGAGGTCATTAAACAATCCAACGTCCAGATCATGGTGCCACCGGCTAGGGGAGATATGATGGTCTTCCGCCCCGCCAATGTAGACTTCAGCTTTGCCCTGGACTTAGCCGCCGCTGCGTGTGCCAATGGCAACTTTGTGGGGGAAAATGGACACCTGCAGGGTGCTGGTGATGTCAAGGTAGGTAGCCCTGGTGCACCAGCCCCTGCTCCCGCCCTGCCGCCTCTGCAGGGTTCTTTACCTGTGATGGATGGCTTGGTGACTTCGCCTGCAACACCGACCCTCGTGGCCGGGCAGTTCCAGGCTCCGGTGAACTCGGTGGGCACTGACCATTCCAAGGTGGTCAAGAGGGGGCGCGGGCGGCCTCGGAAGGCCCCTCTGTTTGACTTGCCGCTGCTCACAGCACCGTTGGCCATGAGGGACGAGGGGTTTTACCCCTGCAGTTTCTGTGGGAAAGTATTCAAGAATGCAAACCGCCTCCTGCTCCACGAGGCTCAACACACGGGGCTGAATATGGAACTGGGGTCGGGGGAGAATCAGGTTCCAGGACTTGGGGATAATCTGCTAGCCTCTTCAAGCAGCCTCGACAGCCCCCGAAAGAGAGGCAGAATGAGGAAAAACGTGGCCTGTGAGCTCTGCGGTAAAGCTTTCAGGGATGTTTACCACTTGAACCGCCACAAGCTTTCGCATTCAGGGGAAAAACCGTTTGAATGTCCTATTTGTCACCAGCGTTTCAAGCGAAAAGACCGGATGACCTATCACATTCGATCTCATGATGGAGCAGTGGGCAAACCCTACATTTGTATCAGCTGCGGAAAGGGCTTTTCCAGGTGAGTAGAAAGGGTTAATGAAAAGGTGGTGGTTCTATAAAGGAACTCCAACGGTTAAAGTAACAAGGGAAAGCGAGCCAGTCTGGGGAAAAACTTGAAATGTAGTGATAATCAATAATTTTGTAATCCTTGGAGTATGGAACTTTCATATTATTGCCTATTGAACTGTGGGAAATCTCCCAAAAATGTAATTATACTTTCGAACTTGAATCTCTTGAGTATATTTTAGAGAGCATTGTAGCACCAAGTCCTAGTGGTGATGGAGGAGGGCTAGAATTAAAGGTAAAATAAACTCCAGTTGTTGAAAATGTGAGTTAATGAAAGAAGGTTATGTATACTCGTACTGGGTTTATGTTTAAATCAGATTTGGGATCCTAAAAACTTGGTGCAATTGGTATTAAGTGTGACATGTTCTGACCGACATTATTTCTAGGTAGTATTGCTGACAGGAAGTGCTTTCTTACTGTTTATTATTGCACAGCACGTGTTTGTATTACTGCCGAACACATATTTTATACTCCAATGCCATACCCTAACAGAATTGAGTTTTTGATTTTGGACAATAAGATGAAATTACTGAGTAGTGTGTGATATAAAATCCAATCATCATTCTACAGGACTGTAGTTAAATAGAAATGGCTGGCCATTTTAATCAAGCAAGAGTTTTAAAAACTCCTGATTTCTTGACAATGACAAAAGTCTGAACTTGTGAAGGGAATTTGGAGCGCTGTTTTAGTTGCAGATACAGCATGATAACAGGTCCTAACAGCCCAACAACAAGCCTGTACTGCCCAATTATACCCATGTCATCAATTAACTTATTAACCCCAACGTTTCTGGAATGTGCGAGGAAACCCACTTGATCACAGGGAGAACGTACAAACTCTTTCGCCAGTGGTGGAATTGAATCCAATTACCTGGTCTTGTACCATGTCGCTCCAATAATAGTAAGGGTATTTTATATTTTGTATTTATTTTAAAAAATTCACACTTTGCTACAGTTTTCATCAACTGGTAAGCTGTTTGTCGACCAAATTTAATTTCCTCCCAACTACCCAGAATCCATCCCACCTTATCAGTGTTGGTAAGCCAATTGTTTACAGGCACTGACACTCAGAAGCATTATTTATGTCAACTTCTGAATTTTGCATTTTTCTTACTTTCCGAAATTCCCAGCAGAGGTTTAATAAGCATATAACTTACTACCCTGTACCCTAATGCAGCGAGTAATTGGACTGTTTTCTCTTCATTATGACTAAAACTTTATTTTTATTTTCACTGATGCATCTTGTTGCTTCCCTCTGCAAGGCTTTGGGATGTGGAGGAAGATCAGGTAGCAGGCTTTGCAAATGGTACCATAAGCTTACTTTACCTTTGATAATGGTTCCCCGTTAACTCATTCACAAAGTTAGGAGGTATGGGATTCAGAGAAACTTGGCTGTGTGAATACAGTATTGGCTTCCTCAAAGAAGGCAGAGGGTGGTAGTAGATGGAGTTTTCTGCCTGGAGGTTGGTGAGCAGTAGTGTTCCACAGCAGTCTGTTCTCGGACCCCAGCTCATTATTTATAAATGACTTGGATGAGCAAGTGGTAGGATGGTTTAGTAAGTTTGCAGGTGCACAAATGTTGGTAGAGTTGTGGATATAATAGTAGGTGACATTGATAGATGCAGAGCTGGGCTGAAAGGTGGCAGATGGAATTCAGTGTGGAAAAGTGTGAAATTATGTACTTTGGAGGGTGGAATTTGAAGGGTTAATTACAGAATTCTTAGTGTGGAGAAATGAGGGGATCTTGGGGACAAATTGTGGCTTCATATTTTTTCTTTTTTTTTCTCTCTGCCCCTCTCACAATCACTTCTTGCCTGCTCTCCATCTTCCTCTGGTGCTCCCCTCCCCCTTTCTCTCTCCCTAGGCCTCCCGTCCCATGATCCTCTCCCTTCTCCAGCTGTGTATCCTTTTGCCAATTAACTTTCCAGCTCTTAGCTTCATCCCTCCCCCTCCTGTCTTCTATCATTTTGGATCTCCCCCTCCCCCTCCCACTTTCAAATCTCTTACTATCTCTTTTTTCAGTTAGTCCTGACGAAGGGTCTCAGCCCGAAACGTTGATTGTACTTCTTCCTATAGGTGCTGCCTGGCCTGCTGCGTTCCACCAGTATTTTGTGTGTGCCTTCATTAGGATTGAGTTGCAGCTCTATAAAACTCTGGTTAGAATTTTGTGTTCAGTTGTGGTCACCTCATTGTAGGAAAGATGTGGAAAGCTTAGAGAGGGTGCGGAGGAGATGTACCAGAATGATGCTTGGATTAGAGAGAATGTCGTGGACAGCCAGCGCCCTTTTCCCAGGGCAGAAATGGTTAATACAAGGGGGCATAATTTTAAAGTGATTGGAGGAAAGTAGAGGGATGTCAGAGGTAAGTGTTTTACACAGAGAGTGGTGGATGGGTGAAACATGTAGAGGCAGGTACATCAGGGGGCATAAGAAACTTAGGCATATGGGTGAAAGAAAAATCAGGTGCTTTGTGGCGGGGGATGGTTAGATTGATCTTGGAGTTGGTTAAAAGGTCAGCACCGAACGTGTGCCAAAGGGCATGTACTGTGGTGTGGTGTGGTGTACTGTTCTATGTTCATAAGACCAGTTGTCTGGTGAGAGCATTGTCCACCTCTTGTTCCCTCTGTTAATCTAATATACCAGGGAACTGGTCAGAGTGGAGAAATGTGAATGTCACTGGCATTGAGCAACTATATGTTGTGGCACAGACAGTCATTTCATGGTGGTACATTGAATCTTCAACTGCACCAGCCTTTTAGTCCTTGCACTTTTTGTTGCCTGTGTTTCAGATTGAACATAAAGATTGATCAAGCATAAGGGCTGATTCAAAGACCTATGGAATCCATATGACAGCTCTGATTGTCATATGAATTCAACAGAAGTTTTTGATGGAACTGTGGAAGGGAGAATAAAATTGTTCATACTTTTGGCTTTAGATTCATAGATGATCTCTGAAGAATCTGCTGGCTGACTGTCTTATTGTATTGCTTCTGCAGAACCAGTATCAATGCTATTCATTGCAGGTTGTGTCCAGTAATTTGAAAAAGATGAGACATACTGGTGTATTTTTATCTAGCCTCAAAGAAACCTGGTGCTGTCTGACTTGCTAAGTTCCTCCAGCATTTTGTAGATGTTACTCTGATGTTAGTGGCTCTATTGGATCGTGCCAGCTTTACAGTGTGAGAGTGTCGGGGTACAATGAGAATATCTGTTCTGGTATATACAATATGTGTAGATTTGTTCAGTGACATATTAGCTTGGTGGATGCCTGATTATTAGGTATGCATGGTCAAAGGGGATCTTGAGGGCACGTTTCTTTTACACAAAGTGTAGTTGAGCTACAGGAGGTGGTGGAATCAGATACAATTAATATATTTAAGAGCAATTTAAACAGACACTTGGGGGTGTCCTAATGCAGTTAAGTGGGTTTAGTGTAGATGGACATGGTGGGCTGAAAGGTGTGTTTTTGCATTGTGTTACTTTGTGACTGTATACACTGATGCAGCCAAGGAGTTAAGTCACAAGCAAAATGCTTTATGTGGTAGAGTGAGAAGTGGGTTGGGTCTTGTCTGTTCCTCCTACATGGTGAAGTGCTGATTCAGACCAAGAGGGTGGGAGAATTGAAATGAGAAATTTTGAGCAGTTTAAGAAAATGAACAAGTCACCATATACCATTCAGGTCTCCTAGTGGTTCACTGCCCCTGTTTACTCAGGCTTGGGAGCAGACTGACATAGGAGATTGCCTGCGATTGTTGTAGCAATTGTGAACTGATGTAGGACCAACTTCTCAAGCTGCATGTGTGTAATTGAGGCCTTGTGTTAAAATCCAAAATAAAAAATGAAAATAATCAGAAAATCGTTCTGTAGTTTTGAAGAATGAAAGCAAGCAAATATTTCTAGTTAAATACAATTTATCAGAATGTTATAAAGCTATGCAACAATTTATAAGCATACAAAGAGGCTAGGGAAATATGTTGGGATTGTTGTGGGGGTAAAGAGGAAAGAACAAAAAGGAATTAGAATTGGCCAATTACTGTCACAGGGATATCATGTAGATGTCATGGCCAAACAAGAGAATTGACACCTCCACATCCTCAGTAGGTAAAACAAATGTGGCATTTTCCCTTTGACCCTCAGCAATTTTAATCAATGTGCTAGAAAAAGCTTCCTATCCAGATACATCACTGTTTTGTGTGGCAGCTGCTCTGCTCAAGACCATTAAAAAACTGCACAGAACTGTGGACAGTTCAGCGCATCAAAGAAGTTAGTCTCCTCTCTATGGAGTCGTTCTACACTAATCACTGCTTCAGCAAAGCAGGCAGTATAATTAAAAGATTCCACCCATCCTGGACTTTCTCTCCTTCTCCTTTCCTTCCCCCCCCCCCCCACCCATCAGCCAGATTTACAAACTCTTGTAAGCATGTAACACCAGACTCAAAGACAGCTTGTACACCACTGTTATAAAACTATTGAATGCTCTTCTACTACAATAAAATGCTCTCTTGACTTCGCAATCTTACTTGTTATGGCTGTGCACATTGTCTACCTGCACTGCACTTTCTTTGTCACTGTAACATTTTATCCTGCATTCTGATATTTCTCTTTATATTACCTCAGTGCACTGTTGTAATGAAATGACTTGTATGGATAGCAAACAAAGTTTTTCACTGTACCTCAGTATATGGTTCAATGATTCTATTTAATATCAGAGAACATATACAATACACAACTTGAAATTCTTACTCCCTACTGACATCCTCAAAACAAGAAACATCCCAAATGACAGAAAAAAACATAAGAACCCCAAAGCCCCTGCACCACTCCCATACACAACCCTTCTACTCACACACGCACCAGTGAGAGGGGAGATAACAAGTCGCTATCTTGATGTTACAGTCAGTCTGAAGTGTTGTTTAATTTCAAGTTCTCTGACTCAAGATTCAGCAGTAAACTCTCCCTCACCATCGAAATAGAGAATGATCGATCACTGTGTGCAGAGCCCTTTGCCAGCCACCCTTTGCTGTCTTTGATGCTCAAGCTCTTGCTACACTTTAGTTAGTGACACCAGCAAGAATTTGTGTCCACAGGGCTGCGCAAGGCCCTGAAGGCGCCCAACTTCAGGCCAAAACTGGATATATCAAAACACAGTCGATCGGTGAGCTCCAAGAGCTGGAACACGCCATGATGCACAATCCCAGTTTGAGTGCTGTTGTAGACCAAAGGCCCCGACAGGACCCCAGTCACCTTGAAAAGGAAAATATAAACATTAGAATAGGAAGAATTTAACTGTTTCACTGATGAGCTGGGAGAAGTTGCCCTCTGGCTCCATCTTTAGCTGCATGGTAATAAACTAACTTACCAATGAAAAATATACAAAGATGGCAAGAAAAATTTTGTTAGTGTGCCGTCAAGACAGAGCATTCCAACATAAGAGCTGTGGGTTAGATGGTGCAAGAGAAACCAAGTGAAATTTCTGTCAAGTTTGTATACCACACAAAGTAAAATACCTGAGAAAATAGAAAAAGATAATTTGGGTCTAGAAGAAGTGCATATGGAAGCAGTGAATGCAGTGTTGTGTCTAGAAGGCTGAAAGGTTCCTGAAAGATGAGATGTTTTTCCTCCTGTTGAACCGTATTGATGGGTGAGGACAGAGAGATTGGAGTAGGCCTGAGAACCAAAGCAATGTGTGACAAGAAGAATGCGGACTATATGTAAGTGTTCCGTAAATTGCTTGTGAAATCCACCATGCTTGATGACTTTGGTTTTATTTCAGATGATGAGGCCTGTGGTATTAGGCAATATAAAAGAGATCAGATTGGAGAGGAGATCTGAGGTCTCAAAGGGGCTGTTGTAAGTTACAAAACTAAGGAAAGGGGAGAGCATGGAGGAATTTTGAAAAATGGATTTTATGCAGACATTTGTAGCTGAAGTTGTAATATAGTGGATCTAGGTGAATGGGATTTGAATTAAGATACAATAAGTAGGGTTTTGAAGAATATTTTTGTGTTGAGTGGTAGATGGGAGGTCAGCCAGAGGATTGGAATTAATAGTTCTGATTGTTACAAAAGCATTGTGAACATTTTGATAGCAGGTGAGTTACAGCATAGTCATTCTTGAGTGATGTTGTAGAATAAGGCAATCCGATTGCTGGAGCTTCTCTTGGGGTCAGACACTAAGGTCACAAACAATCTGGCTGGGCTTCAGATGGTTGTTGAGGAGATGAAAAGAAATGGTCCACAGAATATAGTTTAAAGGCATCAAAGCTAGTGCTTTTTGGTAAGTCTTTTTATTCATCCAGCATTGGCTGTCATACAAGACTGGACAAATCATAACCAAAGGAGAGAGATCCAGGGAAGAGAGTGAAAAATTATCAGTAATTATGTGGAATCTGACATGTTTAACTGATATTGTAAAAAGTCAATGTATCGATGATAAATAAGAGTAATTTCTCGAGATGGAAGAAGGACAGGAAAATGAGTCATTTTAAATGTCTGCTTGGTTACGATCCAGTAGATAAGCATAGAACAAGGCTAAGGCAGACCCACACACTTAGATGGTGGATTGTATGTTTTGGAGGAGTTAAAGACTTCCAGGAAGACCAAAAAGGATGTGAAAATTTGGTTTACCGTGGTCACAGTTCCAAAGGGCATTAATTCTAACTGTTAGTTCTGAGGCAGACAATTAACTCTGCTTGAGGGATGGAGATGTGTGATTGCAGAGAAGATGATGATTTGTAAGGCCACATTCTGTTCAAAGATTGTAGAGAGAATAAGGAAGCTGGAGTGTGGGTTGGGATTTTGTAAGTTTGTAAGGATGATGGAGTCCCAGTGTGAAGAGGGGTAGAGTCACAACTAGTATGATGTTAAAAAAAAAATCAGGACTACTGCCAGAAAGCTCTTCAGAGTGGACCAGAATTTCAGAATCAGGTTTATTATCACCGGCATGTGATGTGAAATTTGTTAACTTAGTAGCAGCAGTCCAATGCAATACATAATGTAGAAAAAAACCACAAATAAAATAATAATAAATTACAGTATACATATATTGAATAGATTAAAAATCATGCAAAAAACAGAAATACTATGTATTAAAAAAATGAGGTGGTGTCCAAGGGTTCAATGTCCATTTAGGAATTAGAAGGCAGAGGGCAAGAGGCTGTTCCTGAATCGCTGAGTGTGTGCCTTCAGGCTTCTGTACCTCCTACCTGATGGTAACAGTGAGAAAAGGGCATGCCCTGGGTGCTGGAGGTCCTTAATAACGGATGCTGCCTTTCTGAGACACCATTCCTTGAAGATGTCCTGGGTACTTTGTAGGCTAGTACCCAAGATGGAGCCAATTAAATTTACAACACCCTATAGCGGACCCCCCCCCCCCCCCCCCCAATACCAGACAGTGACGCAGCCTGTCAGAATGCTCTCCAAGGTACATCTATAGACGTTTTTGAGTGTACTTGTTGACATACCAAATCACTTCCAACTCCTAATGAAGTATAGCTGCTGTCTTGCTGCCTTTATAACTGAATCAAAAAGTTCTGGAAGTGTATAAGAAATAGTTGGATGTCATAGTTGACAAAGGAGGTAGTGTATTTTGAATGAACCAGGTTGATTAGAGTGGCCTCCAATTCAGTGTGTCTTGTGATCCTTTAATTGTTTCTTAGAAACTGCAAATCTTTGAACTTCAAATTATTTTCTTTAAATTTGCTTCAAGCTCTTGGTTATTTATGTAACCAACTATCAATTTTTCACCAACTACAGGAGTCATTGTCTCATGTCCAGAGAGATGCCCCAAACTAGATTTTTTTCCTTAGCAACTGTTGCATTGGCATTATAGGACTGGATTTTTGTACTAATATTTTGAACAAATATTAGTATATGTTAAATGTAATAAACTTTTTTAAAACTTGCAATTAATGCAATGTAATTGAACTAGGGTACTGCAGTGAAATGTTGATAAGTCTTTTGTCATCTTGCAAAAGAATGGTGGTTAAACACCAGGTGAAATTTAAACTCAAGGACGTTGGACACATAAAATGGGTCATTGAAATTCATTTGGTTTCTGATTTAGCAGCATGACTTTTGCAACTGAGTATTTAAATTTCTAACTTTTGTATTAAGTATAGCAGCATGTGTGGGAAGGGAAATGGAAATGTCATGAACCACCATTTTGCTCTCAATCTCTATTAAGGTTCTGGCTGTACCTACCCACACATCCCCCCCCCCCCCCAACCCCAACTACCACCACCTCCCTGAAAACAAATCTCTGGACAGGGTCAGCATTTTTGCACTTTGACAAGACCAATGTGGATTACTTGTGTGTGCTACAGAGGACACAGGTGCTGCCTTTTTCAATTTGAAAACAAGGTTCTGTTTGCCTGTTGGTGTGATAAATTCTAGTGCACTCACTAAGTGTAGTTGTTTCATTATTTATCTTAATAATTGTGGCATCTTAGAATGTATAAGTTGATTACAAGACTAAATGAAATTTCATGATTGCCATTTGGCTACAGCAAGGAGGTGTAAAGCCGTGGTGCTTAATTCTGGGGGAAAAAATCCTTCGCATTGAGGACAATTTTTTTTTGTTTAAATTAATGATTTTCTTAACATATCACTAATATCAGAAGAATGCAGACTTACATTCCAGAATTCTCTTATTGTTCAGTGTGAAATACCCCCTTCACATTGAAGAATTTCCTCCCAGCTTGGTGTGAAATACTCCTCCAAGCACCTCATACATCATTGCACCCTCCGTGTTATAGCATTTCACAGCATGAAAGGAAGTCATTCAGTTTGTCAAACTTGTACCAGGCTATGGAAGGCCAATACAGCTAGATCCACTCCCCTGCCCTTCTCATTACCTTACACTCCCTTCATATTGCCATTCATTATTGAACATAAATAAAACCTATCTTAAATGGATGGATATGGATGATGCACAGAAGGACATTTAGTATAAATTTACGTCAAGATCTGCACAATGTTGCGGGTTGAATGGCCAGCCCAGTGCAGTACTGGTCTAATATTGAACAGTTGGGTAATACAGGACTCTTAAATTGCAATGCTAATGGATACTATATTAATTTTTTAAAACACAGTTGCAACAGGAGAGTAGCACTTGGCAACAGAACTTCAAAGTTAGAGTTGCAAAATTATATTTTTGGGGACATGTTTAAAAATATCCTGATTGCCCCTTCTGACCGAGTGAAAGTTGATGCAGCTCTTGGTTTAATAGTCTGATGATGTACAGATCTTACTGGGGGAATAAAAACAGTTTGCATGCCCATCTCTCATACCCATCTGGTTTTGACATCTGTGGCACAGAAAATTATGGGCAGAAACAATTATCCATTTCACACAAACATGCTCTGGGAGAATGGTGCATAATGGTAATGTTACTGGACTAGTAACCAGAGATACAATGATTTGAACACTAGTTTGAAATCTAAAGTTCAAAATCAGTTCATTAAATCATTAAGAATAAAATGCTAATATAACTAACAGTAAATGTAAAACTACTATGGTAAAAATCTCACTAATGTCCACTGAAACAACTTTTGTCTGATCTGTCTAGTTACATAAGGCATGCCTTGAAAACCTGTTTATTTTTATTTGCGTTGAAATTGTATCAGTTAAAATATTCAAGTAGATCAACTACAACCCTCTGATTTGATGAAGTACTTGTAGGACCTTATGGTGTAGATGGAGACCATTGGCTCATCATGTGAGCCAAAATAGTGCTGTTTAAGTTACCCACATCTTCCAGCTCATGGTCTGCCACTTTGCAGTTGATCAGGTGCTCATCCAGCTACCATTTAAATATGAAAGTTTTCATTCCACCCATTTTAGGTCATAAGTTCTGGTCTCTTACTATTTCCTATTACTATTAGTATTGGAAAAAGTTGTTGTGGGTTTTAAACTCAGCTAGCTCCATCATGGGTGCATGCCTCCCAGCCATCAAGGTAATCTTCAAAAGGCAATGCCTCAGAAAGGAAGCATCCATCATTAAGGATCCTCATTACCCAGGGCATTTCGTCTCCTCATTGTTACCATCATCGAGGAGGTGCAGGAGCCTGAAGACACTCAATATTTTAGGAACAGATTCTTTTCCACCATCAAATTTCTGATTAGTCCATGAATCCATGAACACTACCTTTACTATCTGCTCTCTTTTTACAATAAGACCATAAGATACAGGAGCAGAAGTAGGCCTATCGAATCTGCTCCGCCATTCAGTCATCCAATTCTTCTTGTCATTTCCACTCCCCTGCCTTCATCCATACTTTATGATGCCCTGTCTAATCAAGAATCTACCTATCTCTGCCTTAAATACACCAGCCGCTCATGGCAACACATTCCACAGATTCACCACCTTCTGACTAAAGTAATTTCTCCGCATCTCTGTTCTAAATGGATGTCCTTCAATCCTGAAGTCATGCCCTCTTGTCCTAGACTCTCCTACCCTGGGAAATAACCTTGCCATATCTAATCCTTTCAGGGCTTTTAACATTGGGAATGTGTCTATGAGATCTCCCCCCTCCCCCAACGCCATTCTCCTAAACTCCAGGGAATACAGCCCAAGAGCTGCCAAGCATGCCTCATTCGATAACCCTTTCACTCCTGGAATCATTCTCGTGAATCTTCTCTGAACCCTTTCCAATGTCAGTATATCCTTTCTAAAATAGGGAGCTCAAAATTGTGGTCTCACGAGTGCCTTCCAGAGTCTCAACATCACATCCCTGCTCTTATATTCTGTACCTCTAGAAATGAATGCCAACATTCCATTTGCCGCCTTCACCACCAACTGAACCTGGAGGTTAACCTTCAGGGTATCCTGCACACGAGGACTCCGAAATCCCTTTGCATCTCTCTCCATCTAAGTAATAGTCTGCCTTTTATTTCTTAAGTACATGACCATACACTTTCCAATATTGTATTTCATTTGCCACTTCTTTGCCCATTCCCCTAAACTATCTAAGGCTCTCTGTTTCCTCAACACAACCCGTTCTTCGACCTATCAGCAAATGTAGCCACAAATCCATTAATCCCAGAGTCCAAATCATTGACATACATCGTAAAAAGCAGCGGTCCCAACACTGACCCCTATGGAACTCCACTGGTAACCAGCAGCCAGCCAGAATAGGATCCCTTAATCTCATTCTCTGTTTTCTGCCTATCAGCCAATGCTCCACCCATGATAGTATCACTCCCTGTAATTCTATAGGCTTTTATCTTGCTAAGCAGCCTCACTTGTGGCACCTTGTCAAAGGCCTTCTGAAAATCCAAGTACACCACATCTACTGCATCTCCTTGTCTACCCTGCTTGTAATTTCCTCAAAAAAAAATTTAGGTTGGTCAGGCAGGAATTTCCTTTCAGGAAACCATGCTGGCTTTGGCCTATCTTGTCATGTGCATTCCATCAGGTCCAGGAGATTTATCCACCCTCAGACCATTAAGCTTCCTGAGCACCTTCTCAGTTGTAATTTTCACTGCACATACTTCACTTCCCTGACACTCTTGAACGTCCAGTAGACTGCAGATGTCTTCTAATGTAAAAAGCATCATTTCCCATTGATCCTATATCTACCCTCTTTTACCCTTTATATAGTTTAAAAAGTTTTTAGTATCTTTGATATTAATCGCCAGCTTCCTTTCATAATTCACCTTTTCCTTCCTAATGTTTCCTTCTGCAAGTTTTTAAAAGCTTCCCAATCCTCTATCTTCCTACTAGCTTTTGGCTTCTTTGAATGCCCTCCATATTTTTTTTTACATGTTTCTTACTGTAACTTATTGGTTTTTTAATGTATTGTACTGTACTACCGCCACAGAACATGAATTTCATAACAGTGATAATAAACCTGATTCTGAGATTTCTTTGGATGGTTTTTTTCAATTTCCTTCTAATTCTTCCACAAATAAAATTAAATCAATATTCCCAGGTCTCACTGCCGAGTGAAATTTTAGTCCTTATTCACCATGTCCATGTCCCTCATAGTTTAATAATTAAATTTCCTCTCACTCTCTATTTGAAATGAAATAATATGAACCTAATTAGTCCATTGTACCAAATGTTCATTAGCCATGACAATATTCTTTGTTATCTCATCTGCACCCTCTTTTGTAAAATCACATCCTTTGGTGATCAGAGATATCCACAGTACTTAAACATCAGTTAATCCAAGTTATAAAGAGTTCCGTCTTGATATACAGTCGGCCCTCCTTATCCGCAAATTCCTTGTGCGTGGATTCAACCAACCGTGGATCGAGAAAACCTTGAAGTTCTCTCTCCAGCACTCATTCCTTGAGCATGTACAGACTATTTTTTCTTGTCATTATTCCCTAAACAATACAGTATAACAACTATTTACGTAGCGTTTACATTGTATTAGGTATTACAAGTAATCTAGAAATGACTTAAAAGTACAGGCAGTCCCCGGGTTATGATTGAGTTCCATTCCTGAGTCCATCTTTAAGTCAGAACAGGTACATCTGGTATTATTTAGCATCAGGTAGTCAAACCTTTTTCTTAATATATAGTACATATTTTACCTTTTTACGCATATAAAACACTTAAGAAACATACGTATTTCAAAAATTAAACCACTGCGTTGCTTAGTAATAATTGTAGCTTTCATCGGGGCAGGGCCTTTCACATTCTCCATTAAAATTGTTCCGATTGTTGACCGGCTGTAGCCTAACACTTTTCCAGTGACCGTCCAGTGCGTTTCACCTCTTTCCAATCGCTTTATTACTTCTACCTTATTTTCAATCACAATCGTGATTATTTTCGTGAACAGAGACACTGCGGATTCAGAGCTGCGCTGCCAGGTCCTAATGTCCACTGCACAGAGACATGTTAAATAAGGGACTTGAACATTGCGAATTTTGGTATCCTCGGGAGGTCCTGGAACCAATCCCCCGCGAATAAGGAGGGCCGACCGTACACACAACATGCTGGAGGAACTCAGCAATGTCGGGCAGCATCTGTGGAAACGAACAGTCAACGTTTCGGGCCGAGACCCTTTGTCAAGACTGAAGAGGGAGAGGGCAGGGACCCTATAAAGAATGTGGGGGGAAGGGTGGGAAGGAGAAGGCTGGTAGGTGCCAGGTTAAAAAACAATCAAGAATGATCAAAGGGTGGGAAAGGGGAAGCAGGGAGGGGATAGGCAGGAAAGGTGAAGAAGGAATGTAAGGGGAAAGCACTATGGGTAGTAGAAGGTGGAATCATGAGAGAGGTGATAGGCAGCTAGAAGAGGAGGCAGAGTGAAAGTGGGATGGGGGAAGGGAGAGGGAGGGAGTTACCGGAAGTTGGAGAATTCGATGCTCATGCCAAGGGACTGGAGACTACCCAGACGGTATATGAGCTGTTGCTCCTCCAACCTGACTTTGGCCTCATTATGGCAGTAGAGGAGGCCATGTATGGACATATCCAAATGGGAATGTGAAGCACAGTTGAAGTGGGTGGCCACCGGGAGATCCTGTCTGTTGTAGCGGACGGAGCAGAGGTGCTCAACGAAGCGGTCCCCCAATCTGCGTTGGGACTCACTGATGTAAAGGAGGCCGCACCAGATGCAATAGATAACCCCAACAGACTTACAAGTGAAGTGCTGCCTCACCTGGAAGGACTGTTTGGGGCCCTGAATGGTGGTAAGAGAGGGGAGGGACGTGTGGACCAGGCAGTTCTGGAAGGAATGATCCCTGCAAAAAGCAGAACGGGGTAGAGAGGGAAAGATGTGCTTAGTGGTGGGGTCCTGTTGAAGGTGGCGGAAGTTGTGGAGGATAATATGCTGGATTCGGAAGCTGGTGAGGTGGTAGGTGAGGACAAGGGGAACCCGGTCCCTGTTGTGGTGACGGGAGGATGGGGTGAGGGCCGAAGTGCAGGAAGTGGAGGAGATGCGGGTGAGGGCATCATTGATGACGGCAGAAGGGAAACCACGATTCTTAAAGAAAGAGGACATTTGAGATGTCCTGGAACAGTAAGCCTCATCCGTCTTGATATGCCCACTCTCACATTCTGTGTCTCCAGAAACACGGGTGAGTATCCCATAGATTCCGAGGCAGCCTTTTCTGCCTGAACTGGCTCCAAGATCCTTCTTCTGCAATTTTTAGTATCCAGCTATCTGTTGTGTGTATTTTTTGTCTGATGCTTTACTTCACTGGATTTAATTTACTTGCTAGCTTTGTATACACCAATCTTGGTATCAAATCATAATGTCAATTTTATGACCAGCCGCAAAGCACTTAATCAAGGGCCTTCCTTTAAATTCCATTGAATCATAAAAATCATTGAAAGTAAGATTTGGTGCTATAGAATCCATTATGTAAAGTACTTCATAAATCTGAGCGACTTGTGTCTCCACTAGAAACTTACCGTTTGGATTTCTGAACATTAATAGAAATTTTTCACATATTATGGACTTCTACTTAAAATTTTTAATTTGCCACATGGAACTTTGTCAAACGCCCTGCGAAATTCCTCATGGATTCCATTTGAAGCATTGTCCTGATTTGACCTGTTTATTCCTAAAAAAAAAAATTGATTGATAGTTATTTATAATCTTTGATTAATAAATCACTGGCAGTTCTTGATTTACCTATTATTTATTTTGACCTCTTTTTGCATAATTATAAACATGCTTTGTTTACTGTAATTTTTCATGCATCCTCTTTGTCTTTCTTAGTATCTCCACTACACCTTAACAATGCAGAGAAGTATATTTCTTGCTAATACAGTTCAAACTTCCCCTTTCTGTTTTATCCTACCCTTGATAGTCATCAGGGTTTCAGTTTGGGAGTTCATTGTTTTATTGTGGACGAATTTGGTCTGAACATTCTCCCAACTTATTTGAATGGTTCCCACCATACTGATACACATTTCTCTTCAAGTAGCTATTTTCAGACATTTTTGCTATATCACATTTAATTTTGAATGTAATTTTCCATAACTAAATCTAACAGCGTTAGGATAGCTGTTTTCAAAATGCTGTCCCACTTTTCTTTTTGCTCAAGTTGTCCCATCATTGCACTCCACTTGTTGAGCTGGCTATGTAATAATACAGTCGGCCCTCTTTATTTGCGGGTTCCGCATCCATGGATTCAACCAACCGTGGATCAGGAAGACCCGGAAGTTCTCTCTCCAGCACTCGTTATTTGAGCATGTACAGACTATTTTTCTTGTCATTATTCCCTAAACAATACAGTATGACAACTATTTACATAGCATTTACATTGTATTAGGTATTATAAATAATCTAGAGATGATTTAAAAGTACAGGCAGTCCCTGGGTTATGAATGAGTTCCGTTCCTGAGTCTGTCTTTAAGTCGGATTTGAAGTCGGAACAGGTATGTATGGTATTATTTAGCGTCAGTTAGTCAAATGTTTGTCTTAGTATATATTTTACCTTTCTATGCATATAAAACACTTAAGAAATGTATGTATTTCAATAATGAAACCACTGTGTTGCTTAGTAATGATTGTAGCTTTCATTGGGGCAGGGCCTTTCACATGCTCCATCAAAATTGTTCCGATCGTTGACCGACTATAGTCTAACGCTTTTCCAATGACCGATGGCGTACCACCTCTTTCCATATAACCATATAACAATCACAGCACGGAAACAGGCCATTCCGGCCCTCCTAGTCCGTGCCGAACTCTTAATCTCACCTAGTCCCACCTACCCGCACTCAGCCCATAACCCTCCACTCCTTTCCTGTCCATATACCTATCCAATTTTATCTTAAATGACACAACTGAACTGGCCTCTACTACTTCTACAGGAAGCTCATTCCACACAGCTATCACTCTCTGAGTAAAGAAATACCCCCTCGTGTTTCCCTTAAACTTTTGCCCCCTAACTCTCAAATCATGTCCTCTCGTTTGAATCTCCCCTACTCTCAATGGAAACAGCCTATTCACGTCAACTCTATCCCTCTCAAAATTTTAAATACCTCGATCAAATCCCCCCTCAACCTTCTACGCTCCAATGAATAGAGACCTAACTTGTTCAACCTTTCTCTGTAACTTAAGTGCTGAAACCCAGGTAACATCCTAGTAAATCGTCTCTGCACTCTCTCTAATTTATTGATATCTTTCCTATAATTCGGTGACCAGAACTGTACACAATATTCCAAATTTGGCCTTACCAATGCCTTGTACAATTTTAACATTACATCCCAACTTCTGTACTCAGTGCTCTGATTTATAAAGGCCAGCGTTCCAAAAGCCTTCTTCACCACCCTAACTACATGAGACTCCACCTTCAGGGAACTATGCACTGTTATTCCTAGATCTCTCTGTTCCACTGCATTCCTCAATACCCTACCATTTACCCTGTATGTTCTATTTGGATTATTCCTGCCAAAATGTAGAACCTCACACTTCTCAGCATTAAACTCCATCTGCCAACGTTCAGCCCATTCTTCTAACCAGCATAAATCTCCCTGCAAGCTTTGAAAACCCACCTCATTATCCACAACACCTCCTACCTTAGTATCATCAGCATACTTACTAATCCAATTTACCACCCCATCATCCAGATCATTTATGTATATTACAAACAACATTGGGCCCAAAACAGATCCCTGAGGCACCCAGTCACCGGCCTCCATCCCGATAAACAATTAACCACCACTACTCTCTGGCATCTCCCATCTAGCCACTGTTGAATCCATTTTATTACTCCAGCGTTAATACCTAATGACTGAACCTTCTTAACTAACCTTCCATGTGGAACTTTGTCAAAGGCCTTGCTGAAGTCCATATAGACTACATCTACTGCCTTACCCTCGTCAACATTCTTCGTAACTACTTCAAAAAATTCAATAAGGTTTGTCAAACATGACCTTCCACGCACAAATCCATGCTGGCTACTCCTAATCAGATCCTGTCTATCCAGATAATTATAAATACTATCTCTAAGAATACTTTCCATTAATTTATCCACCACTGATGTCAAACTGACAGGTCTATAATTGCCAGGCTTACTTTTCGAACCCTTTTTAAACAATGGAACCACATGAGCAATACGCCAATCCTCTGGCACAATCCCCGTTTCTAATGACATCTGAAAGATCTCCGTCAGAGCTCCTGCTATCTCTACACAAACTTCCCTCAAGGTCCTGGGGAATATCCTGTCAGGACCTGGAGATTTATCCACTTTTAAATTTCTTAAAAGCGCCAGTACTTCCACCTCTTTAATTGTCATAGGTTCCATAACTTCCTTACTTGTTTCCCATACCTTACACCATTCAATATCCTTGTCCTTAGTGAATACCAAAGAGAAGAAATCGTTCAAAATCTCTCCCATCTCCCTCGGCTCCACATATAGCTGACCACCCTGATTCTCTAAGGGACCAATTTTATCCCTCACTATCTTCTTGCTTTTAATATAACTGTAGAAGCCTTTCGGATTTACTTCCACCTTATTTGCCAAACCAAACTCGTAACTTCTTTTAGCTTTATTTTCAATCGTGATTGTTATTATTTTCATGAACAGAAACACTACGGATTCAGAGCTGCGCTGGGTCCTAATGTCCATTGCACTGAGAGGTTAAATAAGGTCCGGGGTTCCGCTGGGTCCTAAAGACCACCGCACTGAGACAGGTTAAATAGGGGACTTGAGCATCTGCGTTTTTTGGTATCCGTGGGGGGTCCTGGAACCAATCTCCTGTGGATAAGGAGGGCCGACTGTATTTTTTTAAAAATGCTCTTGATGGCATTTCAAAAATCCTTTACTTTTATAGCTTTGGTCTGTATCTGCCCTGGTTAACAACATATGGGTAGTTTAAATCCTCAGCCATCACAGCCTTGCTATTTTCAAGCTTTACAGAATTTGTTTATGTATCTGTTTTGCTGCCTATCTCTGGTAGTTTGGGACCTAAAGTACATTCACTGATGTGACTAGCTCTTTTGTTCATTTGTAGATCTTAATGTGCTGTTGTTTATAGCATATTATTTCTCTCACACAATTATAATTGTTTCATCAAACAATATTGCCATGGCCACTACATCCTATCCCATCCCCACTATTTTTATACCTTCTGAAAATTCTGTAAACAGAAATACTGAACTGTCTTTCCTGGTGTTATTTGAGCCATGTTTCATTTTAAAATATTACCTCCTGTCCTCTGTTCATCTTCTTTACTTCCAAGACTCCCCGTTTTATAGGAAATGTAAGTACTGCCAGATTTCTTTTCCTGTACCATCTTTGTTTCCTTTGATTTCCAAACACATTCTTCTGCCTCCTATCCCCAGTTTTGCATTCTTTAAGAAACTCTGCTGCACTACCTGGTTTGGATCACTAATGCAGTTTTGGTCACCTACCTACAGGAAAGATGTAAACAAGGTTAAAAGAGTACAGAGAAAATTTACAAGGATATTGCCACATCTGGAGGACCTGAGTTATAAGAAAAGATTAAATAGGTTAGGACTGTTTTCTTTAGAATGTAGAAGATTGAGAGATTTGATAGAGGCATACAAAATTATGAGGGGTATAGATAGGGTAAATGTAAGCAGGCTTTTTTCATTGAGGTTGTGTGGGATTACAACCAGAGGTAATGGGTTAAGGGTGAAAAGTAAAAAGTTTAAGGGGAACATGAGGGAAACTTCTTCACTCAGATGGTTGTAAGAGTGTGGAATGAGCTGCCAGCATAAGTGATGCATGTGAGCTCAATTTCAATGTTTAAGAGAAGTTTTGATAGGTACATGGATAGTAGGATTGTGAAGGGCTATGGTCCCAGTGCAGGTCAATGAGAGTAGGCAGTTTAAATAGTTTTGGCATGCACTAGATGGGCCAAAGGGCCTGTTTCTGTGGTGTCATTCTGTAGAGTCTATGACTAAACTACAATGCACCTTCCAGTGGGGATGTTAGCCACAGCCAAATTATATAGAACAACCTTTCCGTTTTGATGAGTCTCAGCTCCCCTAGAAGTGATCTGCTTCTGTATTCTGCATGGTACTTGGAATAATTTGAAGAATGCTACCTTTTTGAAATCCAGCTTTTTAATCTTGTCACTACCTCCCTGTAATTTGCCTCTAAGTCATCAACATCCTTTATCCTAATGACATAGGTACCAATATACAAAATGTCCTCTGATAATGTGGCTTCAATGTTTTTTAGTTGGTGACAACATATCACCTTAGAAAAAAGCAAACTGCCAGAGGCACTTAGCAGGTCAAAGAGTATCTATGGGGGAAAGGAATTTTCCATGTTTCAATGAATTGTCACTCTTAGAAGCTGAGTTGCTCCAGCATTTTGGTTTGTTGTCCAAATTTCAGCATCTCCATCATGACTTTGTCCAACTCTGTACCTGCTCATTGAGTCCTTTATTAATATAGTTCTTTTTGAAAAAGGATTTAGTTCTTCGAAATAGTGCAGTATATTGGTTGCTCAGGTTGGCAATTCAGAAGTTTGGTTGATCCCCAAGCTTGGCAAAATGATTGGAACTCATGAAGACTGAGAAGGACACCATTTCAACTGGATGACAGCCAGAGACTTGACTCAAGCAAGGAAAAGAAAAGAACGAGAATTTCTTGAAGCATGGTTCTCTACAGAATGATCCATCAATAAACACATTGACATAGATCCAGTATATGAACAAACTTTTATGGAGAAAAGAGAAATGACAATGTCAACAATGACTGAATTGCCCAGAAATCTCAGGATCTGGACAGCAAAGCAGTCAGTTCCAACGGACTTCCCTCGAACCTAGCCAAAGTCATCTGCTAAACTGTTCACAATGATTTTAAACGATCAACCAGATCACGACATCCATTTCCAAGGATCTAGTTCTTTTTTTTCCACTTAGCTGAGTTAGCCATGGTGCTATGGGCTTGACTGTGGCTGTACTCCCCTAAGGAAACTTGGCCTTTTCCAATATTTAGAAATTAATATCTATGAGTGAGCACTTGGGGAACTTTTGCATTACACAGACCTTCTTATCTGAAGGAACATTCACACTGCTTGTAGACCATAAGTTGCAAATGCGACCCACCCGTCATTTGGCCTTGTGAATATAATTTAGTAATTCCAATGTCCACTGAATTTGTAAAATACAGATCTTCAACTCATCCACCTGGTGACATTTTCTGCCTATGTGCTTATCAGGATGCAGGAAGAATCCTGGATTTCCCTCATCATACAGGACTTGACCAGACTGATTAACCTTGCTTCTTATCAGAATAAGAACTGAAAGTCCAACAGCTCCATCAGGCACTACTTGGATGAAGCAATAAGAGTAACAAGATACCAGAATGTATTCAGGGTGGTGCCTTCAGTGACCATCAAGAATGGTTCTACAGCACAATGTCCAAACTGGTCATTGAAAACCCGTGCCAACCAAGTGGCAGGAGTATTCAAGGACATTTTCAATGAGTTGAAGTTCCCACTTGCTTCAAAAAGGCAACAATTATGCCAGAGCCTAAGAATAATGTGAGCTGCCTTAATGACTGTCACCTGGTAGCACTCACATTTACAGTGATGAAATGCTTTGAGAGGTTGTTCATGACTAGACTGAACGGCTGGGCCAGGAAATGTCCGCGAGGTTTGGTCGAACTGCTGGGCTGTAAACTGCAAAGGAGGTGGTGGGCGTGTGCCAGTGCATGCTTGTGTTTCTGGTTCTGGTGCAGGTTAGCAGCTAGGCTGAGCAAGCTGCCGAACTGCTGCCTCCGGCAAGGCAGTTGAGAAATGGATGGTTATGAAGGGAGAAATAAAGGGCATGAGGAGATAATGAGGGGACAGATGAATGAAAACCGAGATAAAGGGTGTAAAAGAATAAGAAATGATTGTGGAGAGAGCTCTGAAAATGAGGAAGTTGAACAAGTTCAGAGAGGAGGTGTTGTCATAATAAGGTTTAATGAAAAGGCTCAAGGAAGCATGAAGAAAATTAACCTGTTTGTGCTAATAACAACAGTGGCAAATAAGATAGGGGAAGTAGTATTTGCAAAAGTCTTTAATGATGACAACCTATTGGTAAGATGTGCGAATGAGGAACAGCTTGAGAAAGCACTCAAGAGAGATGGGGAAAATATAAGGTGGAATGCACAGGGAGGGTGGGAGCACGAAATGGTGGTGGATGTAAAGGAGTGATCACGGGAGTACCAATGAGTATAAATATGGATGAGTTAAAGAGGAGTATCAAAGGAGGAAAAGTAATGAATGTTCAAAGACTGAAGACAACAAAGGAGGGAGTGAAAAAGGAAAGTGAAACAGTATTGATTGAATTTGAAGAATAAAGAGTGCCAGGGAAGGTGTTCCGAGGTTTCATGAGTTACCCAGTAAGAGTGTATGTGCCAAAGCCATTGAGGTGCTATAATTGTCAAAGGTTTGGAGACATAGCTAAAACCTGTAATAGGCAGAGGAGATGTGCTAGATGTGGGGGTTACCATGAATATGGAAAGTGTGGAACAGGAGTGCAACCAAAATGCTATAATTGTGGAGGAGCTCATAAGGTGTGAGGTTATGAGACGGGAGAATAAAATTCAAGAAATAAGAGTGAAAAGAAAGATCACTTATGCAGAAGCTTTAAGAATGTCAAGAGAACAGAATAATGCTCCTAATGAACAGGGAGCAAGAGGGCTGCAAGAGATCCAACAAAGAACAAATGACAGGATTTATGTAGACAAAAAGGCTCTAGTAACATTCATGGCAGGAGTGATTAATAGTACGGCTGAGGTAAAGTCAAAAAGTGAAAAAATTCAGCTGGTTGTCAAAGCAGCAGTGAACCATTTAGGGTTAGTAGGATTGATGTGGGAAGAAGTGAGGGAGAATCTCACTGATCAGTCAAACCAAGAAGTGTCATGGGTTGGTAATACTCATTATGGTGATTCTTTTGCAATGGAATGCAAGGAGCTTTCTGGCCAATAGCCAGGAATTCAAGCAGTTTATTAAAGAAATGGTTGTAAAACTGGATGTAGTGTGTATTCAGGAGACTTGGTTGAAACCAACTTTAGACTTTGTGGTATATGGATATACAATGATAAGCAAAGATAGAAATTTAGGGGGAGGAGGGGGTTGTGCTATATTAATCAAACAAGGTATACCATATAGGGTACTGGAAAAGGGTGATGATCAGGAATACATAGTGGTGGAAGTTTGGGAGAGGAGAGAAAGTGGCTATAATTAACTACTATAATCCATGTAAAAGGTTGGATTTGGATAGCCTACTAAGGATACAAGGACAAAACAGACATAAAGTGTGTGGTGTGCCGATTTCAGTGCTCACAGCACAATGGGGGGGGGGGATTCGTTTACAGATTCAAATGGAAAGGTAATTGAAGATTTGATGGAAGGAAAGGGATTTGGTGTGTATGAATGATGGTATAGGAGCAAGGATAAACATAACAACAGGAACTGAGTCAGTATTAGATATAACGTTAGTGTCTAATAGTTTGGCTGGAGTTAGTAACTGGGGAGTTTGGACTGCTTCAACAGTAGGCAGCGAACACTACCCATTTTCATGTTCAGTGGGTGAAAGAGTTGAAGTAAGATCAGGTGGTGGAATCCCAAATTGGGTGTTTGGAAAAGCAGATTGGGGTAAGTTGAGTGAAGAAGCATTTACAAGGATTGACATTTCTGGAAATATAGATGAATTAAACAGTCAGGTGACTTCAGCAATTATTATGGCAGCAGAAGGATTTGGCTGATGAATGGAGAAGGGAAAGAACAATGGGTTAACACCCAGGTGTGTTAAACGGGGGGAAGAAACTGATGATATAATTGATGAACCACTTACGTTGGCAGAGATGGTGAGAGCAATAAAGAGATTGAGACCAACCTCCCCAGGGGAAGATCTGATATGCTATGTTATGCTAAAAAATCTAGGAGAAGGAGCGCTCTTGAAGTTGCTGCCTCTTTACAACAGAGTGTGGGAGGAGGGAAGATTACCAAGTGCATAGAAAGAAACAGTAGTAACTCCAATAAAGAAACCTGAGAAGGATCCGTCAAAACCCACTAGCTACAGGCCAATAGCATTAACATCAAATATATGCAAGATAATGGAAAGGATGATAACAGAAAGGTTATCATATGAGCTTGAAGAGGAGAATGCTGGCAAGTTATCAGAGTGGTTTTAGGAAGGGAAGGAATTCCATGGAATCAGTGATAAGGGTTTCCAGTGATGTCATCGTCAAGAATGGCAGCTTAAGTCACTAGCTCCTCCGGAAAAATGCGTATTAAGCCCCGTTAACCCATCAAATATAATATTTTTCGAAAAATATTTGAACTGAAAAGAGGGGCAAGAATAGGGAAAAGGAATGGAAATAAAAAAAGCGACACTGCGGAGCCTGCGGCCGAGAGGAGTGCAGCGAGCGGCTCTCATACCCGACTGCATGCTAGCAAGGCGGACACTGGGCCTCGTTCAGGCGAAGTGGCGAATATCTTCGAAATCCTGAAAGAAATAATGGAGGTCCAGAAAGATATAAAGCAGCAGCTCTGTGATATTAAGTCAGAGCTCGCCAGCGTCAATCAAAAAATAGCGGTGGCAAAGACTCGAATTGAGAAGGTGGAAGATCGCGTTCAAAACGTGGAACGGATACTGAGTAAGACAATAAAACTATTACATCACCAAGAAGGTAAACTGCTTGACCTGGAGGGAAGATCATGGCGGAAAAATATCAGAATCTACAACGTTCCCGAAGGAGCGCAGGGCTCGTCTATGACGGAGTTTGTCAGAAAGTTACTGCGGGACGCACTGGAGCTTCCCTCGGCTATGAAGCTGGAAGACGAAAGAGCCCATCATGCGCTCATCCCGAAACCTACCCGAGATAGAAAGCCACACTCAATAATAATTAAATTCCTTCGGTACAGCACCAAGGCGGAGATTCTACGAAGGGCCTGGGTTAAGAAGAGAGTGTTTATCGATGATAAATTAAAATATTTCGACCAAGATTACCTCCCTCCCCCGCAGTCCTGCAGAAACGCAAAGAATGCTCTGAAGTAAAATGAGTACTAAAGCAAAATAAGATTAGATTTCAAACTCTGTACCCTGCTAAACTTCGAGTGTTTTATGACAACGGGACATGGTTGTACCAGACAGTGGAAGAGGCGACTACAGACATGAAGGCCAGAGGGTTGCCTGTCAGCATGACCAAAACGAGAGAAAGCCTGGCTGTGGAATTATCCCACTCCGCTTGGGAAATAGTGCGAGAATTGAGAAGGCAGGAGACGGGAGGAGGCTGAGAGAAATATATCAGGAAGAGACTGGGCGTTTCCCAAAGACAGTCCTCACCCTCTTCAGAAGAGCCATAAGGTTTGTCTAACTTTAAAAATGTTGAGAAGCTAAACAGAAGCAAAAGTAGACGGTGATATACCTATCTCGAGAAATACCTATTATAATGTGGATTTTATATTACTTTGTTGTTATTCTTTATTCGCTCACTTACTCCTTTTTCCCCACCAAAATGAGAAAAAATATGTGTGTGTGTGTGTGTGTACATATATAGGAGGAGTACACAGGGAAATCTTTTCTGTGTAATGGATTTGTTCACTGACTTTTATGAATACTGCAGTGGGGGCCCTCAACTCACAGGTAGGAGGGGCTATCCCCCACAGCTAGACATTTCCTCTAGCTCAACACAGGGTCATCTACTAGAGACCTCAGCCTTGGAATCACGCGTTCATTGACATTTTTGTTATTATTTGCGTTTCTTGGTTCTTGTTTATTCAGGGAGTAGATCGATTAAGTTTTATTCTAATTTCAATGATACATTGACAGATAAATACAGATGGCTAAGGACAAGGTAAAATTCATTTCTTTTAATGTTAATGAGCTATTAAATCCAATCAAACGTAAGAGAATTTTATCCAAAATGAAAAAAGAACAAGCCCATGTAGTATATTTACAGGAAACTCATTTAAGTGATAATGAGCATAAAAAAACTAAACAGAATGGGCTTCACTAATCTCTCCTATGTTTACAGTTGCTATTCTTATCTCAAGTAAGGTAAATTTTGAAAAAGTATTCAAAATGGGAGATAGAGGGCAGATATATTCTGGTAATGGGGAATATAGACAGCAATTCAGTTACTCTGTTGAATATATACACCCCCCCCGGGAAGTGATATTGGTTTCTTTCAGAAAATTACTGATATTATGGTAATGGAAACAGGTCTCCTGATATGTGGGGGAGACTTAAATTTACAATTACAACCAAACTTAGACTCTTCCAATAGAAAAACCTATGAAACAAAATCTTTACATAAGAAAGTTAATACACTTATTGAGGATATTGGTTTAATTGATATATGGAGGGACCTTTTCCCTGACAGAAGGGATTATTCTGCTCCCCATTATTCATTATTCTGTTTCCCTTTTTGTATATACAAGAATAGACTATTTCATAACATTTGGAAAAGACAAGACAAAATAAACACCTGTGGAATTGGGACAATAGATGTAAGTGACCATGCACCTATATCTTTATCTGTTGATTTTGACCTACAACCAAAGAATATTATTTGGAAACTAAGTTCAAGTCTACTCAATGATCCATACTTTAAGGAACAAATTAAAAAAGAAATTGGTCTCCACTTAGAATTTAATGATAATGGAGAGGTTTCACCTCCCATTTTATGGGATACTCTGAAGGCGGTCTTAAGAGGGAAAATTATAGCGATATCTTCATATAAGAAAAACATAAAGATAAAACATTAGAGGAATTACAAAATAAGCTGAAGGAACTAGAGAAAAAACACATTGAATTTGGCACAGGATACATTAGGGGAAATTAAAAGAATTAGGAATTAAATAAATAATTTGGCTACGCAAGAAATCAGGAAAAACTTAATGTTTCTGAAACAGAGACATTATGAAAGTGGATCGAAATCTATGAAAATACTGGTGTGGAAACTGGAAAAAAAGATAGCAGAAAATACAATTCATAGAATTAGGGACCCAAGAACGAAAATGATAAAAAATAAGCTAAGTGAAATTCAAGAAGCTTTTGAAGTGTTTTACAAAACTCTATATTCCAAAGTTCCAGGGAGAAGCATAACCGAAACTGACACCTAGAGTTACCCACTTTAAGCGAAGAACTAAATAGAACGATGACTACTGACATAACTGAAGTTGAATTAAAAGCTGCAATTAGTACGCCATTTGCCGCCCTCAGGGTGGGGTCCCAGTTCTCTGTTGCGGGTGTTGTAACTCGTCGGAGGTAAGATGCTGATCTTGGCTCCGGTGTCGACCAAAAAGTGGCTGTATGTATGTCCCAGACATACAGGAGGCTATCCTGATGGCCAGCCGCCCTAGCCATCAGCAGCAGCTGGCCCTGGCATTTCCCAGGAAGTTGCAGGGTGGGGTACAGCAGCGAGCTTCTGTTCCCCACCGCTGGTGGTAGAAGCACCATTGGTCGTTGGCCTCCGCACTCCTACCTCTGGGTTTTGTGGGCTCTGCTGCCGGGCCTGGTCTGGTCTGCTGTTGGGCACGCGGCTTGGTGATCTGTGCGATGGACGCCCCACTCACCTTCTTGGCTTTCCACAGCACATCTGCCTGGGCCGCCACCTTCTGGGGGTCGCTCAAATCCGCGTCGGACAGCAGCAGGCGTATGTCCTCGGGCAGCTGCTCTAGGAACGCCTGCTCAAACATGAGGCAGGGCTTGTGTCCTTCAGCCAGGGCCAGCATCTCGTTCATTAATGCAAACGGCAGCCTGCCTCCAAAAACAATCAAGGTGCAGTAAGCGGGCAGCTCGCTCATGCCGTGAGAGTCCAAAAGTCCTTATGAGCAGGGCTTTGAATGCTGTGTATTTGCCATCCTCCGGGGACGACTGTATGAACTTCTCAACCTGGGTGGCTGTCTCCTGGTCGAGGGAGCTCACCATGTAGTAGTAATGTGTGGAATCTGCGGTTATCTGCCGAATGTGGAATTAGGCTTCTGCTTGTTGGAACCATAGGTGAGGTCCAGAAGCTTGGCAGTTTTAACGAAACTGCATGAACAGATGTGGCGTCGTTCATCTTCGGTCCAAATATCGTTTGAGCCGTCGGGGTCACCAATTGTAGTGGTGTGCTACACACAGCGCTGGAATAACGACATGCAGACAGTGAGTTGTGGTTGCGTAAAAAGATTTATTCAAACTTCGCGGCCTCGCTTTTAAGTCTTCCCGTTTCCAACCTCCCCGGGCAGGAATGCTGTATACTATATTCATAGTCCCTTCCCGCGCACGGGCTTTTCCCCTTGCTGGTGAAGAAGGCCTGTCGCCCTTTTTGGGACCAGCCTCTCTGCCAGCACGCGCCATTTTGTAAGCCGGTTCAAGTGTGTTGGAAAGTGGGTCACCACAATACTGCCCAGTCTGTTATATCTCTTTCAGACCCTACCAATAGAGATTAATCAAAGTCAATTCAATGAATGGAACAAGATGCTATCAAGGTATATTTGGCAGGGTAAAAGGCCTAGAGTTCGTCTCAAAACTTTGCAATTAGCAAAGGAAAAGGGGAGATGGGGCCTACCTTCTCTTAGAGATTATTATTTTGCAGCACAGTTGAGAGCTGTGATATGTTGGTGCAACCCATCATATGACGTTCAATGGAAAAACATTTGAGGAACGGGTACTTCCCATCCCCATACAAGCAATTTTGGCTGATAACAACCTGCAAAGATACATATATACTATTGATAACCCATGGGTGAAATTGACTCTTAAGATATGGAAAACTACTATAAAAGAATATAATCTAGAGGGAGATATTGCAATTCTTAAATGGTGTGCTTATGACTCAGATTTTACACTGAATAAACTAGATGCTGGATTTAAGGACTGGAAGCTAAAGGAATAATAGTTCTTTGCAACATAATGAAAGAAGGAACACTGTTCAGTTTTGAAATGCCTAAAGAGAAACACTTATTAGAAAAACAAGATTTTTATCGGTATTTACAGATGTGACAATATGTTAATAAGATGCTTAAAAATGTAGCCAAGGCAAATACATGCTTGATAGAGCTCTTTAGAAAAGCATATAATTCAGATAATGGTAGTAGAATCATTTCAAGTATGTACAAGGGGTTGTCAAATCTTAAAACACATTCGACTTCTTACATTAAAGCAAAATGGAGAAGGAAGGGGGGTAAGTGTATCTGAGGAGGAATGGACAACAATATGGAGATATCAATGGAAGTGTACCAGTTCACAGAAATGGAGGGAGTTTGGATGGAAAAACTTGATAAGATATTTTATTACAGCCTCTCAGAAATCCCATTATGATAGTAAGCTCCCTGTTTGCTGGAGAAATTGTGGAAATCAAAATGCAAATCATTATCATATTTTTTGGGACTGCCCTGTTATCAAAAACTATTGGAGGGGGATACACAATGCCCTACAAAACATCTTTAAATGTGAAATACCCTTAGAGAGTAAGACCATATATTTTGGGTATATATCTCAAGAATGGTTGAAAAGAGATAAATATTTAATGAATATACTGTTGGTGCCTGGTAAAAAGACTGTTACTAGGAAATGGTTATCACAGGAGAGCCCAACTTTAAATGCATGGATGGGAATTACAATGGACACTTACAAAATGGAGAAGATAACAGCATCTGTTAATCATAAGCTGGAACAATTTGATTCATACTGGGAAAAATGGTTTAACTACATAATGCCTCATAGGCCTGATTTTATTCTCACAAATCAATGAATCTGTTGTACGAAAAAGATCACTCCCTACTTGTACATAGTTCTTTCCTTTTGCTTGTTTTTTCTTTCCACTCTTTTCTATAAGTGTATATCTCAGATAAATACTTTGTGGAGATTTGTGATATATATGATTATATGATATATATGTACAATGTCTGAAATACATCTTATGGAAATGTTTATTTGATGGTGAACTTCAATAAAAAAAATTACAAAAAAAGGACTCAGTGATAAGGTTAGAGACTGAAATAAGAAAAGCCCAGGCAAATAAAGAGTCAGTAGTTGCAGTGTTTTTTGACATACATGATGTGGAAGGAAGGATTGTTAATTGAACTGCACAAGATGGGCGTTGGTGGGAGTGTTTTTAATTGGATAAAAGATTTTTTGTTTGGTAGGAAAATTCAAGTTTGGATTGGGTCAGAATTATCAAATCAGTACATAGTGGGAAATGGTACACCTCAAAGTAGTGTGATTAGCCCATTACTTTTCATCATTATGATTAATGATGTCTTCACAAAGGTACCAGTGGATATAGATAGGTCACTGTGTGCAGATGAAGGAGCCTTGTGGAAAAGAGGCAGGAACATGGAGCATATAATCAGGAAGCTACAAGGAGCAATTGATGAAGTGGTGGAGTGGGGTTATGATAGGGGATGTAGATTTTTAGTAGAAAAAATTCAAACTGTATGTTTCACCAGGAAAAGAATTGAGGTAGGGAAGAAGCTAAGGATGTATGGGATAGAATTAGAAAGGGTTGGATCATTTAAATTTCTGGGAGTTATATTTGATTCACCATTAACATGGGCAGACCATATCAGGAAAGTTGAGGAGAAATGTAAAAAAGTAATAAATGTGATGAGATGTTTGACTGGTAGGGAATGGGGAGCAAGTTGTTCAGTGTTGAGAATATATATGGCTTTAGTAAGGTCTGTGTTGGACTATGGAAATGTAGCATATGGATCAGCAGCTAGGTCTCTTATAAGGAAGCTGGATGTGATTCAGGCTCAGGTTTTGAGAATGTGCAGTGGGGCTTTTAAAACATCACCAATATCAGCCCTACAGGTAGAATTGGGAGTAATACCTTTGGAATTAATTTGCAATTTGGGCTAATTTGCAGGGGCACAATGATTCTCACCTTGCTAAAGGAGTGCTGGGAGAATGGGAGGTTTCAGAGGGATAACTTCAGTCGGGCAGGGAATGATATTGCTAAAGAATGTGGAGTGTTTGATCTAAGGATAAGTCCTTAAGTAGTTGATCCGGTTGTAGCTCCATGGAAGATTGTATGGCCTGACATAGACTGGCATTTGTTGCAGGTTAAAAGAAAAGGCAGATATAAAACTGATTGTATTTAACTATCATGTGATGGAAAAGTATATTGGTTATACAGTTGGCCCTCCTTATCTGCCAATTCCGCAAGCGCGAATTCAACCAACCACGAATCGCGAAAACCCGGAAGTGCTTTTCCAGCACTTGTTGTTCGAGCATGTACAGACTTTTTTTTCTTGTCATTATTCCCTAAACAATGCAGTATAACAACTACTTTACATAGCATTTACAGTGTATTAGGTATAAGTAATCTAGAGATGATTTAAAGTATACGGGAGGATGTGTGTGGGTTGTCGTGGATCAGGATTGAAAAAATCGGAAGATCTGTTACTCAGTAAATCGGAACAGGTACATCCGATATTACTTAGCGTCAGTTAGTCAAGCATTTGTCTTAGTATATAGTATATATTTTACCTTTCTATGCATATAAAACACTTAAGAGCGTATGTTTCAGCGCCGGGCTCAAGAACTTCTTCCCGAGTTCGATCCAGTGACAGGCCGCTATCGAGTGTGCTCTCCACCGTGCCGGGTTGATATGAGGATCAAAAACCCAATAATTAAACCACTGCGTTGTTTAGTAATAACTGTAGCTTTCATCAGGGCAGAGCCTTTCTCACTTTATCCTTTAAAATTGTTCCAGTCGTTGACCGACTGTAGCTTAGCGCTTTTCCAATGACCGATGGCGTTTCACCTCTTTCTGATCGCTTTATTATTTCCACTTTATTTTCAATCGCGATCGTGATTATTTTCACGAACACTGCGGATTCAGAGTTCTGCCGCTGAGTCCTAATGTCCACTGCACTGAGACAGGTTAAATAAGGTCTGGGGTTCCGCTGGGTCCTAAGATCCACCGCATTGAGACAGGTTGAATAAGGGACTTGAGCATCCGCGAATTTTGCTATCCGCGGTGGGTCCCGGAACCAATCCCCCATGGATAAGGAGGGCCAACTGTACTCAGATTTATACGAATGGTGCTAAGGAACCTGAAACAGGAGTGACAGGGTTTGGGGTGTCTATACCAGCAAAAGAAATTGGAATCAGCAGAAGAACATCTAATAAGTTAGGAGTGTATACAGTGGAGATGTCGGTAGTGTGGGTTGCGTTGCAATGGGTGGAGAAAGCTAGACTAGTCAAAGCATTGATATGCTCAGATTCATCCTCAGTACTAGCAAGTTTAAGGTCTTCTCACTCAAACAGCCGGCAAGATGTACTTTATGAAGTACCTTCAGTCAGACACAAGAGTTGCAAATCAGGGAGGTTAGGCTAAATTTCTATGGGATCCAGCTCATGTAGGGGTGAAGGGGAATGAGAGGATGAACGAGTTGGCAAAGAGGGCGTTAAAGAAAATATAGAAATGCACATTAGTATCAGCAAAGCAGAGGCTAAGTGTGTAATCTGGGGGAAAAGTCATCCAAATGTGGCTAGAAAGATGGGACAGAGAGGGGAAAGGGAGGCATTTATATCAAATACAAAAGATTATCACAGGTACTAGGGTAGGCAGTGGATACAGAAGAGAGGAAACTTTGTGAACTAGGTTAAGGCTGGGGCACTGTGCACTAAACAAAACATTGAAAATGATTGGGAAACACCAGACAGGATTGTGTGAGGAATGTCAGGAAGAGGAGTCAGTAGAACATGTAATTCTGAGTTACAGGAAGTATGGGATACAGAGAGAGAGAGATGGTGAGAATTAATCTAAGGGAATTGGGGGTGCAGGAATTCACATTAAAAGGGTTACTGGGCATGGGTGAGAGAGCACAGGTCAGGGTACTTTCAGCTTTCTTAAGGGATCAGGGTTTTTTTAATAGGAAATGATGGATAAGCAGGAATTAGGGTACTAGGATGGCCAAAGAAGGAAGGATAAAGTGTAAATTAGGGTATGTGTGTGATTGGGTGAAGGGATTTAGAATAGTGGTCACCAACCTTTTTAAGTCCAAGATACCCTACCTCAGCCTTAGTGAAAGGCAAGATTGACCCCAGATCGATTATTTACACGCATTGCACCGGGGCAGAAAAGACCAGAGGTAAAACCCCACAACCTGGAAGTAGAAATAATGTTTTTAAAAAAAACACCAGGGGTCCCCACCCTTTTTTTTGCACCACGGACCGGTTTAATATTGATAATATTCTTGCGGACCAGCCGACCCGGGGGGAGGTTTGGTGTTAAACACGACGGGAATACAGCAATACTTGAAGCAAGTTCCTTATGTCCAGTCTATTCCGCAACTTATTTTTTGTGGCTCTCGGCGCTTAGCTGTTGTCCTGCTTGCTCACGTTTTTTCCACTGGAAAAATCTCAACGGGTTTGTCTTTAAGCGCAGGGTGCTTGGACTCAAGGAACCAAAGCAGTTTTGAGGACTTCATTGCCTCATTAGACAGTCTCCCGCCCGCCCGCTGCCAGACGCCTTGGCCAGGTGCGGCTGGTTGTGGGTGGGGTGAGAGGACAAGGTCAGGGCCAGAGGTCCCCGTACTAGGGCTGCAGCAGTTGCAGTCTGGAAAGAGCGACTGACCAAACAAGGAGTGCCCGCCCCCCTTGTAAGATCTGTTGGCCGACAAAAGTTTGTTTCAGTAGATTGCAGCGAGGTAGCTGCTCTGCTACTTACAAAAACCTGAGCCCGAATTAGGTCGTCTGCGAATATTTTAGCACCGGGTTTCCCACGAACATTTGGTGTGCTAAACAGGTTTATCTATCCGTGCTCCAGGCCTGTACCAACGGCAATTCTCACCGGCCGTGCGAGGCCAACCAGTGATCCCTGGCACGAGGGTATCACTGCGTTTAGGTGACTGATGACCTCACGTGTGTTCAAATTCAACAGTGGGCGTGACAGGGAATGAGGAAAGGTGCAAATGACTCATCGTTTCCTCATTGGGGTGGTTGGGGACCAGCGCGTGGCAGGGGAGCTACACGCATGCACGCTGGGCAGAAAGAACGGAACTAAAACCCTGCAACCCAGAAACAATCTCTCAACAGTATTTGTGTATTTATTTTTCCTTTTTTTTTCGGGATCTACTGGGGGAAGTCTCAAAGATCGACCAGTCGATCGCGATCACTGATTTAGAATGTTGGCGACCACTAATTTAGAATGTAAGTCTATAGTCTAATCCACACTCCGGAACAGAAGGTGGCGGTAATGCGCCATTAAGCTGAGTGCCAACTGCCGTAAAACAAGAAGGAAGGAAGGAAGGACTGGACTGAATTCCTGCCTCAGCAAGGACCTGGACCCGTTGCAATTTGCCTATTACCACAATAGGTCAACGGCAGTTGCAATCTCAATGGCTCTTCACACGGCCTTAGACCACCTGGACAATACAAACACCTATGTCAGGATGCTGTTCATCAACTATAGCTCAGCATTTAACACCACAATCCTGATTGAGAAGTGACAGAACCTGGGCCTCTGTACCACTCTCTGCAATTGGATCCTTGACTTCCTAACGATCAACACTGGTGCACCTCAGGGGTGTGTGGTTAGCCCACTGTTTTACTCTCTCTATACCCATGACTGTATAGCTGGTATAACTCTAATACAATCTATAAATTTGCTGATAATACCACCATTGTTGGCAGAATCTCAGATGGAGACGAGAGGGCATACAGGAGTGAGATATGCCAACTAGTGGAGTGGTGCCATAGCAACAATCTTGCACACAGTGTTATAAGATGAAAGAACTGATCGTGGACTTCAGGAGAGGTAAGATGAAGGAACACATACCAATCCTCATAGAGGGAATTGAAGTGGAGAGAGTGAGCAGTTTCAAGTTCCAGTGACAAGTCTGCATGACCCAGGTTAAATTGTCAATTGGTATTCATACATGACATGAGACTGAGTGGAACGAGACAGCATTCTAGGGACTGTCAGGAACACGAGTTGAAAATCTGAAAAGGAGTGCTGATAGATGAGGTTATCAGTAAATACTTCTGGTTCCGCTAATTGTTTCAACGCATCAGATGATTTGTGAACAACCCCGTTTGAAAGAGACACGTGTATGCAATGATTCTAACGTGGAATGTGAGTTGGAACCAGAACATCATCTCGTATAGAAAACTGGTGTGAACGCATCAGCAGTTGCTGAGAGCAAGGAGATTTCACGGCCTCCATACAAGTAACCAAAAGGTACTTACCTGGGACACCGATAAATCCAATTACTGTGTAACAAATAATCTGTGTTTGTACCATTGTTAATCCTGGGTTGTTAAAATTTAAAAGTCTGCTCTCAATTTTCTGATGTTCTACTTTTCATAAAAGATGGTGAGGGTAAATAAATTCAAACAAAGTGTAGTTATCAAATTTCTGCTGCATGTACTGGGTAAAATACTTCAGGGATCAGAAGTTCAGAGTCCACCGCGTTCAGAAGAACATGAACTTCTGCGTGAAATAGACATTTCCAGTATCATCAACAAATTTGCTCCTGCTAAATATAGAAAATTTAACTTTTAAATTGTAGTTTTGACATTGGAAATTGATACCTATGTGTAAGTAATACAATTACTAGAATGTCAGACATTTGTTGTATTATCTGGCTGTATAGCAAATGGAAAAAATTGAATTACTTTACTATGCAATTTATGTTTTAATACTTATGCGTTTTTTAAAATTTAGGGCCCCTTTATAACATATGCTACAGGCCCTGCACTAGCTTAATCCAGCCCTGCTTTCATGTTGCAAAAAATGATAATCTTTCTTTAAAAAATAAAATTTAGCCTACATTAGAGATGCTTTATTCTTCTAAAGATGTGTGTGTGCAGTCTTACATTTGAATGCTTAGCTGACCTTCCATTTTATTTTTCCAGACCGGATCACTTGAATGGCCACATTAAGCAAGTGCACACAGCAGAGAGGCCCTTTAAATGTCAGGTGAGTTGGTGCTTCAGTAATTTGCATCATCCATGGAGATAGTAATTTAGGGTAACTCTGTGCCTCTCTCCAAAGCACACGATGTCCTTCCACCACTGAAACTTACTGCTGGATTTGATAATGGAGATCTTTGGAAAATGCCTTATTTATCTCCACTCAATAGATCCATACTCACATTTTTCTATGGGAGATTCTGCAGAAAAGCTTAATGCAGAACTTCCAACTCATAATATTATAGTGTCCCTTACTCAGAGATATAATTGCTTTCCCAACTCTACATGATGCTGAGGCCACTTTCCTGGGAATGAAAGTCTATTTTTCAGTCCATTCTGGTGGAAAACTTATGAAAAGTATTAAAGGACATTGTTGTGCCTGTTTAATCACTACAGGTTGGTTTGAAATTAGACTCTTCTGTTGATAGTATCAATTTAGTTGTCCGAGCAGTTACCTTACTGTCGATGTGTTCTTACAGACATGTGAGGCTTCCTTTGCTACCAAAGATCGTCTACGCTCTCACCTGACATGTCATGAAGAAAAAGTTCCCTGTCAGGTGTGCGGGAAATACTTACGTGCAGCCTATATGACTGATCACATCAAAAAACACAATGAAGGACCAAATAACATCTGCAACATCTGTAACAAAGGTACTTTCTAAACATAAAGTTAAAGGCACCAAATTATTGATTTTATAAAGGGAAGTCTTAAGTTGCTAACCTCTTCAATTGGAGATTATCGCTGTAGAAATTCAAATTCTACTTATCTGATGTACCTGGTTGGTTTGAAATTTTTTAGATTAAAGGATGGGACCAATCTTCATGATTTTACAACCTGGCTTAAGAACATGAATAGTTCTTGATTTTAAAATAAGGACAGAAGCAATAGATGTTTTTGTGGCAGAAATTTTGTCATCAACATCCAAGTAATTAGTTTAATGTGCCATAGACTTGAACTGTTTTAGAAATGCATGTTGTACTTCATAGTGGCACATATGCAAAGTATCTGTCACACTTTAAGCCCAAATGTATTTAGAGATTATTGAATGACTGAAAAAGTGGAAACTCATTGACAAGTGTAACCCCAGGTATCAATTCAATAATAAAAAGGGAAAATAAAGTGAATTTTTCTTTAAAAATATGTTCAGAAAATGCATATGGCTATGGCATTAAAATGTTTATATATTTTAATTTTCAAAACGTGAGGGGAAAAACTATTAATCAATAAATGTACCACTGATATAATTATTGCAGGATTACCTTGGTAGCTTGCTCCATTTTCTAAGTAGCATAGATATTTCCTCCCTAATGTCCCTGCCCCATCCAGGAGTTTTTCTTCTATTTTTTCTGGATGTTGACTTTGTATTAGACATTTGATCCATGTTCTCTGCAACATAATAAACGAGTCAGTGGATTTTTGAAACTATTTTCAGACAATGCCAATGAACCTTTTCCTTCCTTAATGTCCAGCATACTAGCAAATTTCTAGTGTATCCTTTAATAGAGGTGATTAAGAGTAGACCCCAAAAGACCATAAGACATAGGAGCTGAATTAAGCCATTCAGCCTATTGAGTCTGCTTTATTATCCCTTTCAATCCCATTAATCTGCCTTCTCTCTGTAACCTTTTACACTCTGACTAATCAAGAGGCTATCACCCTCTGCTTTAAATGTTCTCAATGTCGGCCTCCATAGCCATCTGTGGCAATGAATTCCACAGATTCACTAATAAGAGAAAATCTGCAGATGCTGGAAATCCAAGCAACGCACACAAAATTCTGGAGGAACTCAGCAGGCCAGGCAGCATCTATGGAAAAAAAGTATAGTCAACGTTTCAGGACTGGCAAAGGGTATTGGCCTGAAATGTCGACTGCACTTTTTCCCCATAGATTGCTGCCTGGGCTGCTGAGTTCCTCCAGCATTTTATGTGTGTTCCACTGATTCACTACTTTCCAGCTAAAGAAATTCCTCCTCATCTATTTCCTAAATGGAAATTATTCTGATTTTCTATTCTGATGATGTGCCCTCTGGTCTTAGACTCACCCTCTCTTATCTAGGACTTTCAGTATTTGATAGTTTCAATTGCGTATCCCCACATTCTTCGACACTCCAAGTACAGGCCGAGTCATCAAATATTTCAGATACGTTGAAGTTTTCATTCTCAGTCATACTCGTGAGTCTGCTCTAGATTCTCTCCAATTAAGTTAGGTTTCCTTTCTTCTGTCTCCCTCCCTTCTTAAAGAGTGGAGTACATTTGCAATTTTCTGGTCTTCCAGAACCATGCCAGAATCTAGTGATTCTTGAAGGATAATTGCTAATGCCTCAACAATCTCTTCAGCTGCCTCTTTCAGAACCCTGGGTGTAGTTCATCTGGTCCATGTGACTTATCTACCTTCAGAGCTTTCTGATCCCTAAGCACCTTCCCTTTAGTAATACTAACTATACTCACTTATGCCCCTTGACATTCTCAAATTTCTGGCATTTTGCTAGTGTCTTCCACAATGAAAACTGATGCAATAGACTTATTAATTTCATCTGCTATTTCTTACCCCCCCCCCCCCATTACTACCTCTCCAGCATCATTTTCCATTGGTCCAATATCCACTCTCACCTCTCTTTGACTTTGTATATCTGAAAAATGTCTTGGTATCTTTTTTTTTGCACTACCTTACTTTCCCTTTTCTACTTCCTATTTATGATTTATAATTTAAATTTTTATTATATTTACTATTGATTTGTACTCCAGGGAGCGCGAAGCGCAGAACCAAATATCGCTGTGATGATTGTACGCTCTAGTATCAATTGTTTGGCGACAATAAAGTTAAAGTTACCTTCATATTTCATCTTTTCCTTCCTTATGGCTTTCTTAGTTTCCTTATTTTGGTTTTTAAAACCTTCCCAATCCTCTAACTTCCAATAATTTTTGCTATATTATGTGCCCTCTCTTGTTTTTGTACAGTTTATGATTTCCCTGTCAGCCACAGTTGTATCATCCGAATATTTAATCTTTGGAATGTATCTATCCTGTGCCCTTCGAATTGCCCCAGAAACTCTAGCCATTACTGTTCTGCTCTCATTCTTGATGGTGTTCCCTTTCAATCAACTTTGTCTAGCTCCTCTGTCTTGACTCTTAATTCCCTTTACTTCACTGATACATCTGACTTTGATTTCTCCCACTTAAACTGCAGTATGAATTCTATCATATTATGATCACTGACGCCTAAGAATTCCTTTACCTTAAACTCCCTAATTAAATCTGGTTCATTACACAATCAATCCAGAATTGCCATTCCCCTGGAGGTATACTGGTGGCCTGTATATAACTCCTATCAAGGTCTTTTTAACCTTGAAATTTCTTAACTCTACCCACAAGAACCTTACATCCTCTGATCATATGTCTCCTTTTTCTAAGGATTTGATTTCATTTCTTACCAACAGAATCACATCACCCCTCCGCCTGTCTGTCTGTCCTTTCAATATAATGTGTATCCTTAAATGTTAAGCTCCCAACTGTGATGTTTCAACCGAAACTCAGTAATGTCCACAATATCGTATCTGCTGATCTCTAACTGCACTACAAGAGCATTAGTGGTATTCGGTATACTGTGTGTATTCAAGTATTATACCTTCAGACCTGTATTAATTATTCTTTTTAGTTTTGCTCCCATGTTGCAATTCAACTCATCCCACTGACTGCAATTTTGCCCTATCATCTGCCAGTCCTGCCTCACAGGCGCTACATACTGCATCTACTTGTATACCAACTGCCCCATTCTCAGACTTGCCACTCTGGTTCCCATCCATAGAACCATAGAACATTACAGCACAGGAACAGGCCTTTTGGCTCTCCTTGGCAGTGTCGAACCATTTTTCTGCCTAGTCCTACAGACCTGCACCTGGACCATATCCCTCCATACACCTCTCATCCAGGTACCTGTCCAAGTTTTTCTTAAATGTTAAAAGTGAGCCCACATTTACCACTTCATCTGGCAGCTCATTCCACACTTCCACCACTCTGTGTGAAGAAGTCCCCCCTAATGTTCCCTTTAAACTTTTCCCCCTTTAGCCTTAACTCATGTCCTCTGGCCTTCAGCCTTAACCCATCCCTCTGCCAAGTTAGTTTAAAAGCTCCCCAGCAGCTCAAGCATACCTGCCTGCAAGGATATTGGTTTCCCTTGGGTTCAGTAACTCATCCTTTTGTTACAAATCATACCTTCCCCAGAGGAGATCCAAATGATCCAAAAATCTGAAACCCTGTCCCCTGCACCAATTCCTCGGCCAAGCATTCAGCTGCCAACTCATCATATTTTTTACTCCACTGGCACATGGCACGGTCAGCAGTCCTGGCACCTGAGTGGCAAAATGCCATCTGGGTTTACTTTACACGTCCACAGTCTGCTGCTCTGAAATCTTCTATCACTACTGTTAACTCCCCTTCCCTTTTGAACCACAGAGCTAGACTTGGTGCCAGAGACCTGGTTACCTGGTTGCTGCAACTTCTCACTTGTAGGCACCCCCCCCCCCCCCCCCCCCACAGTGGTATCTAAATTGGTATACTTATTATTGAGGGAACACTCTGCACTGGCTATCTATTCCCTTTTCCTCCCCTGACAGTCACCTAAATACCTGCCTCCTGGAACTTCTCCCTGTAGCTCCTGTCTATCACCACCTCATTAATGAGCTGAAGGCCATCAAGATGCAACTCCTTTTTCTTAACGGTCTCTAAGGAGCTACAGCTCAATGCACTTTGTGCGTGTGTATTTATTGGAGAGACTGGAGGTCTCCCAGAGTCCCCACATCTTACACAAAGAACATACCACTAACTCTGGACCCATTCTCAGTGCCCTAGTTATGTACTACTGGACAAAAGAAGAGAGAAAATAAAATTACTGAAAACTGACTTAGAATCTCCACCTGTTCTTGCCAAGGCTGTTCAGCCAAAGCTCATTCTAAAGGCTGATTTATACTTGAGCGTCACATCTACGCCATGCTGTAGGGTGACTTGCACATCCCCTAAAAAGTAACTCGCGCATCACGGAAATGCAGACCGCAACTACTGTGATTGGTCCGCTTGGTAGCATCACATTTCTTCCTAAGTATTTCCGGTTGCTTCTTCTCCGCCATGTCTGTACACCGATGTGAAATAGATGAACCAAATCATCAAATCTACCTGCTGACATGCGAAAGTGTTTGAAATGCATTTCCTTGTCCTTGTCTCTCACAAAGAAACTCAACACAGTGGCACAGAAACCCCACTGCCAACTAGCGTTTGGCGCACACCCAACGCATGCTCGCTACAGCGTAAAGCGACGCAGAAGTGAAAATCAGGACTACGTCATAGGCTGCGGCGAAGCCTGTATGCACAAGTATAAATCAGCCTTAACACTAGTCCACTCCAACAATGGCTCCTCTTACACCTCCCTTTTTATTGGCTCAAATAAAACTCAGTCCCAACAAGATTCATTCATTTCAAATGGCTCCCATCTTGCAATGATGTCTGTCACTCTCACTCGCTTCTTAAAGTATGGTTCACTACCGCTGAGATTTGTTCTTTTCAAATAGCTCCCGTCTTGCAAACCTCATTATCCATCCTGTCTTTAACTTATCATAATGCTCTGATTACTGCTCAAAGTTCAAAGTAAACTTATTCTCGATCTCTCAGTCTTGATCTCTGGAGACAAGCTGTCATGTTTTTTAACCTACTAATTCTCGCAATTATCTCGACAATACCTCTTCTCACCCCATCTCCTGTAAAAATGCCTTTTCTCAGTTTCTTTGCCTCGGCCACATCTGTTGCCAAGACACGGCTTTTTTGTTCCAAGAATGGGTTTTCCCCCTCTCCACTATTGTTGCTGCCATCACCCACACCTTCTCCATTCTCCACTCCATCTTCCTGCCGGCTTAATAGTGATAGAGTTCATCTTGTCCTTACCCAACTTCGCAACTTAATATCCTCCAACTTCCGCCATCTCCAAAGGGACATATCTTTCCTCCCCTCCCCCCCCCCCCCCACCCCACCCGGCTTTCTGTAAGGTTCACTCCCTCTGCCATTCCTTTGTCCATTCATCCCTCTCCATTAATCTCACGCACTTATCCCTGCAAGTAGCCAGTACTACACCTGTCCATTCACCTCTTTTTGGCATCCAGGCAGGCCTTCCGGGTGAGGCAGTGCTTCAGCTGCAAACTTACTGGTGTTGTCTATTGTGTCCTGGTACGGCCTCCTCTACAATAGTGAGACCCATTGTAACTTGGGGGACTGTTTCATCGAGCATCCATACTATCAGCCACAAGCGGGACTTTCCGGTGGCCAAACATTTTAATTCCCATTCACATTCCCTTTCTGACATGTTGGTCCATGGCCTCCTCTTATGTTAAGATGAGGCCACCCTCAGGGTGGAAAAGCAATACATTGTATTCCATCTGGGCATGAACATCAATTTATCCTTCCAGTAAGCCATTTCTTTCCCCACTTCTACCTCCTCTCACCTGCCTATTACTTCCCCCTGGGTCCCCTCTTCCTTTTCTTTCTCCTATGGTCTACTTTCCTATTAGATTCCGTCTTTTTCATTCCTTGTTCTTTTCTGTCCACCTGGTTTCACCATATCACCTTCCAGCTAGCCTCCTCCTCCTCCCTGCATCATTTTATTCTAGCATATTCTCCCTTCCTTTCCAGTTCTGAAGAACAGGCTCAGCCCGAAACATCAACTATCTATTTGTTTCCAAAGGTGCTGCCTGACCTGAGTTTCCCCAGAATCTGCAGACTTTCTTGTCCTTACAATAGAATCAATGAAAGACCACACACAACAAGGACAGGCAACCATTATGCTAAAGACAAACTGTATAAATCAGGAATAAATATTGAGAACATGAGATGGAGTACTTGAAAGTGAGTCCATAGGTGTTGGAACAGTTCAGTGTAGGAGTGAGTGAAGCTGAATGGAGTTATCTCTCTGGTTCAAGAGCCTGATGGTTGAGGGGTAATAACTGTTCCTGAACCTGGTGGTGTGAGTCCTGATAATCCGGTACCTTCTTCCTGATGGCAGCAGTGAGAAGAGAGTTTGGCCTGGGATGATGTTGGTCCTTGATGATAGATGCTGCTTTCCTGCAACAATGCTCCGTGTAGATGTGCTCAAAGGCAGAGAGGGCTTTACCCATGATGGTCTGGTCCATATCCACTTCTGTTTTTGTAGGAGTTTCCATCAAAGGTCATTGGTGTTTCCATACCAAGCCGTGATGCAACCAATCAGTATACTCCCTTTCAATTTTTTTTTCCTCGTTCAATATTTTTATTAATTTCTACATAGAAGAATACAGAGTACAAGAAGATATATAAGTCAGAAAAAGATAAAATAATACCAAATACATATTTGAATCACACTTGCAATCTCATTACCCTATACAGTATTCATGTAAATTAAATTAAATAATATTGAAATGTGATAATTTTATTAAACAAAAAAAATCTAAGCCCACTACCAAAATCGAAGCTGTTTGGTAAAGAGAATAAAAGGAAAAAACATCCTTATCATATAGTGAAATATGTTATTAGCCAACATCTATACTTTAACAGCAAATCAAAACTTTTGAAAATAGTTCAAAAATGGTCCCCACAGTGTTTGAAAGTCTTGACTAGATTCAGAAATTGAACAATGGATCAATTTAAGCATGGCATAACATCATGTAACCATTGAGTATGAATAGGCGGAACGACATCCTTCCATTTAAGCAAGAGTGCCCTCCTAGCTATAAGAGAAGTAAAAGCCAAAATGTGCAAATCAGATGTCTCTAAAATAATATCTTTTCCTCCAACAATACCGAATAAGGCAGTCAAAGGGCTAGGCTTAAAATTTACTTTGAAAAGTACAGAGGAAGTTTGGAATACTTCCTTCTAGTATTTTTCAAGACTTGGGCATGTCCAAAACATATGAATTAGTGAAGCTTCTCCATTGTTACATCTATCACAATAAGGAGATATATCCGAATAAAAACGAGATAGCTTATCCTTGGTCATGTAGGCCCTATGGACCACTTTAAATTGTAGGAGGGAGTGGTGGGCACATAACGATGAAGTGTTAACCAATTTAAAAATTTCATTCCAAGTTTCCCTCAGAAATTGAGGTCTGTAAATTTTGTTCCCGAAGATTTTTAATTTTGTCTAAAGGAGCGTTTCTCATTCCCAGCTACATACCATAAATATTGGACATTGAACCATTATGAAAAGGTTTCACATTAGAAATTACATCTAATAATTTCTTATCGGGACTTTTAGGAAATGTATATAACTGAGATCACAGAAAGTCTCTAATTTGTAGATATCGAAAAAAGTGGGGTTTTGGTAAGATATATTTAGCTGACAATTGCTCAAACGAAAAGAGCGTTCCTCCAACAAACAAATCTTGGAAGCATTTAATACCCAATCTATCCCATTCTTTAAAAACTAGATCAGTCATAGAAAGTTTAAAAAAAGTATACTCTCCACTACAGATCTATAGAAGTTTATGAAAGATGATGTGCCAAATATATGCAAACTTCTAAGAAAGTAGAGGCATTGCTGTGCTCTTTCTAATGGCACATAAGTGCCAGACCCAGGACAGTTCCTCTGACATGATAACACCAATGAATTTAAAGTTGCTTACTCTCTCCAAGACTGATACACCGATAAGGAGTAGCTCCAGTTTCCTTCTCCTGAAATCAGTAGTCAGCTCCTTGGTCTTACTGACATTGAATAAGAGGTTGTTGTTATGACACCACTTAGCCAGATGTTTAATTTCCTTCCTATCTGCTGCTTAGTCACCACCAAACTTATATATAGCTTTGGGGCGGTGCCTAGCCTCACAGTCATATGCATAAAGCAAGTCAAGCAGGGGGCCAAACACACAGTCTTGTGGTGCACCATGCTGATGGTGATTATGGAGGAGATGTTGTTGCCAATCCACTCTGTACATGATTAACTGCTTTACTGTGACACTGACTGGGGCATGAATTCCTAACATTTTCTTGGAGTAGGCTTATGCAGGTTTTTTGCTTTATTTATTCTTCCACAGTATTTATTTTTTTAAATTGAGAAACTGGATTATCTCTAGTACCCATGGTAGGTTTTTATGATGATTCGATAATTTTAAAGTTACTTCTGTTGAAACTAGCTTTAAGTTCTTATTTATTTTTTATTTTTAAAAAATTTTTTTTTATTAGTTTTTCAAAACATTTTACAAAATTAAAAACCCCAAATCCCAATGAGGAGCATTAATACAGAGCAAGGTTAAGCATACAATAACAATATGCTACAAAGGAAGAGAATTTAACAAAAAAAGCACCTAAATTAAAGACAAGTGAGCTTAGTGTCCTCCCCAAGCCCCACAACACAAGAAAAAAACAACAACAACTCCAGACCAACCACCACACAGTATAAAGAGTATAAGTCCGGACAGTCAAACTCCCAGACTGTGAATACACTTAGCAACAGAGGATAATAATGCCTACTACCAGGAAAAAAAAAGGGAGCTGAAAGCAAGGGACCGAAAAGAAGAAAAAAAAAGAAAAAAAAACCCTAGTCAAGAGGAACGTTATGAAAGTACTCGATAAAAGGTCCCCAGACCTTATGGAACTTTAGATCCGAATTAAGAACTGAATAATGAATTTTTTCGAGGTCCAAGCAGGCCATAATGTCGTTAAGCCATTGCGCATGAGTGGGCGGGGCAGCATCTCTCCATCTAAGGAGAATCAAGCGTCTCGCCAGAAGAGAGGCAAAGGATAGTATTCGGCATTTGGTCGGACCCAGACATAAATCTGTCTCGCCCCAAAAACCGAACAGAGCAATTAAAGGGTTGTAGGTGCTGATTCAGAATACCCGATAATGTGGTGAAGACATCTTTCCAGAATTTCTCCAAGCTAGGACAGAACCAGTACATATGGATGAGAGAGGCCACGCCCCTCTTGCATTTATCACAGAGCGGACTAATGCCAGGGTAGAATTGAGATAGCTTAGATTTAGACATATGGGCTCTATGAACAATCTTAAACTGTAAGAGGCAATGGCGAGCACAAAGGGAGGTTGAGTTAACCGATTTGAGAACTGAGTCCCAGCTCTCCTTGGATAAGGAGATATTTAAATCCTGCTCCCAGGCCATTTTAATTTTATCCACAGGGGCCCGTCGTAAGGTTGCTAGTTTATCTCGGATAATTGAAATTAAACCTTTACCTAGTGGATTAATGGAAAGAAATAGATCCATAGCATTTTTCGCAGGCATTTCAGGAAAGTTAGGAATTAAAGGAGCAGTAAAGTGTCGGATTTGGAGATATCTGAAAAAGTGAGCGTTAGGCAGGTTGAACTTAACGGAGAGCTGCTGAAAAGAGGCGAAGCGATTATCAATGAAGAGATCTTCAAAATGTCTAATGCCCTTCCTGTACCAAACATGGAATGCTGAATCGTACGTTGTAGGTAAAAAAAAAAGGTGATTATGTGCGACAGGGCTAGAAACGGAAAACCCCTGGAAACCATAGCATTTCCTGAACTGAGCCCATATACGCAAAGTTCTTATTTATGTAACTCCTTTTATATTCCCCATTTGCCATTGTGAGATTTGAGTATATGACTGGTCTGTGGTTAACAGGTCTCGTTCAAGATCCCAGCCACATTGTGATCACATCCCAGTGTTGACAGTGTATAAAATTGTTCTGTCCCTTCAGTGCTTTTACTCCTTAGTTTCAGTCTAGTTACTTTAAATATGATAGCACCTAATTCCCAAGCATGTACATATTCTTTCTTGTCTTTCATTGCAAACATTTAATCAGCATTTAAGAAGCAATTAATGAGTGTTTGCTAAAATTAGATGTGGATTGTGTAATGGAGATTAAGTTAAGGGGCTTTCTTCAAGACTGTGTTGAAATTGCTGCATGCATTTTATAACAAATCCAAACCTTTCTTTTGAAATATTGAGAAATTGGGGCTTGTTTGATGACTGAAGCTTATTTTTGTTAAATCTCTAGTATCCTGAAACATCATTTAATCATAAAATAATTTTAGCTTTTATAGCAAAGTGTGTCATGTGAATAGAAAATAATTTCAGTCTGTCTACTTTTCTCTGTTTTAGTTGCTCCCACTTTGTACAGTTCTGTATATTTTGGAACAGCACAGCAACAAGCCCTTTGGTCCACAATGTTGTGTCGAACCAATTAAATTAGTAATCAAATGGCCGACTAAATGCCCATCTCCTTACATGCCGTCACATCCATGTGCCTATCCAAAGAAAGTCCCTAATGTATCTGCCTCTACCACCACCTGCAACAGTGCATTCCAGGCACCCACCACTCTGTGTTTAAAATAAAACTTGCCCCTCACATCACCTTTGAAATTACCCCCTCTCACTACCTTAAATATATGCCCTCTGGTATTAGACACTTCAACCCTGGGATAAAGATACTTTCTGTCTACTCCTGGGATCCCGAACCTTTTTTTATGCCGTGGACCATAACATAAGAAATAGGAGCAGGAGTAGGCCATCCGGCACATCAAGCCTGCCCTGCCATTCAATAAGATCATGGCTGATCTGTCCGTAATCTCGGCTCCATCTACCTGCTTTTTCCCCATGACCCTTAATTCCCCTACTATGTAAAAATCTATCCAACTGTATCTTAAATATATTTAGTGAAGAAGCCTCATTTGCTTCCCTGGGCAGAGAATTCCACAGATTCACCACTCTCTGGGAAAAACAGTTTCTCCTTATCTCTGTCCTAAATCTTCTCTCCTGAATCTTGAGGCAATGTCCCCTAGTTCTAGTCTCACCTACTAATGGAAACAACTTTCCTACTTCTATCTTGTCTATCTCTTTCAAAAGTTTGTATGTTTCTATCAGATCCCCTCTCATTCTTCTGAATTCCAGAGAGTATAGTCCCAGGCGACTCAATCTCTCCTCAGAGGTTGACCCCTTTATCTCTGGAATCTGGAATTTCTTTACTCAGAGAGTGGTAGCTGTGTGGAATGAGCTTCCAGTAGAAGTGGTAGAGGCAGGTTCGGTATTGTTATTTAAAGTAAAATTGGATAGGTATATGGACAGGAAAGGAATGGAGGGTTATGGGCTGAGTGCGGGCCAGTGGGACTAGGTGAGTGTAAGCGTTGGCACGGACTAGAAGGGCCGAGATGGCCTGTTTCCGTGCTGTAATTGTTATATGGTTATAACATGGTGAACCTCCTCTTCACTGCCTCCAAAGCCAGTATATCCTTCCTCAAGTATGGAGACCAGAACTGCACACAGTACTCCAGGTGTGGCCTCACCAGTACCCTGTGTAGTTGCAGCATGACCTCCCTGCTCTTGAATTCAATCCCTGTAGCAATGAAGGCCAACATTCTGTTTGCCTTCTTAATAACCTGTTGTACCTGCAAGCCAACTTCTGTGATTCATGAACAAGCATTCCCAAGTCCCTCTGCACAACAGCATTCTGCAGTCTTTCACCGTTTAAATAATAATCTGCTCTTCTATTATTCCTTCCAAAGTGGATGATCTCGCATTTACCAACGTTGTATTCCATCTGCCAGACCTTGGCCCACTCATTTAATCTATCTATATCCCTCTGCGGACTCTCCACATCCTCTGTACAATTTGCCTTTCCACTCGGTTTAGTGTCATCAGCAAATTTTGCTATGCTACGTTCAGTCCCCTCTTCCAAATCATCAATGTAAATGGTAAACAGCTGCGGGCCCAGCACCGAACCCTGCGGAGCCCCACTCACCAATGACTGCCAACTGGAGAAACACCCATTTATACCAACTCTCTGCTTTCTATTGGTTAACCATGCTAATACACTTCTTCCGACTCCATGCATCCGTTTCTTATTTAAAAGTCTCTTGTGCGGCACCTTATCGAATGCCATCTGGAAATCCAAGTATACGACATCCACCTGTTCCCTCTATCCACTGCACTCATTATGTCTTCAAAGAACTCCAATAAGTTTGTCAAACAGGACCTGCCCTTTAAACTCGGAGTTCATGGACCATAGGTTAGGAACCCCTGGTCTACTCTATCTATGCTTCTCATAATCTTATCAACCTCTATCAAGTCTCTCCTCAGCCTCCACAGCTCCAGAGAAAACAACCCGTTTGTCCAACTTCTTGTTATAGCATGTGTCCCCGAATCCAGACGGTAACCTGGAAAACTAATGCACTCTCTCTAAAGCCTCGGCATCCTTCCTATAATGAGATGACCAAAACTGTATGCAATATTCCAGATATGGCCTAACTAGGACATCCAGGTGGTCTTCAAACATTTTTTTTTTGGAGAACAGTATTGTTCAGTGTTTTTCTTATAGTGGACACATGAACAGAGACTTTAGCAAGTTCAAGAGATTTCTGCAGGTTCTGTGCTGTTACCCTTGGGTTCATTTTCACCTCCTTCAGACTTGACGTTTTCTCGATGTGATCTTTGCAGGACACCCACTCTTAGGCAGAGTGGCAACAGTACTGAGTTTTCTCCATTTGTAGACAATTTCTCTTACTGTGGACTGATGAACACTCACATCTTTAGAAATGTTTTTGTAACCTTTTCCAGCCTCATGCATCTCTACAATTCTTCTTCTAAGGTCCTCTGAAAGTTTGATCGAGGCATGGTTCATATACGGTACATTGTTACGAACCCCGTAACTGGGTCATTTACCAGCAAAGATAGAGAGGTCCGTTGAAGTCTGATGGTACTATTTTTAACAGTATTTATTGATAAAAATACACAAAAATAATATCAATGCAAACATACAGATAATATATGTCGTCAATACTAAATCTAAAAGTGTGGGTATAAAAATAATCAATAAGAAATAGCTCTATCGTTGTCTAGGGGGTAATGTATTGTCCGATGGAAATATAAAAGTCACTCAGTTCATGCAGTTCATACAGGCTTCAGCCTTTGGGGACCGCTGGGTTTTCAATTGTTGGAGAGAGAGAGAGAGATTTTAGAACTTGCCAGCTTTTCCTTTTTATGATGTCGATCCTTCGAAATTTCGTTGGTGGCCTCTTCTTTAGCTAAGCCGTTCTTCCGTGGTAAGGCCCCAATCCCAGGCAACGGGAAAGGACGCATGCGAGCCCTCCACTGGCTGTCACTATTAAACGCTGTTACGGGATTTCTAGCGTTTCTCCTGGTGCGTCTAAAGGGGTTGTTCCCCAAACCCTCTTTTATCCTTACGGGGTCTCAGATGTCAATCAGGTTGGGATGATGCAATCTCTCAACCAGCCCACTCTGGTCATTCCCTGAGGGCTTCAATGAATAGTACAGTACTCAATACACAATTCCATCTCCAAGAGACAATGGCCGTTATCCATGGCTTTGTCTTGCTGAGGGGCCAGGACACATTCCAAAAACCTGTGTATTCTGGACGTCTCTCTCTCATTTCCTGGGTCCCAGACCCGAATTAATAGCGATCTTGCGATTCTCGAAAAGGAGGGGGCTACTTTGTACCCTTCGGCCCCTCAGAGTTGTGGCACATTCGTAACAACATATAAATGGATCGATCTTGAGAAGAGCAGGCTCTGTCAGTAACCTGACTTTGTGTGTCTTTTTTTAATAGGGCAGGGCACCTCTCGAACCCATATCTCCAAACACCTGACCCCAAATAGCTTTAGTAGAAGGCATTACCCCAGAGGTTCACATACTGTTTTGAATCCAGACACTGGTAGTTTAAATGGTGTACTCAATATTAATGAGAAGTACAATTGCTTGTGTGTTATTAGTTTGGGTAGATCGTGTTTGTCTACTATTATGGCTTAGATAAAGATCAGACCACATTTTATGTAATAATTGCAGAAGACCAGGTAATTACAGAGTATTCACAAACTTGTTCTTGCAACTATAAATTTCCTTTTTCCCCGTAGCCTGGTTCCATTCCTGTGGAGGGCTCATTGAAGATGAGGTACCATATTACAGCAAGAAAGTTTGAAAAAATAATTGTGCAATAACTCAACCTTGCCTGACAATGAATTGCACTGAGATTGGGCCTGTTGTGAACCTATTGGTTAAAATCATGATTTGACACATCGCATAAAAGACACAAGGTGGAGACTATATTCTGAAGGCAAACAAATTTGAAAAGGATGCTCCACAGTTCCTCGCAATTGACAGCTTTTGTGAGCTTGAAGAAGGACATATACAGTGATTGTTCCTTCTTTCTACTTTTCTCATGGCCATGGTGAGTTTTAGTTGGACAGAATCCACATTGTGATTCAGAGTGTGACTGAAAGAAGACTGTTTAGGAAGACAACTATAGAGATTATCCCCATGCCATTTGGATTTATCCACTTTCTTGAAGGTGCCACAGGAGATCTGTGTAGGAGTTAATTGTTTATCTGCTTCAGTTCAAAGATATAATCCAGATAACTAAGTGGTTGCTGTGTACCTTCCACACTGCTACCACCTTGTAGAAAGTAGTTCAGCTAGTAATTGTTTTTTTCACAGTCCAAATATGAGCTTTATAATGTTATGGCATTTTGCAATTTCATGTTTACACTGCTTGAATTTTTACTGCTGTATAGGTCAATCCTATAACTGGCATTGCTAATACTTAGTGGGTCTTACCTTTTCCTGAATCTCACAATTCAAAATAATGGGGGGTTATACGAGGCGCTTTAAATGCGAGGAGCTTTCACTCTGCACAACACTTCTCCCAGGATAAAAGGGATGTTTTGTGATGTTTTCCCTAACCACTGTCCTGTGAGCTCTGAGCGAATTTCTAGTTGAACTGGATTTTTGATTGTCAAATACAATGATGTTTTTGCATAAAAGGTTGAGCATATACGATAAACACTGCACTCAATGTTGATACCACGGAAACACTACTCCAGTGTGTGGAGGGTATCTCAGGGTGTGTTGTTTAGATAATCCTACAAGCATTATCCAACTTCACAGATGCCAGTAATTTCAAACGTTTTTGATAAGTGGTGTGCATTGTAACATTATGGAAGCCTAGACTAGTAGTGTATAGTTTAAATTTATCCCTGTGCTATTGATATAATGATATAATTGACGAGGGTATGGCAGTGGATGTGGTCTACATGGACTTTAGCAAGGCATTTGACAAGGTCCCTCACAAGAGACTCATCCAGAAAGTCATGAGGCATGGGATAAATGGAACCTTGGCTGTTTGGATAAAAAATTGGCTTAAAGGAAGAAAGCAGACGGTAGTTGTGGAAGGAAAGTATTCTGCCCTGGAGGTTGGTGACTAGTGGAGTGCCGCAGGGATCTGTCCTGGGACCCCCTGCTATTTGTGATTTTTATAAATGACCGGGATGTAGAGGTGGAAGGATGGGTGAGTAAGTTTGTGGATGACACGAAGATTGGAGGAGTTGTGGATGGAGCTGCAGGTTGTCGAAGGTTACCAGAGGATATAGACAGGCTGCAGAGTTGGGCGGAAAATGGCAGATGGAATTCAATCCGGATAAGTGTGAGGTGATGCGTTTTGGAAGGACTAACCAGAAGACTGAGTACAGGATTAATGGTCAGTTACTTAAGAGTGTGGATGAACAAAGAGACCTTAGGGTTCAAATCCATACATCCCTCAAGGTTGATAGGGTAGTTAAGAAGGCCTATGAGATGCTAGGCTTCATTAACAGGGGGATTGATTTCAAGAGTAGAGAGGTCATGTTGCAACTCTACAAATCTCTGGTGAGACCGCACTTAAGAGTATTGTGTTCAATTCTGGTCACCTCATTATAGGAAGGATGTGGAAGCTATGGAAAGGGTGCAGAGGAGACTTACCAGGATGTTGCCTGGTTTGGAGAACAAGTCATATGAAGCAAGGTTAGCAGAGCTGGGACTTTTCTCTTTGGAGCATAGAAGAATGAGAGGGGACTTGAGAGAGGTCTACAAGATTATGAGAGGCATAGATAGGGTGGACAGTCAGTACCTGTTTCCCAGGGCACCAATAGCAAGCACCAGAGGGCATAGATACAAAATTAAGGGAGGGAAATTTAAAGGAGACATCAGGGGTAAGTTTTTTACACAGAGGGTTGTGAGTGCCTGGAATGACTTGCTAGGGATGGTGGTGGAGGCTAAAACATTAGGGGTATTTAAGAGCCTCTTGGACAGGCACATGGATGAAAGAAAAATAGAGGGTTATGGGGTAGTGTGGGTTTAGTACTTTTTTTTTAAAGAGTATATGGGTCAGCACAACATGGGCCTGAAGGGCCTGTACTGTGCTGTAATGTTCTATGGTTCTATAATAAACCTATAATAATCCAGTATGGTGTGTGGCACGTGGCCAAGTGGTTAAGGCATTGGACTAGTGATCTGAAGGTCGTGAGTTTGAGCTCCAGCCGAGGCAGCATTTTGTGTCCTTGAGCAAGGCACTTAACCACACATTGCTCCAGTCCACCCAGCTGAAAATGGGTACTGGCAAAATGCTGGGGGTTAACCTCGTGATAGACTGGCGTCCTATTTGGTGGGGGGGAGGGGGGGAAGTCTGGTACTCTCAGTCGCTTCACGCCACGGAAACTGGCGTAAGCACCGGCCTGATGAGCCTATAAGGCTTGGGACAGACTTCAACTTTAATCCAGTATGGTAGGGACTTTGGTGTTGGACCTGCAGGTTTTTCAGAATATTGAATGTTATTCCATATTGCAGCACACTTAGGATTCACTTTTTAGTTGTTACACAGTATTATAATACGTTTTTCAGTAAATCCAGTGAGGTAGAAGTCACTGTGGGAAACATCAACTGATGAATCAGATGTTGAGCCATTGGGATTTTTAAATGTTTGACGAGTGGATTATCAGTGTTTTGCCATATTGATTAATTGAGGCTTGTAGACTTGGGTTAATTTGTTCTGAATGTTGGATGATTTTCTATTCCTTCATGTAAGTATACACATTCCTCATACCACCAAGACTGAGAGTAGGTGAATTATCCAACCAGTGTCACTGTTGCCTTACTGGCTGGGATAAAAATAATGTAAAGTCATTTGGTTTAAAATCTTAAATGCAACATTTTCTCTTCATTATAGAGATTATTTAATTGTCACTCTACCCAGAAGAAATGAAAATGTAGCCCTTTCAAATCTAATAGTTGAAGTTGAGAAAAGGATATAATTGGACTGTTGAGGCTATGCACTGCATCAGTTGGTTTGCATATTTCCTCCCATGTATATTGAAACATGTTTAATGTTCTGAATATCTAGTTTAATCTGACGAAGGCATCTATTCATCTTTTACACAGATGTAATTGAAATCCCACTCTACTCTTTGTGTTGCCAAGTGTAACAGAAAAGTTTTGCAACAACATTTAATTTGAACTTTATGTTGCAGTATCTAGATGAAGCTCAAGTTCATATCTAAAGCTGGATGATGCAGCGCTTTACCATTTATAGACTTGTTTGGAATGTGTTCCTTAAAACCTTGCACAACTGATCAGATACACTTGATGGGGTAAGATACACTTAATGGGCCAGTGTCCATTTCAGTATTTGAAGAAGTAGCAACTAATTAAAATGATATTCTGATCTTGTCTGCCATTTCCCTTTATATTTTCTTCCAATCCTGAAGCTACCTATCAGTGATTTTTGTACTTACTGACTGTGTTCTGGTGCTTCCTCTTCATGCATAACTCCTCAGACTTGCACATCAGTATAACTTAGATTTATGCAGATGGTCCCCTCTGTACAGCATTCCTATTCTTCTATGTGATAGACTGCTACAGTCTACCTATGACAGAACGGTACAGCACAGAGTCAATTTCTTTGACACACTCTGTATACTTTGGAGCAGCACAGGAGCAAGCCCTTTGGCCCACAACGTTGTGCCAGACCAAGTAAGTGGTCATCAAATGGCCAACTAAACTAATCCATTAACACATTCTAAACGTCAGTGATAAGTCCCTAATGTATCTGTCTATTGAGAGTTGAAGTTGGTTGATCAGAGTCATCCCAAGACTTTTTTTTTACTTTTAATTCTGCAATTGAGTCTTGCTTATAAACTTAGGTTTAAAATTAGGCTGACTGTTTAATGAAAGGCTTTTGGTGAATCTTCAGGTAGAATGGAACAGAAGTATTCTGTAAACTCTGTTTCAAAAACAGAGTATGGATACTTAAATTTTTGCTCTTGACACTGAAGGGCAGGGAATCTTATTGTCCAGTATAGGAGTGGAAATTAGCTGCCTTGAGTTGATTATTTGTAATTTTCATACCTTCATAGTTTAAGAGGTGGGAGTTGAGAAGAGCTGTGTTATAATCACTTGTCACCTCTGCTATTACACTAATCCTGATGAGAGCATTGACCTGATAACGAAGATCTGTTGCACAGTCTAGTTATATTGTTGATTACGCAGTCACATTTTCTTAGTCGTGTGAGTTAGTCTGCTTTCTGCAAGAACTGCTGCGATTGGTGATTGTGATCATTCCAAACAGTCTTGCTGACTGCTTTCTGCTTTGCTGCTGTTGATGGTTTCTGATGGGTTCTTGGGTATATAAAAAAATTGGGTATTACAGGATTTTCATTTTGAACAAGCTCTTCTAACTTTAACTTTCTGTGTTCTACATTGGAACAGCACATTATAGCCTATTTTATTTCATTGCCTTTGTGTTACTCCTTTTGAGTTTGTGTTCTTAGAATGGAACAGATGGATCTCGCCACACCACATACCCATTCTTCCATCAAGAAGATTGAAAAGTTTGTTTTCAACCGCAGATCCAAGTTGGTTTTATGTTTGTGTACTCTATCTGACTCCAGGACAATACCCTTTAACTATTTAATAGCTGTTTTTTAACGTACAATGTCATTTCATGCTGTGACATCAGTCAAGCCAGATTTTTCCCATGGTCTCTCAGTTAAGCTGGCTTCTGGAGCTCGAGGGAGTGAAAGAAGAATACCTTTGGTTGATATTCATTTGGAATCTTATTATTTCAGCATCAATTTCTGTCCATCCTGTTCCTCAGTTGTAACTGATGGCCCAGCTAAAAGTATAACCAATCTGTATCAGTACTGGTCTGCTTCACAGCAAGCCCTGATTTCTACATAGCATTCAACAAAGGTTACAAGCTTGAACTGTGGTGGGCAGATTGGAATAATGGTCAACACTGTAAACCTGAGTTTATGATTCTAAGTAATGAGTTTTTGCGATTGTTTTAAAGAAAATGCTATATTATTTTAAAGTCTTCTTTTTAACGTGAGCTGCCAAATAGACAATTTAGAGCTGCAGAAGTGCTTCTGGATATGGGTCTCATTGGTGGTAATGTTGCCTAGACCTGCTTGATAATATGGGAATCACAAAGCATTTCAGTGTAATGATGCAAGTATGTTTCTATTCCTATAAAGTACATGGATACTAATGTGTTGTAAAGGCTACTGACAAAGTTGCCTCATCCCCATCCAGACTGAAGGAGACTGCCTGACATCAAGTATTGCATGTGTTTGGGAAAAATGACTGGGTGAAGTAGCCAAGAAGAAAATGTATTGAACATGAAATAGCCCCATTAGAAAGGAATATTTTAACCTTGGAGTTCTGGAATATTTTAACCTTGGATGTTCAGAAGGCTGGGTGCTGAGGTTTCATCTGATGGAGTGACAGAATCTCATCTGTCTTTTTCCTCAGGTTTTTCCACTGCTTCCTACTTAAGGGTCCATATTAAAACCCACCATGGTGTCCCTCTTCCCACCTCGCACACTTCTGATCCTTGTGACAGGCGGTGCAGGCCCCAGACTCAGATCATGATTCACAAGCAAACGCAGAGCGGGGAGATGGCTTTTCACTTTGACAGAACACGCTCGTTACAAGGCAAGCTAACTGCCATCATTCTTTGTATTGTGTGCGTGGGCAGAAATAGTTGTATTACATAAATCCTGTTGTAAGTCCTAATTTTACCTGCTGTACAATAACAGTGTTTTATCAGGGAGATGTTGTTATCAATGGTTATATTAATAACTGCAATACATACCCATGAAATCTTTCACTGGGTTGAATTAACCAATCCCAACCAGTCAGAGCATTTGAGTATGGATTAATCTGCATAAAGAGAGCAAGGGATATTGAAAAGAGATTTGAAGTTGTTTACACCACAGTATTTCGTTTTCTTCTCCGCAAGATAATATCCAGGACAGGGAGTTATCATTCAATAAAATGACTAACTATAGCAGGATGGGGTGATAGAAAAGAGGAAAAGAATCAAATTTGCTATCTAAGCTCTAATTTAAAGACAAATGCTGATGGAATTTAATTGGAAGTCAAAAATATTGCAGGTGGTAGAGATTTAAAATAAAAACAAACTGCTGAAAAAACTGAGCATTTTGATAGCATCTGAAAAAAGAGAACAGAGTTGGTGTTTCAGGTTAAAGACTTTTCCCCAGATTAGTATCATGAGAAAGCAAATTTTAAATTGCAGAGCACGAGAGAGAAAACATGACAAAGGAAGTATCCTTGAAAGTGCGAGTCAGAGTTGTTGCTTATGAGATTGCCCACTTCACTTATTAAGGGCAGTTAGAAAGAGAAGAAAAAATGAAGTTCATTGTATAAGTTCTGAAATGCAGTCCACTACAATGGTGAAGGAAGCCAAAAGGAGAATAGTGGAAATGCCTAGCAGATCAGACAACATCTGTCGAAAGAGAAAAACCTTGAATTAGCATTGCAAGTTGATAGCCTTATAACAGAATATAGAACATTTCTTTAGTACATTAAAGAAGCCAAGAGTTTGTCAGAAAACGGTTCCCTCACTGTTTCAGGTAGAAGTAGTTGTTGTATTTTGTTGACACATCTTCTTAACTTTTGGATACGGCTCCTCTGCTTATAATCATGCATTTACTTCTCAACTCTGCCATTTTGAAATGCTAACCTATTATGGAGATGGCCTGATGGGTGGCATGCACTCGTTTACCAAGTTCCTACAGGACAATATCTGCAATGAGTTCAGGCAGAAGAGAAATACGCATTCATTGTGTAGAGGGGACTAAATGCTGTAAGCTTCTAGTCTGGCACCTGGAGAGAAACTTCAGCAAAAATCTAGCTGGCCTTGATATCAAGGGAAGATGATGGGTTGTAGAGTGGGAGGCTAACAGGAAAAGTGAACAGATCAAAATGAGTCTTAGATGAAGAAGTGACTCTGTGTGATGCACATTTTTGTGAAATTCATCAGGGTGGTAATCTATTCTGGATTTAAAACACTGAATTTAACCAAGTTAATCATCATTAAAGTAATAGGGAAAACAGGTTTGCTGAAAATGTACTCCACCCTAAAATATAAAAATCAAACCGATAGGCTGTTTTACACAGAGAATTTTTCGGTTTTAGAAAGAAATCAATAAAATTCAAAACTAGGTTTAAAAAATTCTAATTTGTAAAAACTTAAATTTTAGAAACTTCATGAAAATGAGTTATTATTCAAATATAGAACTGAGTTCTGATATTATTTCATTAACAAGATGGGAAATATTTATCTTGCAACTTCTGATTTACCTTCTGATAGTCCAAACAGATTAGCCATTTTGCAACACAAAAAATATCTTGATCATATGAAAATGATGTTTCCTGATAAATTTCGATGGAATTATTTTATAATATTGCTTTCTTGGTAATAGAATTTAATTGATTATTTTAAGTTGCATCAAAATGATGGCTACTATTAGCCATCTCATACCAAAACTTCCTAAAATAATTGGCACGAATCCTTTAGTCACATTTTGTTTAATGAGAGAATTCTGTTATAAGCACCGAAGAATCTTTTGGAGAGAATTTCAAAAAATATTCACTCACAGCTTACTTTGTTTTTTTTCCTCTCTGTTTAGTTAGCTAGAGAGTTAGGAGAGAGTTGATGGCTGGGACTGTTTTTCCCCAGAGTTACCTTACAGAACTTATAAAATCATGAAGGGTACAGATAAGGTGGAGAGTTACATTCTTTTTTCCCCAGATAGGGGAGTCAGAAACTAGAGGGTTTTAAAGGAACTTGAATTTCAGGTTTTCCACCCTGAGGGTGGTGGATGTATGGAATGAGCTACCAGAGGAAATGAATGAGGCAGGTACATTTACAAAGGACAGTTTGAACAGGTTAATGAATTGAAAAGGTTTAGATATGCACCAAATGCAGGCAAGTGGGACTAGTTTACAAAGCAAACACGAGAAAATCTGCAGATGCTGGAAATTCAAGCAACACACACAAAATGCTGGTGAAACACAGCAGGCCAGACAGCATCTATAGGGAGAAGCATTGTCGACGTTTCGTGCCGGGACCCTTCGTCAGGACTAACTGAAAGGACTTACTATCTTTCCTTTCAGTTAATCCTGACGAAGGGTCTCGGCCGTAAATGTTGACAGCGCTTCTCCCTATAGATGTTGCCTGGCCTGCTGTGTTCCACCAGCATTTTGTGTGTGTTGCTAGTTTACAAGGCACCCAATTTGACAGAGATGAGATAGGCCAAAGGGCCTGTTTCCTTTTTTTTTCTAACTTATAGTAATTTTTGTCCTGCACTGTACAGTTGCCACAACACAACAGATCTTGCCACGTATATCACTGATAATAAATCTAATGTTCATTTTATAAAAGTTGCTTCAAAGTTCATTGCTTCATTGTTTGTAAGGAATATGGGAAATGTGTTTTCACTACTCAGAACTCTTATAATATTGAATTTGTTGTCTTGTCCAGCCTTGTAGATTCCCCAGTTGCTCTGCTAATGGCACAGAGTAGATGTGAGCGAATATCCAGTCAGCTTTAACTTCTGTTTTGCTCTCTTCTTCTGGCCTCTGCCTTTTATCTTGTTTTCAGAGTCTGGCTGGATTGGAATTTTAAGTTACCACATTGTGTGCACTATATTTCTAGACATTCTGTCATTATTTTAACTGCTTATTACTTTCAGAGAGTGCTGGGATCAGTAGACTAGGCCTTTAGGTTTGGGTTCTAATTTTCTGACACAAACAAATGCTGGTAAATTATTATTCCATGAAATTATCATTGTTTTAAGCAAATCCTGCTTTTTTATTTCTTGATTGAAATATTATTAGTCAATGAGTTAATTGTGTAAATTAATAGAAAAGCTTTCATTGGAAACAGGTTCTTGAAATGAAAAAAGTCTTTCAGTCTGTAGTCTCATCAAAATATTGATGCAGTGTGGTGGCTCTGGGTAATGAAATTAAGCATTTGATTTGTTTCTGAATTTCCTACCATGAAGTACTGTAATATTTTGTTGTGTTTCTGCAGATGGTGAGATGGATGGGCTGAAGTGCCAGCATCAGGACCTGCAGGACAACTCTGACTCCTTTGCAGATCTCTCAGATATCAGTGACCTTAAGTCTCCTCTGAAACATGACCAGGATGAGTCTTTTCAGTGTGACCTCAACAATGGGAAAGTTAAAGTTGAGACCAATGCTGAATTATATGCAGAACCGAAGAAGTACACCTGCCCAGACTGTGGCTCTGTCTTTAAATCCAAGTCCTACCTGAATAAGCATATGCTAAAGGCCCATGTCAAACCCAGTGAGGGAACACTGAATGACTTGCCTACTAGCCTAAGCTCACCCTTTTCAACCCATCAGAACATGTCTCTCTTGGAGTCATTTGGATTTCAAATTGTGCAGAATGCGTTCGGCTCAACTTTGGCTGATCCTGATCCTGATCCTGATCCTGATCCTGGTCCAGATCAAGAACAGAAGCAGAGTGCCGAGGACCCTGCTGACCAAAAGTGAGATCTTATTCAAGAGCAACTCCTTAAATTACAAAACATGGTCAGGGTTGAGAAGCAGTGATCAGAATGATCACATTTTTTTAAGACATCCAAAACAAACACTGCCGGTTGGGATGGGATTGAAAAGCTAACAGTACCTGTTGGATGGTGTGGTCTGTACCAATATGACTATCAGATTTTGTGTACTCCAGGACATTGCCTTGGGCAAATGATGATTCCTTGCACAGTAGGTATCAATTGCCCTAAATCTTGAATGCAGCAGATGCATTTGTTACCACATTCAATATGTGAATTGGGGGTTGGCTCCTGCAGCTGAATTTTCCATTTGACAGTTTCTGATCAGATTGTTATAGTGATACACCTCTATGCCAGCTAACTAGTGTCTGTCCAATGAAATTTGTTAAAAATGAGCAATTTGTATTTTTAACATACTAAAAATATTCTGTGATGTCTTTTTAATTTAGAAAGGATATTATGGAATGAATTAGATAACAGGCGTTAAAATCATTTTAGTAATAAACAGTTTTTTAAAAAAATAAGTAATTGTAACTTCAGATCCCAGAAAGAGAATCTCTTGCAGAAGCCATTGATTCTTATTGGGTACCCTCTTACAATGACCTAGATGCACAACAATCAGAATTATCTGAGTGCTATAGTTGATAGAGAGTAAAAGTCGGAGTCAGCTATGGATTCACATGTAGAGTAAAAGAAAGCCAATTATACATCTATACTTGGTATCAGGCAGCATTTGTGAAAAGGGTGAAAAACACAGTAAATGTTAATTCTTCATTCTGAGATTCTAACTTTTTTTCCTGTCCATAGATGCTGCCTTACCTATTAAGTCTTTCCAGCATTTTCTGTTTTTATTTCAGATTTTCAACATCTGCAATATTTAGCTTTTGATCAGTCTATTGCAATCCCTTTATACTTTTAAAATAACTTCTCAAAATACAGACATCTTTGGCACAGTTTTAACTGATTGCCATGTGTGTTTGTGGTGATTATTATTTGGTATATATGGCTAAGTTGCGGAAAAATGTATCTAGATGACTTCAGAAGTAGTAGTATTCATTAACACATTTACAAGTACATTGAGATAATGATAAGCCAAGATTCCACAGACTTGCATTTAACTGCAAAGTAAACTGACAAGTTTCTAAATGAAAGTTTTCTGCGGTCATTAACTACTGGCGGGTGGAGGGAGCCTCAAGTCCTTTGTCAGCACGCTACAATGTTTTGAGGTTTAAACCTGTAGAAATTCAGTACTTTTTAAAAAGTATTTTCTCACTGAAGCCTTTTAACGCACATAAGCTCTTCAGTCTAATTCAGTGTTTAATGAAACCAGTTTAGTCACCCAAGGCCTCATTCTTGTATCATTTTCCTGTGCATTGTAACCGCTGTTTTGATCTTTTGATATTGGACACTAATCTCTTCAAAGTAGTGAATGACTGCATTCCAAAGGGATGAAAGAGTTTTGTTGAATACATTATATTAATTAAAGTAATTGGTGGGGGAAAAAGGAGAATCTGGGTTGGTAGCTGGAGCATTTTGTCCAGCTTACAGGAAGCCTGAAGATTGGTCATAAGACTCTTGAAATATGTAGAAATAAGAAGTGCGAGACAGGAAAAGGGCTGTTAGACACAAGTCAAAGTCCTTAGAGACAATTGCATCAGACTTTCAATTTGTCAATCACAGGGCAAATGTAGCTCTAGGAAATTATTGATAATTTATTGATTAGCAATGGGGTGAAATTGAGCTCAACAGTTTGTGAAAGAAGCTATGTGATGCTTTGGTAAAATTACAGTTGGTAAGAGGAAAAATGAACTGAATTTAATTGAAGCTTCTATTCTAAATTTTGTACATCATGTTTTCAGCTTGAGTTGTGCATCTAAACAATAAACCCCTGTTTGAGTGCAGCAGAACTAAAGGGTGCAGTGTAAAGAAATGATTGTTACTTAGTAGTGTGATTAAAGTTAGATGTTTATTTGGCTAACGTGAAACCATCTATTCTCTTTACAGTAAAATGATCATAAATGCATTAATATTTACAAACTTGGCCTCACATTAAAATTAAGATGCAAACTGAAACTCCTTGGGTATGGTGCTCATTCTAATTACCAGATTAATGATTCCATCCAGACAATGGTAATCTTAAGTCATGGAGTTGCGTGTCAATTAGATTGCTCCAGAATCTGGGCATGAAAGGGAAGAGTGTGGATATCTAACCTTGTTTGAGTGCTTTATTTGTTTGGCTGACAGTTGCAGTAAAAGCTGCAGCATTTGAAGAGAGGAGGATTTTAGGTGGTGAATCAGCCTGGGAGAACTGGAGGGTGTGGTAGGGGCAGCACAGATGGTTAGTGAGAAGAAATCAAGTGAGAGAAAAAAGTAACTTTAAAAATAGTATTTCAGAGAAACACTATGTTCACAAGGTCTATATCTGCAAGTATCTCCAAGCTGTCTTTCAGCACCAGAACCATGTCCAAAACTGATCAGACAGAGATGCCAATTGAGCCTTGTTACAAGAGACCAGTTGTATCTTTAAAGAAATCCAGGTCCAAGTGTAGTTTCCCCATCTTAGCTAGTTTAGCTGACTCATTAACCCTTTTCATTCAAATTTCTGTGATTTATTTGGATGGGATGAAAATTCTTTTGCCATTTCTACCTTTGTGTTTAAGTTAATGTTATAGATACATTAGTAATATGTGGTTATTTATCCTGTTTTGTCTTTTGTTTTCTAATATATATATTTGTGTATTTATATATTTCTTAAAGCTTTTGTTGCTGGGGAATTTTCTACTTGGATGACTCATGAGTTTGGAACACTTCATCAGGTCAGGTCTGGCATATACACAGCAATGTTTTTCAAATAAAGCATTTTTCCATCTATCAGCTGTTCTTGCAGCTTCTCTGAAGTAGAACAAACATATTGTGACCAGAGGCACCTTGAAGGACTAGTTGATGGTGTTATCAAATATTCTTTCTGTTAACTGCTTAGCACCCTGCAGAGAATGAACATATTCTACGTCATCTACATTAAAGCTACATATTAAAGAGCAGGGTACACATAGCTAACTCATTCCCTTTCTTTGCCTCGTTTAAGTGTCTAAAACTTAAGAGTTATCCTTCATTTATCACTGGATTGAAAGTAACTTAACAAACCCAGAAATAGTTTCCAATAACTGTTCTGTTTAAATTAAGATTTATCTGGTCTGTTTACATTTCAAAGACTAATTTATTGTTTATATACGTTATTCATTTTTATGATGTCACATTTTAAATGACACCTGTTCAATTTCCAGGTTGGAGCCTTTTGTCATTAACTTGTAGATGTGTTTCAGCCTGATGGTCATATAGGTGAGATAAATGATCTTACAGTCCTCCTGATTCAGTGACCTTTGTAAACTACCTTGGGCTATTGAGTGTGTTGATTAATTATTTTTATTACAAGCACTGGTAAATACATTGCTAACACATCATAGAGAGATGCAGCACAGAAACGTGCCCTTTGATTCCCAAAGTCAGTCAGCAGATAACACTATTTCTACACTAATCCCGTGTTTTGTCTATTCTCCAACATTCTCATCAACTACCCCTTGACTACCACTCAATCTACACACTCAGAGCAGTCTATAGAACCTACTTACCCACAAGCCTTTCCTGTGGGAGGAAACTGGAGCACCTGGAAGAAAGCCACAGTCATGGTGAGAATTGATCCTGGTTCTTCAGCACTATGAGACAGCAGCTTTACCAGCTGATCGTTATGCAGTGACTTCGCTTGTGTGGCCACAGGTCCCATTTAAGGTTAATGCCACTACTCAGTGTCTACGTACACAAAAAAAAAACCCAGGGTCTACTGTAACCCTTCATGAGTTGAGGAAAGAACATCACTGAGTGGAAACAGTATGATCTGTATAAAAACAGTTAACAAGTATTTTCAGGTTTTTCTATATTGATTAAATTTTTTTATATAATTGGAAATGGAAAATGGAAAATAACTTCTAACGAAAGGTCACTGGCACAGCAAATAGATTCTCTAACTTTTATCACAGGAGCTGCCTGACTATTTTTAGTATTTTCTAGGGTTTTTATTTCAGATTTCTATTATCTAGTTTATGTTTAGCTTTTTTTATTATTACTTTCTTAGATTCCTTTTGTCAAAGGAGGTGCTTGATTAACAAAAATTAATGATTATAGATGAAAAGTACGCTTTCTCAAATAGTGATGTACGTTGATGGGAATAACATAAAATATACATTTAATCAAAAAAACCTTTTTTAACCTTTGACAAAGCAACAATATTGTCGTATACCCATGGATGTTACCAAAGAAACGGTGATCCCAAGTTGTGGTTTAGTCTTGCTGGATTTTATTTAAGCTTTGCTCAAACAATGATATGACAGCTTGCAGAGTAATGTTTTCTCAACTCCTATTAAGTATTTGTTAAACTAATTTGCAGGTGCCATGTCATTTATAAAGCACTGAATAGCAGAAATAAACTACTTTAAAAATCTATAATGACCAAACAAGTAAAGAGGTAGCAGACGTATTGTCATGAAGTCAAAGAGCTAACTTCAGGAGAGTTTCCTTTGGCCATAGAGTAGTGAGGCATTGGATACTAAAGATCTTTCCCAGGATCCAATTCTGTATGTTGCATATTTAAGGTTTCATAAAGTTTTGTGGTTTCCCTTTGATCCTATTTGTATAAAAAATGCATTCAGTATTTTTATTCCCTTTTTTTCCAAGTATCCAGAATTTGCTTTACGAAATACAATACAACATTTTTTGCTGTACTTTGATCTGGTCTAAAATATAGCAGTCAAATAACAAGAGTTTATCAAATGAGTTTTATCCTGATCTTTGCCGAGCCAGTTGGCCTCAGGTGGGTGACAATATGATAGCAACAAATGAGCTTGACTCTCCTTGACTGGAAGCCTAGTGGGTGACAGCACCTGTTTCTGCTAAAAAGTATGAGTGCACTTTTGAAGAAAGATGGCAAAGTTGACAATGAGTAATTAAAAAATAAGAAATCAGACCTGAGGCACATTTAAAGCATAGAAACCCTGCAGTAGTCTGATAGTTTCTTTGTCACCATGACTTCAATAATTCTAAAAGCAGGATAACATTATTTACTTTCAGTCAAGATTTAAATAATTGGGCATCTAAAATTTTGATTGTTAATTCAGGTTTACAGTAAAACAAATTATTTGGTGCAGTGTGTCTGTGATGCTGTGTGAGCTCCATGTAAGCCTCCTGTCACCCCGATTAATCAATGTAAGCTATTCCTATCTCCTTACAGATTAACTTTCTCTGAAGTACTTCTGTGCATGTAACTTGGTAGCACGTTAATCACTCTGGATAAAGGAGGTTCTCCTGTTTTTTTTTAGATTTATTAATGGATATCTTACCTATAGAGTTCAAGATTTGACATCCCCCTGACATATAGAAATAGCTTCTGTACCTAAGATATATACTGTGTCAGGCTTAAAAGTCTGCAAGGCTAAACCTGAGCATTTTTCATAAAATGGTCAAGGTCAGTCTCTTCAGTCTTTTCCTGATGGGTATGGTCTCTCAGTTTTGGCACCATCAGTGTACTATTTTTTAATGCACCTTCAGTACCTCAATATATTTTTGTTATGTGGGTATGGGTGCTGTAAGTATTGCGGTAGGAGTTTAGTTTAACCTCTTTGCTTGGGGATTTTCAGTGCACACTTTTTATTGTTCATCTCTGGAATTGTATCTTAAATTGTGTGGTGTTTGGAGTCCAACACTAATGGAAAAAAAAAGACTTTTTTAAAAATCAATATTCTGCCACTACTAGAGGAACAAGATATATCAACTGTTATTTGTTAGTGGGAGACTGACTTCTGTGTCAATAAATAGCAGATTTAACACAGAAAATACTGGAGGGACTCAGCAGATCAGGACACATCTATGGAAAAGAATAAAAAGTCGCTGTTTCAGGCTGAGAGCCTTCATCTTGATTAAGGGTTTCAGTCCAAAAGGTTGGCTTTTCATTCCTTTCCATTGATACTTCCTGCCCTGCTGAGTTCCTCCAGCATTTTCTGTGTATTACTCTGGATTTCCAGCATCTGCAGAATGTCTTGTGTTTTGAGTTGCAGGTTTAAGTGACTTTGTAAAAAATTAAATCCTACAATATTGGTTATTTGATGCTTTCCTTATAAAAGCTGAAGGTAAATACACACAAAGTGAGGGACTGATACAGAGCCCATGATGCTTCCATTGGTTAGGATGTCATTTGATACTACATAGAGCTGTATAAAACAGGTAGGCTCCACGGTTGGCCTCAGCCTGATTGGTACTGAATTTCAGTCATCATAAAAGAAGAAACAATAGAAATGTTGTAGTTAGTTTCCTTTCTTTGAACCAAGAAGGAAGGTTCCACATTATTGCTACCCATTCACTGACGCATAAGAGCTGCATGTGTGTAAACATGCCTGAGAATAGGGTGAAACTTGGTGGTGTTGCCTATTCCCTCCGTGGTTGATTATCTCTCCGTTGAGTGGAATGTGGGCAATAACTAAACGAGCTGAAATCCAAAAGATGCCATCAGATATTGAGGGAAGTTGTGGTTATTGGTTAGAGTTGGGGTGGAGGGGTGGTTTAAGGTAGTCGAGAATAACAACATAAATTTGTGAGTGGGGGTAATGTTACAGAACAGAAAATGCTCTTACTCACTGGCTCCCAATGTCAAGATAGGATCTGTGCAACCAGTACATTTTATAAGTACTCTGCTAGTTATTGAGGGTCCCTACAGGTGAAATCTGTAGGCTGAACCTTTTGGGAGATTTGTTTCTTAGCAGTTGTCAATGGAAGCAGTATCTCTTGCCTGCAATATCCTCAGAGTTTTCGTGATTGTCCTCAGCAATAATATTGAACATATTGCTGATGTCATTGGAAACGGACGGTAGGGTATGGACTTTGCCTAGCACACAAACAAAATATCCAGTCCTCCAAGCCAAGTGATAGGTTTGCAGACTCAGCACAAGAACTTCTATTTTTCTTTTGATACTCAGCCCCATCCCCTTTACTTCCTGGTCCTCAGCAGCCTGCCTTATCTTCTGATGTGGCTGGTGAGATAGTCCTTTGATACCATGCAGTTTGCCAGAGGATATGAACAATAGTTTTAAGGCTCAGAATCAGGCAGTTGGTTTCCATCATGCCTGGCTCCTTTAAATGTGTGTTCACAATATAAATAATTTGCCTCACTTAGAGCAACTAATAAGCAGTCACTGACGCTACAGAATTTCGCATAGCTAATTAAAACAATATTTGAAGGCTAATGCAAAAAACAAGGGAGGGAGATGGTAGTTCTGGCACCAGCATGTACAGTAACCTAAACTGGGAGTGTTTTGTTTCAAGTGTTTTTGCCAGAAAGAAATGTACAATAGTGTGAGTTCAATAATTCTTAACATATAAAGTTTAGGTAGGTGGATGGGAAGTCACAGGCATTTAAGTACTAAACGTTTAAATCATTTTATATACCATATCTGAAACTTACATTCAGTTAATATCTTAAACTGCTTGTTTCCTGTGCTCCACTTGTGATGTGTGCAGGTTTAGTAGAACATAATAAATTTCTTGGGTGTGAGCTTCAAAGCTCCATACAAACATATGTGTTATATCGATCATGTTACTATTAAGAAATTTATTGGCTTTTTCTTTTGTGGGCTATTCAGTACGATGTACACACCCTGATGATTGCAAAGCTGCTTGAGAGACAAGCATTTGTTTCCGTCTATAATGGCTTCTAAATTGTAGAAAACTGAAGTAGATGATGTAATGTAATCTGTTCAATATTTTTATACTGTGGACGCTGGGAAAAAGGTGGATAATGAATTCAGATGGTAGTGCTCATGACCTCCTGAGGAATTACCTTTAGTTTGTGTTTCCGTGTAATTAAAAGCAAATTTTTAATATGTTTAATAATTGTCTGTGTCTTAATTATTTAAATGTCTTAAAATGCTGTAGTTGTGAAATATTCAGTATATCCCATGGATGAGACCATCATTCACAACACAGATTGAGAAGTTCCTGTGCTCAGATCATCCAGCTACTCCGTTGATCACATTAATATGGGTTATTTTTCAGACAGGTTATAACAGTATATTTTTGTTTTTTTTTGTTGTCAAGTTATTGCTTAAATTTTGAGTTTTAGTTCCATTGGCATCTGCTGCATGTTCACTTATGAACAGGGCAGTGTTCCCGTGCAGTATTCAGTGAAGTGTAAAGTAGGCATGTCGGGATTCTTCAATTTAGCTGAAGGCACCACTCAGTTAAGTTGTTGAATTTTCCCTTTCAGGCCTGGGCTGTGTGTGGGGAGTGAATTTCAAACTGTGGAACACAGGGCTAGCTTACAGTGTTCAGGCAGATCACACTGCTGCTACGAACAGCCAGGTTAAAGAGTGCATTGATGTCTTTGTAAGCTTTTATGTTGTCCATTCGGAGGGTGGTGCTTGCTGATTCCTATAGACCTATTGGGAATGGAGGTTCTGTAGTTATTGAGATTGAGGTGTTGTCTTGTGTCAGATGCCTTGCCTTGCACTCTGGACCCTGGTCAGGAGCATGGGCTGGCACAGAGCAGACCATCCTGCACAGTTATGCCAGGCAGGTGTAACTCAAGTAAAACATGTAGTCACGTTATTTAAATTTCCACAACTTCCTGCATCTAAGCTACACAACACTGTTCCAGCACCATATTGAAGGCCTGTTAATTTGTGGTAAGATTTACGGTGCTTTCTGTAGTAACTGATCAGAAATTACAACCACAGCTTCCATTGGTTTAAAAACTGAATGCATCATAACTGTAAGGCATTACATCCAGAACATTAAACCAGGCATTTCAGTGACAATTAAATCTCAACAGTTTTTTCCATAGACGCAGTTCCCCCTGCCCCAATTAAAAATTCCATCTGCTGTATTAATATAAAATGCCTACAGTCAGAGTTCTTCATGTCAGTCAGTCCCTCCAGAGGGTGATTCATCACTGTGTATTAGTGGTTGTACTTGGTGTCTGAAAGGATAAGAAGAATTGTTGGAACTAGCTTACTTTTGTAGCAATTCATTTCAGTCAGTTTATTGGGTTTGTTAAGGGACTCAGGAATGGAGGTGGGGGAGTTTAATTTGATAACGTGGTTACTGCTTGTCAGTTGGCCACATTGCACCAGTCAATGCTTGGATGCTTTGAACAGATGTTGCTGTTTCTCATTAAGGACAATGGCATTCTGATCATCCCTTCACTTTAGTGCAGTGATACCACTTCCTAAAGTTTAACCAGGAGTGCCAGTGCATGTTTAATTGTGGTGTGATTATTATGTTTACCATCCCTTCCCTTCATCACCCATCCATTGTGATAAATCAGTAACTCCCCAATCTGTTTGTCTCTGTGGGTTGCTTCTCAAAATGCAAGGTAGATACTGTCCAAGCAGGGTATTCCAATTCCTCCTCCCAAGGAGAACAGAACCAGCATAGCCACTCGCTAGCAGCAAAGATAACAAGTACCTGAAGGAGCTCAGAGAGTGGTAGTAGGCACTCTACATGTCAATGGGCTGGATTTACAGAATAGAATTCTTGGGTCAACTAAAATCTGGACACGCAAATGATACTAATGAGCAAGTGGGTGATATCTGACGGCTTCTCAAGAAGTTCAGAGAGAATCAAAGTTATATAATTTGTGTTTTCTCTCTCACCTTTTCTGGATTTGTCTGATAACAGTCTGCTGAAATAATGCTAGCTGCAAGAGTGTTTTAGCCATAAATGTGTAAGGAATCAAAACAACCTGATCACACTGTAGTTCACCTTTATCTGTTAAACTCTGATATTGAATATGTGATGACAACACATAAGTGATGCAGCTCAGTTACCATGTGCCTTCAATGGGATACTTACAATGTTCACTGGAGTACCATTTGTAAATGAGAACCTGTTCAGATTTGTTTTTGTATCATTTTCCCCAGGCATTCTGAATTGGATTTTAAAACTAGCAGTGTTATCTTGACCATCTGTTACAAAACTAGAAGTGTTTTTATTTGCATTTTGTAAGGTGACTGAGTACATGCCAATCCCACAGGCATGTGTTGCTTTTTTTTTGTACTAGCTTGCAAGTTAAATTCCCTGTATTGTGTATTTACAGGATGGGTGTAATATGACTTATTAATAAATGTCTAGAGCAAATACAGTGTGCTTATTTCTTCTCCCAGTGGATTAAATGTGGTGTTGCTCAGTACTTGATAGATCTTCTATTTCCCTGTCACTCTGATTTTCCTTTGTCCCTGAACTGCTCCTCTCTCATCACCCACTGCCTCTTGCTCAGATACCTGGTGTGTTGTTGGAGGGGTGAAAGACTACATGCAATGTATTTGGAGTTGGGCCACCCCATGGTAACTCCTGCACCATTATTTCCTCCGACCATCCATTTTATGTCTCAATATCTATTATCCTCACTTTCCGAATCAGAATCAGGTTTAATATCACTGGCATTTATTGTTTTATGGCAGCAGTACAGTGCAATATATTTAAAAAACTATAAATTACATAGTTATAATTTTGCTTTCCCTCTTGTTACCCTTGCCTTCCTCCCTAAGAATGACCTTGCTGCAGCTTTCCTCGTTTCCTCTAAGATGGTTGGTTTTGCTGTTGAAATGGTGAATCAGTATCTTTTAAGGCCAAAGGATAATATGGATAAATTTGATAACCAGTCACAAAGCTTCTGTAGTCAGTTCTACTGTTGTCATGGCAGAGTTGTTGCTGGCAGGGTATTCTATTTTGTTACAAAGTGATGGGGAGAGTTTGGGTTAGGGCAGGAGTAGGGATAGAAAAGGTAGAAAAGCTGGAAGAGCTTCTGGAAAAAGGAAATGAGAAATTCAAGTTCAAGTTTATTATCATTCAATACAGGTACTCCGCCAAATCCAGACCAAGATGCACAACACAATCCATGCAGCTCAAACACAGTAATATTACCATAAATAGCTTAAGAAATAATAAGCCTTTATGACATAAGAGAAGAAAGGGTGAGCAGCAGTAGAATATATACTCTGTACCAACTGTCTGCACTGTTCAGGAAAGTCATGGTTGCATTTTTCATCCCTCCATGTTCCTGCCCTTATCCCATATCCTTAATTTCCCTTCATTTAGCATCCATCTCGACATGTTTATGTTACCTCCTCCCCATACAATTTGATGTGCTGACTAATCAAGAACCTATTGACCTCTGCTTTAAATATTCCCGATGACTTGCCTCCACAGCCATCTATGGCAATGAATTCCATATATTCATTACTCATTGGCTTAAAAAGTTCTTCTCTCATCTGTTCTAAATGGACAGTACAGGCCCAGAGCCATCAAACACGACTCGTACATTAACCCTTTCAATCAAAAATCATTGTCATGAACCTCCTCTGGACCCTCTCCAATGCCAACACATCTTTTCTTAGATAAGGGGCCCAAAACTGCTCAATGATCCAAGTGCTTTATAAAGCCCCAACAATGCATTCTTGCTCTTATGTTCTAATCCTCTCAAAATGTGTGTTGACATTGCATTTGCCTTCCTTACTACTGACTCAAACTGCAAGTTAACCTTTAGGGAATCCTACACGAGGACACCCAAGTCTCCTTGCACCTCTGATTTTTGAATTTTCTCAGTTTATAAAACTTAAAACAAAAGTGCATGACTGTACACTTCCCTACACTTTATATAATTCTCCACTTCGCGTATTCTCCCATTCTGTCAAATCCTTCTGCAGCCTCCCAGCTTCCTCAACACTAGCTGCCCCTCCACCTATTTTCACATCATCCACAAACCTGCCCACAAAGCCATCAATTCCGTCATCCAAATTATTTGCATATAACCTGAAAAGAAGTGGTCCCAACACTGGTAGCCAACCAGAAAAGGCCCCCTTTATTCCCACTCTTTGCCTCCTGCCAGTCAGCCAATCTTCTGAGTATGCTAGTATCTTTCCTGTAATATCATGGGCTCTTGTTAAGCAGCCACTAAATCTCATTTGTTATATTTGCCTGTTATTTCCTCAAAGAACTCCCAACAGATTTGTCAGGCAATGTTTCCCCTTAAGGAAACCATGCTATTTTATCATGTGCCACCATGTACTCTTAATAAACTTCCCTTAATAATGGACTGCAACATCTTCCTAACCACTGAAATTAGGCTAACTGGTCTATAAATTTACTTTCTTCTGCCTCTCTCCCTTCTTGAAAAGAGTGCAGTTTTCCATTATGTACCAAGACACCAAGCATTCACAATGATGCATCACTCTGCGATTTGATGCACTGACCAACACAGATTGTTGCCAAGAGGAGCTGGGCTACAGCACTTCGTATCCTTCTGTGTTGTTATGAGATTATTTGACCCAGGACAGCAAACCATTAATCCTATTTACCAACCCCCTCTTCCTCCACCCATTTGCTCCCCCTTGGATTCTTTTTGCTATTAACCTACACTAAGAGATAATTTGCATTTGCCAAGTAATCTATCAGCATGGTTTTGGGATGTCAGAGATGACTTGTGTTTGCAGGAGGATGCACAAATTCCATGTGGAAAGCAGCCAAGCTCAGGGTTGAACTGCGTTCTCTGGAGCTGTGATGCAGTAGCACTTTCTGTTTTTTCACAATATGCTGTGATATCTAGTCACCCTTCAACTATTTCAAGAAATAACTACTAGACTGAAATACTTTTTCTTCATTTGTGCTATTAATTTGTCTGTCTTGTTGTATACATGTATATTTGTCATTTTACAATTTTACCTCCATGACCTTCATTCACAAAACCCATCAGCCTTATCAAACTTGTTGATGCTTTGATCCCTATCACTACTGTTGATTTTCTTTAAGTATATAAATTCAATCAACACACAAAAATGCTGGAGGAACTGAGCAGGTCAGGCAGCATTAAAAGAGGGGAATGAACAACTGATATTTCAGGCCAACATTAGGACACAGCCTCCCCCTGCGTTAGTTTAAATTGGTTCATTATTGACATATGTACAAGGAAAAAATTGCCTTGCATAACAAACAAAAGCTCCACAACATTAATTATTTGACATTGTACTCTGGGCACTTTATTAGGTACACCTGTACACCTTGTTATTGCAAATACATAATTAGCCAATCAAATGTTCAGACCAAATATCAGAATGGGAAAGAAATGTGATCTAAGTGATTTTGACTGGAATTATTGTAGATGTCAGATGGGGTGATCTGAGTATCTGAAAAGCCACTGATCTCTTGGGATTTTCACACACACCAGTCTCTAGAGTTTACAGAGAATGGTGCAAAAAACAAAAAAAAAATCATCCAGTGAGTGGCAGTTCTGTGGGCAAAAATGCCTTGTTGATGACAAAGGTCAGAGGTGAATGGTGTGACTGACAGGAAGGCGACAATAACTCAAGTAACCATGTGTTACAACAGTGCTGTGCAATTGAATATACAACACATCAAACCTTGAAGTGGATGGGCTACAGCAGCAGAAGACCATGAACATACACTCAGCGGCCACTTTATCAAGTGCAGGAGGTAGCTAATAAAGTGTATTTGGCCACAACCTAGTTTAAGTGAAACAAACACAAAATGCTAGAAGAACTCAGGAGGTCAGGCAGCATCGATGCCGAGGAATAAACAGTCAATGTTTCAGGCTGAGACCCTTCATCAAGATCTTGCGTGTTGGCCTTAAATGTTGACTGTTTATTCCTACAAAACAGGAAAGATGGATGATGGCTGGTCCCAGGACAAATCATTAATCTCCGTTGCGCATACCAATCCCCTTCTGTGGATACCTCTGGGTGTATCCTTTTGCTGGGTAGAAAATGTTGCTTATTTTTATAGAAACACTGATGTCTGGAATAAGTCTTCCTTCATCCTACATCCTACTAAATCAGTGGCAAGGGTATTATTTAAAGTAAATTTATTATCAAAGGACATATATGTTGCCATATACCACCCTGAAATTCATTTTCTTGCAGGCATTCATGATAGACACAATGGAATCACTGAAAAGCTGCCTGCAAGGTGAACAAAGAAAATGTGCAAAAGACAACAAACTATCCAAATGCAAAAAGAAAAAGAAACAAAATAATAAACAAACAAATAAATAAATAATCAATAAATATTGAGAACTTGAGTTGAAGGTTCCTTGAAAGTGAGTCCATAGTTTGCAGATGAGTGAAGATGAATGACACTATACTCTCCGGTTCTAGAGCCTGATAGTTGAAGGGTATTAACTGTTCCTGAACCTGGTGGTGCGAGTCCTGAGTCCCCTGTATCTTCTTCCTGATAGCAGCAGTGAGAAGAGAGCATGATGTGGGTGGTGGGGAGAAGGTCCTTGATGATGGATGCTGGTTTCCTGAGACACTGCTCCTTGTAGATGTGCTCAGTAGTGGGGAGGACTTTACCCTTAATGGACTGTGCCGTATCCGCTACATTTTATAGGATTTTTCTGTTCAAGGGCATTGGTGTTTTTATACCAGGTGGTGATGCAGCTAATCAATATTCTCTCAACTGTGCACTATTTGAAGGAAGGTTTCCAATATCTTCTGTGGACAGCTAGAGTTGTAACGCAAATGTGTTTGTGACTATAATGCACAATTTAAAGAAAACTAGGGTTTTTTTTTAATTGCAGAGTTTTAATCTGTGCGGAATTGCTGTGATCTATGTGACTGTGACAGTTTTCTCTAGTTACATACACGCTGACATCCCACTGGTGAAATGGAGGGGGGAGTAGCGTCTCCTGCATTATCTGTGAAAGATAGCTACAAAATGAAATGGATTTCAAAAGTTGAAAGTACATTTCTTACTGAAGTATGTGTACCATATACATACAGCCTTGAGATTCCTCTTCTTGCAGGCAGCCTCAAAACGAACCCAATTCACAAAAAAAAACCACCAAGACTATCAAATGTCTAAAGTGCAAAAAAAACTTGCAAGCAATAAAAAAATAAATAATATATAGACCATGAACCACAGAGACCACAGCCATGGATCCAGTTCAGCACTGAGGCAAGGGAAGCCTCTCCAGGAGCTGATGGCTACAGGCCTCAGCACTGAGGCAAGTAAGACATGGAGTAGTGATCTGAACACCAGTTTGTCCTCCACCCTCGGTCTCGACACCTTAATCTTTTTCATCTGGCTCTGCATTTAATTTGGCTAAACATCGGTTCATTATTCATTCTGGGGCCTGGTCCCTGCCTGTCAATTCGACAATACCTGCACTACTTGAATTTTTAAAATAAGAACTTCCGATCATTTCAAGGACCAACTTTATTCGCTACATATCATACAGTTACATGTGTTAGGAATTTGCTGTGGTGTGTTGGTGCAACATGTTACAGAAAAGAACAGCACTCAACATTATGAAGACTCATAAAAAAATTATGTACGGATATGGAATAAAATGTGCACAAATACATAAATACCAACTGGTGTTAACAATGTAAGTAGCATTATAGTCAAGTCTAGTTTATTGTCATTTCAACCATAGACTGCTGGTACAGTACACAGTAAAAACAAAACAACGTTCCTTCAGGACCCTAGTGCTACATATAACCATGTAACATATAACAATTACAGCACGGAAACAGGCCGTCTCGGCCCTTCTAGTCCATGCCAAATGCTTACTCTCATCTAGTCCCACTGACCCACACTCAGCCCATAACACTCCCTTCCTTTCCTGTCCATATACCTATCCAATTTTGCTTTAAATGACAATACTGAACCTGCCTCTACCACTTCTACTGGAAGCTCATTCCACACAGCTACCATTCTCTGAGTAAAGAAATTCCCCCTCATGTTACCCTTAAACTTTTGCCCCCTAACTCTCAACTCATGTCCTCTTGTTTGAATCTCCCCTCCTCTCAATGGGAAAAGCCTATCCACGTCAACTCTATCTACCCCCCTCATAATTTTAAATACCTCTATCAAGTCCCCCCTCAACCTTCTATGCTCCAAACAATAAAGACCTAACTTGTTCAATCTTTCCCTGTAACTTAGGTGCTGAAACCCAGGTAACATTCTAGTAAATCTTCTCTGTACTCATCTCTATTTTGTTGACATCTTTCCTATAATTCAGTGACCAGAACTGTACACAATACTCCAAATTTGGCCTTACCAATGCCTTGTACAATTTTAACATTACATCCCAACTCCTATACTCAATGCTCTGATTTATAAAGGACAACATACCAAAAGCTTTCTTGACCACCCTATCCACATGAGATTCCACCTTCAGGGAATTATGCACCATTATTCCTAGATCACTCTGTTCTACTGCATTCTTCAATGCCCTACCATTTACCATGTATGTCCTATTTGGATTATTCCTACCAAAATGTAGCACCTCACACTTATCAGCATTAAACTGATAATTACATGAAACACAAAACTACACTAGACTATGTGAGACAGCACAAGGCTATACTAGACTACATAAAACAACATAAAAACTGCACTAGACTACAGACCTGCACAGGACTACATAAAGTGCACAAAACAGTGCAGGGCAGTACAATAATTAATAAACAAGACAATAGGCACAGTAGAGGACAAATTACAAAATAATAAAAAATGATGTAGATGTCAGTATAGACTCTGGGTATTGAGGAGTCTGGTAGCTTGTGGGAAGAAACTGTTGCACAGTCTGGTCGTGAGAGCCTGAATGCTTCTGTACCTTTTGCCAGACAGCAGGAGGGAGAAGAGTTTGTGTGAGGGGTGCATGGGGTCCTTCACAATACTGTTAGCTTTGGCAGCTGCAGCATGTGGTGTAAATGTCTGTAATAGTGAGGAGAGACCCCAATGATCTTCTTCGCTGACCTCACTATCCGCTGCAAGGTCTTGCGATCCGAGATGGTGCAATTTCCGAACCAGGCAATGATGCAGCTGCTCAGGATGCTCTCAATACAACCCCTGTAGAATGTGATGAGGATGGGGGGTGGGAGATGGACTTTTCTCAGCCTTCGCAGAAAGCAGCGATGCTGCGGGCTTTCTTGCCTATGGAGCTGGTGTTGAGAGACCAGGTTGTCCCTCAACTTGAGGGACAAAGTTGTTTAAAGTGCAGTGGGGTGATTAGGGTAATAGATAGAGGGGTTGGGGGCAGCTGACTAGAATGATTGATCAAATTAACTTCCTAGAGGAAGAAACTTTTAAAATGGTGTGATTTTCTTGTTTCTTTTTTGTTTTATTAGTCCTACAACATGTTCCAGAAGGGAGCTTTTGTAAAAGGTAGCTTGCAGGGTGGGTGGTGTCCACAATGACTTTTCCTGCCCACTTCCTTGTCCTGGACACATATAGTGATGGTAGGCTGCAGCCAATGACCTTTTCTGCTGACCTGCCAGTTTGCTATAGTTCTCTCATATACTCTCTCTCTCATATGCTCTCATGTACTGTGAGAGGATGCTGCACAAACCAGACAGTAATGACTGATGTGAGGATACTCTCTATGATGGCAGTGTAGAATTGCACTAGGAAGTTCTGGGGAAGATGGAGTTTTCCTATTTCTCTTCCACCTCCCACTCTTCTTTATTTTCCTCAGTTCATTTTCACTGAGGACTAATTTTAAACATTTGTCAAATATTAACAGTGTAGCTGAGTATCAGGCCAATAGTTCAATTGCTTCCCCTTGCTGTGCTTTGCTGGGGCCTTTCTAATCTCAGCACAAACCTCTCAGAAAATGGGATGAAAGTCCATTTAAAAACACCGAATCTTCCAAACGTGGCATCAGTTGGATGTGAAATTTGAACTGCAAATAACATATTAGCTCAAGGTGACGCAGATCAGCGGCGTCATCCGGTTCCATTGCCAGTCAGACGATTTAAGGTCAGAGATCATCGTTACCAGTTACTTTGCTTCATCTGTATTATCACCATCTGTTCCTCAGAGAATTATAAAATGGCCCCACACCCCCTGCAAGTTGGTGTTGATTTTTGTTAATTTTCATAGTAATTTGGGAAATTAATAATTTACATAAAGGTTGTATGAAATTTAGTAATCAGCAAAGCAATGTTCCAAGCATTGGCCAAGTAATTTCAAGTATTTTATTTATCATTAGAGTTATTCCTGTCAATTACCCCTCTTTCCATTTGGATATTTTATTTGATTTTTTTCATATGAAAACCTTTCCTGGTGAAACACATTTTTCCTTTCCTTCAATAAAACTTTAATGTACATTAAAATTAAGAAGACTATGTCATAGTTCCAATCAATCCTAGTTCTGGGAAGTCCAGCAGCTTGGATAGAAGACTGGTTGGCAGATAGAAAGCAAAGGGTAGCGGTGAATGGGTGTTTCTCGGAATGGCAGGTGGTGACTAGTGGGGTGCCACAGGGCTCGGTATTGGGACCACAGCTGTTTACGATTTACATCAATGATTTAGATGAAGGCATTGAGAATAACATCAGCAAGTTTGCTGATGATACTAAGCTGGGTGGCAGTGTGACATGTGATGAGGATGTTAGGAGAATTCAGGGTGACTTGGATAGGCTGAGTGAGTGGGCAGATACTTGGCAGATGACGTTTAATGTGAATAAGTGTGAGGTTATCCACTTTGGGAGTAAGAACAGGAAGGCAGATTATTATCTGAACGGTGTAGAGTTAGGTAAGGGAGAAATACAAAATCTAGGAGTCCTTGTTCATCAGTCACTAAAGGTGAATGAGCAAGTGCAGCAGGCAGTGAAGAATGTTGGCCTTTATTACAAAGGGAATTGAGTACAAGAGCAAGGAAATCCTTTTGCATTTGTACAGGGCCCTGGTGAGACCACACCTGGAGTATTGTGTACAGTTTTGGTCTCCAGGGTTAAGGAAGGACATCCTGGCTGTAGAGGAAGTGCAGCGTAGATTCACAAGGTTAATTCCTGGGATGTCCGGACTGTCTTACGCAGAGAGGTTAGAGAGACTGGGCTTGTACACGCTGGAATTAAGGAGATTGAGAGGGGATCTGATTGCAACTTATAAGATTATTAAGGGATTGGACAAGATAGAGGCAGGAAATATGTTCCAGATGCTGGGAGAGTGCAGTACCAGAGGGCATGATTTGAGAATAAGGGGTAGGTCATTTAGGACAGAGTTAAGGAAAAGCTTCTTCTCCCAGAGAGTTGTGGGGGTCTGGAATGCACTGCCTCCAAAGGCAGTGGAGGCCAATTCTCTGGATGCTTTCAAGAAGGAGCTAGATAGGTATGTTATGGATAGGGGAATCAAGGGATATGGGGACAAGGCAGGAACCGGGTATTGGTAGTAGATGATCAGCCATGATCTCAGAATGGCGGTGCAGGCTCGAAGGGCCGAATGGTCTACTTCTGCACCTATTGTCTATTGTCTATTGTGCACCACAAGGGAAACCAGACAGGGAACTAGGCATAGAATCGGTTAAACTGCCTTGATGGACAGGGGGCAGAGAACATCCATGGTTGTTGACTGCATGTCTATGCCAGCAGGAGGCAGTAAAGCTGGTCAGTCGGTGCACCTGAGTTCAAAGCATGGGGTCAATACCCAAAGGTCAATCAGAAGTCTGGAGATTGTAGCCAAGGGCTAAAGCCCGAGGGCCTGCAGTTGGATGATAATAGACAATAGGTGCAGAAGTAGACCATTCGGCCCTTCAAGCCTGCACCGCCATTCTGAGATCATGGCTGATCATCTACTACCAATACCCGGTTCCTGCCTTGTCCTCATATCCCTTGATTCCCCTATCCATAACATACCTATCTAGCTCCTTCTTGAAAGCACCCAGAGAATTGGCCTCCACTGCCTTTGGAGGCAGTGCATTCCAGACCCCCACAACTCTCTGGGAGAAGAAGCTTTTCCTTAACTCTGTCCTAAATGACCTACCCCTTATTCTCAAACCATGCCCTCTGGTACTGGACTCTCCCAGCATCTGGAACATATTTCCTGCCTCTATCTTGTCCAATCCCTTAATAATCTTATATGTTGCAATCAGATCCCCTCTCAATCTCCTTAATTCCAGCGTGTACAAGCTCTCTGCGTAAGACAGTCTGGACATCCCAGGAATTAACCTTGTGAATCTACGCTGCACTTCCTCTACAGCCAGGATGTCCTTCCTTAACCCTGGAGACCAAAACTGTACACAATACTCCAGGTGTGGTCTCACCAGGGCCCTGTACAAATGCAAAAGGATTTCCTTACTCTTGGATGATGGAGGGTGGGAGGGAGGGAAGGGCTTGATTTGCTGTTATTTTGTTGCTAGTGGTGTTCCATTTTTGTTGTGTGTTACCAAGTATTGTGGGCATGCTGTGTTTCCACAAGAATGTATGGCAACACCTCAGAGCTGTCCTTAGCCTTGCCTATGTTAGTTATTAACACAAACAACGCATTGCACGATATGTTTTATATACATGTGATAAATAAATTAATCTGACTTTGAATCTGAGAGTGTCTTTTAGCTAGAACACCAATTAAAAAATTGAAGAAAGCAGGAAATCTCTTAGACACAAGGAAATCTGCAGATGCTGGAAATCAAGCAACACACACAAAATGCTGGTAGGGTGAGAGCAGACGTACGTGAAGTGGGAGAGATGCATTTGAAAGCAGAGTTGATGGTGGTGGAAATGAAGTCCCTTTGTTTAAAAAAGGAAGACATTTCCTTCATCCTGGAATGAAAAGCCTCATCCTGAGAGCAGATGCAGCGGAGACGGAGGAATTGCGAGAAGGGGATAACATTTTTGCAAGAGACAGGGTGGGAAGAGGAATAGTCCAGGTAGCTGTTAGAGTCTGTAGGCTTATAGTAGATATCAGTAGATAGGCCGTCTCCAGAGATGAAGACAGAAAGATCAAGAGAGGGGAGGGAGGTGTCAGAAATGGAACAGGTAAATTTGAGGGCAGGGTGAAAGTTGGAGGCAAAGTTAATGAAGACAACAAGCTCAGCATGCATACAGGAAGCAGCGCCAATGCAGTCGTTGATGTAGCGAAGGAAAAGTGGGGGGACGGATACCGGTATAGACTTGGAACACGGACTGTTCCACAAAGCCAACAAAAAGGCAGGCATAGCTGGGACCCATATGGGTGCCCATGGCTACACCTTTTGTTTGGAGGAAGTGGGAGGAGCCAAAGGAGAAATTATTGAGAGTAAGAAATAATTCCACTAGATGGAGGAGAGTGGTGGTAGAGGGGAACTGGTTAGGTCTGGAATCCAAAAAGAAGTGGAGAGCTTTGAGACCTTCCTGGTGGGGGATGGAGGTATATAGGGACTGGATGTCCATGGTGAAAATAAGGCGGTGGGGGCCAGGGAACTTAAAATCTTTGAAAAAATTCAAAGCATGAGAAGTGTCACAAACATAGGTGGGAAGGGATTGAACAAGGGGGGATAAAACAATGTCAATGTATGCAGAAATGAGCATAAGATAAGAATCTCTTAGGTTCATTTGGCCAGGGAACATCTAGGAAAAAAGTACAGTCGACATTTCGGACTGAAGCCCCTCAGCAGGACTGGAGAAAAAGGCTGAGGTGTAGATTTGAAAGACTGGGGGAGGAGGGGGAGAGAGAAACACCAAGTAATAGGTAAAATTGGAAGGGAGGATGAAGTAAAGAGCTGGGAAGCTGATTGGTGAAAGAGATAGAGGGCCATGGAAGAAAGAAAAAGGGGGGAGGAGCACCAGAGGGAGGCGATGGGTGGGCAAAGAGATGATATGAAAGAGGGACAAGGGGATAGGAATTGGAGAGAAACTTTGAGAAATAGTTGTTCATGCCATCAAGTTGGAGGCTACTCAGACGGAATATAAGGTGTTGTTCCTCCAACCTCAGTGAGGCCTCATCGTGACAGTGGAGGAGACCATGGATAGACATATCAGAATGGGAATGGGAAGAGGAATTAAAATGGGTGGCCACTGAGAGATCCTGCTTGTTCTGGCAGACAGAGTATAGGTGTCCCCCAATCTACGTCGGGTCTCACCAATATACAGGAGGCCACACCAGGAGCACCGAACACAGTCAATGACACCATCAGACTCACAGGTGAAGTGTCGCCTCATCTGGAAGGACTGTTTGGGGCCCTGAATGGTGGTGAGGGCAGGTATAGCATTTGTTCAGCTTGCAAGGATAAGTGCCAGGAGGGAGATCAGTGGGGAGGGATGAATGGACAAGGGAGTTGCATAGGGAGTGATCCCTGCAGAAAGCAGAAAGTCGGAGGGAGGGAAAGCTGTGCTTGGTGGTGGGATCCCATTGGAGGTGGCAGAAGTTTTAGGGAATTATGTGCTGGACATGGAGGCTGGTGGGATGGTAGGTGACTGTACTTTTTTCCATTGATACTGCCTGGCCTGCTGAATTCCTCTAGCATTTGTGTGTATTGGTCGGATTTCCAGCATCTGCAGATTTTCTCTTGTTTGGAGCACCTATTAATACTGTCTACAGTGAACCTGTCATTATTTACTCTCCAACAATTCGGAAATTGCAACGGTTGGTCACCTGGTTCACCAGGTGATGCCTGAAACACTCCCATTAACTGGGACCTCGGGTCCCACACACCCTTCCCATTGGTTGGTGCTGAGGTTCAGGCGCTCCCTTTCCACTCCCTGAATCCAGTTCCTGCACTTCCTTCTCTACTCCTGGAATCCAGTTCCTGCACTCCCTTTCCACTCCAGTTCTCATGCTCCTTTTAAATTTACGTGGTTAGACAGTATTTAATATGAGTATCTTTGAAAAAGACTTATCCAACTCCAAAGAATTAAACAAGTTAAGACTTTATTCCCTGAAATGTAGAAGACTGCGGGTGGGTGGGGGGGGTAGATTTGACAGAGATGCGTAAGATTATGAGGGATATAGATACAGTAAATGCAAGCAGGCCTTTTCCACTGCGGTTGGGTGAGACTAGAACTAGAGGTGATAGGTTAAAGGTGAAAAGTGAAACATTTAAGGGGAACGTGAGGGGGATTTCATTCAGGCAGTGGTGAGGGAGAGTGTGAAATAAGCTGCCAGCAGAAATAGTGAATGCGGGTTCAATTTCAACATTTAAGAGAAGTTTAGATAACTATATGGATGGGAGGGGTATGGTTCCTCCTGCTTCGTGTGTGTTGGGGTATGAATGAAAACGACATCCAATAGACCAGAAAATCTGTTAGTCCTGCACTATGTAATACGCCAGGTTACTAGAGTTTTACTGTACACTGATATTGGCACCATTCATTTTCTTGCAGGCATACTCAATAACTCCAATAACTATAACAGAATCAATGAAAGACCACATCAACAGGACAGACAACCAGTCTGCAAAATACAACAAATTGCTTCGGTACTACTAACTGGGATGTACTGCAAGGGGGGCTCTGTGGGGGCGTTGAGGAGGTCACTGAATGCACAACGGACTATATTAACTTTTGTGTGGATGCAGTTGTCCCTGTTAGAACTGTTCGCTGCTATCCCAATAATAAGCCCTGGATCACTAGTCATCAAAGGCCTCCTAAACCAGAAGAAGAGGGCCTTTAAAGATGGTGATCGGTTGGAGCTTAAAAGAGTTCAGAAGGAACTCAGAGTACAGATAAGGGGGGCAAAGGAGCAGTATAGGAGGAAGCTAGAACAAAAGCTGCAGAAAAAAAGCATGAAGGAGGTGTGGGATGGGATGAAGATCATCACCGGATGCGGTGCAAAGCGGAGGGCGAACATAAGTGGAGATGTGGAGAAAGCGAACCAGCTGAACAACTTCTTCAACAGGTTCGACAGCTCAATCTCATCCTCACCGCAGAAATCCACACCAGGCATACTTCCCTCACAGGAAAATAGCCACTCACAGGAGACCTTGCCCACGCCCAGGATTACGGCTGCACAGGTGGAAGGTCAACTGAGGAAGATCTGTACCAGCAAGGCGGCTGGACCGGATGGAGTTTCCCCACGATTACTGAGGGCCTGTGCGACTGAGCTGGGAGAACCACTACAGCGCATCTTCTACATGAGCCTGGAGCAGAGAAGAGTACCCAGACAGTGGAAAACATCCTGTATTGTCCCGGTACCGAAGAAACCACAACCAAAGGAGTTGAATGACTTCAGACCTGTTGCCTTGACGTCGCACGTGATGAAGACCATGGAGCGGCTGATAATACAGAATCTGAGGCCACAAACCAGGCACGCCCAGGATCCTCTTCAGTTTGCGTATAAGGAGAAGGTGGGAGTGGAGGATGCTATCACGTATTTGCTGCACAAATCACTCTCTCACCTAGAGGGGGTCAGTTGTGCTGTGAGGATTACATTCCTTGACTTCTCTAGTGCCTTTAACACCATCCAGCCCAAGATCTTAAGGCACAAACTAACGGAGATGGGAGTAGACTCTCACATGGTGGATTGGATAGTGGACTACTTGACAGATAGACCTCAGTATGTGCGGTTGGGAGACTGTAGGTCTGACACGGTGGTCAGCAGCACAGGGGCGCCGCAGGGAACCGTACTCTCTCTGGTCCTGTTCACCCTGTACACATCAGACTTCCAATATAACTCAGAGTCCTGCCATGTGCAGAAGTTCGCTGATGACACGGCCATAGTGGGGTGTGTCAGGAATGGACAGGAGGAGGAGTATAGGAAACTGATACAGGACTTTGTGATATGGTGCAACTCAAACTACCTGCGTCTCAATATCACCAAGACCAAGGAGATGGTGGTGGACTTTAGGAGATCTAGGCCTCATATGGAGCCAGTGATCATTAATGGAGAATGTGTGGAGCAGGTTAAGACCTACAAGTATCTGGGAGTACAGTTAGACGAGAAGCTAGACTGGACTGCCAACACAGATGCCTCGTGCAGGAAGGCACAGAGTCGAATGTACTTCCTAAGAAGGTTGGCGTCATTCAATGTCTGTAGTGAGATGCTGAAGATGTTCTATAGGTCAGTTGTGGAGAGCGCCCTCTTCTTCGTGGTGGCGTTTTGGGGAGGAAGCATTAAGAAGAGGGACGCCTCACGTCTTAATAAGCTGGTAAGGAAGGCGGGTTCTGTCGTGGGTAAAGTACTGGAGAGTTTAACATCGGTAGCTGAGCGAAGGGTGCTGAGTAGGCTACGGTCAATTATGGAAAACTCTGAACATCCTCTACATAGCACCATCCAGAGACAGAGAAGCAGTTTCAGCGACAGGTTACTATCGATGCAATGCTCCTCAGACAGGATGAAGAGGTCAATAGTCCCCAATGCCATTAGGCTTTACAATTCTACCGCCAGGACTTAAGAACTTTTTAAAGCTATTATTAATGCTTTTTGAGATGGTGATTTAGATGCATATCATATTTTTTTTTACTGAGTTAAGTATTGTATGTAATTAGTTTTGCTACAACAAGTGTATGGGACATTGGAAAAAAGTTGAATTTCCCCATGGGGATGAATAAAGTATCTATCTATCTATCTCTATCTATCAAATATAAGTATAAGAAAAAAGTAATAAATAGTGTGAACCTGAGATGAGAGTCCCTGAAAGTGTGGGAACAGTTCAGTGATGGGGCAAGTGAAGTTGAGTGAAGCTATCCCCTTTGGCTCAAGAGCCTGATGTTTGAGGTGTAAGAACAGTTCCTGTACCTGGTGGTGTGAGTCCTGAGGCTCCTGTACAATTCTTCCCGATGGCAGCAATGAGAAGAGAGCATGGCCTGGGTGTTGGATGGTGGGGTGCCTGATGATGGGTGCTGCTTTCTGGTGACATGCTCCATGTGGGTGTGCTCAATGGTGATGAAGGCTTTACCTGTGATGGACTGGGCCGTATCCACTACTTTTGTAGGATTTTCCATTCAAGGGTATTGGTGTTTCCATTCCAAGCCGTGGTACAACCAGTCAATATCCTCTCCACCATGCATCTGTAGAAGTTTGTCCAAGTCTTAGATGTCATGCCAAATCTTTTCATGTTTTTAAAGGAACTTTAAAGGAAGTTAAAAGTGCTGCCATGCTTTCTTTATAATTGCACTTGAATATGACATTAGCCTCACAGCCAATGAGTAGAACTAAGCACACTGCCTTGTGGTGCAGCTGTGCTGATGGAGATTGTGGAAGAGGTAATTTTGCCAATCTGAACTGACTGAGGTCTGCAACTGAGGATTTCTAGGATCTAGTTGCACAAGGAGGTATTGAGGCTAAGGTCTTGAAGTTTATTGATGATTAGTTGTGAGGGAATGCCGAGCTGTAGTCAATAAAGAGCATCCTGATGTATACATTGTTGCTGCCCAGATGTTCCCGGGTTGAGTGAAGAGCCACTGAGATGACATCTGCTGTGGACCTGTTGTGTCAGTAGGCATACTGGAGCAGATCCAAGTCGCCTCTCAGGCAGGAGTTGATGTGTTTCATCATCAAGCTCTCAAAGTACTTCATCACAGTGAATGTAAGTGCTACTGGGCAACAGTCATTGAGACAGGTCACCACACCATTCTTCGGCACATATAAAGTTCACTTATGTCCCCATATCCTACCCTGAGATTCATTTTCTTTCAGCCATTCACAGTAGATTAAAAAACTACAACAGAATCAACAGAAAACTACACACAAGAACAAAGACTGACAAACAACCAATGTGCTAGAAAAGACAAACTGCAAATACACATTCTCATTTTTAATCATCCTTAGTTCCAAAGCTTCTCTGCGACAAAACCCTAGGCTCAAATGATTCACTGAGCCTGCTAGGACAATACAGCAGTGTTGAGTCTGTCCACTGATAACAACTCATCAACAGTCTGGATGATTATGCACAGCAGTGAGGGCTATAATCATGCTGTTTGAAGGAAGATCCTCTTAGTCAGCTGAGGGCAATGCTGCTTGTTGAGGTGTGAGGTGTGTGTTCACAGAAGTCATTCTCCCCTCTCCCCTCTCCCCTCTCCCCTTTCCTCTCTCCACTCTCCCCTCTCCCCTTTCCTCTTTCCCCTCTCCCCTCTCCCCTTTCCTCTTTCCTCTCTCCACTCTCCCCTCTCCCCTTTCCTCTCTCCACTCTCCCCTCTCCCCTTTCCTCTTTCCCCTCTCCACTCTCCCATCTCCCCATTACCCTTTCCCTCTCCCCTCTCCACTACAAACATGTACAAACATGGACTTGCCTTCAGCTGCACGGGCCCTGAGCTCTGGAATGTAAACACTTGTCTAATGATGGTTCTGTGGAGCAGCCTGGAATATTTCTCTATGACGTTGCTTAAAGTTTTACCAGTTTATTTAAAATGTAAGCGTGAATGTTACTGCGTGACCTTCCCCACTCCCGAAAGGTGGAGGTCAAAAGGTGAAATATTTAAGGGGGACCTGAGAGGGAACTTCGTCACCCAGAGGGTGATGAGAGTGGCGAACGAGCTGGCAGCTGAAGTGGTGGATTCAACATTTAAATAGACGGATGGCTGGGTGGGACCAGGCAGAATAAGAGTTCAGCACAGGCTGCTTGGATCGAAGTTTGGATCCCACCATCCTAATCAGTTCCATCTTGGCCTTCCTCTTTTTTGATGGGGATCCATATGGTGGGGCTAAGGTGATTCGTGTTGAGGTTGGATACTTAGACAGTGATCCACTGGGAGTTTACTTAATGATTGAATTACAGCATCGACACTGATCTTCAAACCTCATTAGGGCCAGCCATAATATGACGGAGGTTCCTGCTGTTGGGTATTAAAGCTAATGGTTAAACACTGTGTTCATAATGTAAATACTTAACAGTCAATGCCTAATCTAGTTGGAAGTTAACATTAAGAAAGAAAATGCTATAGTGGCAATTCTGGCAGGAAAATAATTTCCTTAAAAAACAAACTTCTCGATTAGCAGCCACCATTGTGGATCTATGGTTTGATCTTGGTTTCTGTGTGTTCTTCTCTCCCCAAACTATCTTCTGTGCCTTGCATCTAATCACACCAAATCTATAGGTTTACTTCTAACTTTCAGAATGGAGCTGTCTGGAGATTATTGTGAACAATTGCAGAATTCTGGCAAAGGTACCTTAGCAGGAATATTACACAACGGGATTAAGTTAGTCACTTGACATTTGGGAAATCAAATATTCTCTTAAGAACAGTGATAACAAAGTAAGGAGCTTTTCAGAGAAAATTCTGAGGGACAAGATTACACTACACTTGGAAACATGGGGGCTGATCACAAATATCCAGTATTGTGTTTTTGAGGGAGGACCTGTCTGAACACTGGGTTTTCCCAATGACAACCCATTTCAATTCTGCTCTCCATTCCTACTCTGACACATCAATCCATGGCCTTTTCTACTGCCACAATGAGGCTGCTCTAGTTGGAGGAGCAACACCTTATTTTCTCTCTGCCTCATGATCTGGACGCAGCTCTCCAACAACACACGCAGCTTATGGCAAGGTCTGCACACCATCGTACACTTCAAAGCTAAACGCAGTGGAGTTTCCAACATCGCTGCCTCTCTCCCAGATGAGCTAAATCTTTCTTATGCTCAGTTTGATGTCACCAACACTGAGTCCCCGCGGAGAGCTGCCTTTTGGTCATCTCTGAGGCTGAAGTACACAGGTGTTTCGCAAGGCTGTGGAACCGGACGGCATCCGAGCTGGGTACTCGGGATGTGTGCGGCACAACTGGCAGGTGTGTTTACAGACATTTTTAATCTCGTCCTCTCCCAGTGTAGAGTGCCTTCATGCTTCAAAACATCCACCAATGTCCCTGTAACCAAAAAGACCAAGGTAACATATCTGAACGACTGGTGTCCTGTCGCACTCACATCAATAATAAGCAAATGCTTTGAGAGGCTGGTCAAGGATTACATCTGCTGCTTGCTGCCACCCACACTGGACCCCCTACAATTCACATACCGACACAACCGATCAACAGATGACGTAATAGCCACAGATCTACACAGATTTACACACATGGAGAAGAGGGATGCTTATGTGAGAATGCTGTTCTTGGACAACAGTTCAGCATTTAACACCATAATTCCCTCCAGGCTCGACAAGAAGCTCAAAGACCTTGGCCTTGACCCTGCCTTGTGCCTGGGCTCTGTGGCTCAGAAGAGTAGGGGAAGGAAGAGGAAGGTAGTGGTGATAGGGGCAGGGGTCAGACAGGTGATTCTGTGGACACAGGAAAGGATCTCAGATGGTAGTTTGCCTCCCAGGTGCCAGGGTCCGAGATGTTTCAGATCGTGTCCAAGATATCCTGCAGTGGGAGGCAGAACAGCCAGAGGTTGTGGTATATATTGGTACCAATCAAAGAGGTAAGAAAAGGGAAAAAAGGTAGAAAAAGACTACAGGGAGTTAGGAAGAAAGTTGAGAAGCAGGACCGCAAAGGTAGTAATCTAGGGATTACTGCCTGTGCCACACGACAGTGAGAATAGGAATAGGATGAGGCGGAGGATAAATGCATGGCTGAGGGATTGGAGCAGGGGGCAGGGATTCAGATTTCTGGATCATTGGGACCTCTTTTGGGGCAGCTGTGACCTGTACAAAAAGGACAGGTTGCACTTGAATCCCAGGGGGAAAAATATAGATAGGCAGACAGACAGATAAACAGACAGACTTATAGACAGATAGATAGATAGACAAATGGATAGGCAGATAGATAGACAGATAGATATATAGACAGACATACATATATACAGACAGGCAGACCTATAGGCAGATAGATAGATAGACTGACAGAAAATAGACATATAGGTAGATAGATAGATAGATAGATAGACAGACAGACATAGTCAGATAGATAGACAGACAGAGTCAGATAGATAGACAGACAGATAGCTACATAGGCATACAGACAGACAGATAGACAGATAGACATACAGACAGACATCTAGACAGAAAGATAGACAGACAGATAGACATAGAAACATAAAAAACATACAGCACAATACAGGCCCTTCGGCCCACAATGCTGTGACGAACATATCCCTACCTTAGAAATTACTAGGGTTACCCATAGCCCTCTAATTTTCTAAGCTCCATGTCCTATCCAAAAGTCTCTGAAAAGACCCTATCATATCTGACTCCACCACCATTGCCGGCAGCCCATTCCACACACTCACCACTCTCTGCGTAATAAACTTACCCCGACATCTCCTTTGCACCTACTCCCAAGCACCTTAAATCAGTTTCCTCTTGTGCCAGCCATTTCAGCCCTGGGAAAAAGCCTCTGACTATCCCCATGATCAATGTTTCTCATCATCTTGTACACTTCTATCAGGTCTCCTATCATCCTCCGTCGCTCCAAGGAGAGAAGACCAAGTTCATTCAACCTGTTTTCATAAGGCATGCTCCCCAATCCAGGCAACATCCTTGTAAATCTCCTCTGCACCCTTTCTATGGTTTCCACATCCTTCCTGTAGTGAGGCGACCAGAACTGAGCACAGTACTCCAAGTGGGGTCTGACCAGGGTCCTATATAGCTGCAACATTACCTCTCAGCTCCTAATTTCAATTCCATGATTGATGAAGGCCAATACACTGTATGTCATCTTAACCACAGAGTCAACCTGCACAGCTGCTTTGAGCGTCCTATGGACTCGGACCCCAAGATCTCTCTGATCCTCCATACTGCCGTCATATTTGACCTAACAAGATGAACCACTTCACACTTTTCTGGGTTGAACTCCATCTGCTACTTCTCAGCCCAGTTTTGCATCCTATCATTGTCCCACTGTAACCTCTGACAGTCCTCCACACTATCCACAACACCTCCAACCTTTGTGTCATCAGCAAATTTACTAACCCATCCCTCCACTTCCTCATCCAGGTCATTTATAAAAATCACAAAGAGTAAGGGTCCCAGAACAGATCCCTGAGGCACACCACTGGTCACCGACCTTGACCCATCTACAACCGCTCTTTGCCTTCTGTGGGCAAACCAGTTCTGGATCCACAAAGCAATGTCCCCTTGGATCCCATGCCTCCTTACTTTCTCAATAAACCTCGCATGGGGTACCTTAGACAGACAGACATATAGTCAGACAGGTAGATGGACAGACAGACATAAAGACAGACAGATAAACATACAGTTAGACAGACATATAGACAGACAGTCAATTGGACAGAAAGACATATAGACAGACAGACAGACATATAGATAGATAGACAGACAGACACACATTTAGACAGATGGATAGATTGACTGACAGACAGACAGACAGACAGATAGACAGACAGGTAGATAGACAGGCAGGCATATAGTCTGACAGACAGACAGATAAACATATAGACAGACAGTCAAACATATAGACAAACAGACATACAGCAGACAGATAAGCAGACAGACCAACATATAGGCAGGCAGATAGACAGACAAGACATATAGATAGACAGATAGACATATCAACAGACAGATAGGTAGATAGACAGATAGATACAGACAGACAGACAAATTGATAGATAGATAGACAGACAGATGTATAGACAGATAGATAGATAGTCAAACATATAGATAGTGCAAAGGGAAATAATGAGGTAGTGTTCATGGGTCACTGAGAAATCTGATGCAGAGGGGAACAAACTGTTCCTCAAGTATTGAATGTGGGTCTTCAGACTCTTGTACAGCCTCCCCGATGGTAGTAATGACAAGAAGACGTGTTCCGGATGTTCAGTGTCCTTAGTGACAGATGCCATCTTTCTGAGGCACTGTCACTTGAGGGTGTCATTGATGGTGGGGAGGGTTGTTTCCATGATGGAGCTGGCTGAGTTTACAACGCCTCTGTAGTCCTGTAATCCTGCACATTGGAGGCTCCGTATCAGGCAGTGAAGCAACCAGTCAGAATATTCTCCATTGCACATCTATAGAAATTTTGAAGAAAAGTTGATGACATACCATATCTCCTGGAACTTCTAACAAAGTAGAGCCACTGGTGTCCCTTCTTCATTGTTGGTTCAAAGTGAGAAGCTATTGGACTGTCTTGGGAGGATGGTGTAAGAGCCATCCTGTCTCCCAACACACGTCACTAAAACAGCTGATCGCCCGCTTTGTCTTTACGGAAAATTAACCATCTTGTTGCCTCCATTACAGTTGGAACCACATTTCAGGATGTTCGTCACTGAATGATAAGCTTTTTGTATCCCCAAGGTCCTTCGCCCCTTTGAGACCGCGTTCACTTACACGAACTACATCCCTCCCCTCACGTTTATGGGATTTTGGGGAAAACTGGAACACCCGGGTGAAACTGGGAAAACGTTACAGATTCCATACCACACCTCAGCAGCCGAGGTCAGAATCCAACTCCCGTCTCCAGAACGATGAAACGGCTGCGCTGCTAAACGCAAGTCAATCTCTGTAGACCACTCTGACATGTTATCAGCTACCCCGATCCGGTCTCCTTCACTCTGACTTCCCAGCGAGGAGCCTAATTGTTGGAGAAATGTGTTGGATTTTCCCACCTCCCTTCCTGCGGGGTTCTCATTTGTTAAGTATTCCCGACTGCTTCCCCTGCCCAATCCGGACCGACAGACAACCTACTCCTAACCAGGAAGGACGGACGACGGCCGGTACCGGTTCTGATCTCTCCCCCGAGAACTGCTGGCTATACCGAGCCCAACGTCTTTCATTCCTTCCCAGCCTAGGCCTCGACGGCTGGAATTCCCACTTTGCATGAGAAGATGGGAGAGAGGGAAGGAGTTGAAGAGAGTGATCAATGGGAGGTGGGTGGGGCGGAGAAGGAACGGGAAAGCATTAGAGAGAGGGAAAGTAGAGTGAGGGAGGGGGGGAATTGGTAAAGGTAACAGAGAGTGGGTGAGATTGAGGTGTGTCCAGATGCTGTTTAGAAGGGTACATAATAATGTAAACGTGTATTATATGGACGAACTGAGTACGTGAATTACAGGAAAACACTATTTGTGAAAATGGATGAAAGTCGAAATGGAATTGGTTTGGTTTATTATTGCCACATGTACCAAGATACAGAGAAAATCTTATCTTGCATCCTGTCATATTGATTAAAGCATTGCACGGAGCATTGAGATAGAAGACATTGAGATTGAGATAACTGTCATTAGAGATTCTGCAGATGCTGAAAATCTTAATAAGGGTTCCTGATGAAGCGTCTGGGCCTGGAACGTCGACTGTTTATTTGCTTCTGTAGACGCTGCCTGATCGGCTGAGCTCCTCCAGCATTTTGTACGTTGCTCTGGATTTCCAGCATCTGCAGACCTATTGAGCTTATGAAGAGGGTAAACGTGAACCCGGTCTCAGAGCAGTGAGGTAAGAGAGAAGCGAGCCCTGGCGGTGACATTCAGAGAGATGTGGCATTAGTCAATCTAGAGCAAGTCTTGGGGCGGCGCGAGGGAGCGCAAATCGGAGTTCAAATTGGTAAGAAGCGAACTAATCGTTATCCTCACCAAAGATCACACAACACCAAAACCTTAGAGGGGACGGCTCATGGACTATCACCTAGCTTTGCTCAGTCACTATCCTGTCATCCCCTGCAAATCATTGGCCCTTGTTTGTTGATAATCCCTTGGCTGTGAAATGTTGCGAGAAGATGGAAGCTGGTAGAGGCCGGTGCATCTGCAGAACGACATGAAAACCCAGCCCCACCATAAACCAGTACGGATCATCCGCGGGTTACGGACGTCCAACCTTAGGAGACCAACGGGATTTGCCGGCAGCTGCGAGGCATCTTCTGCCGCGTGGGGACCGGTTCGCAGCCGCATTCGGGTTACGAATGGTTTCAGAAACGGAAGCCTGGAGTAATCGGGGGAAGGAGAACCTGTCCATCGACTGCACTTCAAGGAAAGCCTGGCGCGAAGACTTTCTTCAGGAAGACGCGTCCAAGGACACTTTTACTGCGAGGAACCATTGTTGGCAAATAACTCGGGTTCAACGTTTAATTTCACCCCATTCTCATGACGCAGAGAACCTGCTGGAAACGTAATAGTAGCTGAGATAGTTAACAGGCCGTGAAAGTACATCTCTGGGATTTTACTGCGGTCAAAGGGTTGTTAATGAATTAGGCTCGGGTTAAAAAACAACAGTGATTGATTACTTCATGTTACTTTTGGTCTTTAAAAGCCCAGCTCCCACTTGGTCAGACAAATCAGGAGGAATTAAGGAGGCTCACTGGGGGCATCCAAACGGCGCCATGCTAAAGAAACTGGTATGTACTGTCCGTGGATTCGTTCTCGTTGTTGCCACTTCTCCAGCCCTTCAGTCTGTCGGCTAGACTGATGGATAGTATGTGAATAGCATGAAGGTGGGATCTCCCCACCGCCCACTCCCCAGAAAAACTACCGAGCAACAGAGATTCCCTGGCGCGGAAAGGGATTCGTTCAGATCTTAAGGCGAGCGGTGGACACAAAAGTTACTTCTCTCCTAAGTAATATAGCTCATTAGTGATCCGGAAAACGTTTGAAGGGTTTGGAGCTTTTGTTCTGTGTCTGTTAACTCTAACCTGCGCGGCACCTGCCCTGACAGAGTTTAATAAGAGGATAGAGGAAGCTTCAGGCCATACCGGAACAATGCAGTGTTACTTCCCCGCAAATTCCGGATGTCCATTCGAAAGGAAACTCTTATGAAGGGTCTCGACCCGAAACGTCGGCAATTCCTTTTGCTCCACAGACGCTGAGTTCCTCCGACAGACTGTTGCTCCGGATTGCACCGTCTGCGGTCTTCCTGCATCTCCAGAGGAAACTAACTCTTCCTCTTTGTGTTACCTGAAGACATGCGAGGAAGAGTTTAAACTGGAATGGATCTGGCTGGCCTCTACTTGAGAGTGTTTGTTGGGAGAGTTCAGAGTGAATTTCATTAGTTTCTAACTGTGTCTCATCTACCCTGGGACTCTTTGATGAGGCAAGTGATTGCCATCCGAGAAACAAATGCACGCGTTCCCATGCGTGTTGGGTGCACTCAGTATCTGCAAAGGTGCAGAATAGAAATAATTCGAATGCCAGCACATGTCAGAATCACGGCGGTACGGTTGGGTGTAAACGCTTCTGAACTCCAATTAGACAACAGATCCCTGTAGAACACCACCGGTCACCAACCTCCATGCAGACTACAAACCATCTACAACCACCCTTTGCCTTCTGTGGGCAAGCCAATTCTGGATCCACAAAGCAAGGTCTCCTTGGATCCCATACCTCCTTACTTTCTCAATAAGCCTTGCATGGGGAACCTTATCAAATGCCTTGCTGAAATCCATATACACTACATCTACTGCTCTATCTTCATCAATGTGTTTAGTCACATCCTCAAAGAAATCAATCAGGCTCCTAAGGCACGATCTGCCCTTGACAAAGCCATGCTGACTATCTCTTATGTCTCTTCAAATGCTCATAAATCCTGCCTCTTAGGAATTGAATTGACTTTATTAGTTACATCCTTCACACAGGAGGAGTAGAAATCTTTATGTGACTTCTCTGTCTAAATGTGCAATGTGCAATTTATAGTAATTTCTAATAAATAGCATGTACAACAGGACATTGAGATACAGTTGTGTCAGTGTGAATTAATCAGTCTGATGGCCTGGTGGAAGAAGCTGTCCTGGAGCCTGTTGGTCCTGGCCTTTATGCTGTGGTACCGTTTCCCAGATGGTAGCAGCTGGAACAGTTTGTGGTTGGGGAGACTCGGGTCCCCAATGATCCTTTGGGCCCTTTTTACACACCCGTCTTTGTAATTGTCCTGAATAGTGGGAAGATCACATCCACATCTGCGCCGGGCTGTCCACACCACTCTCTGCAGGGTTATGCGATTGAGGGAAGTACAGTTCCCGTACCAGGCATAATGCTATCAATATAGCGCCAAAATGCCCTTAGCCCAAAAAAATTGTAAAACAAAAGTTTTATGGTCATTTCTTGTACTTTCAGACATACTGAACAAAATATCAAACGTTGGACAGAAACAGAGCACGGGAAAGTAAAAAAAATCTGGCTGCCAATGAAAAGAATCGGTTCCATACCTGTCTTACTTTGCTATATTTCACTGGTTCTAACAATGGTAGTGCCATAACTGTGGTATAAAATCTGAATGGGAATACCCGCAGGGTGTATTTTATTGCCAGAACTATGAACTATTATTTCATGCCGTCACACTGTGGGTTAACTACCGGCACGTGGTAGGGATTGCTAGGGCACTTGTTGCAGCCATTCGAATGGGGTCATCTCAGTCCAATCTCAGCTTGCTTGCCAATATTGCGGCCGCTGGCCATCCAAATTATCTGAAGTTGGCTCGTCTCTATCTCCAGAAGATGCATGCATTGGAGGATGACAACCCTGAGGTTCATCAGAAGTTCCAGTCTAGGCTCCATGTAACCACACGCAGCAGCCAAAACCAGGCTGGCCTTGGCTCTGATCCTGTGATAGAACCGACACTAATGTGCTCACTAAAAAGCCAAAGGGGGCCTAACACGAGGAAGTGGGATGTCAGAGCACCAGAGAACAGTTTGGACTATGTCTTCCACAGTGTCACCCTCTTACAACCTTGCCATGCAAGAACTGACCACGAATAGTTACACAACAGGTGAACAACATAAGGAGTGAGTAACAACAATGCTGTAACGATGTCTGCTTTCAAATCTACCACCCTCGCTGGAGAAGACACACATCTCCTCGTACTACCATGTAGTGGTACACTGAACTCTATTTCCGCTCGGACAAGGCAAAATCAAATGCCTATAATATCAAGGTCCTTAAGCAGATACTCCGAGAAACAGCTTGTAATGATCTATAGTTTCTCCATGCCTTTACCAGATGTGACTCAACGTCCAGAGTATTTGGGATCGGAAAGAAGTCGGGGTTCCAAAGAATCATCAAGAAAGGAAAGGGAATCAGAGACTGTTCGAAAGCGTTCTGTTCACCAAAGCAAAGTCAGGATGTTGTGGAAACCATTGGCTGTAGGGCAATGGTGACGTTGTTCAATGGAAGTCAGAACAACTCCCTGGCATCTATCAAATACAATACGCTCTGCAAGAAAGTTGCGAGAGCTAAGACTTTCTGAAAGACTGCCACCAACCACCTCGGCCTGTCAATTTCACTCCCTGCAGATTTACTACCAGATTTTGGAGTGGATGGGCTGTACTGATGAAACGGAGCCGTCTGAGTGGGGATGGAAGGTAGAAGGGGTAAAATTGGTTCCAGTGATGACAGACAAAAGGCCTGCTCCAGAGGTACTTATTCAGACGATTCACTGCAACTGTTCGGGAGGGTGCAATACGCTGAAGTGCATCTGCAGAAAGCACGGGCTGGAATGCACCAGCGCATGTGGGCAACTATGACAATGTGACAAATGAGCCAGAGGATGATGAACAAGACTGCATCTGAGAAGCCATAAGGTAGCATATGATGTGTCATGACGTCAGTACTTAATACCAGAGTTGTCCCTTGATTTGACGTCAGTACAAACTTTCATTCCAGGAACTACTGTTACTTGAAAAACATTGGTGAAAAGAGCATTCATTAAAACATCAGGTTTTAAAAAACTTGCAATTTGATGGTTATCAGTCAGATTTTTGACGTTTCTCTGCTGGAGGCCATCTTGTTTTTTGATGTCATTTTTGGAGACTTTCCTGTGTGTCAAAATTGTCCAACTTTTGAAATGTTGCTCTCCACATCGAATAGTACAATAAACAACCATTTGTTTTGCAATTTTTTTGGGGTTAGGTGGTATATTGTCCTGCCTAGCGGTGATGCAGCCAGTCAGGATGCTCTCAATTGTGCCCCTATAGAAAGTGCTTAGGATTTGGGGGCCCATACCAAACTTCACCCATCCAAGGTGAAAGAGGCACCTTTTTCACCACACAGCCGGTGTGTACAGAGCACGGGAGATCCTCAATGAGGAACTTAAAGCTGATCACTCTCTCAACCCCAGATCCATTGATGCTTGTCTCCATTACTCCTGTAGTCCACAACCAGCTCCTTTGCTTTTGCGACTTTGAGGGAGAGGTTGTTTTCTTGACACCACTGTGTGAGATAGGTGACTTCTTCTCTGTAGGCTACCTCATTATTATTTGAGATTAGGCTAATCAGTGTAGCGTTGTCAGCAAATTTAGTTAGCAGATTTGTGACACAGTCATGGGTAGATAGAGTTAAAGGAGGGGGCTTAGTACACAGCCCTGAGACCCCAACTTCAACAACTTGCCCACCACTGAAGTAAGACTCACTGGTCTAACCCTAACCCTGATTTAATTACCTATTACATCAGTAGAGAAAGTCAGTCGCACACTGCAGAAAACAGGCCTTATCGGCGCATTTCGTCAGTGCGGCAGTCCAAGCCCCTGTACTCTCCAAGAAACTGTCCAAATGCTTTTTAACCTCTGTAATTATATCCGCCTCCTCTGGCAGCTCATTCCAGATATTCACCACCCCCTGTTTAAAAAAATGTTACCCCTCACATCTCCTCTAAATTTATTCCCTCTCACCTTAAACCTGTACCCTTGCCCTAGAGTTCTGAACCCTGGAAAACAGACTATGACCATCTTGCCTATCCGTGCCCTTTATAAACCTCTATAAAGTCGCTCTCAGCTCTCTACATTCCAATGAGAACATGTTCAATCTCCCCTATAATCACAGTCCGCCATTCATCAGGCATCGTCCCAGCGATTCTCTCCGGCATCCTTTCTATTGCTACCACATCTCTCCGTAATCACATCTTCTCAGGTCCCTGTCATTTACATTTACATGTCATTTAGGTCCATGCCATGCCCTACTAGAATTTATCCTCCCACAGTGCATTTCAGCATCTACCCTGGAAATGGACACTCGTTTCTCCAGCCCGTTGTTGGGGGTAATGGACACTCGTTTCTCCAGCCCGTTGTTGGGAGTAATGGACACTCGTTTCTCCAGCCCGTTGTTGGGGGTAATGGACACTCGTTTCTCCAGCCCATTGTTGGGGGTAATGGACACTCATTTCTCCAGCCCGTTGTTGGGGGTAATGGACACTTGTTTCTCCAGCCCGTTGTTGGGGGTAATGGACACTCGTTTCTCCAGCCCGTTGTTGGAGGTAATGGACACTCGTTTCTCCAGCCCATTGTTGGGGGTAATGGACACTCCTTTTCTACTAGTCAGATTCAGTTTTATCCTCAGAAATCTTCAGATCAAAGGGCCGTTTACTTTGATCATCAGACAATCGACATTCAAAAGAATATAATCCTAGCTTTATTGTTACCGTTAAAATGATTAATGATTAATAAGTAATACTGATTACACCGCAGACCCGTACACTTGGTACCTTTCCGGCGAATGTGGACTCTTCCAAGAGTCAGTGAAAGGCCTTTCTCTGAATAACAACACATTTCATCCGCTGCCTTGCTCTAAGGCCAGGATTCTAATGGGTTGAATTTTGTTTAGAAACCGTTTGTACCCGTACATCGGAGTTAGCTGATTTCTGACCTTATCCCTTAAACCTCTCTGAGCCTCCAGAGATCCCTGTTACTCGCCATTTAGAAACATTCTGTCCTGTTGGAGTCCGGGGTAAATAACTTCCCAGTTGCCTGTGCTAAGATGCGCTGGCTGCACTTTTAAGCTGTTTGGCAGGACTTGACGAGTGTGAAGAGTTTAGCCGACGCCACAGGTCTCACCTCTCTGTTCACCTTGTAGCTTCGGGGACGAATGCTCCTCCCATTGATCCTGGTCACCGGCATTGGAGGTGGCTTCCAGTATGGATTCAACATGTCTTCCATCAATGCGCCTTCAACGGTAAGGACAAAAATAGGGAGCATTTCCCCCTCTTTTCTTTCGCTACATCGACGACTGCATTGGCGCTGCCTCCTGCATGCATGCTGAGCTCATTGACTTCATTAACTTTGCCTCCAACTTTCACCCTGCCCTCAAATTTACCTGGTCTATTTAGAACACCTCCCTCCCCTTTCTAGATCTTTCTGTCTCCATCTCTGGAGACGGCTTATCTACTGATATCTATTATAAGCCTACAGACTCTCACAGCTACCTGGACTATTCCTCTTCCTACCCTGCCTCTTGCAAAAATGCTGTCCCCTTCTCACAATTCCTCCGTCTCCGCCACAACTGCTCTCAGGATGAGGCTTTTCATTCCAGGACGAAGGAGATGTCTTCGTTTTTTAAAGAAAGAGGCTTCCCTTCCTCCACCATTAACACTGCTCTCAAACGCATCCCTGCCATTTCAGGCACATCTGCCCTCACCCCATCCGCCCGCCACCCCACTCGCGATAGGATTCCCCTTGTCCTCACCTACCATCCCACCAGCCTCCAGGTCCAACGTATAACTCTCCGTAACTTCCGTCACCTCCAACGGGATCCCACTACCAAGCACATCTTTCCCTCCCCCCCTCTTTCGGCTTTTCACAGGGATTGCTCCCTACGTGACTCCCTTGTCCACTCGTCCCCCCCCCATCCCTTCCCACCAATCTCCCTCCTGGCACTTATCCTTGTAAACGGAACAAGTGCTACACCTGCCCTTACACTTCCTCCCTCACCACCATTCAGGGCCCCAGACAGTCCTTCCAGGTGAGGCGACACTTCACCTGTGAGTCGGCTGGTGTGGTATACCCCGTCCGGTGCTCCCGGTGTGGCCTTTTATATATTGGTGAGACCCGACGCTGAGTGGGAGACCGTTTCGCTGAACACCTACGCTCGGTCCGCCAGAGAAAGCAGGATCTCCCAGTGGCCACACATTTTAATTCCACATCCCATTCCCATTCTGATATGTCTGTCCATGGCCTCCTCTACTGTCAAGATGAAACCACACTCAAGTTGGAGGAACAACACCTTATATACCGGCTGAGTAGCCTCGAACCTGGTGGCATGAACATTGACTTCTCTAACTTCCGTTAATGCCCCTCCTCCCCTTCTTACCCCATCCCTTATCTATCTATCTATCTGTTTATTTATGTATTATTTTCCCCTTTTTTTCTTTTTTTTCTCTCTCTGTCCCTCTCACAATCACTCCTTGTCTGCTCTGCATCTCCCTCTGGTGCTCCTCTCCCCCTTTCTTTGTCCCATGATCCTCTCCCTTCTCCAGCTCTGTATCACTTTCGCCAATCACCTTTCCAGCTCTTAGCTTCATCCCTCCCCCTCCGGTCTTCTCCTATCATTTTGGATCTCCCCCTCCCCCTCCCACTTTCAAATCTCTTACTATCTCTTCTTTCAGTTAGTCCTGATGAAGTGTCGATAGTGCTTCCTCCTATAGACGCAGTCTCGCCTGCTGCATTCCACCAGCATTTGGTGTGTGTTGCCAGCATTTTGAAAGGTCTGAAAAGCCAAACGCGGTCTGGTCTGGTCTGGTCAGTAGAGCAGCGAGTACACCCCAATAGTGGTTAGATTACAACAATATTGACATTGATTTGGGATCAGAAAGGAGGTACAGGAGCCTGAACACACACACACACACACACACACACACACACACACACACACACACACACACACACACACACACACACACACACACACACACACACACACACACACACACACACACACACACACACACACACACACACACACACACACGCAGAATTTCATTTCTTCATACTGACCACCTTACCTTACTCGCCATAGTGCAGAAATTGCAGGGGCCCAAGAAGAGGTATTTTAAATGCCCTTGGCCACAATTAAGTTGCCCAAGGAATGAAGGACCACTAATGTTGTGCAGGTTGAATTTAATGGAGAGGAGTATGAGGTGGGAGGACAAATCAAGATAGGACACTGAGGAATGCGGTAGGACTGCGGGATCTGGGAATTCAGAGACCTAATTCTTGACAGTGACTTCACAGGCCGTAAAGCACACCGGCTTTCATAAATTAAAGTACTAAGTACAGGAATTGGGATGTTATGATGAAGTTGGTGAGGCCTAATATGGAGTACTGTGTGCAGTTCTGGTTACTTACTTACAAGAAAGTTATGAATAAGATTGAAAGATTGCAAAGAAAATTTACAAGGATGTTGCCTGAACTTGAAGACATGAGTTAGAGGGAAAAGTTGAATACAGTAGGACTTTATTCCCTGGAGCGCAGGAGAATGAGGGGAAATTGTTAGAGGTACACAAAATTATAAACAGGGTAAATGCAAGCAAGCTTTTCCCACTGAGGATGGGTGAGACTAGAACTTGAAGTCACGGGTTAAGGGTGAAAGGTGAATATTTAAGGGCTATCCCAGTGGGAACGTTCACTCAGGGGATAGTGCAAGTGTGGAACGAGCGGAGGTGGTGAATGTGGGGTCGGTAAGAGAAGTTTGGATAATTACATGTTTGGGAGAGGTATGGGGGGCAATGGTTCAGCAGCGGGTCGATGGAACTAGGCAGAATAACAGTTCCACATGGACTAGATGGGACAAAGAATCTGCTTCTGTGCTGCAGTGCTCTATGACTCTATCCCCACTCTTATACCTTAAGTCCTGATACAGACTTTCGAACCGAAACGTCGACTATCCCGCTGTCTCCACAGAATTCGCTCTCCTGCTGAGTTTCTCCAGCAGTTTTTCCCCTGCTTCAACCTGTGCCAGCTGTGAACATCTTGAATACATTCCCCACAGCACCTTTCATAAATCTGCGTCCTCTGCCACCAAGGAGGAGGGGGACTTCCTTGCTTAGAGAGACGCCAGTTTCCCACCAAGTATCAGACAATCTTGTCTGGGTTTCCCTGCCTAACAGAAACACTGTGGGGAAAAGCCTTCGCTAACGGACTGCTGTGGTGGAAGTCGTCGATAACACCAGCCCCTTTCCCAAGGGCAGACGAGGATGGGAAATAAATGTTAACTTTACTGGGAAGCCTCGCAACCCCATAAATAAACACATAGATTGATAGAAATAATACATCAATTAATCAATCACAGGTCCCCAGCCTCTAAACACCAGAAGGGATTGGGAGATCGTGAGAGTTGTCTTTCTTTCTATTTCACACCCAGAATTCGGATTGCTAACCCAGGGTTGTTTTATTTAAACACAATTGTGATGCAGTTCATTAAGGAATTCATTGCTGAGACGTGGGCCCAACGCTTTGGGAATTCCGTGGACGGAACGACAGTGAAACTGCTCTGGTGCGTCATTGTTTCCGTTTATCCAATTGGAGGGCTGCTTGGAGCCATCAGCGCCGGTCATCTCTCGGTGAAATACGGGAGGTAAGGACAGGCTGGCGAGTACGTGTCCTTTCCCTGTCTTAGACCCGGGCGTAATGACACCCGCAGGGGGGGGGGCGGGTGTCCAGAGAGGAAGGCAAGGAACCCAATGGTCAGCACAGCTTGACGGATTGGGTATTTTACCGTTCGAGATGTGGCTATGACAAGAGTGACCTTTAAGCTAACTGCTTTCCCCCCCAGTGGTTACCAACAGACACACCATCCATGTTAGTAAAGGGCAGAGGAGCACGTGACTTTTCCCAATTTAATGAAACCGTTGTGTCTGTGTTCCAGGAAGAATGCTTTACTGTTCAACAACATTGTGGCCATTACAGCTGCAATAATAATGATGTTCAGCAAGAGGGTCCAGTCGTTTGAGATGATTCTGGTAGGCCGACTTCTGTACGGCATTAATGCAGGTACTTACCAACTTATCTCCTTCTGCATTGGTTGTATTTCAGGATTTATTAGCCATAACTTCAATTAGCACCTTACATGCTACTGGGTCTAACAATGGGGGACGAGGCGATCACTTTGAATTACGCTGGTCCATTCAACCTGGGTAATTACTAGGAGCTGAATGCAATGACATTCGACAGTTAAGAGTCTTGTTTGGAGTAAATCATAAGACCATAAAACATAGGAGCAGAATTAGGCCATTCAGCCCATCATGTCTGCTCCACCATTCCATCATGGCTGATTCCAGATCCCACTCAACCCCACACACCTGCTTTCTCGCCATATCCTTTGATGTCCTGACAGATCAAAAAACGATCAATTTCAATATATGCATGGATTTGGCCTCCACCACAGTCTGTGGCAGAGCATTGCACAGATTTACTACTTTCTGGCTTTAAAAAAATCCTCCTTGCTTCTGATCTGAAGAGTCGCCCCTCAGTTTTGAGGCTGTGTCCTGTAGTTCTGGATAACCCCACCACAGGAAACATCCTCTCCACATCCATCCTATCTAGTCCTTTCAACATTCAATAGGTTTCAATGAAATTCACACCAAACCCTCCCACCCGCCATTCTTCTAAATTCCAGTGAGTACAGGCCCAAACCTGCCCTTTCATTCCCCGATTCATCCTTGTGAATCTCCTCTGGACTCTCCAATGATAACACATCCTTTCTGGGATAAGGGGCCTAAAGCTGTTGACAATATTCCAAGTACAGCCTGATCTTATAAAAGCTCAGCATTTGTTTTTATATTCTATTTCCCTTGAAATAAATGCCAGCATTGCATTTACCTTCTTTACCACAGACTCAACCTGTAAATTAATCTTCTAGGAGTCTTGCCCAAGGACTCCTAAGTCCCTCTGCACCTCTGATGTTTGACTTTTCTCACCATTTAGAAAGATAATACTGTTCCTGATAAAATACATTATCATTATCATACATTTCCCATCACTGTATTCCATCTGCCACTTTTTTGCCCATTCTTCCAATTTGTCTAAGTCCTGCTGCAATCGCATTGCTTCCTCAGCACTACCTACCCCTCCACCTATCTTCGTATCATCCACAAACTTTCCAACAAAGCCATCAATTCCATTGTCTAGATCATTGACAAACACTGTGAAAAGCAGTGGTCCCAATACTGATCCCTGAGGAACATCACTAGTCACTGGCAGCCAACCAGAAAAGGCCCCTTTATTCCCACTCACTGCATCCTGCCTGTCAGTCATTCCTCTATCCATGCCAGTACCTTTCCTGTAATGCCATAGGATTTTATCAAACGCCTTCTGAAAATCCAAGTGAATATCATCCACTGACTCTCCTTTGTCTACCCTGCTTGTTACTTCCTTGAAGAACTCTAACAGATTTGTCAGGCAAGATTTCCCTTTACAGAAACCATGCTGACTTTGACTTATTTTATCATTAGTCTCCAAGTACCCCGAAACCTCATCCTTAATAATAGACTCCAACAATTTCCCAACTGCTGAGGTTAGGCTTATTTGCCTATAATTTCCAGTCTTTTGCTCTTCTCCCTTCTTGAAGAGTGGAGTGGCATTTGCAATCTTCCAGTCCTCTGGGACCATACCAGAATCAAGTGATTCTTGAAAGATCACGACAAATGCATCCATTATCTCTTCAGCAACCTCTCTTAAGACTCTAGAATGTAGTCCATCTGGCCCAGGTGACTTATCCACCTTAAGTTTGCCTGGCACTTTTTCCTTTGTAATAGCAATGGCACTCACACCTGCTTCCTGACACTCAAGGACACTAGTGTCTTCCACAGTGAAGACAGATGCAAAGTAGCCATTAAGTTTATCTGCCATTTCTTTGTCCCCCATTACTACCTCACCAGCATCATTTCCCAGGATCCAATATCAACTCTCACCTCCCTTTTACTCTTTATATAACTGAAAAAAATGTTGGTATCCTGCTTTATATTATTGGCTAGTCTGATCTCATATATCATCTTTTCCCTTATTAAAGCTTTTTTTAGTTGTCCTTTGTTGGATTTTAAAAGCTCCCCAATCACCCGACTTCCCACTCACTTTTGCTACCTTATATGCCCTTTCCTTGGCTTTTACACGGTCTTTACTTCCCTTGTCAGCCACGGTTACTTACCCCTGCCACTTGAGAACTTCTTCCTTCGTTGGGCATATTTGTCCTGCGCCTTGTGAACTATTTTCAGAAACTTAAGTCGTCTCTGCTCTGCTGTCATCCCCACCAGTATCCTCCTCCAATTCACCTGGGCAAACCCCTCTCTCGTCATATAATGGTGCTAGCCTCTGAACTCAGATTGTGATGTCTGACCAATGAGGAGATGAGCTTTTGAAACTTGGAATATAGAACATAGAAATCTACAGCACATTACAGGCCCTCTGGCCCACAATGTTGTGCCAACCATGTAACCTGCTCTAGAAACTGCCTAGAACTTCCCAAGCGCATAGCCCTCTATCTTTCTAAGCCCTAAGGACATAGTACAAGAACGTAGGTGAGAGGGGTATGGCAGTCTATGGTTCAGGTGCAGATCGATGGGACTAGGCAGAATAGTCCCATAGTTTGGCACATTGTATCTCAGAGGCTCTTAACAGGCCCTGTTGTATCTGCTTCACCACTGCTGCTGGCAGTGCATTCCACACATCCAGCACTCTATGTGTGAAAATCTTACCTCTGACATCCCCTTAATACCTATTTCCAAGCATCTTAAAACTATGCCCCCTCGAGTTAGCCATTTCAACCCTGGGAAAAAGCCTCTGGCCATCCACGCGGTCAATGCCCTACAACATTTTATACGCCTCTATCATGTCACCCCTCATCCTCCAACACTCCAAGGAGAAAGGGCCAAGTTCACTCAACCTATTCTCATAAGGTACACTCTCCAATCCAGGCAACCAACTTGTAAATCTCCTCTGCACTCTCTCTATAGTATCCACATCCTTCCTGTCGTAAGGTGATCAGAAATCAACACAGTACTCCAAGTGGGGTCTGACCAAGGTCTTATATAGCTGTAACATTGCTTCACATCTCTTGAACTCAATCCCACGGTTGATCAATGCCAACACACTAGACACCTTCTTAACAACACTGTCAACCTGTGCAGCAGCTTTGAGTGTCCTTTCGATACGGACCCCAGGATCCTGGACCATCCATCACACTGGACAGATAATTTTTTGAAAGTGTTGCTGCTTCAGATTTTTTTTGTTGGTTATGATAGGTCACTTGAAGCTGAACACAAATATAGTTTCAGACTATTTGTATCATGTCGGAATTTGGAGAAACAAGAAATTAACTTTTATTGAATTGAATGTGTTTAATTGCATAACGGTGCCGATGCTTTGCAGTAGTTCAACTAAGCTAAAATGTTTTGTTGATTATTTTCATTTGTACTCAGTGCCTGCCTGAGGCTTCTCACTTGAGTGTCCAAAAATAATCGGCCAGCATCGATGGATTCCAGTTGCCCTGTTCCAGCCATTTCAATTCCAGTTTGTCCATGACTGCAATGTCCCGGTAAAAGCTTTCACCATGCTCGTCACTGACAGTGCCAGGGTTTGCAGGAAGAAATATAAATGGGAATGCAGAAAATGAATCTTTAGTCACATATTGGTTTTGTACTGAGTCACTTGATGGTTTTGTATGTTTGAAGCATGTCGTCAACCAGCTGCACGTAGTTTGGTGCTCTATGGGTGCCAAGAAAAATTTCAACAACATCCTTGAATGACTAACATGTTTTCTCTGTACCCACTAGAAGTTCTTTGAATTGCCAGTCATTGATGACCTGTGGATTAACAAAAAGTAACTTCCTTAATCTTGGCATCAGTTATTCTGGGCAAAATCTGCCCCAAATATCGAAATCTTTCATGGAAAACTTTGTGCCTGGTGACAGCAGATTCCATCCTTGCCATCTTGAACCTGGTAATTCTGCTTTTACCTTTGACAAACCCAAGTCTCTGACCAGGTCATTGAACTCAGATTGACTTATAAGATGAGGCTCGTTCGACATAAAGGGTTCAAAATCTGTATCGGTATTAGTGTCATTTTCCATTCCTGGCTCATACATCATGTCATCTTCCTCTGACTCCATGTCTCTGGTGGCTTCAGTACTGGAAGACTATCGTCATACAGCATGGCTGAAGGGAGATTGGGGTATTCAATGGACTTCTTGTTTTTGCAGAGAAACTAGACACACTGGTCAGATAGAAGGAGCAGTCTGTCACATTATCCTTCGGCTCTTGCCATATCATTGGGACAGCAAACGGCTTTGACTTCCAAATAACTCTAAGATAAAGTGTGAGGAGCCCAGGCTTTGTTTCGGTCACCAATTTTACACCCGAGGCAGAGCTCATCGGCTTTCTTAATAAGAGGAGTCATGTTCTGTCTTTGAAATTTAAGGGCATACAGTACTTGCCATAAAATAACAAGAAAGTATCATATCTGTTGTAACATTGGTGAGACATTTTGCTATCAAAAACACTTCTGAAAATACAATTACTTTCTTATAAGGAGTACACACAATATGCTATGCGAGTTGAGCATGTACATCAACGTGATTGCAAACTGATATACTTGTAAACACAATACATAGAATGCTGTGTGCATGATGGTTGTATAGCTTTTCTAAAACCTGTCCAGCCATCCAGCATCCATCCTGCCTAAGCATGCCTGGACAAGTTAGAGAACTTTTCAGCTTACATTGTGGGCAACATTTTAATTGACTTGAATTATGGATGGAAATAAATATAGGCTTTTTTTTTAAAATGGTGCGTGATAGGGAAATTTTAGTTTGACTTTCATGATCAGCAGCTCAGAATCCATAAGATGTACTTATGAAGCAAAATCTTTGTTGTCCAGTGAATGCTGTCCATGGCACGGAACCGCTAAATCAACTCTGTCCTTATCTGCCGCGTGTATTATTGATGACCCAACCATTCAATTTATTGCCGTGAGTTTTACTTGAGACATGTTGCCTTTATGGTGATGTGTATTTTTGCTGTAAGTATTCCTAATTGCTGGATTGTTGAATGTGCAACTGATGGTTGCAATTTTGTAAGTTTAACACATGTGTAGCACCAGTCTTATCGTGTGTGACTAGTCGTCGCACTCTTTAGAGAAAATCAAATTACATGAGATGCTAATAGGGCATCAGAAGTTTCTAGGTATTGGAAGGAGGCAGTGAATAGAAACCACACACTTCTGGAAATAAGTTTTGTTTATAAGAAAAAAACAATATGTATAAAATATTTACATGAGCAAGAACAATCCAAAATTCAAACATGCTGTTTAAGTTCAAAATCTTAGATATCAAACTACAACAAATTCTTTTTAGTTAGGATCAGCAATATTCCATAGAATAACCTCCAATTTCTCTAACTAATTAGATCTAGTGCTATTCCCTATTTAAAAGTTTGCAGACTAAACTTCCCTTTTTACGTCCCTAGTTAGTTAGAAAACCAGCTATAATTCCTATTCTCAAGTATTATAGTTAACTTCAGTTTCAGTTCCAGACAGTATATCTACAAGTTGAAATTCAAATTCAAAAATTATATATACAGTTAACTCCTTTCACGACAATTCTCCAACATCAAACTCTTAAACAAAGTAAGTCTCAATTCAGTATCTTATCAAAGTCTTAAGAAAAATAATGAGTTCTTGAAGAAAATCAAATTCCGATTCTTCGAATGAAAATAAACTTGTACATCCAACCGTATTAAATCCTCTGCGTCATTACACATTTTGTTCCCGCTTTGGGTGGCTCACCATCTTGTGTCTTGGTTTCGTTGGATGAACTAGTTTATTATTCACAAATGCCTTGGTATAACTTTGCAGAACTAATTCCCAACTACATGGCAGGGATTTTGGACACTGGTCTCTGCTGCGTATTATAGCCGTAGCTTCAATAAATCTTTTTTCGCTATTGTCTCTCCTCCAGGGGTTTCACCCTGAGGGTCTCAAGTTAGTAGGTAAAGATACTCACTACTAATTCCACTCTTAACAGTTCATGTCTTCAGCTTCTAATCGTTGCTGCATTTCTCTCCTTATTCTTCCCGTGTCCAGCCTACCCCTCCCTCGCAAAGCGTTTTGTTCAAATTCTCTTTTTTTTATTGGTTAACCTTGTTTTCATCCCTCCACAGGTAGAACTTTCTAACAGTACAACTTTGGGTTTAATTATCCCTGGGGTACATAAATATTACTGGGGACTGAATGGTGTGTGGGTCTTATTGACTGTAATATTGTTTGTGTTACCAATGCCAAAAATTGCTATAATGATGTACGTCGTACTTCTGATGTCAGTAACGTTGAGTGTGTTACTATGAAGGCAACGCTGCACAGGTTACTGAAGGCTACAATGTGGTGTTGGTTATTCCTGGTGACAATGTTAGGCCCGTTCCGGTTAGCTGTAATGCTGGGTGTGTTCCTAATGGATACAATACTGAGAAGATTATTGATCACTTTAATGTTCGATGTGTTACGGCTGTTTGTGATATTTGGTGTGTTACTAAACCTTCTGCCTATGATTTTGGATGTGTCACTGATAGTGTTTATGTCAGTTAGGTACCCAGTTTTTGTAAAAATTTCTGATGTCATATAGAGTGAGGCCCCTGTAATTGTTGCACTGGGTGTGTTGTTGAGGGTTGTAATGCCTAGTGTAAAAATGAGGTTGTGATACGAACAGCTATAATGCTGGATACGATGGTGGTTTTAATGTTGGCTGTATTCCCGAAGACAACATTGTTCTGAAAGTTATTGATGCATTTACTGTTTGTGGATTAATATGGATGAAAACCTGCAGATGCTGGAAATCTGAGCAACATCCACAAAATGCTGGAGGAACTCAGCAGGCCAAGCAACATATAACCATATAACAATTACAGCACAGAAACAGACCATCGCGGCCGTTCTAGTCCGTGCCGAATGCTTACCCTTACCTAGTCCCACCAACCTGCACTCAGCCCATAACCCTCCATTCCTTTCCTGTCCATATACCTAACCAATTTTACTTTAAATGACAATACCAAACCTGCCTCTACCACTTCTACTGGAAGCTCGTTCCACACAGCTACCACTCTCTGAGTAAAGAAGTTCCCCCTCGTGTTACCCCTAAACTTTTGCCCCCTAACTCTCAACTCATGTCCTCTTGTTTGAATCTCCCCTACTCTCAATGGAAAAAGCCTATCCACGTCAACTCTATCTACTCTCTCATAATTTTAAATACCTCTATCAAGTCCCCCCTCAACCTTCTACGCTCCAAAGAATAAAAACCTAACTTGTTCAACCTTTCTCTGTAACTTAGGTGCTGAAACCCAGGTAACATTCTAGTAAATCTTCTCTGTACTCATCTCTATTTTGTTGACATCTTTCCTATAATTTGGTGACCAGAACTGTACACAATACTCCAAATTTGGCCTTACCAATGCCTTGTACAATTTTAACATTACATCCCAACTCCTATACTCAATGGTCTGATTTATAAAGGCCAGCATACCATAAGCTTTCTTCACCACCCTATCCACATGAGATTCCACCTTCAGGGAACTATGCACCATTATTCCTAGATCACTCTGTTCTACTGCATTCTTCAATGTCCTACCATTTACCATGTATGTCCTATTTTGATTATTCCTACCAAGATGTAGCACCTCACACTTATCAGCATTAAACTCCATCTGCCATCGTTAAGCCCACTCTTCTAACTGGCCTAAATCTCTCTGCAAGCTTTGAAAACCTACTTCATTATCCACAACGCCACCTACCTTAGTATCATCTGCATACTTACTAATCCAATTTACCACCCCATCATCCAGATCATTAATGTATATGACAAACAACATTGGACCCAGTACAGATCCCTGAGGCACACCACTAGTCACCGGCCTCCAACCTGACAAACAGTTATCCACCACTACTCTCTGGCATCTCCCATCCAGCCAATGATGAATCCATTTTACTACTTCAATACTAATACCTAATGATTGAACCTTCCTAACTAACCTTCCGTGCGGAACCTTGTCAAAGGCCTTACTGAAGTCCATATAGACAACATCCACTGCTTTACCCTCGTCAACTTTCCTAGTAATCTCTTCAAAAAATTCAATAAGATTTGTCAAACATGACCTTCCACACACAAATCCATGTTGACTGTTCCTAATCAGACCCTGTCTATCCAGATAATTATATATACCATCTCTAAGAATACTTTCCATTAATTTACCCACCACTAACTTCAAACGTACAGGCCTATAATTGCTAGGTTTATTCTTAGAACCCTTTTTTAAACAATGGAACAACATGAGCAATGCGCCAATCCTCCGACACATCTATGGAAAAGGGTACAGTTGACAGTTCGGGCCAAAAACACTCAGCAGGACTAGAGGAAAAAAACAGCTGAGGAATACGTTTGAAAGGTTGGGGAGAGGAGAGAGAAACACCAGGTCTCGGCCTGAAACGTTGACTGCTCATTTCCATGGATGCTGTCCAACCTGCTGAGTTCCTCTAGCGTGCTATACGTGTTGCTTTGGCCCCAGCATCTGCAGTGTACTTTGTGTTTAGAAGGCCAGTGGAAAGCTCCTCCTGTAGGATGAGGGAATTTATGGAACCTGATAGTCTCCCTGATGACTACATCTGTGGGAAGTGCAGCCAGCTCCAGCTCATGAAACACCATATTAAGGAGTTAGATGAACTTAGGATCATCCAGGAGGCAGAGCAATTGATAGATATGACTTTTGAGCAGGTGGTTACACCCAGAGTGCAGAATTCAAGGAGTAGATGGTTGAACACCAAGAGAGGTAAAGGGAGAGGGAAGTCAGTGCAGGGTCCCTCTGTGGCTATTCCCCTCAGCAACAGGTGACCCCTTTGGATACTGGTGACCTATCTGAGCCAGGCAGCAGCAGCCAGACCAATGGCACTGTGGTCGGCTCTGAGCCTCAGAAGGGTAAGGTGAAGTCAGGCGAAGCAATAGTCATAGGGGATTCAATAGTTAGGGGTCAGCTAGAAGATTCTGTCGCAGCAAAAGAGACACCAGGGTAATGTGTTACCTCCCAGGTGCTAGGGTCCAAGATTTCTCCGAGCAGTTGCAGAATATTCTTGAAGGGGAGTGTGAGTAGCTGGAGGTTGTGGTACATGTTGGTACCAATGACATAGGCAGGAGAGGGGTAGAGGTTCTGCACGGTAAGTTTAGGGAGTTAGGAAGGAGGCTGAAGAGCAGGATCTCCAAAGTGGTAATCTCTGGATTACTCCTGGTGCCACGAGCTAGGGAAGGTCAGAACAGGAAGATAGCGCAGATGAGTGAGTGACTGAGGAGATGGTGTATGGGGCAGGCTTTCAAATTCTTGGATCACTGGAAACTTTTCTGGGGAAGGGGTGACCTGTACAAGTGGGACGCGTTGCACGTGAACTGGACGGGAACCAATATTCTAAGAGGGAGTTTTCTAATGTTATTGGAGAGGGTTTAAACTAGATTTGTACGGGGTGAGAACCAAAGTGAAGAAGCAGAAGATGTGGCAGTTAGCACACAAGTAGTGACAGCTTGTTTATGAGGAAGTTTAGGCAGATTATAGAGCAAAATACTCAGCCAGATGGTTTAAGATGTGTCTATTTTAATGCAAAGAGTATCATAAACAAAGCGGATGAACTTAGAGCATGAATCAGTATGTGGAACTATGATGTCGTGGCCACTATAGAGATTTGGATGGATCAGGGGCAGGAATGGTTACTTAGAGTGCCAGGCTTTCGATGTTTCAGAAAGGACAGGGAGGCAAGAGAGGTGGGGGCATGACACTGCTGATCAAAGATAGCGTAATGGCTGCAGAAAAGGAGGAGGTTATGGAGAGATTTCTACTGAATCTCTGTGGGTGGAAGTTAGAAACAGGAAAAAGTCAATAACTCTACTGGGTGTTTTTTTTTATATAGATGACCCAGCAGTAACAGGGACATCGAGGAGCAAATAGGGAGACAGATTCTGGAAAGGTGTAATAATAACAGGGTCATGGTGGTGGGAGATCTTAATTTCCCAAATATTGATTGGCATTACCCTAGAGCAAGGGGTTTAGATGGGGTGGAGTTTGTTAGGTGTGTTCAGGAAGGGTTCCTGACACAATATGTCGATAAGCCTATAAGAGGAGTGGCTGTAGTTGATCTGGTATTGGGAAACAAACCTGATCAGGTGTCAGATCTCTCAGTGGGAGAGCATTTTGGAGATAGTGATCACAATTCTATCTCCTTTACCATAGCATTGGAGAGGGATAGGAACAGACAATTTAGAAAAGCGTTTAATTGGAGTAAGGGGAAATATGAAGCTATCAGGCAGGAACTTGGAAGCATAAACTGGGAACAGATGTTCTCAGGGAAAAGTACGGAAGAAATGTGGCAAACATTCAGGGGATATTTGCATGGAGTTCTGAGTAGGTATGTTCCAATGAGACAGGGAAAGGATAGTAGGGTACAGGAACCGTGGTGTACAAAGGCTGTTGTAAATCTAGTCAAGAAAAAAAGAGAAGCTTATGAAAGGTTCAAAAAACTAGGTAATGATAGAGATCTAGACGATTATAAGGCTAGAAGGAAGGAGCTTAAGAATGAAATTAGGAGAGCTAGAAGGGGCCATGTGCGTGTAGCTGGAGGAGGTAGCAGAGGTACATAATGAATAGTTTGCTTCAGTATTCACCAGTGGAAATCATAGGGCTGAGTTTCAGTGGACTGAAACGCTCAAGTCTATAGACATTTAGAAAGAAGATGTTCTGGAGCCTTTGAAAGGTATTACGTTATACAAATTGCCAGGACCGTACGAGATGTATCCCAGGCTACTGTGGGAAGCGAGGGAGGAGATCGCTGAGCCTCTAGCGATGATCTTTGCATCATCAAAAGGGACAAGAGAAGTACCAGAGGATTGGAAGGTTGTTCCCTTGGGAACAAGATAACCCAAGAAATTTTAGACCAGTGAGTCTTACTTCAGTGGTGGGCAAGTTGATGGAGAAGATCCTGAGAGGCAGGATTTATGAGCATTTGGAGAGACATAATCTTATTAGGGAGTGTCAGTATGGCTTTGTCAAGGGCAGGTCATGCCTTACAAACCTGATTGCATTCTTTGACGATGTAACAAAACACATTGATGAAGGTAGGGCAGTGGATGTAGTGTGTATGGATTTCAGTAAGACATTTGATAAGATTACCCATGCAAGGCTCCTTCAGGAAGTAATGAGGCATTGGATCCAAGGAGACATTGCTTTGTGGATCCAGAATTAGCTTGCCCACAGAAGGCAAAGGGTGGTTGTAGATGGTTTGTAGTCTGCATGGAGGTTGGTGACCGGTGGTGTTCTACAGGGATCTGATCTGGGACCTTTTCTCTTTGTGATCCCTTGCTTCCCACAGTAGTCTGGGGTATATCTTGTCTGGTCCTGGCAATTTGTATAACTTAAAACCTTTCAAAGGCTCCAGCACATCCTCTTTCTTAATGTCTATAGACTTAAGCATTTCAATCCACTGTAACTCATCCCTATGATTTCCACTGGTGAATACTGAAGCAAACTATTCATTCTGTACCTCCGCTACCTTCTCCAGCTCCATGCACTGGATGAAGAAGTAGAAGGGTGGGTTAGTAAGTTTGCTGATGACACAGAAGTTGGGGGTGGTGTGGATAGTGTGGAGAGTTGTCAGAGGTTACAGCAAGACATTGATAGGATGCAGAACTGGGCTAAGTGGCAGATGGAGTTCAACCCAGATAAATGTGAGGTGGTTCATTTTGGTAGGTCAAAATTGAAGACAGAATATAATATTAATGGTAAGACTGTCGGCAGAGTGGGGAGCAGTGAGATCTTGGGGTCCGTGTCCATAGGGAAGGACAACGGACAAGGGAGTCACTTAGGGAGCGATCCTGCAGAAAGCAGAAAATGGTCGGTATGGGGAAGATATGCATGGTGGTGGGATTCCGTTGAAAATGGCAGACATTTTGGAGAATTATGCACAAGGGATGGAGGTTGGTGGGTTGGTAGGTGAGGACAAGAGGAACCCTATCCCTGGTAGAGTGGCAGGAGGATGGGGTAAGAGCAGACAAGTGTGAAATAGAAGAAATGTGGTTGAGGGCAGCGTTGATGGTGGAGGAAGGGAAGCTGCTTTCTTTGAAAAAGGAGGACATCTGCTTCATTTCAGAATGACATGCCTCAGGAGACAGAGGAACTGTGAGATGGGGATTGCATTTTTACAAGTAACAGGGTGGGAAGAGATATAGTCCAAGTAGCTGTGAGAGTCCATGGGTTTATAATAGACATCAGTGGAGAAGCTGTGTCTGGAGATAGGGACAGTGAGATCAAGAATGAGGAGGGAGGTGTCAGAAATGGAACAGGTAAATTTGAGGGCAGGGTGGAAGTTGGAGGCAAAGTGGATGAAGTTGACAATTTCAGCATGGGTGTAGGAAATGTGCAGGATGATCACCAGTGTAGACTTGGAACACAGACTGTTCCACGTAGCTGACAAACAGGCAGGCATAGCTGGGACCCATGTGAGTAGGAGGAGCCAAAGGAGAAATTATTGAGAGTAAGGACAAGTTCCGCTAGGTGGAGGAGAGTGGTGGTGGAGGGGAACTGGTTGGGTCTGGTGTCCAGAAAGAAACGGAGAGCTTTGAGGCCTTCCTGGTGGGGATGGAGGTGTATAGGGACTGGACATCCATAGTAAAAATAAAACCATGGGGGGCCAATGAAATCATTGAAAATATGGATGAATGTAATTTGTATTGCTGATGGCAGTAATGCTATCTGGGTTTCTCGTGATGTTAATGTTGGGTGTGTCTGGAGTGTTGTAATATTGGGTGTGTACTGATGGCTGTAAGATTTTCTGGATTATTGATGGCCATAATGTTGGATGGAAATAATATTGGGTGTGTCGCTAGTATCTGTAATGTTAGAGGTTTTATTATTCTGTGTAATGTCAGTAATTGTTGCTGATAAATTCAGGAGTTTATCATCGCCTGTAATACTGGGTGAATTATAAGATCATAAGACTATAAGATATAGGAGCAGAATTAGGCCATTTGGCTGATCGAGTCTGCTCCACCATTTCATCATGGCTGATCTAATTTTCCTCTCAGCCCCAATCTCCTGCCTTCTTCCTGTATCCCTTCATGCCCTGACCAATGAAGAATCTATCAATCATTGTCTTAAATAGACATAAAGACTTGGGCTCCACAGCTGCCGGTGGCAACAAATTCCACAGATTCACCTCATCTAAAGAAATTCCTCCTCATCTCTATTCTGAAAGGACCCCCTCTCTTCTGAGGCTGGGTCCTCTGGTCTTAGACTTCCCCACCATAGGAAGCATCATCTCCACATCAACACTCTCAAGGCCTTTCACCATTCAGTAAGTCACCCCTTATTCTTCTGAATTCTAGTGAGTACAGGCCCAGAGCCATCAAATGCTCTTCACATGACAAGCTGTTGAATCCTGGAATCATTTTCACGGACCTCCTTTGAACCCTCTCCGGTTTCATCTCATCTTTTCTAAGATAAGGGGCCCAAAACTGCTCACAATATTCCAAGTGAGGCTTCACCAGTGCTTTATAAAGTCTCAACATTATATTCTTGCTTTTATATTCTAGTCCTCTTGGAATGAATGATAACATCGCATTTGTCTTCTTCACCACAGACTCAACCTGCAAATTAACATTTAGGGAATCCTGCACAAGGATTTCGAAAACCCTTTGCATCTCAGATTTTTGTATTTTCTGTCCAATTAGAAAACAGTCAACCCTTTCATTTCTGCTACCAAAGTTCATGACCATACACTTCCCGACTCTGTATTCCATCTGCCACTTCTTTGCCCATTCTCCTAAGTCATTTTGTCACCTACTTCCTTAAAACTACCTGCCCTTCTACCTACCTTCATATCGTCTCCAAACTTTGCAACAAAGCCATCAATTCCATCATCCAAATCATTGACATATAATGTAAAAAAAATTGCTCCCAACACAGACCCACTGTGGGACACCACTAGTTACTGACAGTCAACCAGAAAAAGCTCCCTTTATTCCCACTCTTTGCCTCTTGCCAATCAGCCACTGCTTTATCCATGCTAGAATCTTTCTTGCAATATTATGGGCTCGAAGCTTGTTAACCAGCCTCATGTGTTGCACCTAGTCAAAGACCTTCTGAAAATCCAAGTACACAACATCAACCAATTCTCCTTTGTCTTCCCTGCTTGTTATTTCTTCAAAGAATACCAACAGATTTGTCGTGCAAGATTTTCCCTTGAGGAAATCGTGCTGACTATGTCCTATTTTATCACGTGCCTCCAAGTACCCTGAAACCACATCCTTCACAATGACTCCAGCATTTTCCAAACCACTGAGGGCAGACTAACTGGCTGATAGTTTCCTTTCTTTTGCACCCTCCCCTTTTTATTGAGGCTGTTGTTGGATGGATTCCTACATTGTTGTGTTTGTGTGTGTAAGTCCTGGCCATTCAGTGTGATGTGTTACTGGTGATCACTGTATTTCAAGACTGAATTCGAATGAGTAAGTGGGACAAGAAGAGGATGGGCTTTACTCACACAACGATTGCATTTGAATGCTTTGTAAAATTGACACTGCAGCAAGGGCCATCTTTTGTCAGTTAATGTCTTCCTGCTGTTTGAAGGTATTGGCCTCAACGTTCACAGTATGTATCTCGGGGAAAGTGCACCGAAAGAACTGCGAGGCCTGGTGTCCCTGACTCGTGCAATGTTCGTTGCCTTCGGTAAATTCATAGGACAAGTGATTGGACTCAGGTAAGATCAGCTTTTCAAATCTCACTAAGTTTCTGCTTCCTGCTAATGCAAACCTGTGGATCGGAAATAATTTATTATTCTCGTACGTATTGAGATAGTGAAAAATCTGTCTTGCATGTTATTCATATAGATCAAATCGCTACTCAGTGCATTGAAGTAGAACAAGGTAAAGACAACTTTAGAATGCAGTGTAACAGCTACAGAGAAAGTGCAGAGCAGGTAAATAGGAAGGTGCAAGATCAGAATGAAGTAGATTGTGAGGTCAAGAGTCCAACTATTGTACTGGGGAACCATTCAGCAGTCTTATAACAACAGGATTAATGATGTTCTTGAGCCTGTTGGTACCTGCTTTCAAGCTTTTGCATCTTTTTCCCAATGGAGAAGGGAGACGAGAGAACGTCTGGGCCAAAGTTTTGATTTTACTTGCTGCTTTATGCTGCACAGTATTCTTGTCTGAGGCAGTAAGAATGCAGACAGAATCCATGGAGGAGAGGTTAGTTTATGTTCCGTGCAGTGCTACACAAACCCATGAGACATCTAGATGCTTTCTATGGTGCATCAATTAAAGTTGGTAAGGACTGGGGCTCTGAAGGAACTGAGAGCCGCTGCTTAATGTGGGAGTAAAGTCAGAAGTAGACCCCGTGCCTCCATGAAACAAAGGTTGGGGGTGGTGTGGATAGTGTGGAGCTGTCAGAGGTTACAGCAGGACATCGATAGGATGCAAAACTGGGCTCAGAAAAGGCAGATGGAGTTCAACCCTGTTAAGTGTGAGGTGGCTCAATTTGGTAGGCCAATTATGATGGCAGAATGTAGTATTAATGGTAAGACTCTTGGCAGTGTGGAGGATCAGAAGGATCTTGGGGTCCGAATTCACAGGACACTCAAAGCTGCTGCGCAGGTTAACTCTTTGGTTAATAAGGCATACGGTGCATTGGCCTTCATCAACCGTGGGATTGAGTTTAGGAGCCGAGAGGCAATGTTACAGCTGTATAGGACCCTGGTCAGACCCCACTTGGAGTACTGTGCTCAATTCTGGAAGAATGGGGAAACTATTGATAGAGTGCAGAGGAGATTTACAAGGATATTGCCTGGATTCAGGAGCATGCCTTATGAGAATAGGTTGAGTGAACTTGGCCTTTTCTCCTTGGAGTGACGGAGGATGAGAGGTGACCTGATAGAGGTGTATAAGATGATGAGAGGCATTGATCATGTGGATAGTCAGAGGCTTTTTCCCAGGGCTGAAATGGCTAACATGAGAGGGCACAGTTTTAAGTCACTTGGAACTAGGTACAGAGGAGATGTCAGGTAAGTTTTTTATGCAGAGAGTGATGAGTGCATGGAATGGGCTGCTGGTGCTGGTGGTAGAGGCAGATACTATAGGGTCCTTTTAAGAAACTTCTGGATAAGTATGTGGAGCTGTGAAAAACAGGGCTATGGGCAATTCTAGGTAATTTCTAAAGTAAGTACATGTTCAGCTCAGCATTGTGGGCTGAAGGGCCTGTATTGTGTTGTAAGTTTTCTATGTTTCTATGAAAGCCGTGATCTATTGAAGGTAGCCGCTTTGCTCTTGTGCACTCTTCAATATGCAAATGACTCTTCATGGGAGTGTAACCTGAAACCTTTTGGCAGAACAGGTAACTGAGTAGTGGCCAAAGGGTACATGTGAAGAGGAGAGATTAGTGGAGAGGGTTATGATGATTGTGATCTGACATTTATCTTTCCTCCAGGGAGATTTTGGGAACAGAGAGTGCCTGGCCCTTGTTGTTGGCCTTTAGCGGCCTCCCTGCCCTCATCCAGCTCGTCCTCCTGCCCTGGTTCCCAGAGAGCCCCAGATACTTACTGATCGACAGGGGTGACAAGGACTTGTGCGTGGACGGTGAGTGGAAGTGGTGAGGTTGTTTTTCCTTTGGGGTGTGGCTCCTCACAACGATGTTGTCGTTACAGTAGCGGATTGGGTGCTATAACCAATCAGGACATGCACTGGACCAGAGAGTGAAATTTGGTCAAGGTTGGTCCGCTCTGAACCAAGCCATTTGCTCTTTTTTTTTAGACACCAGTGAATGGTTGCATTGCGCTGTATAATCAGTGCCCCTCCTGGTTCCGCAGCAACCCAAGTTGAGGAGCCAAGGCACTTCACAAGAGAATAATCAGACACTAATTGACACCAAGACATATAAGGAGATATTAGGACAGTTGACCAAAGGTAGGTTTTAAGGAGTGCCTTCAAGAGGGAAGGAAGAAGGGAAGCCAAAAGGTCTGGGTGGAAACTTTAGAGTTCAGGACGTTCACAGCAGAAGCAAAGAGGCCAGAGATGGAGAACAGAGATGTAGCTGATTACAGATCCCACTGCCAAAATCACTGGGAACCTACTCTCCCCACTCTGATCTCAGGGGCAGTGTGTCTCTGTCTAGGAAGTGAGGAGACGCTGGGCTTCTGTCGCAGCCTTACCTGCTCCTAACCGGCTGCACATGGTTCGTGTCCTGCAGCTCTCCGCAGACTCTGGGGTCAGGGAGATTTCTTCGAGGAAGTCCAAGACATGGAGGCAGAACAAGCCGCAACGAAAGGCGAGCGAGCAAAGACGGCCTGTGAGCTGTTCCAAGACCGCTCAGTGCGGTGGCAACTCATCACCAATATCATGCTGACCGTCGCCATGCAGCTGTGTGGCATCAATGCGGTGAGTAGCAGACGCCTTTAATTCAACGCAGGGGCACGGCACACACAAACTCACACTGGTGCACACTGCAAAAGAATACAGTCAGAAACAAATGCACAGGCAGAAATGCTTGCATGCACACCGACAGAAACGTGGGGACCTGCGGAGTCTCTGTGACTGGGTGTCTGTTGTCACTGTGATTATGTGTGTGTTGCCTCTGTGAAATGGAAATCTCAACACTAAGGTTGACTTGGTTTTATTTTTGCCCCTTAGATCTATTTCTATTCCTCCGAGGTATTCCAGGAAGCCGGAATTCCTGACTGGACGATACCATACGTGGTGGTGGGGGCAGGGGCCACACTACTGCTCACATCAGTGGTCAGTGTAAGTGCTGGTCATCGGGAGACGGGGTGGAGGATGGGCTTCACACTCTCCGCTGCAGAGCTCTCCTTCCACTAAAGCTGTTGAAATCCTTTTGTTCTGCACAGGGATTGTTCATTGAGCGAGATGGGAGAAAGGCCTTGTTGTGGAAAGGATATGGTCTCATGACACTGTGGGCAGCTCTCCTGTGTGTTGCTCTGCCTCTGCAGGTGAGTGTGCAATCAGAGAACGTAGAGAGCACAGTGAGGTCATTTGCTCCATTTTCACCTTTATCAGAACAACTCATTGCCTTGCAAATTTTCTACACCATAGATTTATCCAGTTCCATCCTGAAGACCAAACTGGGACCACATCCTGCAGCGGAGTCCAGTCACACCCTGCAGAAAAAATATTACTTCCTGTCACTCACTCCCCTTTCTAGCTCTGACCAATGGAACAGACACCCTCTTTTCCCCCCTCCAGACCCCTCATCTTTCTATATCCTTCCATTAGATCTCACCTCAGCCTCCCATCCTCTCCAATTTATTCATGTAACCATAGCTCCTCATCCTAGTTTTTGTTGTTTCATATGGCAGGTGTTTTTCTCTGCACTTCTAATTGATTTTTGTCAAAAGTTGTCTTGATTCATGATGAAGTGTGGCCCTGGATGGGCAGGCATGGGAGCTAGTTTGGATCAATCTTCGTCTGGCATCTCATCCATAATCATTCCAACATGAGTGGTCCTGAATTGAAGCACAGAAGTCTCCACTCAACAGCAACGTGTTGATCCTCATCCTAGTAGAAGGCTGGAAATCTGGAGCAACACGCACAATGGCAAACGAAAATGTCAACTGTTGATTTCCCTCCACAAGCATTGCTGCACTCCTCCAGCCTTTTCTAACACCTTTCTTGTAACGTGACCACTTTCTTCAGTTGAAGGTGGACATTGATGATAGAAAATAGAGGGATATGCAAGAAGGAAGGGTTAGGTCAGGGACTCCCAACCTTTTTTTATGCCATGGACCAAAGCTTTAAGCAAGGGGTCCATGGACCCCAGGTTGGGTGGATTAGACTGATTGTAGAGTTGATTGTAAAGTTGGCACAATGTTGTGGGCTGAAGGGCCTGTACTGAGCTGTACATAATGTTCAACGTTCTGTCAAAATCAAAGTAAATCTATTATCAAAGTACATGTATGTCAGAATATACTACCTTGAGATTCATTTTCTTGCGGGCATTCACAGGAAAAATAAAGAAATTCCATAGAATTTATGAAAAACTATACATAAACAAAGAATGATGAACAATGTGCAAAAGAAGATAAATAATGCAAATAAAATAAATAAATGATACGAAGAACGTCAGTCTTTGAAGCTGAGGCTGTAGGTTGTGGAATAGGTTCAGAGTTGTGGAGAGTGATGTTAGAATTGTAGAGTAATAACTGTTCCTAAACCTGGCGATATGGGACCTAAGACTCCTGAACCTCTTGTCCAATGGTTGTAGCGAGAAGAGAGGGACAAGATGAGGTGGGTGCAGGAGGGGGGCTGTCCTTGATGATGGGTGCTGCTGTTGATACAGCTCAGAGCTACGTTTGCCTTGCAAACCATTTTCTCAGTCTTCCCTGCCACTTGTAATTATTTGTCCACGCACAGCCCCCAGTTCTTTTATTCAATGTCGTTTCTCACCATTGAGAAGTCAGAGGTCCAAAGAGATTTGTGAGTCCTCATGCAGGAATCCCTGAAGGCAAACTTGCAGGTTAAATCAGTGCTGAGGAAGGAAAATGCAACGTTAGCATTCATTTTAAGAGGACTAGAATATAAAAGCAAAATTAATGAGGCTCTATAAGGCATTAGTTAGACTTGAAGTGTAGTGAGCAGTTTTGGGTCCCTTAAAGATGTGCTGATATTGGAGAGGGTCCAGAGCAGTTTCATGGGAATGATCCCAGGAGTGAAAGGTTAATGTATGAAGAACACTTCATGAGTCTGTGCCTGTACTCACTGGAGTTTAGAAGAATTGGGGGCAGGGAAGGGGTGGAATCTCATTGAAACCTATTGAATATTGAAGAGCCTAGATCAGGGGTTCCCAACCTGGTTAATTGTAGTGGCCTAAGGCATAAAAAAGGGTTGTGAATCTCTGGCCTAGATAAGAGATTTCCTATTATGGGGGAGCGTGGGACCAGAGGGTGCAACCACAGAATACAAGAACGTCCCTTTAGAACAGAGATAGGAGGGACTCCTTTAGCCAGAGGTTGGTGAATCTGTGGAATTCATTGCCACAGACAGCTGTGGAGGCCAAGTCATTGGGTATATTTAAAGTGAAAGTTAATAGGTTCTTGATTAGAAAGGACATAAAAGATTATGGGTAAAAGGTAGGAGAATGGGGTTAAGAGGGATAATAAATCAGCCATATTTGAATGGTGGAGCAGACTCAATGGGTGAATGACCTAATTCTGCTCTTGTATCTTATGGACAGGGTCCTACGGTTTTATGATTCAGTAATGAGGGGCTACTGCAAATATGTCTGTTGGTCTCTACTTTAAATCTCTTTTTTAACTATTTACCCTAATTGGATATGATTGACAGCTGCATTTGGGTGGTAAAACCTGGTGATCCCCAGGGCTCAGGGTTTGGACCAGAGTTTTTTAGATATACATTAGTGACTTCAACATAACTTAGCAAGGTAAATGAGGATGAGCATTCACTTAGAAGTGTGGAGGATAGTAACAAAGTACAAGAAGGCACAGAGAAGCTGGCAGTGGGCAGACCAGCAGCAGATGGAGTTTCATGGAGAAGTGTGAATTTTGGCCGAATTAATGTTCAGAATAAATCTACACGCAGTGGCCACTTTATTAGGTACACTGGCTTTCTTAATGCAAAAATTAGCCAATCATGTGGCAGCAACTCAGTGCATACAAGTGTGCAGACATGGTCAAGAGGTTCAGTTGTTGTTTAGACTGAGTGGGATGTAAGTGACCACAGCTCTTGATGTCACTTGGTGCAGAGGGACAAGAGTGTATTAAAAGTAAGTCTTTGAAAGTGGCAAACAGAGAAAGTGGTGCGTAAAGCATGTAGGATCAGAAGTTCTTTTCCCCTGTATTTGATACTTGTGACCTCTAGATATCCAGCCTCTGAGTATAATAGTAGACCAATGCACACAAAGCGCTGGAGCAACTCAGCAGGTCCATGCAGGGGAATAAACAGTCAACTTTTTCAACTGAGACCCTTCATTAGGACTGCAAGGAAAGGGGGAAGAAGCCAGAATAAGAAGTAGGGAGGAGGGGAAGGAGTACATGCTGACAAGTGATAGGCAAAGCTGGTTGAGGGGTAAGGTTGGTGGGCGGGGGGGTTAAGTGAGCAGCTGGGAGGTGGTAAAGGGCTGAAGAAGATGGAATCTGAAAAGAGAAGAGAGTGGAAGGAAAGAAGGAGGGGCTCCAGAGAGAGGTGATAATAGGCAGGTGAGGAGAAGAGAAGGGGTAAGAAGGGAATGGAAAACAAAGGAAAGGGAGGAGGAGAAATTACCAGAAGTTAGAGAAATCAATATTCAATGGTACAAAAGTAGAGAAGTTGTGTTGACACAAAACATTGATTAGACGATAACTAGAGCATTGAATCTGCACCCTTCTGGAAGAATCTGAAGGCCCTGCAAAGGGTGCAGAAATGACTTACTAGGGTTGAGTGATCTTAGAATCAGAATCAGGTTTAATATCACTGGTATATGTTGTGAAATATGTTGTTTTACAACAGCTGTACATTGCAATACATAATAAAATTGGTAAATTACAATTAGTAATACACACAAAAATACGAATTAAATAATTAGTGCAAAAAGAGAGAAGAAAAATACTGAGATAGTGTACATGGGCTCATTGTCCATTCAGAAATCTGTTGGTGGAGGGGATGAAGCTGTTTCTAAAACATTGAGTGTGTATCTTCAGGCTCCTGTATCTCCTTCTTGATGGTAGCATGCTATAAGAGGTTAATCAAAAATCAGTTGAGAGCAAAGAAGTGTGAGATGATTTACTTGGGATAGAAGAGCCACGATGAGTTTGGCAGAGTAAGTAGAGGAACCTAGTTTCATGAACAACATTTCAATGACTATGAACATATATTTGTTTATTACCCTGAATAAAGTAACTGCTTTCAGCTGGAGCAATAATGATCTGCTTTCAAAGATGTGGGCTTTGCAAGCTGAGCAAGCATTCTATTGCCCACCCCTAAATGCCCTTGAGAAATTGGTGGAAGTAGAATCAGTTAGGACTTAGAAGGCACCAATTTACTGTGGACCCCGTGCATCTTAACCCTCTGGATGAGCCTCCCATGAGGGACCTTGTTAACTGCTTTACTAAAATCTTTATAGACAACATCCACGATTCTACAGTTCTACCTTCATCAATCATCTTTGTAAACTTAATCAAGTTAGTCAGACATCACTTGCCCTGCACAAAGCCCTGCCATCTGTCCTTAATTAGACCATGGTTTCCCAAATGCTCAAATCCTAATCCTAAGAATTCTCTCCAATAACCTCTCCCCACAAACCTGAGATTCACTGATCACTAATTTCCAGGGTTATCCCTATTTTCCTTCTTGAATAATGGAACACCATCAACTATTTTCCAGTTCTCTGGGCCCTTGGAAGATCTTGGCTCTTCCTCTTACCTCTGTTAATAACTTGAGGCATATCCCATCATGACCTGGACACTTAACCACCTCAATTGTTTAAGAGACTAATAGAACCATAGAACATTACAGCACAGAAACAGGCCTTTTGGCCCTTCATGGCTGTGCTGAACCATTTTTCTGCCTAGTCCCACTGACCTGCACCTGGCCCATATCCCTCCATACACCTCTCATCCAGGTACCTGTCACAAGTTTTTCTTAAATGTTAAAAGTGAGCCCACATTTACCACTTCATCTAGCAGCTCATTCCACACTCCCACCACTCTCTGTGTGAAGAAGCCCCCTCTAATGTTTCCTTTAAACTTTCCCCCTTCACCCTTAACCCATGTCCTCTGTTTTTTTTTCTCCCCTAGCCTCAGTGGAAGAAGCCTGTTTGCATTCACTCTATCTATACCCATCATAATTTTATATACCTCTATCAAGTCTCCCCTCATTCTTCTATGCTCCAGGGAATAAAGTCCTAACCTATTTAACCTTTCTCTGTAACTCAGTTTCTCAAGTCCCGGCAACATCCTGGTAAACTTTCTCTGCATTCTTTCAACCCTATTAATATCCTTCCTGTAATTCAGTGACCAAAACTGCACACAATACTCCAAATTCGGCCTCTACTTCTTTTTCTCAAAATGTCCTTGCAAATTTGCATGCTCCACATCCCTCTCCTTGGTATATACTGATGCAAAGTCATCATTTAGGGTCTTATCCAACCTCCAAGCATGTCTTCCCTCCTTTATCCTTGAATGGTCCTACTACTTCTTGGTTATCCTCCTTCTCTTGCTGTATGTATAGAATGAAGGGAAGCAAAAGAAACAGATAAATATAGGCTGGTTACCCTGTCTTCAATGGTTGGGAAGATGTTGGAGTCCATGATTAAGAATGAGGTTTCAGGGTACTTAGAAGCACATGATAAAACAGGCTAAAATCAGCATTGTTTCCTTAAGGTGAGATCTTCCCTGACAAATCTGTTGGAATTCTTTAAGGAAGTAACAGGCAGGATAGACAAAGGAGAGTCAATGGATGTTGTTTACTTGATTTTCAGAAGCCCTTTGACAAGGTGCCGTACGTAAGGCTGCTAAACAAAATAGGTGCCCATGATATTACAGGAAAGGCACTAGTATGGATAGAAGATTGGCTGACTGGCAAGAGGCAGAGTGGGAATATAGGGGGCCTTTTCTGGTTGACTGCCAGTGACCAATTGTGTTCCAGTGTTAGGTCTACTACTCTTCATGTTATATGTTAATGATCTAGATGATGACATTGATGGCTTTGTGAATGATACAAAGATAGGTGAAGGGGAACGTAGTGTTGAGCAAGCAGAGAGTCTGCAGAAGGACTTGGACAGATTAGGAGAATGGGCAAAGAATGAGTGGATGGAATACAGTGCAGTAAAGTGTATTGCCAGGCACTTTGGCAGAAGGAATGAAGGTGTAGGCTATTTTCTAAATGGGGAGAGAACACAGAAATTTGAGGTGCAAAGGGATTTGGGAGGACAAGTGCAGGATTCATTAAAGGCTACCCTTGACTCCATTCTGTCACCCTTGGTTCAGTCCCTTCCCACCTATGTTGTGACACTTCTCATGCTCTCTAACTTTCAATTCCCTGGCCTTGACCACTTAATTTTCACTATAGATGTCCAGTCCCTAAGCATTTTTATCCCCCTTCAAGAAGAGCTTGATGCTCACTGCTTCTTTCTCAATAAAAGAACCAACCAGTTGCCCTCCAGCCCCACCCTATTCTGTCTGACAGAACTGGTCTTCACCCTCAACAATTTATCCTCTGGGTCCTCCCACTTTCTCCAGACTCGAGGAGTAGCCCTGGGTGCACACGGGTGTCCCAGCTATGTCTGCCTTTTCATTGGCTAGGTACAACAGTCCATGTTTCAAGCCTTCTTTCCCTAACTCTTCCCCCACTACATTGGTGCTGTTCATGTACCCATTGCTGAGCTCGTCAATTTCATCAACTTTGTTTTCAACTTCAACCTTGCCCTTAAATTCTGTTGGTCCATTTCTGACACCTCTCTCCCCTTTCTCAAACTTTCTGTCTCCAACTCTGGAGACAAACTGTCGTCCGACATCTTTTATAAAGCTGCCAATTCCCATAGCTATCTTGGCTACCTAGTCTTCTGTAAAAATGCTGTTCCCTTTTCTCAGTTCCTTCATCTCTGCCACATCTGTTCCCAGGATGAGGCTCTCCTTTCCAGAACATCAGAGATGTCCTCCTTCTTCAAAGAACGGAGTTTCCCTTCCTCCAGCATTGACACTGACCTCACCTGTAACTCCTCCATTTCCTGGACATCCCCATTCACCTCATCTTCCCACAACTTGAACAGTGATAGAATTTGTCTTGTTTTTACCTATCATCCCATGAACCTCCACATCCAAAACTTTATTCTCCGCAACTTCTGCCATTTCCAAAGTGATCCTTCCACCAAACACATGTTTACTTCCCACCCCCATCCCTCCACTTTCTGCAGAGATCATTCCCTCTGTGATTCCATTGTCCATTCATCCCTCTCCATTAATCTCTCTGCTGACACTTATCAGCCAAAGTGCTACAACTGTCCATTCACCTTCAGGACCCCAAAAACAGTCCTTCCAGGTGAGGCAGCACTTCATCTGTGAACCTGCTGCGGTCATCTATTGTATCCGGTGATCCCAATGTGGGCTCCTCTGTCATAAACTGGGGAACTACAGCTGTGAAGATCCCTGCTGCACCTGATGACCCTGTGATCTCTGTCTCAGAGGCCGATGTTAGGCTGCCTTTAAAGAGAGTGAACCCTCGCAAGGCAGAAGGTCCAGATGGAGTACCTGGTAAGGCTCTGTAAACCTCTGCCGACCAACCAACAGGAGTATTCAAGGACATTTTCAACCTCTCACTGCTACGGGCGTAAGTTCCCACTTGCTTCAAAACTGCAACAGTTAAACCAGTGCCTAAGAAGAATAAAGTGGGCTGCTTTAATGACTATCGCCCAGTAGCACTTACATTGACGGTGATGAAATGCTTTGAGAGGTTGGTTATGACTAGACTGAACTCCTGCCTCAGCAAGGACCTGGATCCATTGCAATTTGCCTGTTGCCACAATAGGTCAACGGCAGATGCAGTCTCAGTGACTCTTCACACAGCTTTAGACCACCTGGACAACACAAACGACTATGTCAGGATGCTGTTCATCAACTATAGCTCAGTATTTAATACCATCATTCCCACAATCCTGATTGAGAAGTTGCAGAACCTGGGCCTCTGTAACTCCTTCTGCAATTGGATCCTCGACTTCTTAACCGGAAGACCACAATCTGTGCGAATTCATGATAACATATCCTCCTCGCTGACAATCAACACTGGTGCACCTCAGGGGTGTGTGCTTAGCCGAATGCTCTACTCTGTATATACCCATGACTGTGTGGCTAGGCATAGCTCAAATACCATCTATAAGTTTGCTGACGATACAACCGTTATTGGTAGAATCTCAGGTGACAACAAGAGGGTGTACAGGAGTGAGATATGCCAACTAGTAGAATGGCGCCACAGCAACAACCTGGCACTCAATGTCAGTAAGACGAAAGAGCTGATTGTGGACTTCAGGAAGGGTAAGACAAAAGAACACATACCAATCCTCATAGAGGGATCAGAAGTGGAGAGAGTGAGCAGTTTCAAGTTCCTGGGTGTCAAAATCTCTGAGGATCTAAGCTGGTCCCAACACATTGATGTAGTTATAAAGAAGGCAAGATAGCCTTAGGAGGTTGAAGAGATTTGGCATGTCAGACAGACAGACATACTTTATTAATCCCAAGGGAAACTAGGTTTTGTTACAGTCGCACCAACCAAGAATAGTGTAGAAATATAGCAATATAAAACCATAAATAATTAAATAATAATAGGTAAATTATGCCAAGTGGAAATAAGTCCAGGACCAGCCTATTGGCTCAGGGTGTCTGACACTCTGAGGGAGGAGTTGTAAAGTTTGATGGCCACAGGCAGGAATGACTTCCTATGACGCTCAGTGTTGCATCTCAGTGGAATGAGTCTCTGGCTGAATGTACTCCTGTGCCTAACCAGTACATTATGGAGTGGATGGGAGACATTGTCCAAGATGGTATGCAACTTGGACAGCATCCTCTTTTCAGACACCACTGTCAGAGAGTCCAGTTCCACCCCCGCAACATCACTGGCCTTACGAATGAGTTTGTTGATCCTGCTACCCTCAGCCTGCTGCCCCAGCACACAACAGCAAACATGATAGCACTGGCCACCACAGACTCGTAGAACATCCTCAGAATCATCCGGCAGATGTTAAAGGACCTCAGTCTCCTCAGGAAGTAGAGACGGCTCTGACCCTTCTTGTAGACAGCCTCAGTGTTCTTTGACCAGTCCAGTTTACTGTCAATTCGTATCCCCGGGTATTTGTAATCCTCCACCATGTCCACACTGACAACAAATACAGTCAAAAACTTCTATAGTTGTACCATGGAGAGCATTCTGACAAGCTGGTATGGGGATGCAGTAGCACAGGACCGAAAGAAGCTGTAGAGGGTTGTAAATCTAGTCAGCTCCATCTTGGGCACTAGCCTACAAAGTACCCAGGACATCTTCAGGAGGCGGTGTCTCAGAAAGGCAGTGTCCATTATTAAGGACCTCCAGCACCCAGGGCATGCCCTTTTCTCACTGTTACCATCAGGTAGGAGGTACAGAAGCCACACTGAGCAATTCAGGAACAGCTTCTTCCCCTCTGCTATCCGATTCCTAAATGAACATTGAATCTTTAGACACTACCTCATGTTTTTAATATACAGTATTTCTGTTTTTGCACGTTTTTAAAAAATCTATTCAATATATGTAATTGATTTACTTGTTTATTTATTATTATTTTATTTTATATTATTATTATTACAGTGTTATTTTTCTCTGCTTGATTACGTATTGCATTGAACTGCTGCTAAGTTAACAGATTTCACATCACATGCCGGTGATAATAAACCTGATTCTGATTCTGAGTACCTCCGCTCCTCGGCATGCTGTCACCCACACTACACCCTCTACAATTCACCTACCGATGACACCATAGCCACAGCACTACACATCATCCTCACTCACCTGGAGACGAGGGACGCATAAGTTAGAATGCTGTTCCTGCTCTAAGTTCAGCATTCAACATGATAATACCCTCCAGATTTGACAGGAAGCTCAGAGACCTCAGCCTGCACCCCACCTTGTGCAGCTGGATCCTGGACTTCCTGTCAGATTGCCAAAAGGTGGTAAGGATGGGCTCCTTCACCTCTGCCCCTCTGACCCTCAACAGAGGAGCCCCTGAGGGTTGTGTTCTGAGTCCCCTCCTCTACCCCCTCTACACCCACGACTGTGCTGCCACACACAGCTCCAATCAAATTTGCAGATGGCACAACATTATTTCTGGTGGTAATCAGATAGCCTACAGAGGAGAGGTTAATATCCTGACACAGTGGTACCAAAATAACAACCTCTCCCTCAATGTCCGAAAAACACAAAGGATTTGGAGAGGGATTTGGACCAGCTGGAAAAATGGCAGATGGAGATTAATACAGACAAGTGTGAGGTATTGCACTTTGGAAGGACAAACCAAGGTAGAACATACAAGGTAAATGGTAGGACACTGAGGAGTGTAGTAGAACAGAGGGATCTGGGAATACAGATACATAATTCCCTAAAAGTGGTGTCACAGGTAGGTAGGGTAGTAAAGAGAGCTTTTGGTACATTGGCCTTTATAAATCAAAGTATTGGGTATAAGAGTTGGAATGTTATGGTGAGGTTGTATAAGACATTGGTGAGGCCGAATTTGGAGTATTGTGCGCAGTTTTGGTCACCGAATTACAGGAAGGATATTAATAAGTTTGAAAGAGTGCAGAGAAGGTTTACAAGGATGTTGCTGGGACTTGAGAAACTGAGTTACAGAGAAAGGTTGAATAGGTTAGGACTTTAATCCCTGGAGCGTAGAAGAATGAGGGGAGATTTGATAGAGGTGTATAAAATTATGATGGGTATAGATAGAGTGAATGCAAACAGGCTTTTTCCACTGAGGCTAGGGGGAGAAAAAAAACAGAGGGCATGGGTTAAGGGTGAAGGGGGAAAAGTTTAAAGGGAACATTAAGGGGGGTTTCTTCACACAGAGAGTGGTGGGAGTGTGGAATGAGCTGCCAGATGAAGTGGTAAAAGTGGGCTCACTTTTAACATTTAAGAAAAACTTGGACAGGTACATGGATGAGAGGGGTATGGAGGGATATGGTCCAGGTGCAGGTCAGTGGGACTAGGCAGAAAAATAGTTCAGCACAGCCAAGAAGGGCCAAAAGGCCTGTTTCTGTGCTGTAATGTTCTATGTTTCTAAAGCTGATTGTGATCAACATCAATGGGTCGCCAGTTGAGAGGGTGAGTAGTTTCAGATTCCTCAGCCTACACATCACCGATGATCTCACCTGGACTGTACACACTGGCTTTGTGGCAAAAAAAGCACAACAGCGTCTCTTCCACCTCGGGCGACTGAAGAAGTTCAGCATGGGCTGCAAAATCCTCAAGACCTTCTACCGGGGCACCATTGAGAGCACCCTGACTGGCTGTATCGCCGTCTTGCTCAGGAACTGCACCAACCTTGATCGCTGGGCACTGCGGAGAGTGGTACAGACAGCCCAGTGCATCTGTGGACGTGAACTTCCCTCCGTTGAGGACATTTGCAGCAGCAGGTGCATAAAGATCATTGGGGACATCAGTCACTTCAACCATAAACTCCCTTCCTCTCCCCTCTTCTATTCCCCATTCTGGCCCCTTACCTCTCCTCATCTACCTATTGCCTCCCCCTGGTGCCTTTTCTCCTATGGTCCACTCTTCTCTCCTATCAGATTCTTTCATCTCCAGCCCTTTGCCTTTCTTACCTACCTAGCTTCGCCTATTACCTTCCAGTTATCCTCCTTCCCCTTGCCCCACCTTTTCATTCTGGCTTCCTCTGCTTTCCTTTCCAGTCCTGAAATGGCAACTGTTTTGTTCATTTGCATAGGTACTGCCTGACCTACTGAGTTCCTCCAGCATTTTGTGTGTTATGAAGGAAGGCAAATACCATGTGAGCATTTATTTCTAGAGGACTGTAATATAAAAACAAGGATGTAATACTGAGGTTTTATAAGCTGCTAGTAAGATCATACTTGGACTATTGTGGACAGTATTGGGTCCCTTATTGGAATTAGAATTTTTTATCCATCTCACAACATGAGGGAGTAAAAATCATTATGTTGCATCCCTGTCACTAAGGAAGGCAAATGTGGGAAGATGTTGCCCAAACACTGAGAATGTAAACAGAATTGTTTTGTATACATGTGTAGACAATCAGATCAATGTAGAGTCAGATCATACAATCAGATCAATGTGCATTGATAAATCCAGTGGCCTGGTGAAAGGAGCTATCCCGGAGCCTGTTGGTCCTGGCCTTAATGCTGTGGTGCTGTTGGCCAGACAGAAGCAGCTGAAACAGTTTGTGGTTTGTGTGGCTGGAATTCCCGATGATCCTCTGGGCCCTTTTTACACACTTTCTGCTCTTTGTGTCCTGAATAGAGGAAAGGTCACATCCACAGATTCTCCGGGTTGTCTACACCACTCTCTGCAGTACCAGGTGGTGACACAGCCAGTCAGGATGATCTCGATGGATGGTGCCCTTGTAGAAAGTCCTGAGGATTTGGTGACTTCTTCAGCCTTCTGAGATGAAAGAGGTGTTATTGTGCTTTTTTCACCACACAGCCAGTATTACAGTCCAGGTGAGATCCTTAGTGATGTGTATACTGAGGAATTTGAAGCTACTCACCCCCTAAACTACAGTCCCACTGATGTCAATAGGGGCAAGCCTGTCTCAGCTCCTCCTGTATTCCACGACCAACTCCTTCATTTTTTTGACATTGAGGGAGAGGTTTTCTTGGTCCTACTCTCAGGGCTTTACCTTCTCTTCTGTAGGCTGTCTCATCATTGTTGGAAATAAGGGCGATTAATGTCGTGTCATCTGCAGATTCGATCAGCAGATTGGAGCTGTGCATGGCAACACAGTCGTGGGTGTATAGGGAGTAGAGGAGGGGGCTCAGGGCACAACCCTGGGGTCTGCGTTGTTGATGATCAGAGGGGCAGAGGAGAGGAGGCCTATCCTTACCACCTGTCTGCAATCGAACAGGAAGTCTAGGATCCAGCTGCACAAGATGGGGTGCTGGCCAAGGACTCTTGAGCTTCTTGTCGAGCCTGGGGGGAGTTATGGTGTAGTCCAAGAACCACATTCTAACGTACGCATCCCTCTTCTCCAGGTGAGTGAGGACAGTGTGTAGTGCTGTGACTATGGCATCATCTGTTGATCAGTAGACGAATTGTAGGGGTCCAGTGTAGGTGGTAGCAAGCTGCAGAGGTAATCCTTGACTAACCTCCCAAAGAAAGGAATGCTGGTATTGGAGAGGGTCCAGAGGAGGTGTATGAGAATGATCCTGGGAATGAAAGGGTTAATGTAAGAGGAGCGTTCGATGGCTTTGGGCCTATTCTAGTTAGAGTTTATAAGAATAAGAAGGTGTGGCGGGGGAGGAATCTAATTGAAACCTATTGAATATTGATAGGCCTAGAAGTGGATGTGGAAAGGATGGTTCCAGTACTGAGACCAAAGGTCACAGCCTTGGAATATAAATACCTCCCTTTTACACAGATATGAGGAGGAATTTCTTTAGCCAGAGGGTGGTGAATCTGTGGAATTCATTGCCACAGGTCGCAATAAAGACCATGTCATTGAGTATATTTAAAATGGAGGTTGATATGTTCTTGATTACTAAGGGTGTCAGAAGTCATGGGGCAAAGGCAGGAGAACGGGAATAAAAAATCAGCCATGATCAGAGCTGATGGGCCAAATTCTGCTGCTACTTTTTATGGAATGAGTAACTGCTTGAGACAAAGTAACGTGCAGGATAATGGAGGACAATGCTAATGAGTGATTTTCTGGTG